>NC_059112.1:24870800-25518300 GCF_020740685.1 Jaculus jaculus | reverse complement strand
CCTCTATCTGTCTTTCTCTCTGTGTCTGTCGCTCTCAAATAAATAAATAAATAATTTTAAAAAAATTAAAAAGAGCTGGGCATGGTGGTGCACACCTTTAATCCCAGCACTTGGGAGGCAGAGGTAGGAGGATTGCCGTGAGTTTGAGGCCACCCTGAGACTACATAGTGAATTCAAGGTCAGCCTGGGCTACAGTGACACCCTTCCTGGAAAAACCAAAATAAATAAATAAATCATAGGTTTAAGCCGGGCATGGTGGCGCACACCTTTAATCGCAGCAGTTGGGAGGCAGAGGTAGGTGGATTCACGTGAGTTCGGGGCCACCCGGAGACTATGTAGTGAGCACTGTGTCAGTCTGGGCTAGAGTGGGACCCTACCTCAGAAAACCAAAAGAAAAAAAAAAAGATGAATTTCAGCTTCAAGAGACAATAATATAAATGTAATCAATTGTACTCACTACATGAAGTGCACCTGGGGAGGTTGGCACTTGGGAGCCTATGCAGTGCAGAATGCTCTCTAGGCCCAGGCAAGTTTCCATGGCAAGTTAACTTCTTTCCAGCTTGTGCTGCCATTTTTTAAAAAACATATCTTATTTATTTATTTGGGAGAGGGAAGGAGAGAGAGAGAATGAGCGCGCCAGCACCTCCAGCCACTGCAAATGAACTCCAGATGCATGTGCCCTCTTGTGCATCTGGCTTATGTGGGCCCTGGAGAGTCGAACCGGGATCCTTTGGCTTCGCAGGCAAACGCCTTAACCACTAAGGCATCTCTCCAAACCAAGTGCTTCCAATTTACATGCTCACAGGCTTCACTTATCCCACCTCATCGGTTCTTCACAACCTTCCCTAGGCTGTTTATTTTTAGTTCAGTATTATAAAGGAGGCAGCTTAGGTCTCTGGGAGAGAAATGATTTGTCAAGATCATACTGCTTATTAGTGGCAGCAGCAAAAGAAACCAGATGTCCTATGTCCAGGAACAGTGTCATTTCCCCTGCAGGATCACATAGATGAATGTTACATTTATGTCATTCCCAAGGACCATCTCTCCGCAAAGAGAGCTGTCAATGTTTTGCAGCAGATGGCCAAAAAAATTATGATACCAATAGATAAACTGTGTGGAAAGCAATTTGGGAATATTTGAACCGATTGTTTAAAAAAAAAAAAATCAGAGGAATAGAGAGAGAGAGAATGGGCATGCCAGGGCCTCCAGCCACTGCATATGAACTCCAGATGCATGTGCCACTGTGTCTACTTGGTTTACCTGGGTCCTAGGGAATTGAACTGAGGTCCTTTGGCTTTGCAGGCAAACGCCTTAACCACTAAACCATCTCTTCAACCCTGGAACAATTTTTTAAAATCTAAAGAGCAGGGCTGGAGAAATGGCTTAGTGGTTAAGGCATTTGCCTGTGAAGCCAAAAGACCCAGATGCACAAGGTGGTACATGTGTCTGGAGTTCATTTACAGTGGCTGAAGGCCCTGGTTGACCCATTCTCCTTTTCCGTATCTCTCTCTCTCTCCCCTTCTTTCTATTTCTCTCTCAAATACTCAAATAAGTAAAATAAACTTTAAATAAAATTTAAAAAAAATCTAAAGGTTGGCTGAGCGTGGTGGTGCATGCCTTTAATCCCAGCACTTGAGAGACAGAGGTAGGAGGATCACCATGAGTTCAAGGCCACCCTGAGACTAATAGTGAATTCCAGGTCAGAGACCTGGGCTTGAGTGAGACTACCTCAATAAAAGGGGAGGTGCTGGGGGGATGGCTTAGCAATTATGGTGTTTGCCTACAAAGCTAAGGACCCAGGTTCAATTCCCCAAGACCCACGTAATCCAGACAGATGCACAAGGGGATGCACACAACTGGAGTTCATTTGCAGTGTCTGGAGGCCCTGGCATGCCATTCTCTCTCTCTCTCTCTCTCTTTCTCTGTCAAATAAATAAAAATAAAATGTATATATTTTTTTTTAATTGACAGCCTGGGCGAGAGTGAAACCCTACCTCAAAAAAACAAATAAATAAAAATAAATAAAAAAGCAACATTGCATGTTTGCATCACTGTGCCTGGTTTACATGGGACCTGGAGATTCGAACATGAATCCTTTAGGCCTTGCAGGCAAGTCTACCTTAATCACTAAACCATCTCTCCAACCCTCTTCTCTGTTTTTTTAAAGTTCTGCCTATTATCTCACATGCTTCCTATCAGCCACCAAATTTATCTCAGTCTGTACTTCTGAAAGAATCAAAGACTCAGTGGGCTGGAGGAGGAAACTGAATGAGGCAGTGACATTAGAAGCCAGCCGTCTCTCAAGGACATGGGACCAGAGAGCTGCTCCAAAGGAAAAAGCAGTTTGGTTCCTGTTGATCTACTAAATCTAAAGAGCAAAGGTTGGCCTGGCGTGATGGTGCACTCCTTTAATCCCAGCACTCAAGAGGCAAAGGTAGGAGGACTGCTGTGAGTTTAAGGTCACAGCCTGAGACTACAGAGTGAATTCCAGGTCAGCCTGAACCAGAACGAGACTCTACCACAAAAAAAAAAAAAATTAAATAAATTTTAAAAATTTTGGGCTGGGGAGGTGGCTTAGTGCTTAAGCGCTTGCCTGTGAAGCCTAAGGATCCTCATTCGAGGCTCGATTCCCCAGGACCCAGGTTACCCAGATGCACAAGGGGGCACAGGCGTCTGGAGTGCATTTGCAGTGGCTGGAGGCCCTGGCGCGCCCATTCTCTCCCTCTCTCTCTCTCTCTCTCTCTGCCTCTTTCTCTCTGTTGCTCTCAAATAAATAAAAAATTTAAAAACTTTAAAAAAATTGTACATATACATTTATGTATATATAGAGAGAGAGAGAGACAGAGAGAGAACAAAGGTTGATGCTCCTTTAGATCAATCACTCCACAGAGAGATGGCCTTGGAAAAGACAGAGGGTAACCTTGGACACTGTAGGGTGTTGTGCAAGGTGACCAGGCTCAGGTTGCATGCTCCCACTCACCCCTCTTCAGTTGTCTCAGCAGCCCTCCCTTTACAGGCACCGTTCAGAGAAGGCTTGCAGGACTTGGGCTAGATCAGGGTCAGGTCATAACCCTAAATGCTGCGCAGAGCCTCCCCCGCGGTCTCAGAGCAAAGATAACCTGAGATACCTCGATAGCTTATGCAAATAGCAGCAAAGGTGAAAGAGACAGAGTGCCACACAAAGGTCACCTTGGGGTATGACAACAGATGCACACATGTACCCAGAAAACCCGGCTGGAACGTGTTGCAAAGGTGCCTACCTGTTGCCTCTAAGCTGACCTGTTTCTCCTTCGAATGCTGATGCCTCCAAGATTTTATCTTGTAAATCACAGCTTAATCTCACACCAAAACACGTGCCAGAGCCTCTTTTTTCTTGTCTTTTTTTTTTTTTTTTCCAAGGTAGGGTTTCACTCTAGCTCAGGCTGACCTGGAATTCACCATGTAGTCTCAGGGTGGCCTTGAACTCATGGCGATCCTCCTTCCTCTGTACCACTACGCCCTGCTTAGAGTCTCTATTTTTTAAGATCTCTTGCCCCAGTTTTTCACTGTTAAACTGGTTAATTCTATTTTTTTTTTAAGGGGGTAGGGGTTGAGACAGGGTTTCATGTAGCCCAGGCTGACCTTGCCTCTGTCTCCTGTATGCTGAAATTACAGAGCTGTGCCACCAATGCCCAGCTCTGGTTAATTCCTATCGCGACCAAGTCATGCATTGATATGGATTCTGTCGCGCTCTCCATAATGTTGATGGTACCCAAGGTGGCTAGCAATGGCTCAGCTCTCATAACTTGTGTAGGCTCCTTCAGTTTTCAGTCCAAGGTTCACAATAGGCTTTAATATATGTATGTATGTATGTATGTATGTATATGTATATGTATATGTATATGTATATGTATATGTATATGTATATGTATATGTATATGTATATGGCTGGAGAGATGGCGTAGCGGTTAAGCGCTTGCCTGTGAAGCCTAAAGACCCCAGTTCAAGGCTCGATTCCCCAGGACCCACGTTAGCCAGATGCACAAGGGGGCGCACGCGTCTGAGTTCGTTTGCAGTGGATGAAGGCCCTGGCACGCCCGTTCTCTCGCATTCTCTCTCTCTCTCTCTATCTGCCTCTTTCTGTCTGTTGCTTTCAAACAAATAAATAAAAATAAACAAAAATTTTTTTAAAATATTTTATTTATTTATTTATTTATTTGAGAGAGAAGGAGGCAGAGAAAGAGAGAGAAAGAGGCAGATAGAGAATGGGTGTGTCAGGGCCTCCAGCCACTGCAAACAAACTTCAGACACGTGCCACTTTGCATCTAGCTTAGGTGGGAATTGAACCTAGCTCCTCATGGCTTTGCAGGCAAGAGTCTGTAACCTCTAAGCCATCTCTCCAGCTCATGACAGGCTTTAAGAGAGGTGATGATCACTGTATCTTCTAATGGTGAAAGCTCTAAAGCTACCAAGGGATTAAGTAACCAGTTACAATAAAGCAAACAATGTTCCCCCCACATTCAGTTCTAATGTGTAAAACTGCAGAGAAAAGCAGTTTCCAGGACTTTCCATGGTAATTTTAGCCCCAGAAAAATCCTGAAGACAGGTCAGACCATTTAAGGCTGCCCGCATTTGGGCTCCTTCTAGAAGCTGTAACCTCAGTTTGGAGGCAGGCTATAGCTTGAATACTTCTCTGAAAGCAAAAACTTTCTCTTCTTTTGTCTTTTTGATTTTGGTTTTGGTTTTGTTTTCCCAGGTAGGGTCTCACTCTAGCTACCTCAAAAAAAAAAAAAAAAAGACTGTCCTATGTCTTTTTAAAATATTTTATTTTTAGCCGGGCGTGGTGGTGCACACCTTTAATCTCAGCACTTGGGAGGCAGAAATAGGAGGATCACTGTGAGTTCAAGGCCACCCTGAGACTACACAGTGAATTCCAGGTCAGCCTGGGCTAGAGTGAGACCCTACCTCGAAAAAAACAAAAATAATAATAATAATAAAATAAAATATTTTATTTTTATGGGAGAGAGGGAGAGAGAGAGACAGAGAGGGAGGGAAAGAATGGGCATGCAAGGGCCTCTAACCTCTGCAAATTGTGAACTCCAGATGCATGCACCACCTTGTGCATCTGGCTTACTTGGGTCCTGGGGAATCGAACCTGGGTCCTTTAGCTTTGCAGGCAAGTGCCTTAACCACTAAACCATCTCTCCAGCCCCTGCACTGTGTCTTTTTAAGTAGAAAAGGAAACCCTATGGTCCAAGTGGTGTCTCATTTGCCCTCTGTTCCAAGACAACCCAGGACAGAAGTCCAGTTGGAGGTGTGGGGGGGGGGGGGCATGAACAGAGCTCCCTGGGGGCAGCTTTATCTTGAGTTCCTTCCCTGACGCTGCTATTAGTGATTTCTGCCCATGAGGTAAGTATGGCGAAGCACACCTGTAATCCCAGCGCTGAGGCAGGAGAATCATCATATATTTGAAGCCAGTCTGGGCTCCATAGTAAGACACTCTCCCCAAACACAATTTTTTTTTTTTTTTCCGAGGGAGGGTCTCACTGTAGTCAGGCTGACCTTGAATTCCCTCTGTAGTCTCAGGGTGGCCTCGAACTCTCATCGAACCTCCTACTTCTGCCTCCCGAGTGCTGAGATTAAAGGCGTGCGCCACCATGCCGGGGCCCAAACACAAAAATTTAAAAGAATGTTCATGAAAAAAGTAGCCAGTCGGGTGTGATGGTGCACTTTCAATCCCAGCACTCGGGAGGCAGAGGTAGGTGGATTGCTGTGAGTTCGAGGCCAGCCTGAGACTACAGAGTGAGTTCCAGGTCAGCCTGAGCTGCAGTGAGACCCTCCCTCGAAAACCCACAACTAAGAATAAAATGATGATAACAACCGGGCATGGTGGCGCACGCCTTTAACCCCAGCACTCGGGAGGCAGAGGTAGGGTTGCCACGAGTTCGAGGCCACCCTGAGACTCCACAGTGAATTCCAGATCAGCCTGAGCTAGAGTGAGAGACCGACCGTACCTCTCAATAATAATAATAATAATAAATAATAATAAATTAAAAAAATAAAAAGGCTGGCCATGTTACAACCCCGGTGGGGTCAGAGCAATAAAGATCAAAGCAATGTCCTCCTTCTCAGGCGCACTCGAAGGTCTGGCACACCTACGACAGAAACTTCCGCCCTCGGCAGAGGGGCTGGCTGTCCATCACGCTGGGCTCGCACTGGATAGAGCCCAGCCGGCCGGGCCACGCGGGCGACGCGCTCCGGTGCCAGCAGTCCCTGGCGTCGGTGCTCGGGTGGTTCGCGGAGCCCATCCACGGCGGCGGCGACTACCCGGCGGCGCTGAAGCGCACGCCGCCCGCCCGCCTCCCCGCCTTCTCCGAGGCCGAGCGGCGGGAGGTGAGCGGCACGGCCGACTTCTTCGCCTTCTCCTTCGGGCCCAGCAACTTCAAGCCCCCCAGCACCATGGCGAAGATGGGGCAGAACGTGTCCCTGAACCTGCGGCGCGCGCTCAACTGGATCAAGCTGGAGTACGGCAACCCGCGCATCTTGATCGCCGAGAACGGCTGGTTCACCGACGGCTACGTGAGCACCGAGGACACCACCGCCATCTACATCATGAAGAATTTCCTCAACCAGGTTCTTCAAGGTTAGTGGAAGTTGCTTTGGCACCCGTGACTGATTGGAATGGCCGGGCATGGGGGAGCAGGCCATGAATCCTAGGCACGTGGGAGGGAGGCCCAGGGTTCGAGGCCAGCCTGAGACGGCATAGTGAACGCCACATCCGCCTGGGCTAGAGCGAGAGGCTACAGCAAAATAAATAGATGAACCAGGCGCGGTGGCTGGTGGCGCACGCCTTTTTAATCCCAGCACTCGGGAGGCAGAGGTAGGAGGATCGCTGTGAGTTCGAGACCACCCTGAGACTACACAGTGAATGCCAGGTTAGCCTGAGCTAGAGTGAGCCCCTACCTCAAAAAACAAAAAATAGGGCTGGAGAGATGGCTTAGCGGTTAAGCGCTTGCCTGTGAAGCCTAAGGACCCCGGTTCGAGGCTCGGTTCCCCAGGTCCCACGTTAGCCAGATGCACAAGGGGGCGCACGCGTCTGGAGTTCGTTTGCAGAGGCTGGAAGCCCTGGCGCGCCCATTCTCTCTCCCTCTACCTGTCTTTCTCTCTGTGTCTGTCGCTCTCAAATAAATAAATAAAAATTTAAAAAAAAAATAAGTAAATATACAAAAATTTAAAATGAATATGTGACTTGATGTTGGGGTTTTGTAATTTTTTTTTTACAATATTTCATTTATTTATTGAAGAGACATAGAGCCCTAAGTTTTAAAATAATTATTTGTGAGGCGAGAGATATGCATGTACCACTTTCTGCATCTGGCTTGACATGGCCTGGGGATTTGAACCCAGGCCATCAAGTTTTGCAAGTAAGTACCTTTTACCTCTGAGCCATCTCTCCAGCTCTTGTTTGGTTTTCCTATTGTCCAATATTGAAAATATTTTTTTGTTAAACATTTTTTTATATTTTATATTTATTTATTTGACAGAGAAAAGAGAGAGATAGAATGAGTATGCCAGGGCCTCCAGCCACTGTAAACGAACTCCAGACACTTGTGCCCCCTTGTGCATCTGGCTAATGTGGGTCCTGGGGAATCAAATGTGGGTCTTTTGGTGTTGCAGGTAAATGCCTTAACCATTAAGACATCCCTCCAGCCCAGCAATTGTTTTTTTTTAGACAAGATCTCTTATAGTTCTTATAGGCTGATCTCAATCTATGTAGCTGAGGCTGGACTTGAACTATTACCGATCCTCCTGCCTCCACCTCCCAAGTGCTGGTATTACAGTTGTTCATCATCATGTCCAGCTGTTTCTTTTTAAAGGACACAGTGCAAAAGGTGATATGTTTAAAGTGTAATACCAGCGCTGGAGAGATGGCTCAGCAGGTAAGATGCTTGCCTGCAAAACCTAAGGATCCAGGTGTGAGGCCCCAGGATCCACATAAAGCCAGATGCACGAAGCAGCACATGTGTCTGGAGTTCATTTGCAGTGACTAGAGGCTCTCATGTCTCTCACACACTCTCTTAAATAAATTAGAACCGGGCATGGTGGCGCACACTTTTAATCTCAGCACTTGGGAGGCAGAGATAGGAGGATTGCCATGAGTTCGAGGCTACCCTGAGACTACATAGTGAATTCCAAGTCAGCCTCCTGGGTTAGAGTGAGACCCTAGCATCAAAAATAAATAAATAAATAAATAAAATAAACAGTGTTGGAGAGATGGCTTAGCTGTTAAGGCACTTGGTTCGACTCCACAGGACCCACATAAGCCAGATGCACAAGGGGGCGCAGCATCTGGAGTTAGTTTGCAGTGGCTGTGTGCCCTGGCCATTCTCTCTCTTCTCTATCTCCCTCTCTCTGTCTCTTTCGCTCTCAAATAAATATATTTTTTTAAGTGGCTAGAGGCCTTGGTGTGCCATGCACTGTCTCTGTCTACCTCTTTGTCTCTCTGTCAGGTAACTAAATAAAAATATTTTAAAGCCGGGCATGGTGGCGCACGCCTTTAATCCCAGCACTTGGGAAGCAGAGGTAGGAGGATCACCATGAGTTCAAGGCCACCCTGAGACTCCATAGTGAGTTCCAGGTCATCCTGAGCTAGAATGAGACCCTACCTCAAAAATAAAATCAAAATAGATCAATTAGAAAGAAAGAAAGGGAGAGAGGGAAGAAGGAAAAGGGAGGAAGGAATAAAGAGAGTTTAATAGCAGTAGTGCTTTATCTTGCCACATCTCCTGAAACCCTGACTCTTTTAAGGGACAACATGACTGCTGAAAGATTGAAAGAATGCTGGGCAGTTTCTTCTTCTCTTGGAGATTTCTTCTGACCCTGTATCTTCCCTTATTCCTTTTCTATTACTTAGGCAGTGACATCTATAGGAAATAATTAAAGCAAAGACAAGCTCAGGTTATGACAGGAAGACAGTTCCGTCCCCATCTGAGTGGGCTCCATTGCATGTGAATATAAAGTAATTTTCTGTAGATCTTTCTCCAACAGTGTGGCCTTTTTTTTTTTTTTTTCCAGGTAGGGTCTCACTGTAGCCAAGGCTGACCTGGAATTCACTATGTAGTCTCAGGGTGGCCTCGAACTCGCAGTAATTCACCTACCTCTGCCTCCGAGGGCTGGGATTAGAGGTGTGCACCACCACGCTCAGCTCAGTGTGGCTTTCTTTAGAAGTCAAGTCTAGGAGAAAATGCCATAGCATGCTGGAGGGAGACTTCAGGGAAGATTCTCAAGGAGGGCAAGTCCCTGTCCCAACTCCACTGCACCAAATTACAAGAAGGAATCCACCACAGGCCTGTTCCAACCCTCCTCAAAATCCCACCACACCATGGGACTAGAACCAGGGCCTTTTGAAATATATTTACCCTCCTAGAATCTTTGTTGCTGTTGTTGAGCAAGGGTCCCAAGTATCCCAAGCTGGCCTTGAAGTCATTGTATAGCCAAGGATAACCTTGGACTTCTGATCCTCCTGCCTCCACTTCCCAAGTGTTGGAATTAAAAGCATGTACTACTATGCCTGGTTTATGCAGGGCTGGGTAATCAAACCCAGGGCTTGTTAGGAAAGCACTCTATCCAGCCCTTCATATATATATAATGTATTTGCAAGCTGAGAGAAAGAGGGAGAGAAGCTGGATGTGGTGGTACACACCTTTAACCCCAGCACTCAGGAAGCAGAGGTAAGAGGATCACCTTGAGTTTGAGGACACCCTGAGACTGCATAGTGAATTCCAGGCCAGTCTGGGCTAGAACCAGACGCTACCTAAAAAAAAAAAAAAAAGAGGGAGGGATGGAGAAATGGCTTAACGGTAAGGCACTTGCCTGTAAAGCCAAAGGACCCAAGTTCAATTCCCCAGGACCCACATAAGCCAGATGCACAAGGGGGCGCATGTGTCTGGTGTTCATTTGCAGTGTCTGGAGGCCCCGGCGTACCCATTCTGTCTCTCTCTCTCCCTACCTATTTCTCTATCTCTCAAATAAATAAATAATAATTTTTTAAAAAAGGGCTGAAAGGATGGTTTAACAGTTAAGGCATTTGCCTGCAAAGCCAAAGGACCCAGGTTTGATTCCCCAAGACCCATGTGAGCCAGACACACAAGGGGGTGCATACATCTGGAGTACATTTGCAGTGACTGGATACCCTGGTGTGCCCATTCTCTCTCTCTCTTCCCCTCTTTCCCTGTCAAATAAATAAAAATAAAAAATATTTTTAAAAAGAGAGAGAGAGAACGAGATGAGAGATAGAGGGAATGGGTGCACCAGGGATTCCTGCCACTACAAAAACAAACAAACAAAAAAAAAAACACACCAGGTCTGGAGAGATAGCTTAGCAGTTAAAGCACTTGCCTATGAAACCTAAAGACTCAAATTCAATTCCCCAGTACCCACATAAGCCAGATGCACAAGGTGGAACATGCATCTGGAGTTCATTTGCAGTGGCTGGAGACCCTGGTGTGCCCAGTCTCTCTCCTCTCTCTCTCTCTCTTTATTTTTAAAATTTTTTTTTAATTTTTACTTATTTATTTGAGAGTGACAGAGGGAGAGAGAGAGAGAAAATGGGTGTGCCAGGGCCTCCAGCCACTGCAGATGAACTCCAGACATGTGCGCCCTCTTGTGCATCTGGCAAACGTGGGTCCTGGGGAATCGAGCCTCATACCATGGTCCTTAGGCTTCATAGGCAAGCGCTTAACCACTAAGCCATCTCTCCAGCCCTCCCCTCTCTCTCTCTTACACATAAATAAAATAAAATAAAAATACTCCAGATGTATGCTCTACTTTGTGCATCTGGCTTTATGTGGGTACTGAGGAATCAAACTCAGGCCAATAGACTTTACAAACAAGTGTCTAACCCCTGAGTCAAATTGCCAGCACTTTTTTGTTTTCCTTCGAGGTAGGGTGTCACTCTTATCCAGGCTGACCTGGAATTCACTATGTAGTCTCAGGGTGGCCTTGAACTCATGGCAATCCTCCTACCTCTGCCTCCCGAGTGCTGGGATTAAAGACATGCGCCACCACATCTTCTCCAGCCCTTCTTGAAATCTTTTGTCATGTATTTTTCTGTCTTTTAGAAAAACAGTGTCAGCCGGGCGTGGTGGCGCACGCCTTTAATCCCGGCACTCGGGAGGCAGAGGTAGGAGGATCGCCTTGAGTTCAAGGCCATCCTGAGACTACATAGTGAATTCCAGGTCAGCCTGGATAAGAGTGAGACCCTACCTCAAAAAACCAAAAAAAAAAAAAAAAAAAAAGAAAAACAGTGTCAGTGATAAGCCTCCAAAATGCAGAACTGAGGCATTTCCATAAGAAAATGGGCATTTGTGGTTTTTACTACTGAAGTTGCTTTTCATATTTCTTTTTTAAAAACATTTTATTTAGGGGCTGGATAGTGGGTTAGCGGTTAAGGCACTTGCCTGCAAAGCCAAAGGATTCCAGCTCAACTCTCCAGGACCCCAGATACACAAGGGGGCGCATGCATCTGGAGTTCATTTGCAGTGGCTGGAGGCCCTTATGTGCCTATTCTCTCCCTCCCCCCTCACTCTCTCACTCTCTCTGCCTCTTTCTGTCTTTCAAATAAATAAAATATACTTAAAATTAAATGTTTTTTATTTATTTGAGAGAGAGAGAAAGATGGGGGTGGAGCAATGGGCACACCAGGGCCTCTTGCCACTGCAAATGAACTCCAGATGCATGCACCACCTTGTGCATCTGGCTTATTTGGGTTCTGAGGAATCAAACCTGGGTCCTTAGGCTTTGTAGGCAAATGTCTTAACCACGAAGCCATCACTCCAGCCCTCATATTTCATTTTTACCCAATTCCTAGAGCGATGGGAATCAGAGCTTTAAAACTAGAAAGGTCCTTAGGGATTAATTGTTCCCAATGTTTTTCTGTAAACAAATGAGACTGAGGTGAAGAAACTTGCCCAAAAACACTCTCCTAGGAACACAGTAGAATGGGCGCTGGGCCCCCTTGCCTGATAGCCCAGCCACTTCTGACATCACTCTGCATATTTTTTTTTAAATTTTTTTGTTTATTTTTATTGATTTGAGAGTGATGGAGAGAGAAAGAGGCAAAGAGAGAGACAGAGAGAGAATGGGCGCGCCAGGACCTCCAGCCACTGCAAACGAACTCCAGACACGTGCGCCCCCTTGTGCATCTGGCTAATGTGGGTCCTGGGGGAATTGAGCCTCAAACCAGGCTCCTTAGGCTTCACAGGCAAGCGCTTAATTGCTGAGCCATCTCTCCAGCCCACTCCGCATATTTCTATCTACGGCTCATATTCTGTCTAGCAGCTGATCTCTTAGTTTCTGAAGGATAGTCTCCTAGAATAATTTGTCCACAAACAGAGTGCTGCCGACTCAAACTTCAAATGAGAACCTCTTAGTCAGTAGGAGACACCTGTATTGTGCCCAAAGGTTTATGAAGATTGGCATGGCCCCGATCCAGATTTGTCCACTAAGTATCAGAAATAATGGGCTGGGGAGATGGCTCAGCAATTAAAGGCAGTTGCTTTCAAAGCCTTCAGGTCAAGGTTTGATTACCTGGTACCCACATAAAACCAGATGCACAAAGTAGCATATGCATCTGGAGTTCATTTGCAGTGGCAAGAGTCCCTGGTGTGCCCATACTCTCTCTGTCTCTGTCTATCTCCCTCTCTCTGTCCATCTCTGTCATAAATAAATAAATAAAAATATTTTAAAAGAATAAATATTTCAAGCCGGGCATGATGGCGCACGCCTTTAGTCCCAGCACTCGGGAGGCAGAGGTAGGAGGATCGCCATGAGTTTGAGGCCATCCTGGGACTACATTGTGAATTCCAGGTCAGCCTGGACGAGAGTGACCCTACCTTGAAAAACCAAAAGAACAAAAACAACAGCAAAGAATAAATATTTTAAATCAGATCCTTTAAGTGGCATTTAGTGGGAGGGAATATGTCAGGTATAGACACCATTCTAGACAAAAACAATTGCTACTTTCTTTTCCTTGTGGTATGTTTGTTTTTTGAAATGGGGTCTCACTCTAACCCAGGCTGACCTGGAACTCCTGGCAACCCTCTTGCCTCAGTCCCCAGAGTGTGCTGGGATTAAACATGTGTGCCTTCACTCTCGGCTTAAATATGTATGTATGTATTTAAGAGAGACAGTGTGGGTGTGCTGGGCTCTCTTGCCACGGCACAGGAGCTGCAGGTACATGTGCCACTCTGTACACCTGGCCCCACGTGGGTACTGGGGAATTGCAATTGGGTATTGCAAGCAAGTGCCTTTATCCACTGATTCTTCTCCCAGTCCCCTCAATTGCCACTTTCCAAGTCGAGATGTGTGCTTTCTGTTTGACGTAAGGTGCCTGTGCTTCATGAAAAGGTTGGCTGAGCAACGCGCTGCACCCTGGCATGCTGTTAGTGAAATTGTAAACACAAAGCACCATGCTGGGGATATAGAGTTCAATTGGCAGAGTGTGCCTAGCATGCACAATGCCTTTAGTTTGATCCCCTGGTGCCATATGAAACAGATCATGCCAGCCGTGGTACACATGGCTCTAATCCCAGCACTCAGGAGGCAGAGGTAGGAGGATTGATTGCTGTGAGTTCAAGGCCAGCCTGGAACTACAGAGTAAGATCCAGGTCAGCCTGAGCTAGAGTGAGACCCTATCTCCAAAAACGAGAGAGAGAGAGAAAACGAGAGAGAACAAGAGAGGAAACTGGTCATGGGAGTACATTCCTAGACTCTCAGGAGTCGGGAGATAGAAGCAGAAGGTTAGAAAATTCAAAGTAAGGCTGGGTAGATGGCTCAGCAGTTAAGGCACTTGCTGGCAAAGCCAAAGAGCCAGGTTTGATTCCCTAGTACCCACATAAAGCCGGATGCACAAGGTGGCACACACATCTGGAGTTCGTTTGCAGTGGCTGGAGGCCCTGGTGCACCCATTCTGTCTTTCTCTTTCCCTGCCTATTTCTCTTTCTCAAGTAAATAAAGAAAAATAAATTTTTTTGTTTGTTTTTCAAGGTAGGGTCTCACTGTAGCCCAGGCTGACCTGGAATTCACTATGTAGTCTCAGGGTGGCCTCAAATTCACAGCAATCCTCCTACCTCTGCCTCCCAAGTGCTAGGATTAAAGGCATGTACCACCATATCCAGCTTAAAAATAAAATATTTTAAAATAAAATAAAATAAATTTTTTAAAAAAGAAATTCAGGGGCTGGAGAGATGGCTTAACGGTTAAGGCCCTTGCCTGCAAAGCCAAGGGACCTCCATTAGTTCCCCAGGACTTATGTAAGCCAGATGCTCAAGGTGGTGCATGCATCTGGAGTTTGTTTACACTAGGTAGAAGCCCTGAAGTGCCAATTCTCTCTCTCTCTAGTAAATAAAAATAAAATATTAAAAAGAAAAAAGAAAAGAAATTCAGCTGGGCGTGGTGGCGTACGCCTTTAATACCAGCACTCGGGAGGAAGAGAGGAGGATCACTGTGAGTTCAAGGCCACCCTGAGACTACAGAGTGAATCCCAGGTCAGCCTGGGCTGCAGTGAGACCCTACCTCGAAAACCCAAAAAAATTTAAAAAGAAAGAAAAGAAATTCAGAAGCCGTGTGTGGTGGTCCACGCCTTTCATCCTAGCACTTGGGCAGCAGAGGTAGAAGGATCACCATAGTTTGAGGCCAGCTTGAGACTACAAAGTGAATTATAGGTCAGCCTGGGCTACAGTGAGACCCTACCTCGTAAAACAAACAAACAAAAAGTTATTTTGGGGGGCTGGAGAGATGGCTTAGAAGTTAAGCGCTTCCCTGTGAAGCCTAAGGACCCTGGTTCGAGGCTCGATTCCTCAGGACCCACATTAGCCAGATGCACAAGGGGGTGCACGTGTCTGGAGTTCATTTGCAGTGGCTGGAAGCCCTGATGCCCCCATTCTCTCTCTCTCTGCCTCTCTCTCTCTCTGTCTGACTCACTCAAATAAATAGATAAACAAAAACAATTTTTTTTAAGTTTTTTTTTTTTTTTGCTTAGAATTCACTCTGGAGTCTCAGGGTAGCGTCAAACTCAAGGTGATCCTCCTACCTCTGCCTCCCAAATGCTGGGATTAAAGGCATGCGCCACCACACCTGGCTGATTCAAAGTGTCTTTTGATACATAGTGAGTTTGAGGCCAGCCTGGCTACATGAGAACCTACCTCAAAACAAAACAAAAACCGTTCGGCAGTGTTCAGCTGTCTGAACATCTCTGCTTCCTTTTCTCTGTGCAGCCATAAAGTTTGATGGAATACAAGTGTTCGGTTATACAGCCTGGTCTCTTCTGGACGGTTTCGAGTGGCAGGATGCCTATTCCACCCGCCGAGGATTGTTTTATGTGGATTTTAATAGTGAGCAGAAAGAAAGAAAACCCAAGACATCGGCGTACTACTATAAACAGATCATACGAGAAAACGGTTTTACCTTGCAAGAGTCCACGCCAGATGTGCAGGGTCAGTTTCCCTGTGACTTCTCCTGGGGGGTCACTGAATCTGTACTTAAGGTGAGTGGCTTCTTCCAATTTAACCACAAACAAAGGGGGAGACAGTACACAACACCATGAGTCATTTACTCATGGACAGCTAAGACCTAGCAGTCAGGCAATGTCAACCATGGTTGTTTAGAGGTTAGGAAAAGGGGCTGGGAAAAGAGGAAGAGGAGGGAGGGGGAAAATTAATGCTTTTGTAGTTGTCACCAATGGTCAGGTTCACATAGAGATGAAGAGGACACCCTTACGGAGTGTATAGTCCAGAATAAACTTAAAACAATTTCTAGGTGAGAATTTATATATAGTGTCAACAAAATTATATGGATTTTTTTTTTTTTTTTTAGTTTTGGCCAAGAGTCTGGGGAGATATATTAGTCAATGAAATACTTGCCATCCAAGCATGAGGACCCGAGTTCAGTTCCCAATACTAACATTACAAAGAAAGATGGGCATAATAGGAAGAAAAGATCATGACATCAAAATAAAAGAGAGACTGATTGAGAGGGGGAGGGGATATGATGGAGAGTGGAGTTTCAAAGGGGAAAGTGGGGGGGAAAGAGAGAATTACCATGGGATATTGTTTACAATTATAGAAGTTGTCAATAAAAATATATTAAAAATAAATTTAAAAAATGCCTTCAAAAAAAGAAAAGGAAAATGGGCTGGACATGGTGGCACACACCTTTAATCCCAGAGTACTCTGGAAGCAGAGGTAGGAGGATCACCTTGAGTTCGAGGCCACCCTGAGACTACATAGTGAATTCCAGGTCAGTCTGGGTTAGAGTAAGACACTACCTCGAAAAAAAAAAGAAAGAAAGAAAGAAAGAAAGGAAGGAAGGAAGGAAGGAAGGAAGGAAGGAAGGAAGGAGGAAAGGAAGGAAGGGCTGGAGAGATGGCTTAGCAGTTAAGGTGCTTGCCTGTGAAGCCTAAGGATCCAGGCTCAATTCTTCAGGTCCCACATAAGCCAGATGTACATGATGGTGCATGCATCTGGTGTTCATTTGCAGTGGCTGGAGGCCCTGGCATGGCCTCTCTCTGTGTCTGTCTGTCTCAAAAAAAAAAAAAAAAAAAATCTCAACACTTGGGAGGCAGAGATAGGAGGATTGACATGAGTTCAAGGCCACCCTGGGATTACAGAGTGAATTCCAGGTCAGCCTGAGCTAGAGTGAGAGCCTACTTCAAAAAACAAAAACAAATCAGAAAAAAAATTAATATTCTATTTTTATTTATTTATTTGACAGAGAAAGAGGGGGAGAGAGAGAGAGAATGGATGGGTGTGCCAGGGCCTCCAGCCACTGCAAACGAACTCCAGACCCATGAGCTCCCTTGTGCATCTGGCCTATGTGGGTCCTGGGAAATCAAACCTGGGTCCTCTGGCTTTGTAGGCAAACACCTTAATCATTAAGCCATCCCTCAAGCCCAGAAAAAAAATTTATATAAAAAAATTCTTAAAAAGAAAGATGGAAGCCAGGTGTGGTGGTGCACACCTTTAATTCCAGCACTTGGGAGGCAGAGGTAGGAGGATCACCATGATTTTGAGGCCACCTTGAGATGGCATAGTGAATTCCAGGTCAGCCTGGGCTAGAATGACATCCTATCTCAAAAAAAAAAAAAAAAAAAAAAGGCGGGGGTGGGGGGACTGGAGAGATGCCTTAGCAGTCAATCACTTGCCTGCAAACCCAAACCTAAATGACCCAGGTTTGATTCCCCAGGACCCACATAAGCCAAATGCACAAGGTGGTACATGCTTCTAGAGTTCGTTTACAGTGACTAAAGGCCCTGGCGCGCCCATTCTGTCTCTCTCTCTCTTTCTCTTTCTATTTCTGTCAAGTAAATAAAATAAATGAGCAAATAAATTTTTTTTTAATTACACACACACATCCTGGGTGGTGTTGCACACCTTTAACCTCAGCACTGGGGAGGCAGAGGTAGGAGGATCAATGTGAATTCAAGGCCAGCCTGAGACTACACAGTGAAATACCCATATAGGGGCTGGGTAGGTAGATGAGCAATTTAAAATGCTTGCAAAGCCTGCTGGCCTGAGTTCAATTTCCCTGCACCCACATAAATCCAGACCCCAGCCAGGGATGGTGGCACACACCTTTAAGTCTAGCATTCTGGAGACAGAGGTAGGAGGATCATTATGAGTTAGAGGCCAGCCTGGGACTACAGAGTGAAATCTAGGTTAGCCTGGGGTAGCATAAGACCTGACTTCAGAATAAACAAAAAAAAAATAAATCAGTCAATGAAAATGAAATATATTGTGATCATATTCACCTTCTCATTGTCAGCATGCTCTCTCTTTGGATGAGTCATCTTTAACTAATCTCTTAGCAGATTAATTACAATCATTTATCTATAACTAAGGCTTTCTGCAGGTTTTTAAATAAATTACATTTTTATTGGTCTTGCCTTTTAAAACATCTTTTCAATATCATGATGGTTTGAGTTTTCAAAACACTGAAACTAGCCTTCTAAGCTACAAGGATGTTACTCCAATAATTAATCACACAGACTTAACCTTATGCTCACATGACCTATGTTCTTTTAGTTTAATGTTCTAGATAACTGGTTGCCAGATGGCAAATGGGTAGTCATATGGTTTTGTAATTAGACTATGAAAGATGACACATGAGAAAAGAATTAGAGGGGAAATATTTACCATAGGTTAATCATCAGTTTTCCTGGTGTATTTCAATTCATTCATGGGAGGAAAAAGTGCTTTGTCACAAAGACAGGCTTCCTTGCTCTTACTAATCATTTAAAATTTAATTTAATTTATTTATTTGCAAGCAGAGAGAGAGAAAGAGAAGAGAGACAGAGAGAGAATGGGCACACCAGGGCCTCCAGCCACTGCAGACGAACTCCAAACACGTGGGCCCCCTTGTGCATCTGGCTAACATGGGTCCTGGGGAATCAAACCTTGATCCTTTGGCTTTGCATGCAAATGCCTTAACTGCTAAGCCATCCCTCCAGCCCCTTGCTCTTACTAACCTTGAATTCAGAAATGTTTCTCTTTTTTTTTTTTTAATTTTTATTTATTTATTTATTTGAGAGCGACAGACACAGAAAGACAGATAGAGGGAGAGAGAGAGAATGGGCGCGCCAGGGCTTCCAGCCTCTGCAAACGAACTCCAGACGCGTGTGCCCCCTTGTGCATCTGGCTAACATGGGACCTGGGAAACCGAGCCTCAAACCGGGGTCCTTAGGCTTCAGAAGCAAGCGCTTAACCACTAAGCCATCTCGCCAGCCCAGAAATGTTTCTCTTAAGTCCTGAGAATGAGTTTAGACTAAAGGGCCTATCAGGCAATTATTGCAACCACAAAAAAAAAAAAAAAAAAAAACCCAAACCATGTGTTTGAACAGTGTTTTAGTTCTTTCCTTTAATCTTTAATATTTTTATTTTATTTTATTTATTTATTTGAGAGTGACAGACACAGAGAGAAAGACAGATAGAGGGAGAGAGAGAGAATGGGCGCACCAGGGCTTCCAGCCTCTGCAAACGAACTCCAGACGCGTGCGCCCCCTTGTGCATCTGGCTAACGTGGGACCTGGGGAACCGAGTCTCGAACCGGGGTCCTTAGGCTTCACAGGCAAGCGCTTAACCGCTAAGCCATCTCTCCAGCCCTCCTTTAATATTTTATTTATTTACTTCTTTTTGTTGTTGTTGTTGTTTTTTTGTTTTTCTAGGTAGGGTCTCACTCTATCCTAGGCTGACCTGAAATTAACTATGTAATCTCAGGGTGGCCTCGAACTCACGGTGATCATCATCCTACTTCTGCCTTTTGAGTGCTGGGATTAAAGGCATGCACTACCATGCCCGACTACTTACTTATTTCTTTTGAGAGACAGAGAGAGAGAGAGAGATATAGAGGGAGAGGAAGATAGAGAGAATGGGCACACCAGGCCCTCTAACCACTGCAAACCAAGTCAGACACATGCAACACCTTGTGCATCTGACTTATGTGGGTCCTGGGGAATCGTGTCCTTAGGCGTTGCAGGCAAGTGCCTTAATCACTAGTGTTTTCAAGTTCAAAGCTCACTATTCCAAGGCCCTAGTCCTCACAGCACACCTGAGTCACAAGTGACAGGGCTCCATCACCATGCAGTGGCTGGATGCCCTGGTGTGCCCATTCTTGCTCGCTCTCTCTCTCTCTGTGCCTCTTTCTCCCTCTCAAATACATAAATAAATAAAATATTATAAAAGTAAAACTTTAAAACATAGGGTTTAACTATTTAGCCAGGCGTGATGGTGTACACCTTTAATCCCAGCACTCTGAAGGCAGAGGTAGGAGGATTGCCATGAGTTCAAGACCACCCTGAGATGACAGAGTAAAATCAGGTATGGTGATACCACCAGCCTTATTTTTGTTGCTCAAAATTGTTTTAGATATTCGAGGGTTTTTGTGCTTCTAAGTGAATTTTTTGGGTTGTCTTTTCTATTTCTATAAAGAATGTCATTTGTATTTTGATGGGATTGTATTAAATGTGTAGATTGCTTTTAGTAAGATTGCCATTTTCACAATATTGATTCTTCTGATCCAAGAACAAGAGATGTCTTTCTATTTCCTAGTGTCTTCTGCAATTTCTCTCCTGAATGTTTTAAAGTTTTCACTTTAGAAATCCTTCACTTCCTTGGTTAGATTTATTTTAAGGTACTTTATTTATTTATTTTTAGGCAATTGTGAATGAGAGTGCTTCTCTGATTTCATCCTCTGTGTGTTTATTATTATCATATAGGAAGGCTACTGATTTCTGTGTGTTTATTTTGTATCCTGCTACATGGCTATAGGTGTTTATCAGCTCTAACAGTTTGCTGGGAGAGTCTTTAGGGTCCTTTATGTATAGAATCATGTCATCTGCAAATAATGATTTGTATCCCTTTTATGTGTGTCTCTTGCCTGATTGCTATGGCTAAAGACTTCAGGTACTATATTAAATAAAAGTGGGGACAGTGGACACCCTTGTCTTGTTCCTGATTTTAGTGGAAAAGCTTCAAGTTTTTCTCCACTTAGTATTATGTTGGCTGTAGGTTTGTCATAAATAGCCTTTATTATGTTGAGATATGTTCCTTCTATTCCCAGTCTCTGTAGAACTTTTATCATGAAGAGGTGTTGGATTATGTCAAATGCTTTTTCTGCATCTAATGAGATGATCATGTGATTTTTATTCTTCAGTCCATTTATATAACGCATTTCATTTATCAATTTGTGTATGTTGAACCATCCCTGCATCTCTGGGATAAAGCCTACTTGGTCAGGGTGAATGATTGTTCTGATATATTCTTGTATTCTGTTTGCAAATACTTTTGAGAATTTTTGCTTCTATGTTCATGAAGGAGATTGATTTGTAATTTTCTCTTTCTTAATTTTTATTTATTTGAGAGAGAGAAATAGGCAGAGAGAGACAGAGAACGGGCACACCAGGGCCTCTACACATTGCAAATAGACTCCAGATGCATGCACCTCCTTATGCATCTGGCTTACAGGGATCCTGGGGAGCTGAACCTGGGTCCTTTGGCTTTCAGGCAAGTGCCTTAACCACTAAGCCACCTCTCCAGGCCTGTAATTTTCTTTTTTTGTTCTATCTTTGTCTGGTTTTGGTATCAGCATGATGCTGGCTTCACAGAAGGAGTTTGGTAGGATTCCTTCTTTTTCTCTTTTATGGAGAAGTTTCAGAAGCATTGGTGCTCCTTTTTTTAAATTTTTAAAAATTTATTTATTTGAAAGAGAATGAGGGAGAGAGAGAATGGACATGCCTGGGCCTCCAGGCACTGCAAACGAACTCTAGACACGTGTGCCCCCTTGTGCATCTGGCTAATGTGGGTCCTGGAGAATGGTACCTGGATCCTTTGGCTTTGCAGGCAAATGCCTTAACCACCAATCCATCCCTCCAGCTCTTTTTTTCCCCAATTTTTATTAACAACTTCCATGATTATAAAAAATATCCCATGGTAATACCTTCCCTTCCTCCACTTTCCCCTTTGAAACTCCATTCTCTGTCATATCCCCTCCCCATCTCAATCAGCCTCTCTTTTATTTTGATGTCATGATCTTTTTTTTCAAATTTTTATTAACCTCCATGATTATAAAAAATACCCCATGGTAATACCCTCCCTCCCCTCACATTCCCCTTTGAAACTCCATTCTCCATTATATCCTCTCCCCCTCTCAATCAGTCTGTCTTTTATTTTGATTTCATGATCTTTTCCTCCTTTATGATGGTCTTGTGTACATAGTGTCAGGCACTGTGAACTCCAGATGCGTGCACGCCCTTCTGCACCTGGCTAATGTAGGTCCTGGAGAATCGAACCTGGGTCCTTTGGCTTTGCAGGCAAACACCTTAACTGCTAAGCCATCCCTCCTGTCCTGGTCTTAGTTCTTCTATGAAGGCCTGGTAAAATTCACCAGTGAATCCATCTGGCCCTGAACAGTTTTTACTTGGGAGATTTTTTATAACTACTTGGATGTTCATACTTGTTATAGGACTATTTAAGTGGTTAATCTCACCTTGATTTAATTTAGGTAGGTCATATAAATCAAGGAAATCATCCATTTCTTTCAGATTTTCAAACTTAGTGGAGTATGTGTTCTCATATTATGTCCCTATGATTTTTTTAATTTCTCTGGTATCTATTGTGACAGTGCCTTTTTTAAAAAATTTTTTATTTATTTATTTGAGAGCGACAGACACAGAGAGAAAGACAGATAGAGGGAGAGAGAGAGAATGGGTGTGCCAGGGCTTCCAGCCACCACAAACGAACTCTAGACGCGTGCGCCCCCTTGTGCATCTGGCTAACGTGGGACCTGGGGAACTGAGCCTCGAACCGGGGTCCTTAGACTTCACAGGCGAGCGCTTAACCACTAAGCCATCTCTCCAGCCCAACAGTGCCTTTTTTTTTTTATCTCTAATTTAATTAATTTGTTTCTCTTAGTCAGATTTGCTAAGGGTTTATCAATCTTGGTTTGTTTTGGTTTGGATTTGCGAGGTAGGGTCTGACTCTAGCCCAGGCTGACTTGGAATTCACTATGTAGTCTCAGGGTGGCCTCGAACACATGGCGATCCTCCTACCTCTGCCTCCCCAGTGGTGGGATTAAAGGCGTGCGCCACTACGGCTGGTTTATCAATCTTGTTCATCCTTTCAAAGAACCAACTCTTTCTTTCATTGATTCTTTGGATTGTTTTGTTGGTTTCTATTTTATTAGTTTGTGCCTTAATCTTTATTATTTCTTCCCATCTACTGATTTTAGGTTTGCCTTGTTCTTTCTTTTCCAAGGCTTTAAGATGAAGCATTAAGTTGTTTACTTGAGACTTTTCTGATTTCTTTTTTTTTTTTCATTTTTATTTATTTATTTGAGAGTGACAGAGAGAGAGAGAGAGAGAGAGAGAGAGGAAGAGGCATATATATATATATATATATATATATATATATAGAGAGAGAGAGAGAGAGAGAGAGAGAGAGAGAGAGAGAGAGAATGGGTGTGCCAGGGCTTCCAGCCATTGCAAATGAACTCCAGACACGTGTGCCCCCTTGTGCATCTGGCTAATATGGGTCCTGGGGTTAGGGTTAGGGTTAGGGTTAGGGTTGAGCCTTGAACCGGGGTACTTAGGCTTCACAGGAAAGCATTTAACCGCTAAGCCACCTCTCTAATTTCTTAATCTAGACACTTAAAGGTATAAATTTTCCTCTTAGGACTGCCTTTATTGTGTCTCAAAGCTTTTGGTATGTTATGTTCTCATTATCATTTGACTCTATGAATTTTTTTATTTCCTTCTTGATTTTTTTCATTGACCTATTCATATTGTTTAGTTTCCATGAGTTTGTGTATGGATAGCTTTTCTTGCTATTGTTTGATTCCATTGTGGTCAGATAGAATGCAAGGAATTATTTCAATTTTCCTGTATTTGTTAAAAGATTTGCTGTGTCCTAACAGATGGTCTATTTTAGAGAATGTTCCATGTGCTGCTGAAAAGAATGTGTATTCTGCAGCATTTGGATGAAATATCCTGTATATATCTATTAGGTCCATTTGTCCTATGACCTCATTTAATCCAGATGCATGTTTATTTTATTTAAAATATTTTAGTTATTTATTTATGAGAGAGAAAGAGAAAGATAAAGAGAGAATGGGCATGCCAGGGCCTCTAGCCACTGCATACAAACTCCAGACACATGTGCCCCCTTGTGCATCTGGCTTATGTGGGTCCTGGGGAATCAAACTCAGGTCCTCAGACTTCACAGGCAAATGCTGTAACTGCTAAGCCATTTCCCCAGTTCCCTCTATTTTTTGCCAGTATGATCTGTCAATTGATGAGAGTGGGGTGTTGAAGTCACCCACTACAACTGTGTTTGGTTCTAATAGTGTTTGTTTGATGAATTTGGGAGCCCCCATGTTAGGTGCATGTAAGTTTAGGATTGTAATGTCCTCCTGTTGGAGTGTTCCTTTGATCAATATAAAAAAAAAAAAAATGACCTTCCTTATCTTCCCTTTCTAATGTTGGTCTGAAGTCTACCCTGTCAGATATTAGGATAGCAACCCCTGCTTGTTTTCTAGGCCCATTTGCTTGAAATGCTGTTTTCTTTTTTTTTTTTTTAATATTTTTTATTTATTTATTTGAGAGCAACAGACACAGAGAGAAAGACAGATAGAGGGAGAGAGAGAGAATGGGCCCGCCAGGGCTTCCAGCCTCTGCAAACGGACTCCAGACGCGTGCGCCCCCTTGTGCATCTGGCTAACGTGGGACCTGGGGAACCGAGCCTCGAACCGGGGTCCTTAGGCTTCACAGGCAAGCACTTAACCGCTAAGCCATCTCTCCAGCCCTGAAATGCCGTTTTCTAACCTTTCACCCTAGTGTCCATTCTCTGGAGAAAGGTGAGTTTCTTGGGGGCAACAAATTGAAGAATACTGCTTTTTAACCCAATCTGCAAACTATGGCTTTTGATTGGGGCATTGAGGCCATTGATATTAAGAGTTATTATTGAGGGCTGGAGAGATGGCTTAGCGGTTAAGCGCTTGCCTGTGAAGCCTAAGGACCCCGGTTCGAGGCTCGGTTCCCCAGGTCCCACGTTAGCCAGATGCACAAGGGGGCGCACGCGTCTGGAGTTCGTTTGCAGAGGCTGGAAGCCCTGGCGCGCCCATTCTCTCTCTCTCCCTCTATCTGTCTTTCTCTCTGTGTCTGTCGCTCTCAAATAAATAAATTAATTAATTAAAAAAAAGAGTTATTATTGAAAAGGATGTATTTATTTTGCCGTTTTTCTTGTTTTGTAGTTCTTCCAGTGTTACCTTTGTTTTCTTGTATTAACTAGTATTTGAGTATGTCTTGTTTTTTCCAGGTTCCTTATCTGTGTGCTTTTCTTTCTCTTTAGCATGGAGGATCCTTCAAGTATTTTCTATAGAGCTAGTTTTCTCTTCAAATATTCCTTTAGCCTGCTTTTGTTGTGAAATGCCCTTATTTTTTCATCTATTTGAATGGATAGTTTTGCAGGATAAAGTAATCTTGGTTGACATTTCTTATCTTTCAGAACTTGGAATACATTGTTCTAAGCCCTTTTGGCTTTTAAAGTTTATATTGAATAATCTGCCATTATCCTGATGAGCTTGCCTTTGTACATGACTGGATTTTTCTCTTTAACTGCTTTCAATATATTTTCTTTGGTTTGTAATGTTTGGTAGTTTAATTATAATATGGCAAGGAGAGGTTCTTTCTAGATTTTGTCTACTTGGTGTTCTAAAGGATTTCTGATTCTGTATTGGCATATCTTTCCCAATTTGGGGAAGTTTGTATTTTCTATGATTTTGTTGAAAATGCCTACTATGTCTTTGGATGAAATTCTTCTCCTTTTACTATACCCTGAATTCTTATGTTTGATCTTTTCATAGTGTCCTGAATATCTTGAAATTTCCATTCATACCTTCCTATTAGTTTGTCTTTCTCTTTGTTGAACTGTATTAGATCTGCCACCTGGTCTTCTAGTTTAGATATTCTGTCCTCTCCTTCATCCATTCTACTGGTGAGATTTTCTACAGAGTTTTTTATTTGATTGACTATGTTTATCATTGCTAGTATTTCTGACTGGTTTGTCTTTATTATTTCTATTTCCTTATTTATGTCTTGTATTGACCTCCTTATTTCATTAAATTGGCTTCCTATGTCTTCTTTGATTCCTTTGGTTTCTTTGAACATATTTATAATCATTCTTTTGATATCTTTCTCAGGCATTTCCTCTAAATCAATCTCACTGGGGGTCATTCTGATGCATTAATATTTTTTAGTGGATTTGTATTGTCTTGATTTTTTTGTTTCTTGTATTATATAATGTAGAGATTTTTTTTTGCATCTTGGATTAATTTAGTGGTTGGATTTCCTAATTATGTGCAGTATTATTAGAGGTATCTATCTAATGTTACATATCTTCAGGGTAGGAGCCTAAGGTACTAGGTTTGGCTCTTGAGACTCTCAGAACAACCACAGAAGCGACCCTAGATTTTGGGTTTGCCTGCTATGAGAGTATTCAAGTAGGCTGAGTGAAACAATATACAGGCAAATTCTAAAATTTAACTAAACAATGTACGCATTCAGTGAAAAACAGCGCAGAAAGCCAGGCATAGTGGCACACACCTTCAATCCCAGCACTTGAGAGGCAAATGTAGGAGGATCGCCATGAGTTCAAGGCCACGCTGAGACTCCATAGTGAATTCCAGGTCAGCCTGAGCTAGAGTGAGACCCTACATGAAAAATAAAGAAAAAGAAGAAAAAGGAAAAACAGCACAGAGTATTTATGCAAGAGTAGGTACTATGACAACCAGATCCTCTAACAGAGCCCCAGTCCCTAAGGCTATGTCTTGCCCCACACCCTTAATCCTATAAACTGGGAGGCTAAGATTTCTGGTCTGTAGAGGGCTCCAAAGTCAGTTTGTGACCAAGTGAGAAACCCTTCCCCAACAAGGACAGAAGAGGAAACAAAGCCACTATAAATCAGGAAGCAACAAATGACAAGCCCAAAATATACCTTATTTAAGAATGGCAAATCTGACCATCCATCAGACTTAACATATAATTTACCCTGACGCGGAAGGAGCAATTAGCACTTCCGATGCAAGCCTTATACCAGGCTTATTAGGCGGGTACTGACCTGATGTAATCCCAGTTACCTTTTGGGATGGCTCTGGTCTCAGCTGTGCTGCGCTCCTGCTTTGGTCCCTCTTTGCTGCGCTGCGGGCTCAGGCAGTCTGGCTGGGTCAGTGGGATGCTGCTCTGAGGCTGGTGTGAGTGGCAAGTCCCCTCAGCTGGCCTTTCCTGTGACTCAGGCCGAGCCTGGCAGCTGTGGCCATGCAGACCTGGTGCTGCTGCTGCTGGAACCGCTTCTGCCTGCCTATGTGGTCTCTAGATGCGCTGGGTCTCTCCTACTTCTCTGCTGATTTATTATACACCTTGATTTATTATTCACCTTCCCTTTTTAGTAAGAGAGTGTATTTTGCTGGCTTTTAAATTTATTTATTTATTTTTGGGTTTTTTTTTTTTTTCTCCCCTAGGCTGCTCTGGCATGGTACCTACACTGCCATCTTAACTGGAAGTCAATCTCTCTCTCTCTCTTTTGGTTTGTTTTTTTGAGGTAGGGTCTCACTCTAACCCATGCTGACCTGGAATTCACTATGGAGTCTCAGGAAGGCCTTGAACTCACAGTGATCCTCCTACCTCAGCCTCCCAAGTGCTGGGATTAAAGGCGTGCGCCATCACTCCCAGTTTAAAATACCTTTTAAAAAATGTTTTAGGGCTGAAGAGATACTTAGCAGTTAAGGCACTTACCTACAAGGCCTGAGGAGCCACGTTTGATTCCCTGGTCCCCATATGAGCCAGATGCACAAGGTGGCGCATGTGTCTGGAGTTCATTTGCAGTGGCTGGAAGCCCTGATGCATCCATTCTCTCTCTCTCTCTCTGCCTCTTTCTGTCTCCGAAACTCTCAAATAAATAAATAAAAATGTGCAAAAAAAATTTTTTTTAAGTGTAGGGCATTTTACTGTCTTCAACTTAATTAACCCAAGTTCTTTGCATAAAGTATTCCAAATTCTCCTGAGGGTAAATAAATGAACAGACACATGCTTGGAAGAGACACCAGATGTAAATGTGACTTCCAAGTGGTATATATATATTCCTTGGACTTGTCTTTTTTGTTTCCTTTTGTTGAGACAGATTCTCATCCTAGAATACAGGCTGGCCTGGAGCTTATTATGTAACCTCAACTCATAGCAATTCTCCTGCCTTCGACTCCTGAGTACTGGGGTTATAAGCATGTACCAGCACTCTTGGCTGTCACTTGGACTTTTCAAATGGGAAGAGCTGTGCGTTGTGTTGCGCATATTCAGGGTACCCCCATCCCCCCCTCTTAGCAATGTTGGCTAGCGAGCTGATCCCATGTCACTGTACACAGTTTTACCTTTGTCTTCAGTTTATGACAAGGCTTAGAATCCATCCTTCATAATTGCTTTTAACTGAGGGTACCAAGCCCATTTCCTGATGCATTTGAACAAAATTTTGTGAGATGCTACATAACCTGGGTTTTAGGCCAAATGAGCTGGAAAATGGCTATTTAGGCTTTTCAAAAGCAACTGTTTTCCAAGTCAGGACTTAGGTGTGGTTTTTTCCCCATGTTTCCTGGTCTCCCTGGAGATTTCAAGGGTGGGAAGGAAGGAACATCCATCAGACCCTTTCTCTGACGTTACCAGCAGAATTGCCAGAACACGCAGGTCATTATGGCAAAGAACGTATGCATCAGTCATTGTCCCTTGTAGTGAGACTGAGAGTAAAAGCAGACTCTGAAGCCCAGCACTCAGTAGGCAGAGGTAGGAAGACCAATCACCATGAGTTCGAGACCACCCTGATACTACATAGTGAATTCCAGGTTAGTCTGAGCTACAGTGAGACCCTACCTTGAAAAATAAAAACAGGGCTGGAGGGATGGCTTAGCGGTTAAGCGCTTGCCTGTGAAGCCTAAGGACCCCGGTTCGAGGCTCGGTTCCCCAGGTCCCACCTTAGCCAGATGCACAAGGGGGTGCATGCATCTGGAGTTCATTTGCAGCGGCTGGAGGCCCTGGCGCGCCCATTCATTCTTTCTCTCTCCCTTCCTCTTTTTCTGTTAAATAAATTTTTTTTTTTAAAGCAGACTGATTTCTCTCAGAGGGGGTGTTGTGGACAGCTTCATGTAGCTGGGATGATCGTCTAAACAGACACAGTTTATAGGAGGAAAAGATTTATTGCAAATTTACAGATCCGGGGTGGGATGGGAGGAGCTCCATCAATAGTGGCAGAAGCTGCTTCCATACATCCAAGCAGAGATTAAAAATCCAAAACAGAGCCGGGCGTGGTGGCACACGCCTTCAATCCCAGCACTCGGGAGGCAGAGGCAGGAGGATCGCCATGAGTTCGAGGTCACCCTGAATCTACATAGTGAATTCCAGGTCAGCCTGGGCCAGGATGAGACCCTACCTGGAAAAAAAAAAAAAAAAAAGCCAATGTTAAAAGCAACCGGGGATGGGGTGGGGGTGGTGCATACCTTTAATCCCAGCACTCAGGAGGCAGATGTAGGTGGATCTCTGTAAATTCGAGGCCACCCTCGAATAACTGGGCTGGAGTGAAATCGTACCTCGAAAACCAAAAAAAAAAAAAAAAAAAAAAAAAAAAAATGGGGGAGGGTTGGGCTGGAGAGATGGCTTAGCAGTTAAGCGCTTGCCTGTGAAGCTCGATCTCCCAGGACCCACGTAAGCCAGATGCACAAGGTCGCCATAGGCCTTGGCGCTCCCACTCTTTATCTGCCTCTTTCTCTGTCTGTCCCTCTCAAATAAAAATAAAAACAAACAAATAAACCAGCAGCTGAGAACTGGCAACAAGCAGCAGGAACCCCACCAGAGCTCAGACAGCTCAGCATACCGTTGGGCTGTAAAATCAGATCTTCCCCCAAACACCTTAGGGCTAGACCCCGGTATCCATCCCCCCTCCCGTGACGTCTTCTCCAGCCAGACTGCCGGAGACCCAAGTCACAAGCTTTAATAATCAAAACAGGGGAGTCAGTGGGGGACGCACGTTCAAACTGCCACGGGGGGGGGGTACGGGAGGGGCCCACTCTCGATTTACAGAAATGTTTGTTTTTCTGCAGCCGGAGTTCATGGCCTCCTCCCCACAGTTCACGGACCCCCACCTGTACCTGTGGAACGCCACGGGCAATAGATTGCTGCACCGCGTGGAAGGGGTGAGGCTGAAAACAAGGGCCGCCCAGTGCACCGATTTCGTGAGC
The DNA here is from genome assembly GCF_020740685.1 of Jaculus jaculus. Lineage (NCBI taxonomy): Eukaryota > Metazoa > Chordata > Mammalia > Rodentia > Dipodidae > Jaculus > Jaculus jaculus. The sequence continues at coordinate 25,488,501 of NC_059112.1, read as the reverse complement.
ATCAAAAGACAGGTCGAGATGTTGGTCAGGATGAAAGTGACCCACTACCGCTTTGCACTGGACTGGGCCTCGGTCCTCCCCACGGGCGACGTGTCCGTCGTGAACAGGCAGGTGCTAAGGTACTACAGGTGCGTGGTGAGCGAGGCGCTGAAGGTGGGCATCTCTTCCATGGTCACCTTGTACTACCCGACCCACGCCCACCTGGGCCTGCCCACGCCCCTGCTGCGGAGCGGGGGGTGGCTGAACGCCTCCACGGCCGAGGCCTTCGCGGATTACGCAGGGCTGTGCTTCCGGGAGCTGGGGGACCTGGTCAAGCTGTGGATCACCATCAACGAGCCCAACCGGCTGAGCGACGTCTACAACCGCACGAGTAACGACACGTACCGGGCGGCCCACAACCTGCTGCTGGCCCACGCGCACGCGTGGCACCTGTACGACGGGCGGTTCCGGCGGGCGCAGCGCGGGGCCGTGTCGCTGTCGCTGCACTCGGACTGGGCGGAGCCCGCCAACCCGTACGTGGACTCGCACCGGGACGCGGCCGAGCGCTTCCTGCAGTTCGAGATCGCCTGGTTCGCCGACCCGCTGTTCAAGAGCGGGGACTACCCGCCGGCCATGCGCGATTACATCGCCTCCAAGCGGCGGCGCGGGCTGTCGGGCTCGGCGCTGCCGGCGTTCAGCCCCGCGGAGCGCGCGCTGCTGCGGGGCGCCGCCGACTTCTGCGCGCTCAACCACTTCACCACGCGCTTCGTGATGCACGAGCCGCGCCGCCGCGCCGGCCGCCACGACGCCGACCGCGACGTGCAGTTCCTGCAGGACGTCACCCGCCCGGGCTCCCCCAGCCGCCTGGCCGTGGTGCCCTGGGGAGCGCGCAAGATGCTGCGCTGGATCCGCCAGCGCTACGGGGACCTGGACGTCTACATCACCGCCAGCGGCATCGACGACCCGGCTCTGGAGAAGGATCAGCTCCGCGGGTACTACCTGCAGAAGTACGTGCAGGAGGCTCTCAAAGGTGAGGCTGTGCTCTCTCTAGGCCATGAGCAGGTGACTCGCATCTGGTCATCCAGCCCCGCACTGGGTTTTTATCCTGAAAGCTGGTTTTTAGAGCACAGCTTGAATAAAAAGGATGATGATACAAATATATATATATAAGAGAGGGTCTCACTCTAGCCCATGCTGACCTGGAACTCACTCTTGTAAGCCTCAGGCTGGCCTCAAATTCACAGAGATCTTCTCACCTCTGCCTCCCAAGTGCTAGGATTAAAGGTGTGCACCACCATGCCCGGTTTCTTAGCAGTTTTAAAAAATATTTTATTTATTTATTTGGAAACAGAAAGAGAATAAATGGACGCACCAGGGCCTCCAGCCACTGCAAAGAACTCCAGATGTATGGGCCACTTTGTGCATCTGGCTTTAATGGGTACTGGGGAATGGAACCCAGCAGTCATAAGGCTTTCCAAGCAGGTGCCTTTAACCACTAAGCCATCTCTCCAGTTCCGTTTTTAGTGGTTGTTTTTCCAGGTTCATAATTTATTCAGTACTACATGATGAATTAACATTAGCTTCTCCAGGCAAGGGAACTTAACAGATGAAGTCAGACATTTTTCAAATCCATTTATGTTGTTTTCACAGCCAGAAATTTTTTAGACCTTAACTTGAAGTATAAGACCATAAAAGCAATGTTTCCATACGTGGCCAGTACACAATTCATTCTATCAGTGAGAGTGTTAAGAGTTGTCCCCCCGCTCCCCGTGGTAGGGTGTTGCTCTAGGCCAGGCTGAACTGAAATTTACCATGCAGTCTCAGGGTGGCCTTCAACTAACAATGCCTCCTTCTGCCTCCCAAGTGCTGGGATTAAAGGCATGCCTCACCATCCCTGAAGAAATATTTTTTAATACCAGTGAACTGGAATTAGGCATGATTTCTCTTTATCCAAATCAGGAATGGGTGCGCCAGGGCCTCCAGCCACTGCAAACGAATTGCAGATTCATGTACCACCTTGTTCATCTGGCTTCACATAGGTACTGAGGAAATGAACTCAGGTCCTTAGACTTTGCAGGCAAACACCTTAACCACTAAGCCATCCCTCCAGCCCTTTTTTATTTTTATTTTGGGGAAATTTTTTTTTTTTTTTTTTTTTTTTTAGGTAAGGTCTCACTCTGGTCCAGGCTGACCTGGAAGTCACTATGTAGATTCAGGGTGGCCTCGAACTCGGGGATCCTCCTACCTCTGCCTCCCCAGTGCTGAGATTAAAAGCGTGCGCCACCACACCTGGATAGAAAACATCATCTTATTTTTTTTAATTCTTTTTTTTGTTGTTCATCCTTTATTTATTTGAGAGTGATGGTTGGGGGGGGGGGGAGAATGGGCGCGCCAGGGCCTCCAGCCACTGCATAGGAACTCGAGAGGCATGCCCTCTCTTGTGCATCTGGCTAACGTGGGTCCTGGGGAACCGAGCCTCGAACTGGGGTCCTTAGGCTTCACAGGCTTAACCACTAAGCCATCTCTCTAGCCCAGAAACTATATTCTTATTTAAAAGTACTTTATTGTCCATCTGTGATTAATAGTAATATTCTATTTCTGGTATTTTTCAGCATACCTCATCGATAAGATCAAAGTCAAGGGCTACTATGCATTCAAACTGACTGAAGAGAAATCTAAACCCAGATTTGGGTTTTTCACATCTGACTTCAGAGCGAAGTCCTCCACACAGTTCTACAGTAAACTCATCAGCAGTGGCGGTTTCCCACTGGAAAACAGCATTCCCAGGTGTAGTCAGACTCCCAGCACGGAGTGCACCGTCTGCTTGTTCCTCCTGCAGAAGAAACCGCTGATATTCTTTGGCTGTTGCCTCTTCTCTACTCTGCTTCTACTGTTATCCATCACCATTTTCCATCGGCACAAGAGAAGAAAAATTTGGAAAGCCAAGGACTTGCAAAATATTCCACTAAAGAAAGGCCACAATCGAGTTCTTAGCTGAACTCTTACTTCTGTCATGATAGCTTGATGATTCACTCCAGCTCCACATACTGGTAATTTATAGAAGATACACCTGTATAGTAACAGACAATCTGAGAGGACAGTAGTAACCAAAGTGATGACAATCAATGGCTCTCTGAATGTGATTTGAATGAAGTTTCTCTTAGGTACTCATGTCATCAAATTCAGTTCTGGAGGCTCATCCTGACACTTAACAGGATTCCCTTCAGAAAACGTGACAAACTGTTTCCTATCCTGTAAATAGCGCTAGCTACTCAATGGCGAAGGAATTATTTTTTTGAAAAGAGTCATTTTGCTTTGTGGGACTTCACAGCAGAGATTTAAAACCATTCTTTAAACTGGACAGTTAGTGACATGCTGTCACTTCTGACAAGGAGGATCTTAGATGGAAAGCAAAAAGATGCTTGGATATTAAACAGTGCTTGCCCATAGCTAGTTACAGCAGAGACTCTAGAGCATATGAATCCTAGCTTTTCTCCAAAAAAAGCATTGAACTTTTTTTTTTTTTCAAGGTAGGGTTTCACTGTAGTCCAGACTGACCTGGAATTCACTATGGAGTCTCAGGGTGGTCTTGAACTTACAATCCTCCTACCTCTGCCTCCCAAGTGCTGGGATCAAAGGTGTGTACTACCACAGCCCGGCTCATCCTTTTGGTCTTTGGGGCAGGGCCTCACTCTAACCCAGGCTGATCTGGAACTCACTGTAGCCCAGACTGGATGGAAAGTCATGGCGATCCTACCTGTACCTCCCAAATTCTGAGATTAAAGGCATGCACCCAGCCTCTTTTTTTTTTTTTTCCCGAGGTAGGGTCTCACTCTAGCCCAGGCTGACCTGGAATTCACTATGTAGTCTCAGGGTGGCCTCGAACTCACGGCGATCCTCCTATCTTTGCCTCCCGAGTGCTGGGATTAAAGGCGTGCACCACCATGCCTGGCTTCTTCTGTTTTTGTTTTTTTAAGACATTTTATTTATTTGAGAGTGAGAAAGAGAATGAGAATGGGAACACCAGGGCTTCTTGCCACTGCAGATTAACTCCAGACACATGCATCGTCTTGTGCATCTGGCTTTACGTGGGTACTGGGGAATTAAACCCAGGTCCTCAGGCTTTGTGGGCAAATGCCTTAACTGCTGAGCCATCTCTCAAACCCTTGTTTTTGTTTTTCGAGGGAGGGTTTCGCTCTAGCCCTGACTGACCTGGAATTCACTATAGTCTCAGGCTGGCTCCGAATTTGTGGTGATCCTCCTACCCCTGCCTCCTGAATGCTGGGATTAAAGGCATGCACCACCACTCCCAGCTTGTTTTGTTTTTAAGGTGACAAGTTCTATAGCACTTTCAGGAAAGGTCCAAAGATGTAAACTTTACTAAGTGTAAGTTAGTAAAGACCATATTCTTATTCATGGTGACCTGCTCCCTCTTGCCTGAAGGGCTTCATGCTCACATGTACACAGGCACCTCTCAGGTGCAGAATGCGACCACAATATCTGGACCTAGCAACTGTGTATAAATCCAGTGTGTTTGCTGGTTTGAATGAGCTAAAATCATTTGTTATAAAATACCGTCTAAGGCTGGGATTACATACCTTGTTAAATCTGAATTTGGAATTGTCTTTTGAAGTAAACTGTTCTTGTATAAACACTGTTAACAGACAACTTGAATGCGTATCCACTTAACGTCAATTCTTTTCCTCAAGTCAACACTCAAACCACCACATTACCTAGTAGTCAGTCCCTGTCTGCCCTTTCTGGAAATATGGAACTGAAGAATCAGAGTGCAGTAGCTCCTTTGAACAAAAGCCTAGGAAACTATCCTAAATTTGATTAATTGCATTCTAGACCTACCTGTTATCAGAAGCCAAATTTAATACATTGGGATTCTAATTGCCAATGGACATTAACTTTCAAAAACTGTACAGAAAGGTTAATTGGTGAACTCAAGCAAACACAAAAGTCAGGAGAAATGAAGTTGCTATTATTGGCCAGGTTCAAGGAGCAGAATCTTTGCTTTTCTTTTTTTAAATTTTATTTATTGTGTGTGCTTCTGGGTGCATCAGGACCTTGCTGCTACAAACCAACAGATATTTACACCATTAAAAAAAAAAACAAAAAAAACCTGGCAGCCAGGTGTGGTGGTGCATGCCTTTAATCCCAGCATTTGGCAGGCGGATCACCATGGCTTTGAAGTCAGCCTGAGCTAGAGTGAGACCCTACCTCAAAACACCAAAATAAATTAAAAAAATAGTGGAGGGCTGGTGAACATGGTTTAGCAGTTAAGGTGTTTGCTTGCAAAGTGAAAGGACCCTAGTTTGATTCCCCAAGACCCATGTAAGTCAGATGCACAAAGAGGCACATGTATCTGGAGTTCGTTTGCAGTAGCTGGAGGCCCTGGTGTACCCACACTCTCTACTTCTTTCTCACTCAAATAAATATATTTAAAAATTTGGGGGGTGGGGCTAGAGAGATGGCTTAGCAATTAAGTCACTTACCTGCAAAGCCAAAGGACCCAGATTCAATTCCCCAGGTCCCATGTAAGCCAGATGAACAAGGTGGCCCATGCTTCTAGAGTTCATTTGCAGTGGCTACATGCCAACATTCCCATTCTCTTTCTCTCTGCCTGCCTCTTTCCCTAATAAAAATAAAAGTTCTTGTGAGCTAGATGTGGTGGCACACTTTTAATCCCAACACTCAGGAAGCAGAGGAAGGAGGACCACTGTGAGTTCAAGGCCACCCTGAGACTACATAGTGAATTCCAGGTCAACCTGGGCTAGAGTGAAAAGAAAAAACTTTGTGTGTTGACGGGGAGGGGACTTGTGCCCCCCCCTTTTTTTCCGAGGTAGGGTCTCACTGTAGCCCAGGCTGGTCTTGAACTCAGGTGATCCTCCTACTTCTGCCTCCCAAGTACTGGGACTAAAGGAGTGTGCAATCACACCCAACTTGTGCCACTTTTTTTGAGGTTCGCTTATATGGGTAGCTTGGGAATTGAACCTCGGGCTGGAAGGATTTGCAAGTAAGCATCTTTACCCACTGAGCTATCTTCCCAGCTCTCATGTTTTTTTTACTTCTTGTATCCACAACATCCACTCTCCCAGCCTTACAAGTTGTTAAATATGCTTTGAGAACTTGCTGTGCCTAGTGCTACAAACTAGCCATTTTAAACAATCACCTTAATCCCAAAATTTGGGAGGCACAGGTAAGAGGATCTAAGTTCAAAGCCAATGTGGGACTGAAGAGTCCCACAACCTGGACTGAAAAAGGGAGGAGGGATGGGCATGGTGGCGCCCGCCTTTAGTCCTTGCACTGGGGGCAGAGGTAGGACTGCAGGCAGTCTAAGATACACCTGGGGCGGGGACAAGGAAAGCCGCCTTTGGGTGGTTTTCCTCCCTGTGCCATCCAAGAGCGCCAGCGATTCCTATGTAGCAATTTATGATCACCTTAACCTCTATAAAAAACTTTTATTTGAGGAGGGGATGCAGAGAATGGGCACACCACAGCCTCAGCAGACGTAAGCAACCTTATCCATATTTCCCTGGGGAAATCAACCTTTGGCTTTGCAGGTCCTACTATCCTTTTTTTGAGTTAAGACTCTTATTCTAGCCCAGGCTGAGTTCACTATGTAGTCTCAGGCTGAGCCCCAACTCACAAGGATCCTACCTTTGCCTCCCAAGTGCTGGGATTAGACTGTGCTAATAAACTAAGCCTTTAAAGCCCCTCATGCCTGAATCCCCAAGGTTTTTTTTTTTTTTTTTTAACTTTAAGCTTATTTATGAGAGATAGGTAAAGAGAATGGGCACACCAGGAGTTCTAGCCACTTCAAACTCCAGATGCAGGTGCCACCTTGTGCATCTAGCTTTACATGGGTATTGAGTCTAGGTCCTTAGGTTTTTAGGCAAGCGCCACAACCACTGAGCCATCTCCCCAGGTATTTTGTTACTGCTTTTTCAAGATAGGCTCTAGGCCAGGCTGACCTGGAATTTATTATGTAGTCTTAGGGTAGCTTCTAACTCACAGCAATCCTAACTCTACCTTTGCTGGGATTAAGAGTATACTGCCAAACCAAGTTTAAATACTTATGATCTAGTAATATTAAAATGACGTATCTAGGGCCTCAATGACAGCCTGGGTTTGATTCCCTAGTCCCCATGGAAACATAGTGGTGGGTCCCAATATACCCACCCATCCTAGTAAAAATCGAAAATTTTGCGTATTAATGCCCAACTCTTCACATACATGGAAACATCACAACGGTTGATTGCTTAGCCTTTGGAAACAGTCTTTTTCAATGTTGTTCCAAAGAAACTGATCAGTACTGTTTATGTGACTATCTGCTCAACTGGACGTCTTCTCATGGAGGCCAGGTTGACCTGCTTCCACCCTATGCTGCGATTTCATTGGCAGCACATACCACTATGTCTGGCAGTTTCTGGACTCTGCCCTAACAGGCACCTCCCACTGTCTCCCAATTCTTGGGTTATATCACAAGCACTTTAAACCCAGCACTTGGGAAGCTGAGGTAGGATGTTCAAGGCTAACCTGGGCTAGAATGCTGAATGAATGTGTAACACCAAACCCTGCTCATTTACTTTTTCAGTTTGTAACTCAGGCTGGCCTCAGCCTCCCTACTAACGAGATTGAGAGTTTGGATTCATCAGGAACACAAATTAGCTGTGTTCTTCCAGTGTTTAAGGAAGTTGTACCACATCTCAGCTTTTTTCCCCCTAAGTGATCAGAAACAAAACCTGGGCAATACCGAACACCTTCCAGGATCTTCTCAGGTAGTAACTGTCACTGACACCACACCCCTCACCAGAAACAGAACCAGATTAAGCCACACCTTTAATCCCAGCACTTGGGAGGCAGAATATGAGGATCTCTCTGGGTTCAAGGTCGCCCTGAGACTGCATAGCTAATTCCAGGTCAGCCTGGGCCAGAGTGAGACCCTACCTTGGAAAACCAAAAGGAACCAGATTATGATTCAAGGAAAGAGCACAGAAAACTTTTGTTTCTTCAAAATGCATTATTTGATCTGCTTATTTGCCAAAAATAATTGGAAAAGGAATATGTCCCAAATCAACAGAAGTCTTTTATTGTTTCAATAAAAGCAAAATTGTTCTTATGATCCAGGATCTCATTTCTGTATGCAGCTGAAAGACTGTAAAAAGAAATAAAAATACACATAAACTCTCATTGTAATCTTGTCAAGACAAGTTATTGTAAAATGATCTAAAACACACTTTAGGCAAGCACCAACTTATTTAAGGCTTTTAAAAATAAAACTGCAGCCCACATGGCCATAGCTTCATAGACAAGGTCAGTTTGCACTAACTATACAACTCACCTTAGATCTTACTCATCAGCCTGCTGCACTGTTCCTTTTTCAGAAACATAGATACCATCCAAAAACTTTCGGATATCCTTGTTTTTAACTGTGGTGGCTTGTTGAATCAAAGCAGCTATAAGGAGTGAAAAGGGTAAGAAAATTATTTCATCAATCAAACTAAACCAATCTTAAAAATGGTGACACGAGGATGCCATGAGTTCAAGGCCACCCTAGGCTTGAGTGAGACTCTCCCTCCAGAAAAATCACACATCCTTTTTTTGGTTTATTCAAGGTAGGGTCTCACTCTAGCCCAGGCTAACAAGAAATTCACTCTGCAGTCTCAGGGTGATCTTGAATTGTGCCTCTCTCGAGTACTGGGCTTAAAGTCCTTTAGAACTGCATATACCAGTGCTTCTGTTAAGATCACAATGGATGTATTTTATAGCCTACTATAACAGCTACCCCAGACAGTGAGCCCACTACACTGCCAGCCTGCACAACATGTACTATGTTATTTTTTCCTTTTGTATTCACATTGAGAAATCACACTTTTTAAAAAAATTTTTATTTATTTGAGAGCAACAGAGGGAGAAAGAGGGAGAGAATGGGCACGCCAGGGCTTCCAGCCACTGCAAATGAACTCCGGACACATGTGCCCCCTTGTGCATCTGGCTAACATGGGTCCTGGGGAATTGAGCCTCGAACCAAGGTCCTTATGCTTCATAGGAAAGCACTTAACCACTAAGCCAACTCTCCAGCCCCACACTGTTCTTTTAATTATTTCAGAATGAACTTTGTGTGTCTGTCACTTAAATTTAGGTGCGTCTCAAATTCATTTTGTCACCTAGCTTGGACTTTAACACACTTCCCCCTTCTTCCCAGTACAGGCCCATTCCACCATACGTGGCTGAGAGAAATTAGAAAAAATTCTGCTGGCATCATGGTATAAATCAGCTGGGTGCGGTGGGGCACACTTTTAATCCCAGCACTTGGGAGGCAGAGGTAGAACTGCTGTGGGTTTGAGGCCACCCTGAGACCACATAATGAATTCCAGGTAAGCCTGCACTAGTGAAACCTTATCTTGGGGAGGGGGGGGGGACAACAAAAAACACAACCAAACAAACAACAACAAAAAAAAAAACCAAGATAAAATAAACTTAATAAATTTACAAACCTGAATTTGAAACAAGTTCAATATCATTTCCTTCAAGGATTAACTCATCTTTCTGGGCCTGAGACACAGAACAAGCAACACCTACAAAAGCAGCATGTATTTGCATAATGTCAGCATGAGAATATAAAAATATAAAAAGCCTCCTAGCCCAGACTCAGTTTCCCATTACCCACATAAAATCAGATGCACAAAGTGACCTGCATATCTGAAGTTCAAGTGCAGTGGCATGAGGAACCTATGCTCTCTCTCAAATTCTTTTTTAAAAATGATTTATTTATTTGAGACAGAGAGAGGGAGATTGGGCATGCCAGGGCCTCTAGCCACTGCAAATGACCTCCAGATGCACGTGCCACCACATGCATCTGGCTTACATGGGACCTGGAGAATCGAACTTGGATTCTTAGGCTTCACAGGCATGCGTCTCTACAACCCACAAATTAAGTCTTAGCAAGGAATTTAGTTTGCTAATTTTCAAGAGTGAACCTTTTGTGACCGTGTCACTGAAGTTTAGGCTGGTCTCAAATTCATTATGGCTGGAGATGTAGCTCAGTTACAGAGCACTTGTCTAACATGTATAGACCCAGGGATTAGATCCTGAGCACGCCCACCAAAGATATGCCTAGCTTGGTGTGGTGGCACACACCTTTTAATCCCAGCAGTTGAGGGGCAGAGGTGGAAGTTCAAGGCCAACCCGGAGACTACATAGTGAGTTCCAGGTCAGCCTTGACTAGAGCGAAGACCCTCCCTTGAAAAAGTAAAGAAAGGCAGGCACGGTGGTACACATCTTTAATCCTGGCACTCATAAGGCAGGGGTAGGAGAATCACCATGAGTTCCAGGCCATCTTGAGAGTATACAGTGATTTCCAGGTCAGCCTGGTCTACAGTGAGATCCTACCTCAAAAAACCAAAAAAAAAAAAAAAATTTGTGTACATATGCCCTTCAGAAAAAAATGATAAGCCCACCCAGAGTTGCAAGTGTTACCAAGAGATATTCTGAAACAGCCTTCCAACTCCAGAGTAAGTCCTAATGGCATGCGACATACCTGTTCTCATCCGAACCCTGCGGATGTACTTTTCACCCAAGAAATTTCGGATTTCGACAAGAGATCCATTTTCCTGAATAACGACGTTGATGGGGAAGTGAGCATACACGGACCTCATCTTGTATCGGAAGCCCTGTGTTAAACAAAACAAGCTGTAAGCAATACTAAGAAGTTACAACAAAGACACTCAGTTCTCAGTTACCATACCTAGCCTCACTCTTGAAAATATACACACTTCACACACAAAACCCATGGTCTATATTTCCCAACAACTGTCACCTGTACTCAACATTTACATCACAGGAACATTTATTTTCTTTCCACTGAACAGTGAAACTCTTAGAACCTGTTTTTATGTGTTATCTCAGCCTCCTGTGTTGGCATTACAAGCACGAGCCACACCATCCAGCTTTTCACCTCATTTTTGCATGAAAGGGTCTGTCATTGAATGTGCAACCAAAGTCAACTATACACTATCAAGACTCAGGAATCCTCTCTTCACTTCCCAGCACTGAGATTACAGGCAAGCCCTTTACTGAGCCACCTCCTGTTTTACTATCTTATTTTTAATTTTAATATGGCAGAGAAAGAGGGATGGAGGAGAGAAAATGGGTGTGCCAGGGCCTCTAGCCACTGCAGACCCACCCATGTGCCCCCCATTGTGCATCTGGTTCATGTGGGTCCTGGGGAATAGAACCTGGGTTCTTTGGCTTTGCAGGCAAATGCCTTAACCGCTAAGCTATCTCCCCCAGCCCATTACTATCTTTTACATGCACAGTAAACAAACAATGAGTGCTGGTCCAAGCCCTTATGTGTTTTATATATGTAAAGGAAATGTCTAACAGCTCAAAATAAGAACCACGAATGGGGAATGGTCAGCTTACCAGTGTCACACCCTTGATCATGTTCTGGACATGGCTACAGATAGTTCGAACAGTAGCCAGTTCCTTCCTGTTTCCCCACCATTTGTCAACTCGTAGCTGTAAAAGAACAAAAGCGTTAGTATCTCTCCATATAAACAACCAAACTTGAAAGAGAAAAGTTAAACATCCAGTCAAGCGCCTTGAATGCCAACGCTTGGGAGGCAGAGGTAGGATGATCTGAGAGTTCAAGGACATCCTGAGACTACATAATGAATTCCAGGCCGGCTGAGCTAGACAGACACCCTACCGCAGAAAAAAAAAAAAAAAAAAGAAATCCAATCTCATGGGACACTTCCCTACACATGATAAACACGTTTTATTCCCCATCCCTCCCAAAATAAGTTCACGTTTGTAAAGTGAAACCGAGCCTGAAAAACAACACTACACACAGTAATGACAATACCGGCTTCACACCATACTGTATTTAGAATTTGGTTTTGCAACTTCACTGACTGATTACAACTTTGGCCACTTCGAAATTGCCCTCAACTGGGGAAAACTTTACAGTCACCAAATTTTAATGGCGTGACAACTCCCTTCCAAACAAGAAAACCTTACCCTCTTTTTTTTCTTTCCCAGGAGACTCAGTTCTACATTGATGTGGTTGAAGTCCCTCCGGAGGGTTCCTCTGGGGCCCTTCACGATCACTGTGCGTCCCTTCAGCGTGATGTCGACTAGGGGAAAAGTTGATGAGGTTCGTTAGGCCACAGAACGAGAGAAAACACAACCGCCCACCCCCCGGAAGGTAAAAGCAAGCGTGTCGTCTCGTACCATTTTCTGGGATGTCGACAGTCTGGTTGCTGAGAATGGTCTTCATCCTGAAATGCAAAGAGTGGGGTGACGGAGGCCACAAGCGGGGTCCCTGTGCCCCGCGCGCACCCTGGAGGTTCCACTCCTACCGGAAGCGCGCCAACCCGGAGGGTGAAGACACAAGGGGACCGTGATTGAGAGTGATTTCCGCCCCCCTCCTCACGGGGAAATCGGGGCGCGCAAGGGCGCGGTCCCCCCGAAACGGTGTCACGCAACCCGGCGCGGGCCAACTCACGCCGGGCCCCCACGGAGTTCAAGTGTCAGCCCGGAGCGCCATGGCGGGAGGGCCGAGGGCGCCGGGTAGGCCTAAAAGCTCCTTCCAGAACCCCCATCTCGCGCCGCCACGTCGCCATGGCGCTCGCCGTGCTGGGGGACAATCAGGACAAACACCCGAGGCGTCGGGCCCGCGCTGCGGGGCTTGCCAAGGGCCGATGGCTTCAGATTCCGGGGACACACACGGTGGAACCCGGCTCACCTCGCAGTAGTTGCGGCAAAGAGAGAGCGTCTTTCGTCATCACGTTCTTGTAATGCGTCCAGGGACAACCCCCCCCAGCGTATTGCGTCACTAGAGCGCGACGCCGCTCAGGCGAAAGCAGCCAATCGCCGAGCCGCGCAAGCCGCACCGCGTCCGTGGTGACTTGGGTTTTGTGTCCTGAGCCGATCCCGGGAGTTGGTGGTCCCTGGGCCCCGTCACCCGCGCAAGACACGTAGAGAGGGGGATGTCTCCACGCTGCGGGGATGTCGCCCGCACACTGTGGCCCCGGGTGAGCGGCAGGAACACTTAATGATTTTCCGAAGCCCAAAGATAGCGACATGCATTGCATATATCCTTTTTAACGTTCCCCCAATTCATGTAGTCCAGGCTGGCCTTGAATTCATGGCATTCCTCCTGCCTCATCCTCTGCCCGTAATTGTAGTTTAAACTTGTTGAAAAACAAAGATTTAATCCCAGGACTAGGGAGACAGAGGTAGGAGGATCACAGTGAGTTCGAGGCCACCCGGAGACTACCTAGCGAATTCCAGGTCAGCCTGGGCTAGAGTGAGACCCTACCTCGGAAAACCAAAATAAAAATAAAGAGAGAGAGAGAGAAAGGAGTATGGATGTCAAAATGTGATATGTTAGTTCCTAACGTTTGCTAAACCCAGCATTTGGCAGTTAACTGTTCCAGTTATGGTTTTTACACCAGACTTTTTTGTGTGTGTGGGGGGGGTGAGGGGACCACTATTTATGGTCTTTCTGTTTTTAATTCTTTTTCACTTTATTCATTTGAGAGAGAGTTTGTGGGTGTACCAGGGCCTCCAGCCACTGCAAAGGAACTCCAGATGCATGCGCCCCCTTGTGCATCTGCCTTTTACATGGGTTCTAGGGAACTGAACCCAAGCCATCAGGTTTTGCAAACAAGACTTAACTGCTGAGCAATCTCCCCAGCTCTATTTATTTTCTGTCCTCTGCAACAGAGTTTCACTGCAGCTCAGGCTGGCCTGGAACTATATATCCCAGACTGGACTGCGATTTGTGACAATTCTCCTGCCTCAGCCTCTGGACTGCTAGGGTTATGGACTTGAGCCTCCATTCCCTTTGCTTACTTCAACTTGAGTCTTTTAATGTTTGTTTGTTTTTCCCCTGATTTAATTAATTAATTAAATTTTAAAATTTTTTGGTTGTTCAAGGTAGGAATCCCCCACTAAATGTAATGAATTTTTTTTTTTTTAATGAATTCTTTCTTTAGGTATTTGGAAGATACTTATACAGCCCAGGTAGAGCATTAAGTTCCTTACCAGATAACAAAAAGGAATTTTTACAGAATGGACCAGACCTTCAAGATTTTGTATCTGGTGACCTTGCAGACAAAAGTACTTGGGATGAATATAAAGGAAATTTAAAACGCCAGAAAGGAGAAAGGTAATTGGAAATTTGAGATAATTTTAATAACTCATCCCTTTATTGTACATTCGTTTCAGATATAATCAAGCCCTGGCGTAGATTTTTAATTCCAGTTTTGGTAATTTTACCCAAAGGTCTTAAGAAGTGATGACCAGGGCTGGACAGATGGCTCAGCATTTAAGGCACTTGCCTGCAAGGCCTAACAACCCCAGGACCCACGTAAAGCAAAGTGGCACATGCATCTGGAGTTCCTTTGCAGTGGCTCTCTTTCTCTTAAATAAATAAAATATTTTTTTAAAAAAAGAAGTGGGGCTGGAGAGATGGCTTAGCGGTTAAGCGCTTGCCTGTGAAGCCTAAGGACCCTGGTTCGAGGCTCGGTTCCCCAGGTCCCACCTTAGCCAGATGCACAAGGGGGCGCATGCGTCTGGAGTTCGTTTGCAGAGGCTGGAAGCCCTGGCGTGCCCATTCTCTCTCTCTCCCTCTATCTGTCTTTCTCTCTGTGTATATCGCTCTCAAATAAATAAATAAAAAATTTAAAAAATAAATAAAAAATAAAATAAAATAAAGAAGTGATAACCTAGATAGAGCTGGTAGATGAAATTGTTAGAATCATTTTTTTTCCTATGCCCTTTGACAATTTTTCTTCATTCTTCATATGACCTGACCATTTTATATTACTATCTCCCCATGCAATTATACTCAATACTATTTTATATCTAATTTCTTGATACAATTTTAAATGTTTTAAATGTTAGTAGATACTTATGACATAACTTGTTCTTTTTCCCAGTAAGTTTAAATATGACCTGTGAATACTTTGCTTTTATTTAAAAGGATGAGAAAGAGCATTTATTTATTTATTTATTTGAGAGCGACAGACACAGAGAGAAAGACAGATAGAGGGAGAGAGAGAGGATGGGCGCGCCAGGGCTTCCAGCCTCTGCAAACGAACTCCAGACGCGTGTGCCCCCTTGTGCATCTGGCTAACATGGGACCTGGGGAACCGAGCCTCGAACTGGGGTCCTTAGGCTTCACAGGCAAGCGCTTAACCGCTAAACCATCTCTCCAGCCTGAGAAAGAGCATTTATAAATCTTGATAAATAATTGAAAGAATGATTAAGAGGTTAGAATATTCAGTGGTAAACCATTTGTTTAGCATATGGAAGGCCCTGGGTTCAAAGCCTAGCACCACAACAATTAATAACAATGAAAAGAATAATGAGGGTTTTTTTTGGTTTTTCGAGGTAGGGGGTCTCACTCTGGCTCAGGCTGACCTGGAATTCACTATGTAGTCTCAGGGTGGCCTCAAACTCACAGCCATCCTCCTACCTCTGCCTCCCGAGTGCTGGGATTAAAGGCGTGCGCCACCACACCCGGCTAATAATGAGGATTTTATACAGAGGGTAAATTGTAAGAACTTCTTGGTTAAAAATGAATGAAATTGCCAGGCATGGTGGCGCACGCCTTTAATCCCAGCACTCTACTTGGGAGGCAGAGGTAGGAGAATCACCATGAGTTCGAGGCCACCTTGAGACTACATAGTGAATTCTAGTTCAGCTTGGACTAGAATGAAAGCCTACCTCAAATAAATAAATAAATCAAGGGGAAACAAAGGAGTAGTCTCTATTTCAATTTTAGATTTTTCCAATTTTTTTCCTTTTGTTTTTTTTCAAGGCAAGGTCTTAGTATAACCCAGGCTGACCTGGAATTTATTCTGTAGCCCAGGCTGGCCTTGAACTCATGACAATTTTCCTACCTCAGCCTGCGAAGTATGGGGATTAAGGGCATGCACTGCCACACCTAGCCCAGTTTTTCTGTTCCTACTTTGTGAAGGTTCTATTGAGGTTACAGGTATGCATCACCACTCCTGGCCGTTTCCCCCTTTAATCAATGACTGTAAAACAGAATGGCCAGGCGTGGTAGCCCACACCTTTAATCCCAGAATTTGGGAGGCAGAGGTAGGAAGATCACTGTGAGTTCAAGGCCACCCTGAGACTACATAGTGAATTCCAGGTCAGCCTGGACTAGAGTGAGACTCTACCTTGAAAAGCCAAAACAAAAAACCAAACAACAAACCTAGTATATTGAACAGTAGGTTCCTTCCTTATTCTGAATTAGTATAATAATTTGATGGCATTCATAGGGAATGACATCTTCAAATCTTAGTCATCCATTTTTTCTGTATTTATTATTTATTTGAGAGTGACAGGGAGAAAGAGGCAGATAGATAGAGAATGGGTGCACCAGGGCCTCCAGCCATTGCAAATGAACTTCAGATGCATGTGCCACCTTGTGCATCTGACTTCTGTGGGTCTTGGGGCATTGAGCCTCAAACTAGGGTCCTTAGGCGTCACAGGGAAGCGCCTAACCACTAAGCCATCTCCCCAGCCCAGTTATCCATTTTTTAAAGTGGTATAACCCTGCGCAAAATGTAGACATAAGCACAGCGTCCTGTGAGACTCCATTAATTATCAGAATTGGTAAAGTACGTTTAGTAAGCCTACATTTGAGTCTTTACTCCTACTCCTATGAAAGAATTATAAGAGTTGACCCAGGATTATGGAGGAATTGGAATAGAGCAAATTTGTGTAGCTGTTCAGCAGGCTTGTTAATGGACAGTTCTGTTTGGCTTTTCTTAGGTTAAGACTGCCTCCCTGGTTAAAGACAGAGATACCCATGGGCAAAAATTACAACAAACTGAAAACTACATTGCGGAACTTAAATCTCCATACGGTATGTTGTCAAGTGTGTTAACTCTCCATTTTACCTAACGGATGGAATGTTCTACAGATTGGGTTTTTTGTTAGTTTGTTTGTTTGTTTTGTTTTGCGGGGTGGGGGTAGGATCTCATACTAGCCTAGGCTGTCCTAGAATTCACTGTGTCATCTCAGGATGGCCTTGAACTCACAGTGATCCTCCTACCTCTGCCTCCCAAATGCCAGGATTAAAGGAGTGCACTACCTAGGTAGGCTTCAGAGTTGTAATTTAAAAATTTTTTTTTAGTCTAGCTTGGTCGCTCACACCTTTAACCCCAATGTGCAGAAGGCATGGGTAGGAGGAGTTTGAGGCTAGCCTGGGGCTACAGAGTGAATTTGAGGTCAGTCTGGGCTAGAGTGAGATCCTCTCTCAAAAAAAAATAAAATATCTAGTCCTTCATGGTCAGTAGGTACTTTCAACCTGATTGTATTGTTTCCTTTTTCTCCCAGGTGTGTGAGGAAGCACGATGTCCCAATATTGGAGAGTGTTGGGGAGGCGGAGAATATGCCACGGCCACAGCCACCATCATGGTAAGGCCAGCCAGCCTCTGAAGCTGTTTTTTTTTGTTCAGAAATGGAAAGGGGGGGTATTTTGTGTCCTCTTCCTTAAGATGAGCATTATGAACTTCTAGAGAGGTGTGTTTTTTTGTTTTGCTTTATTTTGTTTTGTTTCCATCACATATAAAAACCCTGACAGGAGCTGGAGAGATGGCTTAGCATTTAAGGTGCTTCTTGCCTTCAAAGCCAAAGGACCCAGGTTCGATTCCCCAGTACCCACAGATGCACAAGGTGACACGTCTGTCTGGAGTTTGTTTGCAGCAGCTAGAGGCCCTGGTGTGCGCGCATGTGTGCGCTCGCGCTCTCTCTCTCTCTCTCTCTCTCTCTCTCTCTGTCTCTTTGCCCCTTTTTCTCTTTCTCAAATAAATAAATAAATAAAAATAAAAATAAAAATATTTTTTACAAAAAACCCTGACAGAATCGTTTCACAGAGTGAGTTCCAGGTCAGCCTGGACTAGAATGAGACACTACCTTGAAATGCACTCCCCCCAAAATCATATTTATTACCATGTACAGAGGAATCTTTATAACTGCAAGTTGTAAAGATTAACAGTACAACAGACACTCCCCTCCAGTTTGAGAGGAGAACATTGGTATTATGTTTGAATCCCTGTCTGCTCTTTAAACTGTGTACTAGGATCCCATTTTTAAATTTTGAGGCAAGATTTCACTTTGGAGTCAAGACTGGCTTGAGCTCATGAGTTCCCAGAAGAATGCACCACCTTGCCAGTCTTTTTTTTTTCCCAAGGTAGTGTCTCATTTTAGCCCAGGTTGACCTGGAATTCACTTTGTAGTCTCAGGCTGGTCACAGCGCTTATCCTACCTCTGCTTCCCCAGTACTGAGATTAACGGTGTGAGCCACCATGCCCAGGTTTTTTTAATTGAATTTTTTTTTCAAGGTAGTGTCTATAACTCAGGCTGACCTGGAACCTACTCTGTAGCCTTAGGCTGGTTCGAACTCATGGCGATCCTCCTACCTCTGCCTCCTGAGTGCTGGGATGAAAAAGGCATGCACTGCCATGCCTGGCTTCCTTCTAGTTTTGCAATATAAATTTCTATTCCTTAACTATATATTTTTTAAGCTCTTTTTTTTTTTGGTTTATTTTTATTTACTTATTTGAGAGCAACAGACAGAGAAAGAGGCAGAGAGAGAGAGAGAGAGAGAGAGAGAGAGAGGGTGCGCCAGGGCCTCCAGCCACTGCAGACGAATTCCAGATGCATGTGCATCTGGCTAATGTGGGTCCTGGGGAATCAAGCCTCGAACCGGGGTCCTTAGGCTTCACAGGCAAGCGCTTAACCGCTAAGCCATCTCTCCTGCCCATCCTTAACTATATTTTAATTTTGGATACTTCAAATTTTTCTATAGACAGAAACAATCTGTTTATTTGTTGTTGTTTTTGTTTTTCAATGTAAGGTCTCACTGTAGCTCAGGCTAACCTGCAATTCACTATGTAGTCTCAGGATGTCCTTGAACTCTCAGCGATCCTCCTAACTCTGCCTGCCCGAGTGCTGGGATTAAAGGCCTGCGCCACCACGCCCGGCTTCTGTTTACGTTCTTTGCAGCTTGTTTTCAGCATTGTGTTCTTGAAGGTGATTGGCCTGTTTGACCTAGAATGTAACATCTCTGTTGCAGTTGATGGGAGACACATGCACAAGAGGTTGCAGATTTTGTTCTGTTAAGACTGCAAGAAACCCCCCTCCCTTGGATGCCAACGAGCCCTACAATACGGCAAAAGCAATTGCAGAGTGGGGTCTAGACTATGTCGTCCTTACGTCTGTAGATCGTGATGGTGAGTGGTGTGCCATTATACGCATGACCAAACATTGACTTTTACTAAATTGTGGCCTCAGCTCGAGTAATGGATTCTTTTCTTTCTAGATGTGCCTGATGGGGGTGCCGAGCACATTGCAAAGACTGTGTCACACTTAAAGGAAAGGTACTTATTGTTGCATTTGCTTATGTAGGATATAAGGGCTTTTTTAGACTCATGCAAATTCAGTTTTAAGGTTTTTATCTTAAAGCAATGCTTATTAATATTTTGAGGCTTTACTATCCTGATAATCTGCTGGGAAGTGATCATTCAGAAAAAGCATATTCATGAAGCTAGATACATTTTTGTCAGACATTTTAAGGGAACTGTGGCTTAAATGTATTCCTAGACCATTAGTACTTAGCTCATTCCTGTTTGAATGATAGTCAAGATGTTGAGTGGCCAGGCATGGTGGTACACACCATTCATCTCAGTACTAGGAGGCAGAGGTAGGAGGATCGCCATGAGTTTGAAGCCACCCTAAGACTACATAGTGAATTCTAGGTCAGCCTGGGCTAGAGCAAGAATCTACCTCAAAAAAAAAAAAAAAAAATTAAGTGATTTTTCTTTAAAAACTACTTAAGGGCTGGAGAGATGGCTTAGTGGTTAAAGTGCTTGCCTGCAAAGCCTGAGGACCCATGTTTGACTCTTTAGACCCCATGTAAGCCAGACACACAAGGTCATACATGTGCACGAGATGGCATATGCACCTGGCATTCGATTGCAGTGGTGGAGGCCCTGGCATGCCAATTCTCTCTCTCTCATAAAAAAAAAAAAAGTCTTTAGCTGTGGTGTTCTTAGCACTGATTTTGAGTAAATTATCATTTAAAGTTGCTAGTGTTGGACTGGAGAGATGGTTCAGCAGTTAAGGCACTTGCCTGCAAAGCCTAATGATCCAAGTTTGGTTTCCCAGTACTTATGTAAAAGCAGATGTACAAAAGTAATGTATGCATTTGGAGGTTGTTAGTAGTAGCTAGAGGCCCTGGAATGCCCATTCTTCCCTTCCCCTTGTCTCTTTGCTTGCAAGTAAATAAAAATATTATTATTAAAAAAAATAAATTTAAAAAGGGCTGGAGAGATTGCTTAGTGGTTAAACCATTTGCTTGCAAAGCCAAAGGATCCTGGTTCGATTCTCCATGACCCACATAAGCCAGATGCACAGGGGGTGCATGTGTCTGGAGTTCATCTGCATTGGCTGGAGGCCCTCGTGTGCCCATTCTTTCTCCCTGCCTCTCTCTCTCTCAAATAAATAAAACATAAATAATAAAACATTTAAAAAAATAATCCGGGTGTGGCAGCACACATCTTATAAAATCCAGCACTCAGGAGGCAGAGGTAGGAGGATTGCTTGCCATGACACCCTGAGACTACATAGTGAATTCCAGAGTAGTCTAGGCTAGAGTGAGAACCTACCTTGAAACAAAACCCTATATATGAATTTCTCTGACAACCCAGTAAGGGCTCTCAACTTGTGGCCAGGCATGCTGGCTTACACCTACCTACCCAGCACTCAGGAGAGCCACTGTGAGGCCATCCTGAGTCTACATAGAGCTTCCAAGTCACTCTGAGCTCGAGTGAGATACCATCTCAAAAAAGGGGTGGTGGTGGCTGGAAAGATGGCTTAGCAGCTAAGGTGCTTGCCTGCAAAGCCTAAGGACCCAGGTTCAATTCCCCAACACCCATGTCAGCCATCTGGTACAAGGTAGCACATGTGTCTGGAGTTTGTTTACAGTGGCTAGAGGACTTGTTATGCCCATTCTCTCTCTCTTTCTCTCTCTTTCACTAATAAATTAATTAAACACAAAGAAATCTTAGCCAGGCCTGGTGGTGCTCACCTTTAATCCCTGCTCTTAGGAGGCAGAAGTAAGAGGATCGCCGTGAGTTCAAAGCCACCCTGAAACTACATAGTGAATTCCAGGTCAGCCTGGGCTGGAGTGAGACCCTACCTTGAAAAATAAAAATAAAAATCTTTAGGGCTAGAGGGATGCCTTAGCAGTTAAAGCATTTGCCTGCAAAGCCAAAGGACCCAGGTTTAGTTCCCCAGAACCCATGTAAGCCAGATGCACAAAGTGGTACTTATGTCTGGAGTTCATTTGCAGTGGCTGGAGGCCCTGATGAGCCCATTCTCTCTCTTTTTCTCTCTTTCAAACAAATAAATAAAAATAAAATATTCAAAAACAGAAATCTTTAACAGAAAATGTCCGAGAATATGTCCTCTCGCTTTCATTCATGAGAGGATGTGTGTGTGTGGTCTATCTATTCTCTGAGGCAACAACACTCACTTTGCCTTTGGGTTTGTGGGAAAATGTGTCAGCCATCTGACTTCTCTGCTAGTGTCAAAGGGAGCAGCTCTGTGACCCAGTTCACATGGTAATGGTTCATTGGATAAAACATAGCCACAGTCTAAACACGAAGATTAATCTTTAGCTTGTTCTTCATGTAAGCACAGCTCCTGACTCAGCAACCCAGAAAATATATTTGAAAAGCCATAGCACTTGGTAAATGCTTGCCTAGAGGAGGAGGGTACTACTTGATGAATCATAACGGAAATCAAACTTGAAGCAGTCACATTATACGTGCATGAGAAATGTCCTTTTGTTTCCAAACAGTGAATATCTTTAATGTTTTAATTATTTTTTATTTATTTGACAGAGAGAGATGGGGAAAGAGAGAGAGAATGGGCACTCCAGGGCCTCCAGCCACTGCAAATGAACTCCAGACATGTGTGCCCCTTGTGCATCTGGCTAACATGGGTCCTTTGGCTTTGCAGGCAAATGCCTTAATTGCTAAGCCATCCCTCCAGCCCAATAGTTCACATTTTAATTTATTCAGGCTGACCTGGAATTCACTATGTAGTCTAAGGGTGGCCTCAAACTCATGGTGATCCTCCTACCTCTGCCTCCTGAGTGCTGGGATGAAAGGTGTGCACCACCATGCCCAGCTACGTTTCAATTTCTTTAAATGATTTTGCTTTTTAAAACTCACTCCAATTATGTTTAAATATATATATATATATATATATATATATATATATATATATATATATATATATATATACTGGAGAGATGGCTCAGCGGTTAAGGTGCTTGCCTACAAAGTCCGAAGATGCAGATTTGATTCCCCAGTACTCACATAAAGCTAGATGCACAAAGGGGCGCATGCACCTGGAGTTCATTTGCAGTGGCTGGAGGCCCTGGAGTGCCCATTCTCTCTATTGGTCTTCTCCCTCCCTCCCTCCCTTCCACTCTCCCTCTCTCATTCTCTCTCTCTACTTGCAAATAAATAAAAATATTTTAAAAGGGGGAGCCAGGCATGGTTAAGGATTGCCATGAGTTTGAGGGCAACCTGACACTACATAGTGAATTCCAGGTCAGCCTGGGCTAGAGTGAGACCTTACCTTGGAAAAACAAAACAATTTTAAAGGAATATATAATGTCAAATTTTATTCTAAAGTCTATTTGCATACAGATGTGTTTTAACCATTATGTAATATAATATGATGTTCTGAGTTTTGTTTTTTTTTATAAAATATTTTTTTTTGTTCATTTTTATTTATTTATTTGAGAGTGACAGAGAGAGAGGGAAAGAGACAGATGGAGAGAGAATGGGCGCGCCAGGGCTTCCAGCCACTGCAAATGAATTCCAGACGCGTGCGCCCCCTTGTGCATCTGGCTAACATGGGTCTGGGGAATTGAGCCTCGGACAGGAGTCCTTAGGCTTCACAGGCAAGCGCTTAACCGCTCAGCCATCTCTCCAGCCCTATTTTTGTTTTTTTAGATAATTTTTTATTGATAACTTCCATAATTGTAAACAATATCCCATGGTAATTCCCTGCCTCCCCCCACTTTCCCCTTTGAAACTCCACTGTCCATCATATCCCCCCCACACTCTCAATCAGTCTCTCTTTTATTTTGATGTCATGCTCTTCCTATTATGGTGGTTTTATATAGGTAGTGTCAGGCACTGTGAGGTCATGGATATCCAGGCCATTTTGTGTCTGGGGGGAGCACATTGTAAGGAGTCCTACCCTTCCTTTGGCTCTTACATTCTTTCCTCCACCTCTTCCATAATGGACCCTGAGCCATGGAAGGTGTGATATTTTCTTTTTCCTTCTTTCTTTCTTTCTTTCTTTCTTTCTTTCTTTCTTTCTTTCTTTCTTTCTTTCTTTCTTTCTTTTTTTGGTTTTTCAAGGTAGGGTTTCACTCTAGCTCAGGCTGACCTGGAATTCACTATGGAATCTCAGGCTGGCCTCGAACTCATGGCAATCCTCCTACCTCTGCCTCCTGAGTGCGGGGATTAAAAGTGTGTGCCTCCACGCCCGGCTGTGATAGAGATATTTCAGTGCTGAGCACTCCTGTCACTTCTCAGCATCATGGTGCCTTCTGAGTCATCCCAAGGTCACTGACATCTGAAAAGAGAAGGTTCTGTACCAAAAGTGAAAGTAGCATTATTATATGGGTATGAACATTAAGAGAAGTGTTACCTGGGCAGTTTGATGAGCATAGTATATACATTTAACCAGCAGCAGATGTTATACCCCTAGGGCTCATGACTACCCCTGTTTTAAGTTTTCAGTATCAGGGATGTATTCCCCCCCATGGAGCAGGTCTCCAGTCCAATTGGAGGGCAGTTGGTTTCCACCATGACAGATGTGCCACTATTGCACCCATTGGCTCATTTGGCCTGGCCAATTATAAGGCTTGCAGTGTCCACTGTTGAGTATCTCCACTGGTGTTTTCTCTTTCTCCCATTGAACTGCATGCAGAATGGCTTTTTCCACCTTTCTGTCAGCTGATCTACATGGATGATGTTATCAGCTCAGTTCCAGAAGGATTTCTCAGTGGCTTTGCAGCCCAAGTATGTGCAGTTTTCAGCAAAAGGGTCTTACCATCTATTCCTGGTGGGAAACCAAGGGCCTTGGCAATGGCCTGTAATGTTTTGGAGGTATCAGTCTCTTCCCCTGACCTCACTTAGGCCTTTTCACCCCCATTAATCTGTTCTACTTACATATATATAATACCATCCTTTTAGGTCCCCCCTCCCTTTCTTTCTCTTCCCTTTATATCTCCTTTCTAGCTTACTGGCCTCTGCTATTGAGTTTTCTTCCTACTCACACAGAAGTCCAGTCATTTGTAGGTAGGATCCACTTAGCGGTTAAGAGGTAGGGTCTCACTCTAGCCCAGGCTGTCCTGGAATTCACTATGTACTCTCAAGGTGGCCTCAAACTCATGGGGATCCTCCTAATGCTGGGATTAAAGGCATGCACCACCACACCCAGCGCCCAAGTTCATTTTTTCCTCCACCGGCTAACATGGACTCATGGACTTGTGTGTCCAGTCAAGTCGTAAAGGTTACCTCTGGAAGCTGAAGCAACAGTTCAATGAATTCTTTTCCTCAGTTTGATGCTTATCTTTTTCCCTCTTAGGAACCCAAAAATTCTGGTGGAATGCCTCACCCCTGATTTCCGAGGAGATCTTAAATCAGTGGAAAAAGTTGCCCTGTCGGGATTGGATGTGTACGCGCATAATGTGGAAACAGTTCCTGAATTACAGAGGTGTGCAATGTTGGGAGTTAGCAGGGTGCCAGCATGCTCCTTGCTCATGCCGCAGGGTGAACATTGCACTGGACTTTTACAAGTAAACTCCCTTTCCTCTTCCCTCTTTCTCTTCCTCTTCCCTTCTCCCTCACTCCTCTTATTCTTTACTTCTTTGCTTGGTATATTACAGAAAAATCAGTAAAGACAGCCAACAAAAACATAAATATCCCCTGATATTTTCCATTCCTAATACAATTTACTATCACCTCAGTATTGTATTTATACATAAAATACATCTACTGTGACTATGGAGTGAATTTTAGTTCAGCATGAGCTAGAGTGAGATACTACCTACCTTGAAAAAAAAACCTTGAAAAACCAAAAACAAAACAAAAAAAGTACCATTAAAAATGCCAGTGAGGGGCTGGAGAGATGGCTTAGTGGTTAAACGCTTGCCTGTGAAGCCTAAGGACTTTGGTTCGAGGCTCAATTCTCCAGGTCCCACGTTAGCCAGATGCACAAGGGGGCGCACGTGTCTGGAGTTCATCTGCAGTGGCTGGAAGCCCTGGCGTGCCCATTCTCTCTCTCTCTCTGCCTCTTTCTCTCTCTGTTGCTCTCAAATAAATAAATAAAAATGAACAAAAAAAATTTAAAAAAAAATGCCACTGAGTATTAATATTATTTTCAAAACAAAGTTTCACTCTAGCCTAGGCTGACTTGGAATTCACTATGTAGTCTCAGGGTGGCCTCGAACTCACGGCGATCCTCCTACCTCTGCCTCTCAAGTGCTGGGATTAAAGGTGTGTGCCACCACACCTAGCCACTGACTATTATTTTTTCCAAAGAACACCTTTCAAATGGAAAATGATGCAGCGGAACAACTGGCATTTTAAAAAATTTATTTATGGTGGTAAAGCCAAAAACAAAAAAACAGTTTTGCCAGGCGTGGTGGCGCACACCTTTAATCCCAGCACTTGGGAGGCAGAGGTAAGAGGAATTCACTTGCAGTGACTGGAGGCACCCATTCTCTCTCTCTCTCTCTCTCTCTCTCTCTCTCTCTCTGCCTCTCTGTCTGTCACTCTCAAATAAATAAATAAAAATAAACCAAAAAATTTAATGCAAATAGATGCTGTTTTATATGAATAACCATTTATGACCTGGTGGTTTGGCCATTGTTAGTGGGCAGTACCCAGCCTGTGCCACCCCTGCAGCGCTCTCACCAGCAGTGGGAGCCAGTCTTCCTGCTTTCACTTAAGAAACATTATCCTTTAAGTGAAAATTCCAGAACCAAGCATTGTGTTACCTAAGAGACGGCAGTCACCAGCAGAGGGCAGCCGAATCCTTAGGAAAGAAATGCACATGAAAGTTTGAGCCTCTGAAATGTGGCTTCGGGGTAGTTTTTGTCTTTGTTTGGTATGTTCCTTCTCCTGTTCCTCTTCTCTCTTACTGCCCCGTACAGCTGTTAGAATTTCGAGCTTCAGGTCTGTGGAGTCAGTGCGAAAACTCACTGGCTCCACTGGCTTTCTCTGCCCTGGGCTGGAGATGGAGAGGCCTTAAAAGCTGACAAAATTAGAAAACCACCGAGGCCCTGTTTTCTTTCCTAATTAACGAGTGCCTCTGCACAGCTGTTACCATTGAATTTTATGAAAGCAAAGTACCTCGGTGGAACCTTACCTAGAATGTTCTTCTCTAGCCTTTCAGGTCACTTATATAACTGTGTACGTGGGTGAACTTGTTTGCACTACTGACAGCAGGCCTGCTGTTTTTCAGGAAAGTTCGGGATCCCCGGGCCAATTTTGCCCAATCGCTGCGTGTACTGAAACATGCCAAGGAGGTGCAGCCCGCACTTATTTCCAAGACATCGATCATGTTGGGCCTAGGAGAGAATGATGAGCAGGTGTATGCAACGATGAAAGGTAGAGAGACTGAAAAGAGGAAAGGCCTTCCCATGTGAGCAAAGGCAGCAAGCGCATCCTGTTACCTTCATGCTTCCTCTCCAGCCTCAGCGCCAGTGCAGGAAGACAGAACAGCGTAGGAAGCCGCAGGCATGGCTCTGTGGGGGCGAGCATAGGCTCAGTCTCCAACAACCACAACAAAAAAAGGTGGTGGCACAGGCCTTTAATCCAAGCACATAGGAGGCAGAGGTAGGATTGTTGTGAGTCTGAGGTCAGCCTGGAGCTACAGAGCAAATTCCAGGGCAGTCTGGACTACCTTGAAAAACAAGCAGACAAAAAGTTTTGAATGAATATGTATAGTCTTATTTCCTATGAAGATGATTATAGAACAGGAAGGAAGTACAGCTCGTGAGAACTATACTTTGGTCTACAGTTTTAACACTGTCACACTGTCAAATATCTGTTTTTGTTGTTTTTTTTGGTTTTTCAAGGTAGGGGCTCACTCTAGCCCAGGCTGACCTGGAATTCACTATGTAGTCTCAGGGTGGCCTTGAACTCACAGCAATCCTTCTATTTCTGGCCCCCCAGTGCTGGGATTAAAGGCATGTGCCACCAAACCAGGCCCTGTTGTTTTTAAATTTTTATCCACTTAGGGCTGGAGGGATGACTCAGCAGTTAAGGAGTTTGTCTGCAAAGCCAACGGACCTAGATTTGATTCCCCAGGGCCCACGTTAGCCGGATGCCCAAGGGGACACATGCGTCTGGAGTTGGCTTGGAGTGGCTAGAATCCTGGCACGCCCATTCTCTCTCTCTCCCCCCTCCTCTTTCTGTCAAATAAATAAATAAAACTTTTTTTTTTTTTTTTTTTTTTTTCGAGGTAGGGTCTCACTCTAGCTCAGGCTGACCTGGAATTCACTATGTAGTCTCAGGGTGGCCTTGAACTCATGGTGATCCTTCCTACCTCTGCCTCCTGAGTGCTGGGATTAAAGGCGTGTGCCACCACGCCTGGCAATAAAACTATTTTTTAAATGTTACCTATTTATTGGAGAGAGAGAGAGATAGAGGGTATGGGCATGCCAGGGATTCTTGTGTGTCTGGTTTTACATGGGTACTAGGGAACTGAACCTGGGCATCAGGCTTTGCAAGCAGGCACCTTTAACCGCTCTGCCAGCCATCTCCCAGCTCGTACGTCTGTTTTACACATTGTGTGCTTGTTTTCCCACAGCCCTTCGTGACGCTGAGGTGGATTGCCTAACTCTAGGTCAATATATGCAACCAACAAAGCGCCATCTTAAGGTAAAGATGCCTCCTGTCTCTAAGGGATTCAGAGGCAATTAATTAAGTCTTCATTATCCACAGTAAAAATGATAAGGTAATTTTTTTTTTTTTTTTTTTTGAGGTAGGGTCTCCCTCTAGCCCAGGCTGACCTGGAATTCACTATGTAGTATCAGGTGGCCTCAAACTCATAGCAATCCTCCTACCTCTGCCTCATGAGTGCTGGGACTAAAGGCTCCACCACAGCCAGTTTAAGGCTTTTCAAGCAAGTGCCTTTAACTTATGCAACATCTCAGCGCCTAGCTTTCTATTCTGAATGGATGTTTGAAATCATGTGACAGTCGTAATGCTAACAAGAGACAACACATAAAAGAGTTTGTCCTCAACTCCTCTAGACATGACCAGATCTTGATTCTGCCCACTAATTAATGAAGAGAAAAACCCCAGAAACTCTCATCATCTTTCTTTGTCCTTCAGAATTGCTGAAGTAGTTCAAGGTGGTACCTTCCTTCTTTTCTAACTCCCTCCTCTTACTCTGGAGGAGGGCAGACAAGTAATCAATAGCTGATGATCCAGGAGCGGGAGGGCCTAAATCAATGCCAGCCATTCTCAGTGCAAGGGGTAGACTTTATATATGATCTGAATTATCTAGGGGACTTCTAGAATCTGGGTTGAAATGATCGTTTACTTCTTTCTAGGTTGAAGAATATATTACTCCTGACAAGTTCAAATATTGGGAAAAAGTCGGAAATGAACTTGGGTTTCATTATACTGCAAGTGGCCCTTTGGTGCGCTCTTCATATAAAGCAGGTGAGACTCCAGGGTGTTCAGCTCAGGCCATTAGCCTTACGTTCCACTGTTACTTTCTCCCCCATGTCACCAGTCCTGAGGCAAGTCATAATAGCTGTGATTATCTTTATCAGGGGAATAATAGCAGGTGCTTTTTTTCTGGATGATCCTTCAGAGTTTTGCTCCCTGAGGGCTACATTAAGGAGAAGTTTCTATTAAACCTAGTTTGTTTCCTACACAAATCCCTCCCCAGTCTTGGACTCTGGGACACTGTGATGAAAACAGAAACAGTTTGTTCAGTCATTCCACACACGGGTCTCAGGCTAGATTCTGAAGTGACAGAGTACGTCAAGCATGTAATAAGGATTCCTGAAAAAGCACACTCATTTGAAAATGAGGCTAGCTGCCTCCCAGACTTCCAGTTTCACATCAGTTTAAGCACTGAAATTTAATAGCATTTCTTTGCACCATTAATTTCTTTGTGTTTCCCCCCACATACCCCGAGGTAATAGAATTAAGATCTATAAAATCATTTTCCCCTAAATAATTTTTTAATGGCTTTACTAGCTTTGGAATTTAGCTCTTAACCAGTTGATTGAGCTGATGTATGAAAATAAAAGTATTTTCCAGCCTGAGACTACATAGTAAATTCCAGGTTAGCATGGGCTAAAGCAAGACCCTACCTTGAAAAAAAAATTTTTTTAATATAAAACTAGGGTTACGGAGAATTTTAAATTAAAAATTAGGGCTGTAGAGATAGGGTTAGGGTTAGGGTAATGGTTAAGGAGTTTGCCTGCAAAGCCAAAGGAGCCAGGTTCAGTTCCCTAGTATCCTTTTAAAGCCAGATGCACAAGTTGGCACATGCCTCTGGAGTTGGTTTGCAGCAGCTAGAGGCCCTGGGATGCCCATTCTCTTTCTTTCTCTGTCTGCCTCTTTCCCTCGTGCACTCTCTCTCAAATAAATAAAAATATTTTTAAATTAAAAATATTTTTCCTAGCCAGGTGTGGTAGCACATGCCATTAATCCTAGCACTTGGGCAGCAGAGTTAGGAGGATCCCTGTGAGTTCAAGGCCACCCTGAAACTACATAGTGAATTCCAAGTCAGCCTGGACTAGAGGGAAACCCTACCTTAAAAAAAAAAACAAAACAAAACAAACAACAATGTTTTCCCTATCAGTTAGACAATTATAATCTCCAGTGCTATGCTCCACCAGTGAGCATCACACTGTACTGAATCAGCGATGGAGAGGAGCCTTAATGGGCTGGAAGACAATATCCCCCTAGCAGCTAGCTATGCAGGGACAACACAGGGTAGGGACGGAGCCCATTACAGGTGAAGAGCCTGGCTTCCCTAGAGGTGAATAGATGCCGCCAGATGAGTGTTCAACTGCAGTGGGTCTGTTTCGTCGGCATCAGACCCAGGATGATAATGTGGTAGAACTGCTTTTGGAAATGATTTAATACCTTTTTTCTTTTCTTTTCTTTCTTGGTGTGGTAGTGTACACCTTTAATCCTACCATTTGGGAGGCAGATCACTGTGATTTGGAGGCCACCCTGACACTACATAGTAATTCCAGGTCAGCCTGAGCTAAAGTGAGACCTACCTTGAAAAAAAAAGAAAAGAAAAGGAAAAGGAAAAGGGAAATGCTGCCCTTGAGATTTGAGAAGAGAGATGCCAGCAAATAGAGTATAATTCTGAAATAATAGTCTTGTTATTGTTTACTTGTAATTGATGTATTTTTATCTTTTCCTAAATAGGCGAATTTTTCCTGAAAAATTTGGTGGCTAAAAGAAAAACAAAAACACTATAAAATTTAGACAAGACCTTCAAGATCACAGAAATTTTAAATTTTTGCTTCCAGCTGAGTGTGGTGGCACTTTTAATCCCAGCACTTGGGAAGAAGAGGAAGGAGGATCAGTGTGAGGTTGAGGCCAGACGCTACCATGGTGGGGGGGGGAGATAAACCTTTTCTCCAGAGTTTTGCTTCCAGCTGGTACCAAGGTGATGTCAGCCTGCTGACGTCAGTGGATACACACCGACTTAAAAAAAAACTTGTCCGATCCAGGCATGGTGGCACATGCCTGTAAGCTCAGCTTGTGGTACAGAGTCACGAGGATCACCATAATGAATCTCTGACCACCCCAGCAGCCTACACTACAGTGTAAGACTCTGTTGCAAAAAAAAAAAATTTGTAAGTAATACATATTTAATTATAGTAATTCATTTGACTTTTGGCTTTTAGCTTCTTTGTCTAAATAATTGCTTGCTATGATGTAATCATAGAACGTCTTTGGAATAATTTGCTATTAATACTATAATTTAAAAATACATTAAAGATATCTAAAGGATTTTACAAGTCAGTGTTAAGTCTCTATCATTATGCCATGTTATTTATTTAACAAAAAAAAAAAAAGAAGCATTGGGCTGGAGAGATGGCTCAGAGTTTGTACTTGACTGCAAAACCTGAAGACCTGAGTTTGATTCCCCAGTACCCACGTAGAGCAAGATGCACAAAGTGGCACATTCATCTGAAGTTTGTTGGTAGTGACTAGAGGCCCTGGTGTGCCCATTCTTTCTCTTTCTTGGTCTCTCTCTACTTGCAGATAGGTAGACAGGTAGGTGGGTGGGTGGGTGGATGGTGACAGATATGAGCCTGGGGGTCTGGAGAAGTGGTTTAGTGGTTAAAGAGCTTGCTTATAAAGCCTAACAACCTGGGGTTCAACTCCCAGTACCCACAGAAAGCCCAGTGCATGGGGGTGCATGCATCTGGAGTTCCTTTGCAGTGGCTGGAGGCCTTAGCATGCCTAATTTGTCTCTCCTCTTTATCTTTCTGCTTGCAAATAGACTTATTTTTCTCTCTCAAATAAATAAATAAAATACTTTAAAAAATTTTAACTGGAACTTTAGAAAGCCAAGTGTGGTGGCAGATACCTTTAATCCCAGCAGTTCAGATTCTGAGGTAAGAGGATTGCCATGAATTCAAGGTAAGCCTGGGATACACTGATTTTAAGACCAGCGTAGGCTACAGTGACACCCTGCTTTGAAAATGTAAAAATAAAAAATAAAGGGGAAGCTGGAGAGTTGGCTTAGTAGTTAAAACACTTGCCTACAAAGCCAAAGGACCTCAGTTTAATTCCCCAGAATCCACGTAAGACAGATGCACAAAGGGGCACATGCATCTGGAGTTCGTTTGCATGGTTGGAGGCTTTGGCACGCCTAATCTCTCTCTCTGCCTCATTCTCACAAGTAAAAAAACTATTAAAAAATAAAATAAAGGGCTGAAGAGATTGCTCAATGGTTAGGGAGCTTGCCTCCAAAGCCTAATGACCCGTGTTCAACTCCTCAGTACCACCAAAAGCAGATGTATAAGGTGGTCCATGCATCTGGAGTTTGGTTGCAGTGATTGGAGGCTCTAGTATGCTTTAACTCTCCTTCTCCCTCTCAGATAACTAAAATATTTTAAAAAACAAAATACAATGGAACTTTAGAGCTGGGGAGATGGCCCATGTCTGATGCCCTGGTACCCATATAGAGTCAGGTGCAGAGTGGCACATGCATCTAGAGTTCCTTTGCAGCAGCTCTTACCTCACAAATAAATACATTAAAATATTTAAATGAAGCCAGGCTTTATAATGTCAGCAAAAAAAGAAAGAAAGAAAGAAGGATAGATAGATAGATAGATTGATTCCAGGTCAGCCTGGGCTAGAGTGAGACTACCTCAAAAAATTAAGACAACGGCTGGAGGAATGGCTTAGTGGTTAAGGCATTTGTCTGCAAAGCCAAAAGACCCAGGTTCAATTCCCCACATTAGTGAGATACAGAAGGAGGCACACACATCTAGAGTTCGTTTGCAGTGGTTGGAGACCCTGGTGTGCCTATTCTCTCTTATTCTTTCCTGTCAGATAAATAGTAAGACAAGTTGGGCGTGGTGGTGCACATTTTTAATCTCAGCACTCGGGAGGCAGAGGTAGGAGGATTGCATGAGGTTGAGGCCACCCTGAGACTACATAGTGAATTCCAGGTCAGCCTGGGCTAGAGTGAGACCCTACCTCAAAAAAAACAAACAAAAATAATAATACACACAGAAATTCTACTTTAGAAGTAAACTATGTAATTTATAAACTCTTAGTTCATATATATATTTTTATTGATTTTCTTGTTTTAAGGGAAAAGGAAAAATTAGAATTGATAATAGAAATAAAAATGCAAAACGTGACATTTTTGAATCAGAATACTACATTGATTGGTACTACATTGGTTATCAATGAAGAAAACTAAGAACAAAACAGACCATACTATTGATTCTCTCATATTAACATTAAAAAAAAAAGAGCCCTCATAAGAGCTGTTTAAGTTAAAATATGACAGAAAATGGACAGTGACGATTCTGGGGGCTAAAAATTTCAAGTGATGTCTTTCATTAAAACAAAGAGCAAAGAACTTTAAACAGACCATACATAATTAGTACAGTTATTGCATGACTTAAAAATCAAAATACATACTTAATAACAAGCAAATACACCAATGTTCAGGAAAGTAAGAGTACCTTTCTCTTTACCACGTGACAGGAAAGCGCTATTTGTATACAATTTGTAAAGTAAAAAGTTGAGTTTATTTTACAAAAGTTGACACAATTAAAACCAACATGATTATTCTCCATCCAGCCAATAACAGCTAACAATAATATAAAAATATGTAAAAATATTCTAGATTTCTGATTACTAGCTATGCTAATACTCATATAGCAAGTATAAATTTGATGATTAAAAAAATAATTTTGTTTCCTTAAAAACACGTAAGATTATTTACCATTTCATGTCAGATAGACATCTGCTATCCTGAAATACCAAATAATCACAGATAAAAAAGGCAATGTTTACACTTTCGGCTTCTTGTTAGGTGGATCCTGAAGACTGAACTTTGGGATCTCACCAGGGGTATATGGAATTCTCTTTGAAGATAGCTTTTTGCCAATTGTCTCAATCTGAAGAGAAAAAAATTAAAACAGAACTATCAGTAACACAGCACATGTACAAGAGTGCTACATTATACACAGAGAGGAGGGAAACAAGAGGGTTTATTTTCCCCACAAACAAGCTTCTCAAGTTTTCTGAATTCCCAAGGGATCTTTAGTTCCTTTTTTTTAAAAATTTTTTATTTATTTATTTATTTGAAAGCGACAGACACAGAGAGAAGGACAGATAGAGGGAGAGAGAATGGGCACGCCAGGGCCTCCAGCCACTGCAAACGAACTCCAGACGTGTGTGCCCCCCTGTGCATCTGGCTAACGTGGGACCTGGGGAACCGAGCCTCGAACCGGGGCCCTTAGGCTTCGCAGGCAAGCGCTTAACCGCTAAGCCATCTCTCCAGCCCTAGTTCTTTTTAAAAAACAAATATATATATATATATATAATTTATTTATTTATTTGATACAGAGAAAAAGGCAGAGAGAGGGAGAGAATGGCTGCGCCAGGGCCTACAGCCACCGCAAGTAAACTCTAGATATGTGTCCCGCCTTGAGCATTTGGCTTACGTGAGTCCTGGAGAAGTGAACCAGGATCCTTTGACTGCAGGCAAATGCCTTAACTGCTAAGCCATCTCTCCAGCCCCTGTGGTTCCTTCTTGAGCTCTGACTGGTGTTTTAGTTTCTAGAGTCAGTCTCCACCCTGCTTTCTTGGGTGGGTGGGTTGTTTTTTTGAAACAAGTCTTGCTAAGTAGCCGGGGTCTCCTCCAGTGCTCAGGCCCTCTTGTGACAGGTGTCACCAGCACACTTGACCGCCACACAGCGCTTCTGTTAAAAAAGCGCTACTGGGGCTGGGGAGACGGCTCCGCAGGTAAGAGTGCTTGCTGCATAAGCACAAGGACCTGGCTTTTATGCTCCACGTGGCTGTGTTCCCCTGTAGCCCAGTGCTAAAGGGGCAGGGCGCAGTGGTCAGCTATTAAAGTGAGAACCAGGAGCCCTGGGGTCAGTGAGACAGTCCAAGGGAAGTAAGGCAGAAAAGCCACAGCCAATGCCTCCAAGCATGCTTCTACACACACACACACACACACACACACACATACACACACACGCACATATACAACGAAAAGGATACTATTTTGCTGGGTGTGGTGTGCACACTTTTAACCCCAGCCCAGGGGAGGCAGAGGTAGGAGGAACCTGATGAGATCAAGGCTAGCCTGGGCTACAGCAAGACTCCAACTTGAAAAAACAAAAAAGCTGGGGGTGGTGACACACACCTTTAGTCCCAGCACACAGGAGGCAGAGGTAGAATTGCCGTGAATTTGAGGCCACCCTGAGACAACCTAGTGAATTCCAGGTTAGCCTGGACTAGAGTGAGACCCTACCTAAAAAAAATAAATAAAAAATAGTGCCCTTTTCCCACTCTTTTTCTAATTTTATTTCAGAGAGGGGGGAAAAGAGGCAGATTGAGAGAGAAACAATGGGTGCACCAGGGCCTCTAGCCACTGCAAACGAACTCAAAACACATGCACTACCTTGTGCATCTGGCTTTACATAGACACTGGGGAATCGAACCTAGGTCCTTTGGCTTTGCAGGCAAGGGCCTTAACCACTAAGCCATGTGTTCTAAACTCGTATTCTGAGTGCTTGCTTGATCTCCAGCTGATGGTAATTAGGGATTTAGATCCTGACTGGAGGTGGTGTGTTTTTGGAGGCAGACTTATGGGTGTTGCAGCCAGTTTCCTCTTGCCAGTTTGGCACACTGTCCTGTTGCTGTTGTCCACCTGATGCTGCCCTGGAGGTGATGTCCACCCTCTGCTCATGCCATTGTTTTCCCCTGTCATCATGGAGCTTCCCCTCAAGTCTGTAAGACAAAATAAGCCCTTTCCTTCCACAAGTTACTTTTGGTCAGATGCTTTGTGCCTAATTGATTTTAAAATCATAACTAAGGGCTGGAGAGATTGCTCAGAGGTTAAGGAGTTTGCCTGCAAAGCCAAAGGATCCAGGTTTGAGTCTCCAGGATACATGTATGTCAGGTGCACAAGGGGGCATATACATCTGGAGTTCGTTTGCTGTGGCTGGAGGCCCTGGCGTGCCCATTCTTTCTCTGCCTCTTTCTTTCTCTCAAATATTTTTTTAAAAATCTTCAAGGGCTGGAGAGATGGCTTAGTGGTTAAGCACTTGCCTGTGAAGCCCAAGGGCCCGGGTTTGAGGCTTGACTCCCCAGGACCCACGTTAGCGGGAGCACGTGTCTGGAGTTCCTTTGCAATGGCTGGAGGCCCTGGCGCACCCATTCTCTATCTAGCTCTATCTGCCTCTTTCTCTCTCTCTGTCACTCTCAAATAAATAAATAATTTTTAAAAAATTTAAAAATCATAACTAAGTTAACTTTTCCAAGAACTCAAAATCATTTTATTTTCAAAAGAATTTTTGGGGGGGGAGGTTCGAGGGAGGGTAGTGATCAGGAATTCACTCTTTAGTTTCAGGCTGGCCTCAAACTCAGTGATCACCCTACTTTTCTGCCTTCTGAGTTCAAAATTATTTTAACAATATATTTTTCAGCTGAGCATGGTGGTGCATGCCTTTTAATCCCAGCACTCAGGAGGCAGAGATAGGATCATCGTGAGTTTGAGGCCACCCTGAGACTACACTGAATTCCAGGTCAACCTGAGCTACAGCAAGAACCTTGAAAATATGGCAGACAGGAGGAGTGCTTGTCTGCAAAGCCAAAGGACATAGGTTCAATTCCCCAGTACCCACATAAGCCAGATGCATAAGGTGGTGCATGTATATGGAGTGGTTTACTGTGACTAGAGACCCTGGCATGCATGTGTTCTCTCTCTGTCTCCCCCTCACCTCTCAAATAAATAAAAAATATATATTAAAAAAAAAAAACCACTCCTGAATTTAAGTCATAATCGGGGGGAGGGGGGGAAACAACAGGTTACCCTGAGAAGGGTTGGGATGGAACGTTTTCAAGGTCCTTGATGGGAATTAAAGATGTCATCGGATTCTTGCAGCTAATGAGTGAGAAACCAACACTGAATTCTTGGGACTGACAATGAGTGAGAGGTGAGGAAAACCTCACTCAGTATTTGTGAACAGTAGATTAAATCCTACTGGCACCTCTAAAGACAGCTGATGGTAAGGAGATGGAGACAGAAAAGCGCACACTGGTCTTTACTGCAGCCTGAGCACCTGCTGACCCCATCATCTGGCACCTTTCTTAATCGTCCCCAAATAACCTGACCTCCCACCCTCTCCTTTCCAGGCACACACTGCCCTGAGGAGGTAGAGGTTAACTCCTTAGTAGGAATCCTGGTTGGGATGAAATAGAGGGAACGCACAAATGCAGCATGCTGGGCTGATTCTCAGCCTTTCAAAGGTGCCATAAACAATAGACTTTGAATATGAAGAATGCTGATCCCACCAAAGCCCTGTATTTTCTTTAAAGATTTATTTATTAGAGAGAGAACGGGCACAGCAGGGCCTCCAGCCACTGCAAATAAACTCTAGATGCATGCACCACCATGTGCATCTGGCTTACGTGGGACCTGGAGAATCAAACCTGGGTCCTTACGCTTCACAGGCATTAAGCAATCTAACCACAGAGCAATCTCTCCAGCAACCCCCCCCCCCACCCTGTATTTTTTATTGAGGCAGAAGTAGGAGGATCTCTGTGAGTTTGAGGCCACCCTGAGACTACAGAGTGAGTTCTAGATCAGCCTGGGGTACAGGGAGAACCTAACTCGAAAAACCATATAGACAGACAGACAGACAGATAGCAATTCAGCCAATTAAATAAACAAAACAACAACAAAAGAGTCCAAGCCAGCCATGGTGGCACATGCCTTTAATCCCAGCACTAAGGAGGCAGAGGTAGGAGGATCACCATGAGTTCAAGGCCACCCTGAGACTACATGTTGTATTCCAGGTCAGCCCGAGCTAGAGTGAGACCCTACCTCAGAAAACCAAAAAAACAAAAACAAACAAACAAAAAAAGTCCAAGCTCATGACTACCTGAAAGCCAATGGTTTGTAGTTCGCTGTGGAGCCCATCCAGGACACGGCGTCCATCAAAGATAAAGGCTGGCTTCAGCATTTTTTTATGAATGCGTTCATAATCCAGTTCCTGTGCAGACACAGCCAAGGAGCAGTCAGAACACACATAGGAAGACACACAGCCCCGGCGGATCCTAGACAGCCTCCTGAGGTTTGTAGTATCACTCTGTCATCTCACCTTAAACATGTCCCATTCAGTGCAGATAACAAGAGCGTGCGCACCATCACATGCCTCATACGGATCCTTAGAAATGGTCACAAGTCTGGACACTGTAAAACAGCAGCAGCAACAAAAACAGCAATGAGAAAGATGCTACCTGAAATTATGTATTTTTTTTTTAATTTTTTTGCTTTTATTTATTTGAGAACGACAGACAGAGAGAGAAAGAGGCAGACAGAGACAGCGATTGGGCCTCCAGCTGCTGCAAAGGAACTCGTGATACATGTGCCCCCTTGTGCATCTGGCTAACGTGGGTCCTGGGGAATCAGGCCTTGAACTGGGGTCCTTAGGCTTTACAGGCAAGTGCTTAACCACTAAGCCATCTCTCCAGCCCTGAAATTATGTATTTTAACATTAGGGTTAGAGGAAGAGTTAGGTGTAAGACAAGTGGAACAGTCTGAACGGGAATAATAGAGGACCCCCCCAAAAAAGACCCAAACCTTAACTTGTATTTTCTGGGGCCCTCTGGGGCTTTGTGGAATACCATAGAGCTACATCTGCAGCCCATGCAAAAAAAATAATAGATTGAGCCAGGCATGGTGGTGCACGCCTTTAGTCCCAGCACTTGGGAGGCAGAGGTAGGAGGATGCCATGAGAGTTTGAGGGCAGCCTGGAGCTACAGAGTTCCAGGTCAGCCTGGGTTAGAGTGAGACTGACCCTTTAAAAAAAAATTACTGCATTAACACAGTTGATCAATGAAAATTGAGGACATCGGGCTGGAAGGATGACTTAGCAGTTAAGGCATTTGCCTGAAAAGCCAAAGGACCCAGGTTCAATTCTCCAGGACCCACGTTAGCCAGATGCACAAGGGGCACATGCACCTGGAGTTTGTTTGCAGTGGCTGGAGGCCCTGGCGCGTCCATTCTCTCTCTCCTCCTCCTCTTTCTTTGTCAAATAAATAAATAAAACATAAAAAAAAAAGTTGAGGACATATCTGAGTTTACTTTGAGAGAAATGAAGATGAGAAGAATAAAGCAGTGACAATAAATGGTAAAAATGGAACCAAAGATATTTTAGAGAACAAACAAGTTTTGGGGTTTATTTTTAAAAAAGTCATGAAACTCAGCCCTACCTTGGTCATCTCCTGAAACACCTGGATGAGAGAGATCCACAACTATTTGTTCCCTGGGTACTTTTGGATCATATATATGGAGGTGTGCACCTTCATCCATCAGGTATTTGCTAATGTATATACTGGAGGACTCTCTGAAGGGAACACAAATCGATACTGCTTTAAGTGGCATAGTCTAATACCAAGGAATGGAAGTCGACTGAGGAGTATGGATTCACATATTCTCTGTAGTATATATGCACATGCATATATACTACAGAGAATAAAGTACCACCAAAAATACACAAATACACACATATACACATACATGTCAAAAAGATTAGAATGAGGTGAGGAGTTAATATACTCTCAAAAGTTGTTTTTTTGGTTGTTGTTTTTTCGAGGTAGTGTCTCATCTAGCTCAGGCTGGCCTGGAATTCACTGTGTAGTCTCAGGGTAGCCTCGAACTCATGGCAATCCTCCTATCTCTGCCTCCTGAGCGCTGGGATTAAAGGCATACGCCACCACGCCTGGCTTCTTTTTTCTTTTTTTGAGGTAAGGTCGTGCTCTAACCCAGACTGACCTGGAATTCACTCTGTAGTGATCTCAGGCTGGCCTTGAAATCAGTGATCCTCCTAATCCTGAGTGCTGGGATTAAAGGCATGTACCACCATGGCCAGCTTCAAAAGTTTTTAAAGGGCTGGAGAGATGGTTCAGCAGTTCACAAAGTGCTTGTTCCTAAGGCCTGATGGCTTGGGTTTCATTAGCCAGTACCCACATAAAGGCCAGATGCACAAAGTGGCTCATACATCTGAAGTTTCTCTGCAGTGACAAGAGGTCCTATTGTGCCCATACTCACTCTATTAATCTCTCTCTTTCCTTTTAACAAGTTTTTAGGTTGGGCATGGTGGCACATGCCTTTTATCCCAGTGCTCAGAGGTAGAGGTAGGGGGATCGCTGTGAGTTCAAGACTACTTTGAGACTACATGAATGAGGCCAGAATAAGAACCTAACTTGCAAAACGAAAAAAAAAAAAAGTTTTAAATATTTTAAAGAATTGGTATCTGGGGGCTGTGGAGATGACTCAGCAGTTAAAGGCACTTGCTTATAAACCCTGCCTGCCTGAGTTCAATTCCCAAGATACCCATGTAAGCTGGACCCCAAAAGTGGCACAAATGTTTGGTATTTGTCTGCAGCAGTAAAAGGCCCTGGCATGCTATACATAGACATGTGCAAAAAAAAAAAAAAAAGATACCTGGTATCACCAGTGTCCTTTTTGAAGGCAAACCCCAAGATAGCTATCTTCTTGTCAGTCACGGTATTAAACAGACTGTCTATAATCCGGGAAGCAAACCTCCTCCTCTGGTAGTCATTCATGTCTATGACCTGAAATTACATGTACAGTTGTGCAATATTACTTTAAAAAGTATAGCCTGGACATACATGACTCAAGTTTTTTTTTCTTTTAGATTTATTTATTTATCAGAGACAGAGGGAGAATGATCATGCCAGGGTCTCCAGACACTGCAAATGAACTCCAGACACATGAGCCACCATGTGCATCTGGCTTATGTGAGACCTGGAGAATTGAACCTAGGTCCTTAGGCTTCGCAGGCATGCACCTTAACTGCTAAGCCATCTCTCCAGCCCCATTACTCAGTTTTATGATAAATGCTATCATACAAATAAGTGGTTCACATATTAACAGTAGACTAAGATTAACCAAAAACTTGGTTGTTCATAACTTTAGAAGTCCAACAGTTCTCTTCTTGGAAATGCTAATTTTCATTTGGCTTAATGCTATCCATCAGGCTGAGGTGGATGCAAAGATGGGTAAAGAGACAGGATTTTTAAAAATATATTTATTTACTTACAAGCAGGGGAGAAGTGGAGACAGAAAGAATGAATGTTCCAGGGCCTCCAGCCCCTGCAAATGAACTCCAGATGCATAAGCCATTTTGTGCATCTGGTTTTATATGGGTACTGGAGATTCAGACTTGGGTCATTAGGCTTACAGGCAAGTGCCTTCCTTAACTGCTGAGCCATCTTTCCAGTCCACTGTTTTTTTTTTTGCTTTGTTTTGTTTTTGGAGGTAGGATCTTGCTCTAGCCCAGGCTGACCAGGAATTCACTCTGTACTCTCAGGGTGGCCTTGAACTCACAGTGATTCTCCTACCTCAGCCTCCCAAGTGCTAGGATTAAAGGTATGCACCACCACTCCCACTTCTGAAAGGTTTTAAGCCAAATGTTCAAAGAGTGAGAGTATTCGATCACCTAATGTGTAAATTTCAATTGGTGACTAAGTGAGCATAATAAGGGAAGGAAGAGGTTGTAAGACCCTAAGCATCTACAGACCCTCTTAAACTTCAGAAGCTTGGGAAACAAGACATTTATTTTATTTTATTATATTTGTTTTGTTTTTCAAGGTAGGGGTTGGCTTTAGCCCAGGCTGACCTGGAATTCACCATGTAGTCTCAGGGTAGCCTCGAACTCATGGCAATCCTCCTACCTCTGCTTCCAAGTGCTGGGATTAAAGGCATGCACCATCACACCTGGCTAGGAATTTACATTTTATCTTCATGTGTAAAACTTTATTTTATCATGGTGTGTAAAATTCTAGATTTTACACACAATGAAAAAGCCACCTACTAGACAGAATGAAATTACACAAAAGTGCACATTTCTGCAGATTTCGTCCTGTGTCTATTGCTGAAATCTAAAAAATTATAAACTGAAGAGAAAACTATTTGGGAAAGGTACATATATGTGCTGGTTAGTACCTTGAACAAATTCCTTAGCATCTCTAAGTATCAATTCTCTCATATAAAAATAAGGCATTGGCCAGGCCCACACCTTTAACCCCAGCACTCAGAGAGGTAGAAGACTTCAAGGCCAGCCTGGGACAGCATGAAACTGTTTCTTAGTTGGGGGGAACTTTTCTGCTTGCCTCTGCTTTATAGTTTGGGATATGTCACCAAGAGTGGTGGCACATCCCTTTAATCCCAGCGCTTGGGAGGCAGAGATAGGACCGCTGTGAGTTTGAGCCAGCCTGAGAGTACAGAGTGAATTCCAGGTCAGCATGGGCTACAGTGAGACCCTACCTGGAAAAAACAAAAAAAGCCAGGCATGGTGGGGCAAACCTTTAATCTCAGCCCTCTGGGAGGCAGAGGTAGGTAGATCACCATGAGTTCAAGGCCATTCTGAAACTACATAATGAATTCCAGATCAACCTGGGCTAGAGTGAAGCCCTCGAGAAAAAGTTTGGGGTAACTTTTCACTTTGATCACATGCATGATTTTCCTCTCGTCTCCTAATCTGCCAAGTGCGTATTTTCCTTGCACCCCATATCTACCACGTGGGTGCTCTCACTAACTCCAGGCCTGCTACCTATGTAATTTCTTTAAACTTGGGCTAACCATGAATGTAGCTTTCTTCATGAACTCATTTCTCCTCTGGATTTCTCATCTCTGCTTTGATATTTTCCCCTGAACCTAACCATTTGCCCTCCTAACTTCCCTCCACAGGCAAGCACAAGGCAGATGCCTTGTGTGTCCCTTCTGAGTCTCCTTACATATATACCTATGTTCCATCTTCCACGTGCTTGTGGCTCAACTCCAGTTTCCCCCCCCAAAACGTCAATTTATCTCAAATGTACCTTATAAACCATGCAGTGTGTTTTACATGAGAGCATGTTTCCTGCTTTCCATATGTCTATGACTCTGCTCTAGCTCTCAGCCTCCCTAAAATAAACCCCTTAACTTGTGATTTCTCCCTTAAATAAATCCCACAATTTATGATGTCTCCCTAAATAAACTTAATAATTCATAATTTGTCCTTTAGTCTATCTTTATTAATTCTTTATTAAAGGTGGGACAAAACCCACAACTTGGGAATTCATAATCCTGGGGGCCCCCTCCTGAACCCCAAAATCCTGCATCACCAGTACCCACACGCACAAGGTGGCACATGTATCTGGAGTTCGTTTTCAGTGGCTAGAGGCCCTGGCTTCTCTCTCTCTCTTTTTCCCCCTCTTTCTCTGTTTCTCTCAAATAAAATACATATAAATATAAAAACAGACCCCCTGAGGTAGGCACAGTGGCTCATGTGTCTGACCC
Organism: Jaculus jaculus; assembly: GCF_020740685.1. Taxonomy (NCBI): domain Eukaryota; kingdom Metazoa; phylum Chordata; class Mammalia; order Rodentia; family Dipodidae; genus Jaculus; species Jaculus jaculus. The sequence goes on along the minus strand of NC_059112.1, from coordinate 25,445,325 downwards.
CAGCAATGGGAGACTGAGTTAGGTGGCTTTCTATGAGCTTGAGGCCAGCATGGGCTATGGAAAAGAAAAAGATACCCATTAAATAATCCTAAAAGAAGTAAACTGAGCTCCTGGAACAAATTATATCAAAATTATTTCCTGTGGAAATCAGTGTGGAGGTTCCTAAGACAGCTAAAAATTGATCTACCATATGGCCCAGCTATAGCACTCCTAGGCATATATCCTAAGGACTCATCTCATTTCCTTAGAAGTATGTGCTCAACCATGTTTATTGCCGCTCAATTCATAATAGCTGGGAAATGGACCAGCCTAGATGTCCCTCAACTGATGAGTGGATAATAAAGATGTGGCACATTTATACAATGGAGTTCTACTCAGCAGTAAAGAAAAATGAAATTATGAGATTTGCAGGAAAATGGATGGATCTGGAAAGGATTATACTAGAGGAGGTAACCCAGGCCCAGAAAACCAAGCGCCGCATGTTCTCCTTCATATGAGTGGATCCTAGCTACAGATGATTGGGCTTCTGTGTAAGAAGAAAAAAACTCAGTAGCAGAGGCCAGTAAGTTAAAAAGGAGATATAAAGGGATGAGAAAGGAAGGGAGGAGGGAACTTAATAGGTTGGTATTGTACATATGTAAGTAGAAGAATAGATTAACGGGGGTGAAAAGGCCCAAAGTGAGGTCAGGGGAAGAGATTGAGTAAAGGAAAGGTGGAGGGAGGGCTAATCAAAGTCTAAGAGGATGCAAGTAAATCATATGGAATCCTCTGGTTTCGGACAATGGAACACTCAGGAGCCATAGATCGTTGTTAGAAAATTTTCAGTGCCAGGGATGGGATACCTCCAGTGAGTTATTGGTCAGGGAGGTCCCTGGTGCCCCCAAAACATTATAGGCCATTGCTGAGGCCCTTGGTTTCCCAGCAGGAATAGAAGGTAATACCCTATTGCTGAAGACTCCACATACTTGGGCCGCAAGGCCACTGAGAAATCCTGCTGGAACTGACCTGATAACCTCCTCCATGTAGACCAGCTGACAGAAAGCTAGAAGAAGCCATTCTACATGCAGTTTAATGGGAAAAAGAGATACCACCAGTGAAGATACTCAACAGTGGATGCTGCAAGCCTTATATTTGCCCAAATGAGCCAAAGGGTGCAATAGTGGCACATCTGTCATGGTGGAAATCAACTGCCCTCCAACTGGACTGGAGGCCTGCTCCATGGGGGGAAACACATCCCTGATACTGAAAACTTAAAATAGGGATAGTCATGAACCCTAGGGGTGTAACATCTGCTGATGTCTGGAAAAATGTTTATAGTATGCTTATCAAACTGCCCAGTAAGCACTTCTCTTAATATTTATACCCTTATATTAATGCTACTCTCACTTTGGGTAGAGATTCTTCTCTTTTCAGATGGCAGTGACTTTGGGATGACTCAGAAGGTATCATAGTGCTGGAAAGAAGTGACTGGAGTACTGAGTAACATCTCAATCACACCTTCCAAGGTCTAATGCGGAAGAGGAGGCGGAAAGAATGTAAGAGCCAAAGGAAGGGTAGGACTCCTTACAATGTGCTCCCTCCAGACATAAAATGGCCTGGATATCCATGACCTCACAGTGCCTGACACTACCTTCATAAGAACACCATAAGAGGAGGAAAAGATCATGACATCAAAATAAAGAGACTGATTGAGATGGGGAAGGGATGTGATGGAGAATGGAATTTCAAAGGGGAAGGTGGGGGTGGGTATTACCATGGGATACTTTTTATAATCATGGAAAACGTTAATAAAAATTGAGAAAAAAATATTTCACTAAGGATGACACTGAGTTAGAATCCAGTTGGAAGTTATTGACTATGAAGATTAATACCTGCTGCCAATAGCGAGCGACTTCAGGCAAGTTCAGAGCTTCACAGAGATAAACCAAATTCAGAACATCTTTTTGGAAGCAGCTGCCACCAAAACCTGAGGAAAGAAAACAATTGACAATATTTTCAGGTAACAGAAATTGATGATGTGGTAAGGTTTGTATTATATCAAAGGGCTGACAGTAAAATATTTATTTATTTTGAGACAGGGTCTCACTCTAACCCAGGCTGATCTGGACTTCATTCTACAGTCCAGACTGGCCTTAAACTCATTCTGATCTGCCATGTACTTCCCCATCATAGTCAACTCTAACTACCTTGTAGAATTGTAAGCGGACTGTTTTTGTTTGCTCCTTTCTTTGTTTTTGTTTTTCAAGGCAGGGTCTCACTCTAGCTCAGGCTGACCTGGAATTCACTATGTAGTCTCAGGGTGGTGTTGAACTCATTATGATCCTCCTACCTTTGCCTCCCAAATGCTAGGATTAAAGGTGTGCACCATCATACCCAGCTTATTTATTTAAAAAAAAACAAAAACTTTTTTTTGTTTTTTCATGGTAAGGTATCACTCTAGCCCAGGCTGATCTGGAATTCAATATGGAGTCTCAGGGTGGCCTCAAACTCATAGCAATCCACCTACCTCTGCCTCCCAAGTGCTGGGATTTAAGGCATGCACCACTACACCTGGCTTAAATTATTAATTTTTAATGTTAATTTAATTAATTAATTTATCTTTTGGTTTTTCGAAGTAGGGTCTCACTCTAGCCCAGGCTGACATGGAATTCACTATATAGTCTTAGGGTGGCCTCCAACTCATGGTGATCCTCCTACCTCTGCCTCTCGAGTGCTGGGATTAAAGGTGTGTTCAAACATGCCTGGCCTATACCAACTTAATTTTTAATTTTCATTAAAAAATATTTATTAAAAAAAAAAGAATTATAACAAAAAAAAATATTTATTTATTTATTTGACAGAGAAAAGGAATGGGCCAAGAGGGGCCTCCAGCAGCTGCAAATGAACTTCAGACATGCAGCACCTTGTGCATCTGGCTTACGAAGGTCTTGGAGAATTGAACTTGGGTCGTATGGTTTTGCAGGCACGCACCTTAACCACTAAGCCCTCTCTCCAGCCAATCCACCCCCCCTTTTCTTAAGGATAAATCTAAAAAAATAAAATCCACAAAGTTAGAAATCTAATAACCCAGCTTATGTACAGAAAAATTTTAATTTACCAACACTGGCTTTTAGAAACTTGTTTCCAATTCTCTGGTCCATTCCAATGGCTGTTGCTACTTCTTCCACATCAGCTCCTGTTGCTTCACACAGAGCACTGATGGAATTAATGCTGCTGATTCTCTGGGCAAGAAAAGCATTTGCTGCCTGTAAATAAAACAGAGGGAGAGGGGCTGGAGAGATGGCTCAGTGGTTAAAGCGCTTGCCTGCAAAGCCAAAGGACCTTGGTTCAATTCCCCAGTACCCACATAAGCCAGATGCACATATTTATATTTATATATACATGCATCTGGAGTTCGTTTGTAGTGGCTGGAAGCCCTGGCGCACCCATTCTCTCTTCTCTCTCTCTCTCTCTCTCTCTGCCTCTTTTCCTCTGTCAAATAAATGAATAAAATAAAATACTTAAAAAAAAAAACAAAGGGAGAGCACAGTAAGTTAAAATAGTAATTCATACATCAGAGTTGTATTTCACTCAACTGATGTAAAAGAGACAATGAGGATTGGAAGGAAAATATGCTTTATTTTACTTACTTATTTGTGAGGAGAAAGAGAGAGAGACAATGGGCACATAAGGGCCTCTTGATGCTTCAAAGGGACTCGAGACATATGCGATACTTTGTACATCTGACTTTACATAGGCACTGGGAATGCAGACCAGCTGACAGAAAGCTGGAAGAAGCCATTCTGCATGCAGTTCAATGGGAGAAAGAGAAATCACCAGTGAAGGTACCCAACAGTGGACACTGCAAGCCTTGTATTTGGCCAGCCAGGACAAATGAGCCAATGGGTGCAATAGTAGCACATCTGTTAAAGGAGAAAACAACCTCTCTCTGACTAGAGGTCTGCTCCATGGGAGGGAATACATCCCTGATACTGAAAACCTAAAACAGGGGTAGTCATGAGCCCTAGGGATGTAACATCTGCTGCTGTCTGGCTAAATGTATTTACTATGCTCATCAAACTGCCCGGTAAGCACTTCTCTTAATGTTCATACCCTTATATTAATGCTACTCTCACATTTGGTTAGAGAACCTTCTCTTTTCAGATGGCAGTGACCTTGGGATGACTCAGAAGGCATCATGGTGCTGAGAAATGACAGGAGTGTTCAACACTGCAATATCTCTATCACACCTTCTAAGGCTCAGGGTCATTGCAGAAGAGATGGCAGAAAGAATGTAAGAGCCAAAGGAAGGGTAGGACTCCTTACAACGTGCTCCTCCAGACACAAAATGGCCTGGATATCCATGACCTCACAGTGCCTGACACTACCTACACATAAGAGGAGGAAAAGATGATGACATCAAAATAAGAGACTGGTTGAGAGGGGGAGGGGATATGAAAAAGAGTGGAGTTCAAAGGGAAAAGTGGGGGGAGGGAGGGAATTACCATGGGATATTGTTTATAATCATGGAATTTGTCAATAAAAAATAAATAAAAATAAAAAATTAAAGGGAGCAGGGTGTGGTGGTGCACGTCTTTAATCCCAGCACTTGGGAGGCAGAGGAAAGAAGATCACCATAAGTTCAAGGCCACCCTGAGACTACATCGTGAATTCCAGGTCAGCCTGGGCAAGAGTGAGACCCTACCTTGAACCACCCCCCAAAAAAAAAATTTAAAGGGAGGCAGAGGTAGGAGGATCACCACGAGTTTGAGGCCACCCTGAGACCACATAATGAATTCCAGATCAGCCTGAGCTAGAGTGAAACCCTACCTCAAAAAACAAAAAAAAGGGGCTGGAGAGATGGCTTAGCGGTTAAGCGCTTGCCTGTGAAGCCTAAGGACACCGGTTCAAGGCTCAATTCCCCAGGACCCACGTTAGCCAGAGGCACAAGGGGGCGCATGCGTCTGGAGTTCGTTTGCAGTGGCTGGAGGCCCTGGCGCACCCACTGTCTGTCTCTCTCTATCTGCCTCTTTCTCTCTCTCTCTGTCACTCTCAAATAAATCAATAAAAATTAAAAAAACAAAAAGCCAGGTGTGGTGACTCATGCCTTTAATCCCAGTACTTGGAAGGCAGAGTTAGGAGGATCACCATCAGTTTGAGGCTATCCAGAGATTATATAGTGAATTCCAGGTCAGCTTGGGCTAGAGTGAGACCCTACCTTGAAAAACAAGAAGAAAAAAAAATTAAAACAGGGCTGCAGAGACTAACAATGCAGGTTCAATTCCCCAGTACCCACACATGCCAGAGGCAGAGGTGCATGGATCTGGAATTCATTTGCAGTGGCTGGAGGCCCTGGTGCACCATTCTCTCTCTATTTCTCTTCTATCTCTTTGCTTGCAAATAAATAAAAATATTAAAAAAAAAATTAAAACCACAACAATAGGGCTGAGGAGCGGTTCAGTGGTTAAAGGCATTTGCTTTTAAAATCTGCCAGCCTTGGGCTGGAGAGATGGCTTAGCGGTTAAGCACTTGCCTGTGAAGCCTAAGGACCCCGGTTCGAGGCTCGGTTCCCCAGGTCCCACGTTAGCCAGATGCACAAGGGGGCGCACGCGTCTGGAGTTCGTTTGCAGTGGCTGGAAGCCCTGGCGCGCCCATTCTCTGTCTCTCCCTCAATGTGTCTTTCTCTCTGTGTCTGTAGCTCTCAAATAAATAAATAAATAATGAACAACAAAAAAAAATTTTTAAATCTGCCAGCCTGGGTTTGATTTCCCAGTGCTTACATAAAGCCAGATGCATGAAGTGGTGGGACGCAGGCATCTGGAATTCCTTTGCAGAGGCAGGAGGCCCTGGTGTGCCCATTCTTCCTTTCTCTCTCTCTCTCAAATGAACAAACATTAAGAAAAACTGCAACGGGGCTGGAGAGAGCTTAGTGGTTACAGTGCTTGCCTATGAAGCCTAAGGACCCAAGTTCGATTCCCCAGTACCCATGTAAGCCAGATGCACAAGGGAACACAAGGGTCTGGAGTTTGTTTGAAGTGGCCTATAGGCCCAGGCACACCGTTTCTCTCTCTATCTGACTCTTTCTCTATATATATATCTGAAATAAATAGAATATTTATTAAAGAAGAACAGAAACAGCAGATTGGAGGGAGAGTTGGAAGCTGCGCACTGACCAGTTTGGAAAGCTCTGAAGACCAGGTGTTTGTGGTGAGGATCTTCTCCTTGGGGACCCAGTGCTCGTACACAGCACACAGGGCCTGCACGGCTTTGCGGCCCTCTGGGGTTTCATCCCCTCCAATCAGAACCCTGTCTGGGTTCTTCAGGTCCTTGATGGCCGTTCCTTCTGCCAAGAACTCAGGATTGGACAGTACCTAGAATGCCAGTGCCAGGAAAACGTTTAAGTTAGAATTAGTTACGGGCAATTTATTATGATGACAGTAATCAGATTGGAATGCTTAACGTGTTCGCTTCCTACCTGTAAATTCAAGTTGGGTTTTGTGTTTGCGTCAAATATGCGACGAATACTTTCCGCTGCTCGCACTGGCACCGTGCTTTTCTCAGTCACAATTTTGTACCCATTTGAGTTTTGCACAATGCGCCTGGCACAAGCTTCAATATATTTCAGATCTGCTGCCCGGCCTTTCCCCATCCCATAGGTTTTTGTTGGAGTGTTCACCTAGAGGAAGGGTTGGAATACAGAACAGAGTTCCTGTGAAATTGTCAGTGGTTTCTCGCTGTCAATTAACTAGTCATAATAACAATACCCAGGATTTTAACCCTCAAGGAAATAACACAGTTTAGGGGCTCGAGTGACGGCTCAGTAATTAATGTACTTGCCTGCAAAGCCCAAGGACCCAGGCTCGATTCTCCAGTACCTACACAAGCCAGATGCACAAGGTGGTGCATGCATCTGGAGTTTATTTATAGTGGCTAGAGGCCCTGGCACACCCATTCTCTATCTACCTCTCTCTTAAATAAACACATAAAATGCTTTTTTTTAAAAAAAATAACACATTTTGCCGGGCGTGGTGGCACACGCCTTTAATCCCAGCACTTGGGAGACAGAGGTAGGAGGATCGCCGTGAGTTCGAGGCCACCCTGAGACTACATAGTGAATTCCAGGTCAGCCTGGGCTAGAGTGAGACCCTACCTCAAAAAAAACAAAATAAATAAATAAATAAATAACACATTTTATAAACACAATAACCAGAGAACAACTTGAAACCTCTGGAGAATTCATTCAGTAAATTTTTGTTGAGGAGTTACTGTCTAAGTGCCAGAGACCAGCACAGTCAGTTTCCAGGCTAAGCCCTAGAGATATAAATGAACAAGACAGAACTAACCCAAAAGGAGAGCAAAGTCTGAAATGAATTATACACTTTCTTTCCTTTCTCTATGCTATGTGGCAAACCATCATGTTTGGTTTTCTTTTGAGGTAGAGTTTCACTCTAGCCCAGGCTGACCTGGAACTCACTATGTAGTCTCAGGGTGGCCTTGAACTCACAACGATCCTCTACCTCTGCCTCCTGAGTGCTGGCATTAAAGGTATGCACCATTATGCCCAGCCTATCATGGTTTTAAAAGTGAACTTTGGAACCAGGTGAGGTGGCACACACCTTTAGTCCCAGGACTCGGGAGACAGAGGTAGGAGGACTGCCCTGAGTTTGAGGCCATGGGACCTACAGAGGAGGGAGTTCCAGGCCAACCTGGGCTAGAGTGAGACCCTACCTCAAAAAGACCAAAAATAAAAAAAGTAAACTTTGAGCTTCCTCCATTTTGTAGCACTCTATCAACAGCTTAAAAAATAAAAATGCTTTCAGTATCATTCATAGATACTTTCTAGCCCAGCCCAGCCAGAAGTTACTTAGCATCTTCAGGACACACAGTACACTGTGCTCAAAGAAAGGAAAACAAGTCAGGAGAGTGTAGACGTGGCTTAGCAGCACACACAGTTGGGGAATGTGGCTGCCTCTGTCTCAATGACCTCACTGGAAAATGAGGTAGCATGCTCTCTACAAACAATGGGGGCCAGGCATGGTGGAGCACACCTTTAATCCTAGCAGAGGGAGGGATGCTGAGGTAGGATGATCCTCCTGAGTGCAAGGCCAGCCTGGGCTACATAGTGAATTCAAGGTCAGCCTAGACTATTACCTCAAAAGAAAAAAACCCCTCACCAAATATATATAGATATATAGATACACACACACACACACACACACACACACACACATACGTACACATGCGCACACACACATATTCACACAGCAAAAGAATCTACTCACAGAAATAAATACAAGATCAGCTTCTTTGATGGCATCATCAATATTGGTGGAAAAAAATAGATTTTTTCCTCGACAGGATTCCACCACTTCTTTTAGTCCTGGCTAGAAAGAAGAGAAGAAAAGGAATTGTACATACAGTATAACAGTCATATGAAATCACTAGTACTAAATATATTTGTTTGGTTTGGGGTATTTAAAAGAATCGTTTGGCCCAGGCTGGCCTCTAGCTCAAGGATCTCCTCCACCCTCAGCCTCCGTAGTACTGAGGTTATAGGGCCTGACCTACCACACCCAACTACAAATTCTGCTTGTTAAATAAAGGGTAAGGTTGAATTGTAATACAAAGGTCTAGATTTGTTCTCAACATCTTTCTAGTATACCAGATGATTAACAACTGTGGTGGTGCACATCTATAATTTCAGCACTCAGAATGCTGAGCCAAGAGGATTGTGAGTTTAAGGCAAGGCTGAGCAAACAGTGAATTTGAGATCAGAGTAGGCTCTGAATTAAAAAAAAAAAAGAGGGGGGGTTGGGCTAAGGATCATTCATGAATGAGTGTGGATGTCATCATAAACAAGGCAAAGTTGAACTTGCCAGTCCGAGAGCAGAGAGCAGCTCTGAATGCTTTCTCACACTCTGCCGTGTTCCTGGTTGTAAGTTAACTGTTAACTCGTGAGTATCACCTATTATCAGAAAATCCAACACCCTGTGATCAAGCCACATGATTCTGCACTGTCATTATGACTGCAGACTTTCTCTTTTTTTAAGATTTACTTTAATTTATTCACTAGAGACAGAGAGAAAGAGAATGGGCGTGCCAGGGCCTCTCGTCATTGCAAACAAACTCGAGACACATGCACCACCATATGCATCTGGCTTATGTGGGACCTAGAGAATCGAACCTGGGTCCTTAGGCTTCATAGGCATGCACCTTAACCACTAAACCTTCTCTCCAGCCTGACTGCAGACTTCTATAACCAGTAATTCAGGCCATACAGATGCTTGTCAATATTTAGTCTGAGCTGGGCATGGTGGCACATGCCTTTAATTCCAATTCCAGCACTCGGGAGGCAGAGGTAGGAGAATTGCTATGAGCTCAAGGTCACCCTGAGACTACATAGTGAATCCCAGGTCAGCCTGGGCTAGAAAGAGAGAATCTACTTCAAAAAAAAAAACAAAATAGGGACTGGAGGTATGGCGTAGGTATTTGCCTGCAAAGCCAAAGGACCCAGGTTTGATTCCCCAGGACCCACTTTAGCCAGATACACAAGGGGTGCACGTGTCTGGAGTTCATTTGTAGTGGCTGGAGGCCCTGGCATGACCATCCTCTCTCTCTCTGCTTCTTTCTCTTGCTCTCTCTCAAATAAATAAATAAGAAAAAATAAAACAGAGGGCTGGAGAAATAGCAGTAAAGGCACTTGCTGGCAAAACCAAAGGACTCAGGTTCGATTCCTGAGTACCCACGTAATACCAGATGCACCAAGCAGCACGTGTATCTGGAGTTCATCTGCAGTGGCTGGAGGCCCTGGTGTACTCATTCTCCCTGTATCTGACTCTCTCAAATAAGTAAAATATATTTTAAAAATAAAGAAAACAGGAAGCCAAGCATGGTGGTGCACACCTTCAGTCCCAGCACCCAGGAAACCAAGGTAGGAGGATTGCTGAGTTCAATGTCAGTCTGAGACTACGTGGTGTATTGCAAGTCAGCTTGAGCTAGAATGAGACCCTAACAAAAAAGGGGGGGGGGCTGAAGAGATGGCTTACCAGTTAAGGCACTCCCCTGCAAAGCCTAAGGACACAGGTTTGATTCCCCAGTACATATGTAAACCAGATGCGCAAGGTGGCACATGCATCTAGAGTTCGTTTGCAGTGGCTAGAGGCCCTAGCACACCCATTCTCTCCCTGTGTGTTTCTCTCTCTCTTTCAAACAAAAGGTTTTGTTTGTTTGTTTTAAAGAAAAGCTGCCAGGCATGGTGGCACAAGCCTTTAATTCTAGAAGGCAGAGGTAGGTGGATTTTGAAGTTAGCTTGGGACTACAAAATGAGTTCCAGGTCTCAATAAATAAATAAATAAATAAACAAACAAACAAACAGCTGGGCATGGTGGCACAGGCCTTTAATTCCAGCACTTGGGAGGCAGAGGTAGGAGGATCACTGTGAGTTCAAGGCCACCCTGAAATTAGAGTGAATTCCAGGTCAGCCTAGGCTAGAACGAGACCCTACCTCAGAAAAAGAAAGAGAGAGAGAGAGAGAGAAAGAAAGACAGCCACCAAAAAAAAAAAAAAAAAAAAAGTCAGGAGTGCTGGCCCATGCTTTTTTTGGGTTTGCTTTTTTTTTTTTTTAACATTTTTTGTTCATTTTTATTTATTTATTTGAGACTGACAGAGAGAGAGGGGGAGAGACAGATAGAGAATGGGTGCGCCAGGGCTTCCAGCCACTGCAAACGAACTCCAGACGCGTGCGCCCCCTTGTGCATCTGGCTAACGTGGGTCCTGGGGAATTGAACCGGGGTCCTTAGGCTACACAGGCAAGTGCTTAACCAGTAAGCCATCTCTCCAGCCCTGGCCCATGCTTTTAATCCCAGCACTCCTCTGATTTTTGTTGTTGTTGCTCTTGTTTTTTCAAGGTAGTATCTCTCTCTAGCCCAGGCTGACCTGGACTGTACTCTGTAATCTTAGGCTGGCCTCATATCTCTTTTTTTTTTTAAATTTTTTTTGTTCATTTTTATTTATTTATTTGAGAGTGACAGACAGAGAAAGAGGCAGATAGAGAGAGAGAGAGAATGGGTGCACCAGGGCTTCCAGCCACTGCAAACGAACTCCAGACGCATGCGCCCCCTTGTGCATCTGGCTAACATGGGTCCTGGAGAATTGAGCCTCGAACCTGGGTCCTTAAGCTTCACAGGCAAGCACTCAACCTCTAAGCCATCTCGCCAGCCTGTGGCCTCATATCTTTTTAAAAAAAATATTTTATTTACTTATTTATTTGAGAGAGGGAGGGAGAAAGAGAAAGAGAAAAAAAGGGGGCAGATAGAGAATAGACATGCCAGGGCATCCAGCCACTGCAAGCAAACTCCAGACGCATATGCCATCTTATGCATTTGGCTTATGTGGGTACTGAGGAATTGAACCTGGGTCCTTAGGCTTTGCAGGCAAATCCGTATTTTGTTTTTCTAAATAGCATTTCCTAAATTTTTTTGTTTGGTGGTACTGGTAACTAAACCCAGGACCTCGAACATGTTAAACTCATGGGGTACCAGTGAGCTACACCTCACCCTAGGTGGTTTATTTGTTGGTTGGTGGTGTTTTTTTTTGAGGGGGGTAGATTTCGAGGTAGGGTCTCTAGCCCAGGTCAACCTGGAATTTACTCTGTAGTCTCAGGTAATCCTCCTACCTCTGCCTCCCAAGTGGTGGGATTAAAAGTGTGCACCACCACGCCTGGCTTGTTGGCTGGTTTTTGAGAAGGTCTCACTGTGTATGCCAGGCTGACAGTTAATAGATGCTGGAGGAGAGGAGGCACTATCTTTTGTGACATAACTGTTTGTCATGAGAAGAATGAGTACAGTAGAACTAAGGAAGATAAAGGGGGGTAAGCTGGGGGAGCATATGACCAAAATGAAATATGTGTATAAGAATGTCAAAAAATAAAAATAAAAAAATTTAAGGGCCAGAGACATGGTTCAGATTAATTAATTAAGAGCACTGCTTGTAAAGCCTGATGGCCTGGGTTCAATTCCCCAGTGCCCATGTAAAAATAGATATACAAGGTCTAGAGCTCGTTTGCAGTGGCAGGAAGCCCTGTAGTGCCCTTTTTTTTTTTTCTTTTTCTTCTTTCCCCCAAAATAAATAAATAAACATGAAACAGAAACAAAATTAAAAAAACTTAAGTGTATAATATCATGGACCTGGGTAGCTCTTTAAAACAGAAGCAAGCCAGGCATGGTGGCACACACCTCTAATCCCATTACTTGGGAGGCTGAGGTAGAAGGGTCTCCATGAGTTTTGAGGGCATCTTGGGTCTACAGAGTGAGTTCCAGGTCAACCTGGTTCACAAAGTGAAACTCAACCTCAGAAGAAAAAGAAAAAGGAGGGCTGGAGAGACAGCTCAGCTGTTAAAATGCTTGTATGCAAAGCCTAAGGACCCAGGTTTGATTTCCCAGGACCCACATAAACCAGATGCACAGGTGCACATGCATCTGGAGTTCATTTGCAGTGGCTGGAGGCTCTGGTGTACCTATTCTCTCCCTCTCTCTTTCTCTCTCTCAAATAAGTAAATAAATAATATATAAATATATTTTTTTAAAAAATTGAAATGTATTTTCTGAACTATACATTCTCTAAATTTAGGTATTTTGAACTTCCACTTAGATACGGTGGTACTTAAATATGAAATTTATCATTTATCCAATTTACCTGATGTAAATTCAATAATCCTAAAATATACTGGGCTTATATTAATATTACAAACAACCCAAATTTTAATTTACACACACTGCCCAAATGCCTGTAACATTTTTTAAAAATTTTTTAGTAGCATTTTCCATGATTATAAAAAAATATCCCATGGTAATTCCCTGCCTATAACATTTTCAATCCAGAATTCTCATTGTTATATTCTTTTGTTTTTCTGTTGGCTATATGGCCCAGACTGACCTGGAAATATGTAGCACAAGCTGGCCTTGAACTCTCAGTAATCCTCCTACCTCAGTCTCCTGAGTAGAGAGATTATGGACCTGGACTAGTACATAAAGCTTGGGTCCTGTTCTTGGTTTCGGTGGAACTGGGAGTTGAACTCAGAGCCTTGTGCATGCCCAGCCCAACTCAGAGTATCTTTCATCAAATATTTTATCAGTTGCAAATACAGATTCTCATGATAACAGTACATATAAAACATTCAACAAAATGCCCGGTGTGGGGCATAAGCTTTTAGTCTAAGCACTTGGGAGGCTGAGATAGGAGGATGGTGTGTGTTCTAGCCAGAGCTAGAGTGAAACCCTGCCTTGAAAAGTAAAACAAAAAGAAAAGAAAAAGATATTTAACAAAGACAGCAAGAAAACAAGAAGCATGGTGTTGCATAATATATCACCTCATAAATCGGAAGGGTTGGAGAATTCCATGCATTGATTCTTGATTCGTTGACATCAACAACTGTCACCCTGATTTCAGGGCACATGTGAGCAATGACACTGCATGTGGGTCCCCCGACATAGCCTGCCCCGATGCAGCAGATCTTCTTAATCTCAAACATGGCTGTACTAGAAGGGAAAACAGAATGGTCTGGTATGAGAAACAGAAAAATCTCAAGAAATCACATGGCACATTCATCACACTTTATAGAGCTGATAGTTATTTAGAAAGGTTTCTACATGTCTTCATAGGAATTATGGAAACAGTCATTAAAAACGGTTAAGGCGCTCACCTGCAAAATCTAACAACCTGAGTTAAGATTCTCCAGTACCAAGCTGGGCATGGTGGCACATGCCTTTAATCCCAGCACTTGGAAGGCAGAGGTGGGAGGCTCACTGTGAGTTCGAGGCCACCCTGAGACTACACAGTGAATTTCAGGTCAGCCTGAGCCAGAGTGAGACCCTACCTTGGAAAAAACAAAACAAAAAGATTCCCCAGTACCCATGTCAAGCCCAATACGCAAAGTGCTGCATGCTTCTGGAGTTTGTTTGCAGCGGCTGGAGGTCCTGGCATGGCCATCTTCCCCCCACCCATCCCCCACTTGCAAATAAACAAATAAAAATAAAAACATTCCTAGCTTTTCCCCTCCTGCTGATCAGGAGTGACATGCTACTACAGATTGATAATATTTCCACCTTGAACACAGAAATCTCTCCTTTTAAAAAATATTTATTTATTATGAGAAAAAGAGACAGAATGGGCAAGCCAGGACCTCTAGCCACTGCAAATCAACTCCAGACGCATCTAGTTTTATGTGGGTACTGGGGAATTGAACCTAGGTCCTTTGACATTGCAGGCATGCACCTTAACCACTAAGCTAACTCTCACACCCCAAACACAGAAATCTCTTTGTGCAAAGAGAAGAGGTTAATGCAGAGGTGCACAGCTAGAAAACTTTCCTATGATAAGTGACTAATGTGTGCTCAGCCCAAAATATGACATCTAAACCACACCCTCTAAGTAAGATTCAGGGAACTTCACAGAAGAGGGGTGTGGAAAGAATGTAAGCACCACAGGATGGGAAGTGGGGTTGCGAAACGCCAGCTGGATAAGAAGTCCATTACTCATGACCTCACAGCAAATGTGGCTTCTTCCAAAAGACTGAGCCTGTCAGAATCTCATCATGGACCACAGATGGGTCCACAAGACGCCTGCGCTTCTCAGAGCATTAGTGACAACTGGTGACTACTGGGAGAGGGAGTCGTGGCCAAGGGAGTCGTGGCCTTTAGTGGTGTAGCCACTGGTGGGCTGCCTGTTCTCCAGTTAAGTAACCTGCCACCCGTGATTATACAAGCAGCCCCAATTTGACTCAGTGGATTTAAAAAAAAAAATGCATGAGGGAGCCAGGCGTGGTGGCGCACACCTTTAATCCCTGCACTTGGGAGGCAGAGGTAGGTGGATTGCCGTGAGTTCGAGGCCACCCTGAGACTACATAGTGTGTTCCAGGTTAGCCTGACCTCGTGTGAGAGCCTACCTCAGAAAACCAAATAAAAACCAAAACAAAAAAACCACGAGAGGTTGGGGGGATGGCTGGGTGGTTAAGCCGCTTGCCTGCAAAGCCTAAGGACTCAGGTCCAATTTCCCAGTACGCACATAAAGCCAGAAACACAAGGTGGCACATGTCTGGAGTTCATTTGCAGTGGTCAGAAGCCCTAGGGCACCCGTTCTCTCTCTCAAATAAATAACACACACACATTTTTTTATTTTTATTTATTTACTGCTTTTGTTTTTTTTTCAAGGTAGAGTCTCACTCTAGCTCAAGTTGACCTAAAATTCTCTATGTAGCCTCAGGGTGGCCTCGAACTCATGGTGATCCTCCTACCTCAGATTCCCGAGTGCTGGGATTAAAGGCATGTACCACCACGCCCAGCTAAATAAAATATTTTAAACAAATATTTTTAGAGCTGGAAAGATGGCTTAGTGGTTGAGGTGCTTGCCTTTGAAGCCTAGGGACTCGTGTGTGATGCCAGATCCCACATAAGCCAGACACACAAAGGTCACACATGCTCACTAGGAGGCAAAAGTGTCTGGAGTTCAATTGCAGTGGCTGAGGCCCTGGCCAATTCTCTCTCTAAAAAAATTTTCTCAAAGTAAAAATAAGAATAATACATTTTTTATAAAAAGTATGGAAGTAGGCCAGGTGTGGTGCACCTTTGGAGGCAGAGGTAAGAGGATTGCCATGAGTTCGAGGCCACCCTAAGGCTACATAGTGAATTCCAGGTCAGTATGAGCTAGAGTGAGACCCTACCTTTGAAAAAAAAAGAAAGTATGGAAGTAGGATAAGGATTAAACAGGAAGGGGTTTGGGGCTGGAGAGATAGCTTGATGGTTAAGGCACTTACCTACAAAGCCAAAAGACACAGGTTCAATTCCCAAAGACAGGTACGCAAAGAGGAGCATGCATGTGGAGTTCGTGTACAGCAACAGAAGGCTCTGGTGTACTCATTTACTTTCATTCTCTCTCTCCCTCTTTCCTTGCATATTAAATATTTTTTAAAAATCTATAATGCGGGCTGGAGAGATGGCTTAGCGGTTAAGCGCTTGCCTGGGAAGCCTAAGGACCCCGGTTCGAGGCTCGGTTCCCCAGGTCCCACGTTAGTCAGATGCACAAGGGGGCACACGCGTCTGGAGTTCGTTTGCAGAGGCTGGAAGCCCTGGCGCGCCCATTCCCTCTCTCTCCCTCTATCTGTCTTTCTCTCTGTGTCTGTCGCTCTCAAATAAATAAATAAATAAATAATTTAAAAAAAAAAAATCTATAATGCCATAGTATTTAGAAAGTCAAAAAGCAAAATGAAGCTTTAGTCCTCAAAAACAAAACTTTAGTCCTCTAATAAAAATGAGAGCAGCGTCTGGCTAAATGTATATACTATGCTCATCAAACTGCCCAGTAAGCACTTCTCTTAATGTTCATACCTATATATTAATGCTATTCTCACTTTTGGTAGAGAACCTTCTCTTTTCAGATGGCAGTGACCTTGGGATGACTCAGAAGGCATCATGGTGCTGGAAAGAAGTGACAGGAGTGTTCAGCACTGCAATATCTCTATCACACCTTCCAAGGCTCAGGGTCCATTGTGGAAGAGGTGGTGGAAAGAATGTAAGAGACAGCCGGGCGTGGTGGCGCACGCCTTTAATCCCAATCCCAGCACTCGGGAGGCAGAGGTAGGAGGATCCTGTGAGTTCGAGGCCACCCTGAGACTACATAGTGAATTCCAGGTCAGCCTGAGCTCCTACGTCAAAAAAAAAAAAGAATGTAAGAGACAAAGGAAGGGTACGACTCTTTAGAATGTGCTCCTCCAGACACAAAATGGCCTGGATATCCATGATGTCACAGTGCCTGACACTACCTATACAAGACCATCATAATAGGAGGAAAAGATGATGACATCAAAATAAAAGAGAGACTGATTGAGAGGAGGAGGGGATATGATGGAGAATGGAGTTTCAAAGGGGAAAGTCGGGGGAGGGAGGGCATTACCCTGGGATACGGTTTACAATCATGGAAGTTGTTAATAAAAAAAAAATTTAAATAAAATAAATAAATGAGAGCAGCTTTGATTGCTAAGGGAATGTCCCAAGGTACATTTATATCTTAATACAATTCTTACATAAATGTACAAAGGTGAGTTTTCCAATAGGCTTATATAATCATAGATGTTAAAATTCTAACAACTTAAACCAGCCATGGTGGTGCACGCCTTTAATCCCAGCACTCAGGAGGGGGAGGTAGGAGGATTGCCGTGAGTTCTAGTCCACCCTGAGACTACATAGTTGATTCCAGGTCAGCCTGGGCCAGAGAGAGACCCTACCTTGAAAACAAACAAACAAACAAAAAATTCTAACTCAGAACCAGCCTCTGAGGTAACGTGTCCTGCTGTGGTTTAATGTTTTTTTGTTGTTCATTTTTTATTTATTTATTTGAGAGCGACAGACATAGAGAGAAAGACAGATAGAGGGAGAGAGAGAGAATGGGCGCGCCAGGGCTTCCAGCCTCTGCAAACGAACTCCAGATGCGTGCGGCCCCTTGTGCATCTGGCTAACATGGGACCTGGGGAACCGAGCCTCGAACCGGGGTCCTTAGGCTTCACAGGCAAGCGCTTAACCACTAAGCCATCTCTCCAGCCCTCTGCTGTGGTTTAAATGTAGTCTACCACTCCCACCCACAAGTGCACAGTGCAAGCGAGAACAGGTTAGGTCACAACTTAATTCCCAAAGCAACAGTGTAGGTAGGTGGGTGGAGTCTAACAGGAGGCGTTTCGATCATCAGGCCTGGTATATGGATTAAAACTCGTAATAAAGGAGCTTAGAGTTTGTTCTCTTGTTTGCTTTTTACCCTCTGCTACGGAATGACACAGCAAAAAAGTCTGGTTCCAGATGTCCGCCCTTCCCTCTTGGTTTTGTCAATCTGCAGGACCCTGAGCCAAGAAATTGCTATTCACTATAAATTATCCATCTCGGATATTGTTATCAGCCGGCTATGAACGGGTCAAAATAGTCCCGTAATTTGGCTTCAGATTCTTTTAAATATTGGGCAAAGATCTTGAAATCTATTTCAACTTTAACCAGAAACCATAAGACGTGGAAGGAAAAGTAATTTCTGTAGTTATTAAACCTGCGACACAGATTTGGCTACATTTCCAAGTCATTAGGTAAACTGACAGTAATCAAAATTATAAGACAGGTCAGTTTAGGCTAGAGACCCTGCCTCAAAAAAAAAAAAAAATTACAAAGAAATGTAGTTTTTGCTAAAGACCTCTAGCATCTTGTTTTTCTTAAGGTTTTCTTGGAAGTATGGTCTCACTCTAGTCCAGGCTGACCTGGAACTCACTATTTAGTCTCAGACTGGCCTGGCACTCACAGTGATCCTCCTGCATGCGCTCCCACGCCCAACTTTCTTTGCTGGCAGAGTGGGGCAGCGCCAGGATCTCTAGTCACTACAAATGAACTCCAGACGCATATGCCCTCTTGCACATCTGGCTTTATGTGTATACTGGGGAATAGAACCTGGGTCCTTAGGCTTTACAGGAAAGTACCTTAACCATTACACCACCTCTCCAGCCCCAAAGATGCATTTTTGTTGTTGTTGTTGTTTTTGCTTTTCAAGGTAGCGTCTCACTCTAGTCCAGGCTGATCTGGAATTCACTATGTAGTCTCAGGCTGGCCTTGAACTCACAGCAATCCTCCTACCTCTGCCTCCCGAGTGCTGGGATTAGAGGCATGTGCCACCATACCTAGCCACACCATAGTATCTAAGAGAGTTGACTATTCTCAGATTTTGGTATTTGCAGTGGCCCTGGACCAATACCCCACAGACACCATGGGACAACAGTATTCCAGAACTGTAATATAAAATTTCTGACTTATAAGTTCCATTCTAGTGTATCCAGTCTCTCTCTGTTAAGTCAGCATGGAAAGCCTGAATGACTCTGGGTACAAGGGTTTACCATCCAGGTTTGCAATGCTGTTGACCAAGCCCTAGGCAATGATGAGTAACTACCACACGCTAATGCTCCTGGACAGCTGGACGGCCAGGATGCCTCCCTTCCTAACGAGCAGTTCTGATCCAGAGGACTTCCAGGGTTCTACTTGAACCATATTGAGAAGGTATTACAGCTATATTTTTTAATTTAAAAAAAAAAAAAAAAATATATATATATATATATATATATATATTGACAACTTCTATACTTATAGACAACAAACCATGGTATTTCCCTCCCCTCCTCCACTTTCCCCTTCATAACTCTGCTATCCGTCATATCCCCTCCCTCTCTCCATTAATCTCTCTTTTAATTTGATGTCATCTTTTTCTCCTATTACGAGGGTCTTCTGTGGGTACTTCTAGGCACTGCGAGGTCATGGATATTGAGGCTAATTTCTGTCCAGACAGTTGTATGTAAGGAGTGGTACCCTTCCTTTGGCTCTTACATTCTTTCTGCCACCTCTTCCGCAATGAACTCTGAGCCTTGAAGGGTGTGATGGAGATGTTTCAGTGCTGAGCACTCCTCTGTCACTTCTTCTTATCACTATGTTGCCTTTTGGGTCATCCCAGTGGGTATTACAGCTATTAAAGGTGTTTTACACCTTCAAGCTCAACCAGAACATATTCATCTTCCATTCTCAGAATAAGCACAGATTGAACATCTATGTGAGGCAGTTCATAGTTTTTTTTGGTTTTTGTCTTTTTTTTTTTTTTTCTGTTTTTTTGAGGTAGGGTCTCACTGTAGCTCAGGCTGACCTGAAATTCACTATGTAGTCTCAGGGTGGCCTCGAACTCTTGGTGATCCTCCTGCCTTTGCCACCTGAAAGCTGGGATTAAAGGCGTGTGCCACCATGCCAGGCTGTTTTTTTTGTCTTTTCTTTTTAACATGAACCAACTTACTCCCACTAGTCATATATAGGAATGCTGTTCCTTCAATCCCCTGCCCTAGCGGGGTTTTAAAATCTTATCATCTTTTTATTATGGAAGATAAGATCATGTCCATTGTATTTAATGTTTTCTTTATTTGAGAGAGAGACATTCAGGGACAGAGACAAACACACAGACAGAATGGGCACACCAGGGCCTCTAGCCACCTCAAACTCACGGCGATCCTACCTCTGCCTACCAAGTGCTGGGATTAAAGGTGTGTGCCACCATGCCCAGCTATATATATATATATTTTTTAAATATCTTCCTTTACTTATTTGAGAGACAGAGAGTAAGTATGGGTGTACCAAGACCTCCTGCAACTGCAAAATGAACTCCAAATAGATGTGTCACTTTGTGCATCTGACTTTATGTGGGTACTAAGGAACTGAACCCAGGCCATTGGTTTTTTTTTTTTTAATTTTTTGTTCATTTTTATTTATTTATTTGAGAGTGACAGAGAGAGAAAGAAGCAGAGAGAGAGAGAGAGAGGGAGAATGGGCACGCCAGGGCTTCCATCCACTGCAAACGAACTCCAGACGTGTGCGGCCCCTTGCGAATCTGGCTAACATGGGTCCTGGTGAATCGAGCCTCGAACCAGGGTCCTTAGGCTTCACAGGCAAGCACCTAACCGCTAAGCCATCTCTCCAGCCCAGCCATTGGGTTTTGCAAGCAAGTGCCTGGATATCTATGACCTCACAGTGACTGGCACTACCTACACAAGACCATTATAATAGGAAGAAAATCAAAATAAAAGAGAGACTGAGAGTGGGAAGAAATATGATGAAGAATGGAGCTGTGCAGGGGAAAATGAAGGGGGAGGGAATTATCATGGTTTACTGTCTATAATGAAGTTGTCAGAAATAAAAAGTATAAAAGATAGAAAAGGTCATAGACTTCTGCTTAAATAGATTTAGTTCAGATGGTTGATTGCAGTATTTTACAGTGAGCAATCAGAATGCTACTATTCTTTCATTTTAGCTACCTAAAAAACTTCATTGTGTTTCCCAAGATGCAAATCTGCCTTCATTTCAAGATCATGATTCAGGTAGCTTAGCAGTTAAAGCATTTGCCTGCAAAACCTAAACCCAGGTTTGATTCCTCAGGACCCACATAAGCCAGATGCACACACATCTAGAGTTTGTTTGCAGTGGAGAGGCCCTGGCACTCCCATTCTCTCTCTCTCTCCCCCCTCTCTTAAATACACATCTAAAAAAAAAAAAAAAATCATGACTCAGCTTCCTTTCCTTTCCATAAAGCAACTACTGATGGATGGAAGGTAGACCTGTACTAAAGAACTCGCTGTGGAATTTGCTTTATTTTGTTATGTTTGTATGCTTCTTTTCTGTATTTTGTTGTTGTTTATCAAGGTAGGGTCTCACTCTAGCTGAGGCTGACCTGGAATTCACTGTGTGATCTCAGGGTAGCCTCGAACTCAGGCAATTCTCCTACTTCTGCCTCCCCAGTGCTGGGACTAAAGGCATGCACCACCACACCAGGCTTCTGCATTGTATTTTATTCTAAGACAGTCTCACTGTGTAGCTCAGGTCTGCCTGGAACTTATCACAATCCTTCTGTGTCAGCCCACTGAAACCAGGGATTATAGGAGTGAGCCACCACACCTGGCCACTGGATGTGCTTAAGACTTCATTTTAGGCTAGGAAGATGATTCGGCAGTTAAAGGCCCTTGCTTGCAAAGTCTGCTGGCCAGGGTTCAATTCCCTAGTATACACAAACCCAGAGGCACAACTTGGTGCATACATATGGAGTTTGTTTACAGAGGCAGCGGTCCTGGCATGCCCTTACATACACACACTCACAATCTCTATTCAAATCCAAATTAAGTCACCAGAAAGTTTCACTAACATTCTTAATACACTTTTAATCTGGAGCTAGGTACAGTGTTAGTGACACACTTCCCATGACACAGATGTCTTCTGATTCAACTTTTCTACTTCTACTTAAGAAAAATTATTGGGCTAGAGAGATAGTTTAGCAGTTAAAGGCTCTTGCTTTCAAAGCCTGATGGCCTAGGTTCGATTCTCCAGTACCCATGTTAAGCCAGACAAACAAAGTGGTACAAGTGTCTGGGATTTGTTTGTAGTAGCAGGAAGTCCTAGAGTGCTTCTCTCTCTCTAATAAATAAATATTTTTAATAAAATTATTGGTTTTTGTTAGCTAGTTTGTGGCACATGCCTTTAATCCCAGCACTCAGGAGGCAGAGGTAGGAGGATCACCGTGAGTCTGAAGCCACCCTGAGAGTACATAGTGAATTCTAAGAGGTCAGCCTGGGCTAGAGTGAGACCCTACTTCAAAAAACCAAAAAGAAAGAAAAAATTATTTACTTGTATGTGTGTGTATATTGGTGTACCAGGGTCTTTTGATGATACAAGGGAATGCCTACCCAGTTTTATGTGGGTGCTATAGAATTGAACTCTGGCCAACAGGTTTTGCAAGCAAGTGCCTTTAACGCTGAGCCATCTCCCCAGCCCCTAATTCTACTTTTATATTCCTTTTGTCCCTCCACTGTGCTTTCAGAAAGTAAGTGTTGGATGCCTAGGTCATTTTGAGCGTATCTGGAGGTTCTTAACCTCTGTTAAGAAAGGTTGTTCTCAGGCTGGAGGAATGGGTTAGTGGTTAAGGCATTTGCCTGTAAAGCCAAAGGATCCAGGTTTGATTCTCCAGGACCACGTTAGCCAGATGCACAAGGTGGCACATCCTTGTGAAATTCGTTTGCAGTGGCTGGAGGCCCTAGCGCACCCATTCTCTCTCCCTTTCTCTCTGTCAAATAAGTAAATAAATACATTTTAAAAAATAAAAGAAAAAGAAAGGCTGTCCTTTTCCACCAAGTGCACAGCTTTGGGAGGAGATGCATATGGAGTGGTGAGGGAAGAAGGAGGACTCCCGTGTAGCCAGTCAGATCAGCCAAGTCAACCCTGGTGATTAATGGGGTAACAGATATCGCCGCCAGATAGCTCTCACATATGAACAGGTCATTTTGAAATGAGTTCTCACCTCTGTATTTTGGGAGTGACAATAAGTGATATCATCCAGAAATTACTGATCCTGGACTACAGTGTGAGACCCTACCTTGAAAAAAAATAAGAAATACTTTTTAATAGCTGGAGAGATGGCTTAGCAGTGAAAGTGCTTGCCTGCAAAGCCTAAGGACCAGGTTCAGTTCCCCAGCACGCATGTAAGCCAGATGCACAAGGTGGCACATGCATCTTGAGTACCTTTGCAGTGTCTAGAGGCACTGATATCCATTCCCTATCTGCCTCTTTCTTTCTCTAATAAATAAGTAAAAATATTTTTAAAAATATTGTGGAGGGTTAGAAAGACAGCTTAGTAGTTAAGATACTTGCCTGAGAATCCTAAGGACCTAGGTTTAACTTCCCAGAACCCCCAGATTGTTTACAGTGGCTAGCTAGAGGCCCTGGTGCCCACATTGTCTTTCCATTCCTCTAATGTGTGTGTGTGTGTGTACGTGTGTGTGTGTACGTGTGTGTGTGTACAGCTTGTTTTGGTTTGGTTTTCTGAGGTAGAGTCTCGCTCTAGGGCAGGCGACCTGGAATTCACTATGTGGTCTCAGGGTGGCCTGGAACTCACAGCCATCCTCCTACCTCTGCCTCCCAAGTCTTGGGGGGGAAAAAAAACATATATATATATATATATTTATTTATTTATTTATTTTAAAAATCTTGTAACACTGTGGAACAAAAAAAAATGTAGCATGCTGAGTAATTAATAGATTTTATGTTAGAGAAAGGAATATATTTATCACTAAAAGAAAACACTAAGACCTTTCCAGCAGCCCTTACTATAGGGTGAGTACTAAAACCCACGTCCTCAGGGCAGACACTCAGCTCTTTCATTTCCAGAGCTCCCTCTGAAGAAACAGACCAGACTACTGTCCTCTGTTTCTTAGGGGATTTAAGGGGGGAAAAAATAATTCAAAGACCGGCTGTCTCTGAGGTGAATGGACAGCAACTCCTCTGTATATCCATGAATAGTCCCCTCTCAGCAAAACCCTCCATTCTACATGCCAAAATCCCCAACTGTATTCAATAATCTTCTTGTATGCAATCTGTACATGGTCTCTGAAGTATCCAAGAATGGCCTTCCCTGACAGGAAGTAGGGCAATTAATACCTATAGCGGCCAACAAAGGATTGCAGGGCAGCCCTTACTGATTATTTAACTATATTATATAGTGTCTTTGGACTTGGCCTCCAAAGGGTTTCCAGGCTCCACTTTCTCCCTGATTTCCTAAGAGGGATGAGTAAACTCAAAATCCAAACAAAAGACTCGGGCTAAATATTAAAAAAAAGGGGGGGGGGCAGGGTTGGAGAGATGCCTCAGAGGTTAAAAGCACTTGACTGCAAAGACATAAAGACCTTGCCAGGCGTGGTGGAGCACTTCTTTAATCCCAGCACTTGGGAAGCAGAGGAAGGAGGATCGCCATGAGTTCGAGGCCATCCTGAGACTACATAGTGAATTCCAGGTCAGCCTGAGCTAAAGTGAAACCCTACCTCGAGGGGGAAAAAAAAACATATATATATAGACCTGAGTTCGAATCCCCAGTACCCACATAAAGCCAGATTCACAAAAGGAGTGCATGCATCTGGAATTCATTTGAGGTGGCTAGAGGTGTGTACCTATTCTCTTTCTCTCTGCTTGCAAAGAAAAAAAAAAAGCTAGGGCTGAGACCCCATTAGGCCCGAATCCAGAGGTTCCCCCTTTGGCTTTCTGATGCATCAGGAAGGGGGTGGAGAGGGGAGAGTGTGTGTGAGTGTGTGTGTGTGTGTGTGTGTTGGAGGGGAGGGGGGAGACCTCATTTGTTTCAAGTCAGAAAGAGTTCGGTAGAAGCAGGAGAGGAGGGCTTGAAGACGCACTTCTGAACAACAACAAAAGCTCAACTCATCCACCCTCCAGCAGATCCCGCCAAGTCCGAAAGGAGAGACGCGGAGGATGCTCTGAGCACTCGGTGACCGAGCGCGGGGGGCGGCCTGGAGCAGGGCGCACACCCGCCCCGCCCCGCCCCATCGCGCCGGGACCCGGGGAGCATCCCATCCCTCCCGGGGGGCGCCGGGGACCGCCGGGAAAGGTGCATCCCGCCCGGGGGGAGCGGGGACGGCCGGGAAAAGTGCATCCCACTCGGGGGGCGTCGGGAACGGCCGGAAAAGGTACATCCCACCCGGGGGGAGCCGGGAACGGTGCATCCCGCCCGGGGGGCGCCGACGATGGCCGGGAAAGGCGCTTACCCCTTCCGAGCCGCTCCAATCCCGAACGCTCAGCCAGCCAGCACCCGGATCGCGACCGCGCCGCAGCAGCCCCCGAACCCCGCTCTGCCAGTCTCGCCCTGCCGCACACACCCCCTCCCCGTCCCGGGCCTGCCGAGCGTCCCTGGGCCCGCGCCCGTATTTAAAGGCTTCTGCCCGCGGAGGCGGAGGCTTCATTCCCCTGCAGCCCGGCCCTCCTGGACTCTGCCCTCAGCCCTGCGCCGCCAGCCTGCCCCACCCCCTCCGCCACGCAAGGCCCGGGGCAGGCCCGGGTTTCCTCCAGGAGCCCGGGCGGAGACAGGGGGCGGGGCCCTAGGTTGAGAGGCCACGCCCCCTCTGCCGAAGGGAGCCAATCACGTCGAGCCAACGCAGCGGGCTCCGCCCCAGCGCCGAGCGGGAGCGCAGGGCGGGGCGTGCGTGCGCCGGGGCGTCCGCTAAGCTGGGGCGCTGGAGGCGGTGCGGGCCCGCTGTGAGGAGCCTTCCGGGTTTCGGTGTCCCGTTGCTTTGTCCTTGGGGAGTGCGGTGAGGTGGGGTCCGCGCCCGGTTGACCACACTCCGCGGCCGTGGGGCGTACTGGGGCGTGTTTGTAGGGGGGGCGACCAGGACAACGCATTTCCGGCCTGTCGGAGGTTTGGGCTGCGTGCTCAGTGCCCTGGACCCGGCTGGGCGGGCCCGAGCTGATGGATGTCATCCCTCCCACACCCTCCGGGCCCTGGGGTCCGCCGCACCCCTGCAGCCTGCGGCCCCGAGTTTAGTCACATCCCGCCAGACGGTGCCTCATCGGTGAAGGAGGCGCCTTACGTCAAGAGGATGCTGCGTTCCATCATGACCCCACCAAGTGTCCTCGCCCTGCTCCCTGGCAGGAGAAACGGGGGACCAACGCCCCAGGCGAATTTTCTAGGATAATTCTCTGGCCAGATTGGAGAATCCAAGATATGTAGGAGACATAAAAGGGAATGTGCAATAATATGTAAAGGTATAGAACTTGTGGGTAGGTGGGTGGGTGTGGTAATGGAGATTGAAGCCAGAGCCCTGTTCATAGTAGGTAAAGCACTCTACCACTGAACTATTTAAAAAAAAAAAAAAAAGAGCAAATCGGGGGCCTGGAGAGATGGCTTAGTGGCCAAGCGCTTGCTTGTGAAGCCTAAGGACCCTGGTTCAAGGCTCGACTCCCCAGTACCCACGTAAGCCACATGCACGAGGTATTGCATCTGGAGTTCGTTTGCAGTGGCTGGAGGCCCTGGAGCCCATTCTATCTCTGCCTCTTTCTCTGTCTGTCGCTCTCAAATAAAAATAATAAAAAAAAATTTTTTTTAAAAAGAGCAAATCGGGCTGGAGGGATGGCTCAGCAGTCAAGGCGCTTGCCTGAGAAGCCTCAGGACCCATGTTCCACTCTTCAGGTCCCGCATAAACCAGATGCACAAAGTTGAGGCAAGGTTGTGCATGTGTCTGGAGTTCCATTACAGTGGCAGAAGACCCTGCTGTGCCAATTCTTATCCCCACCCCCACTCACCCGCATAAAAAAAAATAAGAGTGGGCTGGAGAAATGGCTTAGTGGTTAAGGCGCTTGTCTGCAAAGCTAAAGGACCTGGGTTTGATTCCCCAAGACCTATAAAAGCCAGATGCACAAGGTGGCACATGCATCTGGAGTGGAGTTCCTTTGCACTGTCTGGAGGCCCTGATGCATCCATTCTCATTCCCTCCTTCTCTCTCTCTCTCTCTCTCTCTCTCTCTCTCTCTCTCTCTGTCGCTATCAAATAAATAAAGAGTAAAGCTGGACTGAAGAGATGGGTTAGTGGCTTAGGCGTTTGCCTACAAAGCCAAAGGATCCCCATTGGATTCTCCAGTACCCAGATAAGCCACATGCACAAGGGGGCACATGCATCTGGAGTTCGTTTGCAGTGGATGGAGACCGTGGCATGCCCATTCTCCCTCCCTCTCTCTGCCTCCTCTCTCAAATAAGTAAATGAATAATACTTTTTAAAAAGTGAAAGTAGCATTAATATATGGGTATGAACATTAAGAGAAGTGCTTACTGGACAGTTTGGTGAGCATAGTATATACAGTTAGCCAGACACCAGCAGATGTTCCATCCCTTGTAGGTTTTCAGTATCAGGGATGTGTTCCCTCCCATGGAGTGGGCCTCCAGTCCAATTAGGAAGTGGTGGTTTGCCCCCATAACAGACATGCCACTATTGCAGTCTTTGGCTCACTTGGCCTGACTGGCCAAATTTAAGGTTTGCAGTGTCCACTGTTGAGTATATTCATTGGTGATTTCTCCTTCTTCCACTGAACTGCATGCAGCATAGCTTTTTCCAGCTTTCTGTCAGCTGGTATACATGGAGGAGGTTTTCAGCCCAGCCCCAGCAAGATTTCTCAGTGACCTTGTAGCCCAAGTATGTGGAGTATTCAGCAATAGGGTCTTACCATCTATTCCTGGTGGGAAATCAGGGGCCTTGGCAATGGCCTGTAATGTTTTGGGGGCATCAGGGACCTCCCCAGCCAACAACTTACTGGAAGGTATCCCATCCCTGGCACTGAAAATTGTCTAGTAATAATCTACGGCTTCTGAGTATTCCATTGTCCAAAAAAAGTAGGTTTCCATATGACTTATTTATATTCTCTTTAATTTTGATTAGCCCTCCCTCCAACTTTCCTTTACTCAATCTCTTCCTCTGACCTCACTTGTGCCTTTTCACCCCCATTAATCTATTCTTCTACTTATATATATACAAGGCCACCCTGAGATGACACAGCGAATCCCAGATGAGCCTGAGCTAGAGTGAGACCCTACTTCAAAAGAAAAAAAAAAAAAGTAGGAAGAAATGCATACCTCTTTTTTTTTTTTCTTTTTTTCTTTTTTTTTTTTTTTTTTTTTGAGGTAGGGTCTCAATCTAGTCCAGGTTGACCTGGAACTTTCTCTGTAGCTCCAGGCTGGCCTCAAACTCACAGTGATCCTTCTTCCTCTGCCTCCTGGGATTAAAGGTGTGCTCCACTCCACTTGGCTCTTTCCCAGTCTATTTTTTAAAAAATATCTTTATTTAAGTTGGGAGTGGTGGAGCACTCCTTTAATCCCAGCACTTGGGAGGCAGAAGTAGGAGGATTGCCACGAGTTCAAGGCCACCCTGAGACTACATAGTGAATTCCAGGTCAGCCTGAGATACAGCGAGACCCTACCTCAGCAAACCAAACCAAAATTTAAAAAAAAATTTATTTGCAAGCAGAGAGACAGAATGGGCATACTAGCACCTTTAGCCACAGCAAACAAACTCCAGATTTGTGCACTTTGTGCATGTGGCTTTATATGGATACTGGGTAATCAAACCAAGGTCATTAGGCTTTGCAAGCAAGCACCTTAACCAGTGAGCCATCTCTCCAGCCCCTTTCCTACTGTTTTTTTTTTTTAAGCCTGTTTATTTAAGAGAGAGAGAGAATGGACACACCAGGACCTCTAGTCACTGCAAACAAACCCAAGATGCATGCGCCACCTTGTGTATTTGGCTTTCCACATGTACTGGGAAATAAACCTGGGTCCTTTGTCTGCCAGCAAGCGCCTTAACCACTAAGCCATCTCTTTGGCACCCCTTCTCACTTTTCATATAAAGGTTAGTACTGTGTTCTTTCACTACTCCAGGTCATTGTAAGCTTCGAATTTAAAAAGGTTGGGGGAGAAGGGGGAAGGAGGACAGACACAATCATTTGTCCCTTGACGTTGGGGATATATGTTCTGAGTAACGTGTTGCACCAATTTGTCGGGCCACGGTCATAGTGTAATTACAAACCACATCAGTACCCAAAATAATATGGATTCACCACCACCCTATGTGAATTACTCCTTGATCAAATGACATTATGGAGTGCATGACTAACCCATGAGGAAAGTAATTAGGAACTTATGAATGCACATTGAAGTGACATACAAATTATGTTCTAGATAGGATCGTGACGACAGTAAATTAGTGGATGTTGCGTTGTGTGCTGAAGGTGGTAGGAAGTGTTATAGACCATGTAGAATCTGCATTCAATACAACTGATGCAAAAAATACTTATAAGTGACTACTGTATGTCAGGCAACCTGGAAATAGAAGATGCACAAGTACTCAGGCTAGTAGAGGTTGGACAGAAAGACTAGAAAAAGGGGACACAGCCAGGAGAGAAGCCCTTCACCACTGAATCCAGTGAGCTTTTTTTTTTCCCCCTGAGGTAGGGTCTCATCTAGCCCAGGCTGACCTGGAATTCACTGTGTAGTCTCAGGGTGGCCTCGAACTCAGTGATCCTCCAACCTCTGCCTCCCAAGTGCTGGGATTAAAGGCCACCATGCCTGGCTACAGTTATCTTTTTAAACTTGGTATATAGTTAACTATTATAATAAATAACTTTTCTGTTCTTCCCTTTATTTTGAATTCAGCATTTTCCTACATAGTAGCCACTTCACATTCTTCTGTTTCAACCCTGCCTCACCTCTCAAAATGCTATTTATGTTAGCATGTCAATTTAAAACAGGGGTTGGGGAAATGGCTCAGCAGTTAAAGGTGCTTGCTTATAAGCCTGCTGGTCTAGTTCAGTTCCCCACTCTAAAGCCTGACACAAAGTGGCACACCCATTTATAATCCCAATGTGCCTATAGCAATGGGTGAAATTGCTGGGAGAATCCAAAAGCTCTCAGACCAGCTAGACACACAAAGCAGCCAAACCAAAATAATGGGCTGAAGAGATGGCTTAGTGGTTAAGGCATTTGTCTACAAAGTCAAAAAACCTAGGTTTGATTCCTTAGGACCCACGTAAGCCAGATGCACAAGATGGCACATTCGTCTGGAATTCATTTGCAGTGGCTGGATGCCGTAGCATGCCCATTCTCTCTCTGACTCCCTGTCTGACTCTCTCTCAAATAAATAAATAAAAATAGGGCTGGAGAGATGGTGTAGCGGTTAAGCGCTTGCCTGTGAAGCCTAAGGACCCTGGTTCGAGGCTCGGTTCCCCAGGCCCCACGTTAGCCAGATGCACAAGGGGGCGCATGCGTCTGGAGTTCGTTTGCAGAGGCTGGAAGCCCTGGCACGCCCATTCTCTCTCTCTCCCTCTACCTGTCTTTCTCTCTGTGCCTGTCGCTCTCAAATAAATAAATAAATAAATAAAATTTTTAAAAAAATTGTTTAAAAAAAATGCCAGGCATGGTGATGCACACCTTTAATCCCACCACTTGGGAGGCAGAGGTAAGAGGAACGCCATGAATTCGAGGCCACCCTTAGACTACATAGTGAATTACAGGTCAGTCTGGGATACAGTGAGACCCTACCTCAGAAAAACCAAAATTAAATAAATCTAACAAGGGGGACCCTGTCTCAAGCAAGTGGATGGAGAAGATGGACACCCTGAGATTGTCTTAAAGCCTCACACATACATCATGGCATACTCATTCACACACACACACACACACACACACACACACACACACACACACACATCATACACATGCACACACAGTATGTCTCATGTCTCATAATCTATTACTTTCATTTCCAATATGGTACATACCAACAGAATAGCTGATTTCAAAAAAAAAAAAAGAACGACCTGGAACCAGGTGTGTTGGCACAGTCCTTTAATCCCAGCACTTGGGAGGCTGAGGTAGAAGGATCACTATGAGTTAAAAGCCAGCCTGAAGGCCAGGCGTGGTGGCTCATGCCTTTAATTCCAGCGCTCAAGAGGCAGAGGTAGGAGGACTGCTGTGAGTTTGAGGCCACCCTGAGACTAGAGTGAATTCCAGGTCAGCCTGGGCTAGAGTGAAACCCTACCTTGAAAGCCAAAAAAAAAAAAGCCAGCCTGAAAAAAAATCTTTAAAAAAATGCAAGATGGCTTAGCAACTAAGGCACTTGCTTGCAAAGCCTAAGGGCCTATGTTCGACTCTCCAGATCCCACATAAACCAGATGCACAAAAGTGAGGCAAACACAAGGCTGCATATGCCCACTAGATGGCACAAGCATCCAGAGTTCAGTTGCAGTGGCTGAGGCCCTGGTGGCCAATTTTCTGTCTCTCATTCGCTTGGGCTATCAAAAAAAAACAAAACAAAAACAAAAAAAAATAAACTTAAAAGTCAGCCTGGACTAGAGTGCAAACCTGCTTCAAAAAACTAAATACTCAGGGCTGGAGAGATGGCTTAGTGGATAAGCGCTTGCTTGTAAAGCCTAAGGACCCTGGTTCAAAGCTCTGTTCCCCAGGACCCACACTAGCCATATGCACAAGGGGGCGCAAGCCTCCTCTGTTGTTCATTTGCAATGGCTGGAGGCCCTGGTGTGCCCATTCTCTCTATCTATCTCTATCTATCTGCCTCTTTCTGACCGTCGCTCTCAAATAACTCAAGAACAGTTGGCAAAACAAGCAGGGGTGCTGTTTTCTTGGTGAACCGGGTACCAGCATTAGAATGAAGGAGATCAACACAGAGAAAACTACCAAATCAGATATCTAGAGGCCCCCAACACCTCATCACTGAAGCAGACCAAAAATGAACCCAACATGGCTCAGGGAAATTTTGTGGAAGAGGGGCCGGAAGGAATGTCATGATATGCAGAGACATTTATCCTACCTATAACTGTGGGCTAACTCCAGAATGCATGACCCATATACCTCACCAAGGAGGGGCCAGGGGGAGGGGGTAGCACATGGATGAGCCTAACAATGGTACCAAATTGACAGTATTCGCTGAGTACAAAACTAATTATTAATAATTAAAAAAAAAAACTAAATACTTGGTTCAATTCCCTAGTACCCACGCAAACCAGATGCACAAGGTGGCACATGCATCTGGAGTTCTTTTGCCATGGCTAGAGGCCCTGGTGTGCTCATTCTCCCTTTCTCTCTCAAATAAATAATAAAATAATCTGTTTTCAAAAAAAAAATAAATAAATACAAGGGCTGAAGAGAAGGCACAGTGGTTAAGGCACTTGCTTGAGAAGCCTAAGGACACAGGTTTAATTCCCTGTAACCCATGTAAGCCAAATGTACATGGTGGTGCCTGAATCTGGAGTTCGTTTGCAGTGGCTAGAGGCCCAGGTGCACCCATTCAGTCTCTCTTATTCTCTCTCAAGTAAATAAATAAAATACTAAAAATAAAAAGGGGGCTGGAGAGATGACAGTTAAGGCACTTGCCTGCAAAGCCAGAAGACCCAGGTTGGATTCCCCGATACAATATAGCCAGATGCACAAGGTGGTGCATGCATCTGGAGTTCGTTTGCAGTGGCTAGAGGCACTGACATGCCCATTCTATCAGCCTCTCTCTCTCAAAAAAAAAAAAAAAAAAATTAAAACCAAAACTATTTGGCATCTTCAATTTCTAAGCATACAAAGAAGGCCTGAGACCAAAAATTTGAGAACTGATTAGGACAATTACTTACAGTGTTTGTGTGTATATGTGATTGTTGTTGCAATGGATACTGAAGCCTTGTGCATTTTAAACATGTGGTCTACCACAGTTACATCTCGAACTTCAGGCCAGTTATTTTTACATGGTGTTTCCCAGATATTTATCAGAGACTGCTGAGAATGAATGAAAGGTTAATAGCAGGGCTCTGGGCCTCCCACATCTTTGCTCCCCTCCAATCAGAGCAGTTTACTTGTATCTGCTTTGTTTCTCTCTCCTTTCTTTCTGCATGTGCATGTGTGTTGATATGCATGTGGATGCATTCACAGGTGTAGGGCAGTATCAAGTATCTTCCTCAGTTGCTCCCTACCCTATTACTGAAGTCAGGTTTGCATTACTGGTAGAAATCACCCAACCAAGAGCAGCTTGTCGGAAAAAAAAAGAGGTTTATTTTGGCTTACACGCTTGAGGGGAAGCTCCACGATGTCAGGGGGAAACGATGGCATGAGCAGAGGGTGAACATCACCCCCTGTCCCACATAAGGTGTACAACAGGAACAGGAGAGTGTGCCAAACACTGGCAAGGGGACACTGGCTAAAACACCCATAAACCTGCCCTCAACATACACTCCCTGCAGGAGGCGTTAACTCCAACATCTCCATCAGCTGGGAACCTAGTATTCAGAACACCTAAGTTTATGGGGGACACCTGAATCAAACCACCACACCTAATTTTTTAGACAAGGTTTCTCACTGAGCCCAGATCTCACTGATTAGCTAGACTAGAGGTCCAGCAAGCCAGTCTCTGTCTCCCTGGCACCAGGGCTCTCGCTGAGCACTACTGCTCCTGACATTTATGTGGGTGCTGGGGATCTGAACTCAGATCCTCATTCATGTCTGCACATCAGTCTCCTTACAAACTGAGTCTTCTCTCCAGACCCCCTAATCTACTTTATATGTATATCTTCCATGTAGAAATTTAGCTTATACGTGGGTACTTCCCGTATAAAGTTTGAAAATACATTTGACAAGTATTTCTACCAAATGTCTTAAGTATTATTGTGCTAGTCCCTGGGACAGTAATTGTGAGTGAAAAATGATATATTACCTGGCTTTATAAATCTTAATAATTTTGCCAGGTGTGGTAGCACATGCCTTTAATCTTAGCACTCAGGAGGCAGAGGTATGACAGTTGCCATGAGCTCAACGCCACCCTAAGATTATATAGGGAATTCCTGGTCAGCCTGGGCTAGAGTGAGACCCTACCTTGAAAAGAAGAAAAAAAAAAAAAAAAAACACCTTTATGAGACTATACAATAGGCTCCCAGCACTTGGGAGACAGAAACAGGAAGACAGAACCACCAGTTCAAGGCCAGACTTGGCTGCATATTTGGAGGCCAGCCTGGGCTACCTCAGACACTGAAAGAGAAGGGCTGGGCATGATGGCACACGCCTTTAATCCCAGCACTCCAGGGGCAGAGGTAGGAGGATTGCCATGAGTTTGAGGCCACCATGAGACTATATAGTGAATTCCAGGTCAGCCTGGGCTACAAGACCCTACCTCAAAAAACAGAGAGAGAGGGCTGGAGAGATGGTTTAGTGGTGCAGCGCTTGACTGTGAAACCTGAGGACCTTGGTACGAGGCTTGATTCCCCAGGACCCATGTTAGCCAGATGCACAAGGGGGTGCATGTGTCTGGAGTTCGTTTGCAGTGGCTGGAGGCCCTAGCGCATTCTCTCTCTCTCTCTCTCTCTCCTTCTTTCTCTGTCTGTCTGTCACTCTCAAATAAATAAATAAAAATAATAAAAAAGGAGAGAGAGGGCTGGAGAGATGGCTTAGCGGTTAAGTGCTTGCCTGTGAAGCCTAAGGACCCCGGTTTGAGGCTCGGTTCCCCAGGTCCCACGTTAGCCAGATGCACAAGGGAGCGCACGCGTCTGGAGTTCGTTTGCAGAGGCTGGAAGCCCTGGCGCGCCCATTCTCTCTCTCTCTCCCTCTATCTGTCTTTCTCTATGTCTGTCACTCTCAAATAAATAAAAATTTAAAAAAATAAATAAAATAAAATAAAAAAGGAGAGAGAGAGAGAATATACAACAGGAATATTTAGCACAGAAGGTCATGGTTAATTCAATATTAATATTTTAGTTCCTAAAGAAAATATAGGCATTAACAGGAAGAAATAGGACAGTTAGAAAAATAAAGAGAGGGCTGGAGAGATGGCTTAGCGGTTAAGCACTCGCCTGTGAAGCCTATGGACCCCGGTTCGATGCTCGGTTCCCCAGGTCCCACGTTAGCCAGATGCACAAGGGGGCGCACGCGTCTGGAGTTCGTTTGCAGTGGCTGGAAGCCCTGGCGCGCCCATTCTCTCTCTCTCCCTCTGTCTTTCTCTCTGTGTCTGTTCAAATAAATAAATTTAAAAAAAGAAATAAAGAGAGCAAATGCAGGGCTGGAGAAAGGGCCTAGTGGTTAAGGCACTTGCCTGCAAAGCCTAAGGACCCAGGTTTGACTCCCCAGAACCCATGAAAGCCAGATGCACAAGGTGGCACATGCATCTGAAGCTCATTTGCAGTGGCTAGAGGCCCTGATACACCCATTCTCTTTTGTTTTCTCTCTCTCTCTCAAAAATAAATATATTTTTGGCTTTTCGAGGTAGGGTCTGGTTCTAGCCCAGGCTGACCTGGAATTCACTATGTCGTCTCAGGGTGGAGTCAAACCTATGGTGATCCTCCTGAGTGCTGTGACTGCAGACACGCACCACCACGCCCAACTTGTAATTTTTTTAAAAAAGAGCAAAATGGATTGGGCATGGTAGCACACACTTAGAATCCCAGCAACCCGGAACACAGAAGTAGGAGGATCGCCATGAATTTGAGGCCACTGTGAGACTACATAGTGAATTCCAGGTCAGCCTGGGCTAGAGCAAGACTCTACCTTAAAAAAAAAAAAAAAAGAGCAAATGTGGGCAGGTTAGCCCAGAGGGTATTACAGTCATCTGGAATTGAAAGTAACATGTCCAAGATAGTAACCATATGCAGAGAAGTAACAGCCTCTAGAGATATTTATGGAAGAAGAGCGAATAAAGAATAGTATCTTTCCTCCCTACTTCACACTACACCAAAAGATCTAGGAAGCGGGGCAAGGGTCCATGGTGAAATGCCAGCTAGTCACGTAGCTCAAGGGAAAAAACGAAAAGTGACTCAGTGGACTTTAGGATGAGCAAAACCGACTGGGAGAGTGGACAAGATGACAGCATACGTTGAGCAATGTGCTATCATTTCCCTGCTGGGGACTCCTCACTGGCTCAGCTAGGGAGGAACCAAAGATTCACCAGTGCCAATGAAGATGACCTCAGTCTCTGTAAGTCCCACAAAGAGCCCTAGACTGCTCTCTCTCTCCTTTTGGCATCATAAGACAACAAAATCAAGAGGCCCTGGCTTAGGGTGGCTCTGGTGACTGTTCATGCTTGGTCACTTTAGTCCTCTACGTAAAGTCCACCCAAGCAGAGAAAAGCTCCGTCATTCTCAAAGAACCTACGTTACCAAGGTTACACTATTCTTATTTATTATTGTTATTTGTTTGTTTTTTGTTTGTTTTTTTCAAGGTAGGGTCTCACTCTAGCCCAGGCTGACCTGGAATTCACTATGGAGTCTCAGGGTGGCCTTGAACTCACAGTGATCCTCCTACCTCTGCCTCCCGAGGGCTTGAATTAAAGGCGTGAGCCACCGCACCCAGCTTCATCTGGCGTTTTTAAAAAACTTATTTAGGGCTGGAGAGATGGCTCAATGATTAAAGGCTCTTGCTTGCAAAGCCTAATAACCCGGGTTCAAATCCCCAGTACCCATGTAAAGGCAAATGCACAAAGTGATGCATGGGTCTGGAGTTTGCTTGCAGTGACAAGAGAACCTGCCTCACCAATACATTCTTACTCCATTTCTGTCTCTCTTCCTTACTCCCTCCCTCTCTTACTTCCTCTCTCAAATAAATCAATAAAACTTTTTTTTTTAAAGGCTGGAGAGAGCCAGGTGTGACAGCACACGCCTTTAATCCTCGCACTCCACTGGGGAGGCAGAGGTAGGAGGATTACTGAGAGTTCAAGGCCACCCTGAGAATACATAGTGAATTCTAGGTCAGCCTGAGCTAAAGTGAGACCCTACCTCAAAAAGAAAAAAGAAAGAAAGAAAGAAAAAAAGAAAGGCTGGAGAACTGGCTCAGTGGTGGTTTTTCTGCATAGCATAGTACTGGGAGATGGCTTAGTGGTAAAAGGCACTTGCTTGCAAAGCCTGAAGGCCTGGGTTCAAGTCTCCACCCAGTACCTACATAAATCCAGATGCAGAAAGTGGTACATGCATCTGGAGTTCATTTGCAATGACAAGAGAACCTGGCATGCCCATTCTTTCTTTGTCTCTCCATGCAAATACATGAATAAATAACTTTTTTTTTTCGAGGTAGGGTCTCACTCTAGCCCAGGGTGACCTGGAATTTACTATGGAGTCTCAAGGTGACCTCGAACTCACGGTGATCCTCCTACTCCTGCCTCCCAAGTACTGGGATTAAAGACATGCGCCACCACGCCTGTTTTTGTTTTTTTTTTTTTGTTTTTTTTTTTACTTGGGCTTGCCAGGGCCTGTAGCCACTGCAAATGAACTCCAGGCGCATGTGCCACGTGTGCATCTGGCCTATGTGGGAACTAGGGAACTGAACCTGAGTCTTTAGACTACAGGCAAGCGCCTTAACTACTAAGCCATCTCTCCAGCCCTGACTTAAAACATGTTATTTGGGTTGGAGGGATAGTTTAGTGGTTAAGGCATTTGCCTGCAAAG
Source organism: Jaculus jaculus (assembly GCF_020740685.1). Taxonomy (NCBI): domain Eukaryota; kingdom Metazoa; phylum Chordata; class Mammalia; order Rodentia; family Dipodidae; genus Jaculus; species Jaculus jaculus. The sequence continues at coordinate 25,408,019 of NC_059112.1, read as the reverse complement.
CCAAAGGACCCAGGTTCAATTCCCCAGGACCCACGTTAGCCAGATGCACAAGTGGGCATACACGTCTGGAGTTTGTCTGCAATGGCTGAAGGCCCTGGCATACCCATTCTCCCTCTGTCTCACTGTCAAATAAATGAAAAATAAAATATTAATTAATCTGACAGAGAGAGAGAATGGAGATATTGCAGTGCTGAGCACTCCTCTGTCACTTCTTCCAGCACCATGATGCCTTCTGAGTCATCCCAAGGTCACTGCCATCTGAAAAGAGAAAGTTCTCTACCAAGAGAGTAGCATTAATATATGAAGCCCTGATTTTTAAAAAAATATTTATGTATTTGAGAGAGAGAGGAAGAGGGAGAAAGAGAGAGAATGGGCGCACCATGGCGCTGGGAAGAAGTGACAGAGGAGTGCTCAGCACTGAAATATCTATCACAATTCCAAGGCTGGTCCATTGAGGAAGAGGTGGCAGAAAGAATGTAAGAGCCAAAGGAAGGGTAGGACTCCTTACAATGTGCTCCCCCCAGACACAAAATGGCCTAGATATCCATGACCTCACAGTGCCTGACACTACCTACACAAGACCATCATAATAAAATAAAAATCATCAAAATAAAAGAGGCTGGTAGACAGAGGGAGAGGATATGATGGAGAGTGGAGTTTCAAAGGGAGAGTGGGGGGAGTGAGAGAATTACCATGGGATATTATTCACAAATATGGAAGTTGTCAAATAAATAAAAACAATAGGGGACTGGAGATAAAGCTTAGTAGTTAAGATGCTTGCTGGCAAAGCCAAAGGAACCAGGTTCGATTCCCCACTACCCATGTAAAGCCAGATACAAAAGGTGTTGCATCAGTGATTGAGATGGGGAGGTAATATGATGGAGAATGGAATTTCAAAGGGGAAAGTGGGGGGGGGGCGAGGGTATTACCACGGGATATTTTTTTATAATCATGGAAAATGTTAATAAAAATTAAATAAAAAATTTTTAAAAAAAGGTATTGCATGCATCTGAAGCTCATTTGCAGTGGCTAGAGGCTCTGGAGCAGTCATTCTCTTTGCCTGGCTTTCTTTTTATTTTTTTTTTTTCTGTATGTCCTTCTTGTTTCTCTTCCCTTTCATTCATCACTAGTCATGGTTGTGACCTATTGGCTATCCAAAACATATCCCAAATCTGCTCTTCTGTGTCAGACTGCCAGCACCAAGCCACTGACCACTTTTTTTTTTTTTTGTGGGGAGACAACTGGAATTTAAGCAAAAGACCTCATATCCGCTCTACCACTGAGCAGCAACCCTTGCCTCCTTTCTTGATTCATACAAATCATCTATATAGCAGCCACAAAGAGATTATAAAAACATACATCAGGGCTAGAGAGGTTGCTTAGCAGTTAGACCCTTGCCTGGGAAGCCTAAGGACCCATGTTTGACTCTCCAGATCCCACGTGGTAAGCCAGATGCATAAGGTAACACAATCTCACACATGCATACAAGGTGCAGCATGTGTTTGGAGCTCAACGGTAGTGGCTGGAGGCCCTGGCACACCAGTTCTCTCTCTTTTATAAACAAAAAAATTCAGATCAATCCAATCCAATCAACTCTTAGTTGGCTTCCAAGATCATACAAGTATAGATCTCTTTTGTTTGTTTTGTTTTCTATTTTTCTTTGTTTTTGTTCTGGTTTTCGAGGTAGGGTTTCGCTCTAGCACAGGCTGACCTGGAATTCATTATGTGGTCCTCAGGGTGGCCTCAAACTCACAGCGCTCCTCTCACCTCTGCCTCCCAAGTGCTGGGATTAAAGGCATGTGCAACCAGATGTAGATCTTTTAAAAAATTGTTTGAGAGAGAAAGAGGCAGAGAGAGAGAGAATGGGCAGTCACTGCAAATGAACTCCAGACACACGTAACACCTTGTGGTGGCTTATATGGGTACTGGGAAGTCAAGCCTGGGGCCTTAGGCTTCATAGGCAAGTGCTTTTAACTGCTAACCCACCCCTCTAGCCACAGATGTACTTTTTTTTATTTAAATTTTTATTTATTTATTTGAGAGCGTCAGACACAGAGAGAAAGACAGATAGAGGGAGAGAGAGAATGGGCGCGCCAGGGCCTCCAGCCACTGCAAACGAACTCCAGACACGTGCGCCCCCTTGTGCATCTGGCTAACGTGGGACCTGGGGAACCGAGCCTCGAACCGGGGTCCTTAGGCTTCACAGGCCAAGTGCTTAACTGCTAAGCCATCTCTCCAGCCCCCCCCCTTTTTTTTAATGAGAGAGAGGGAGAGAGAACTGGCACACCAGGGCCTCAGCCACTGTAACTGAACCCCAGATGCTTGCAAACCTAGTGGGCATATGCAACCTTGCACTTGTCTTACCTTTGTGTGTCTGCCTTACATGAGATCTGGGGAGAGAGATCCAACATGGGTCCTTAGGCATGTAGGCAACTACCTTAACCACTAAGCCATCTCTCAAGCCCTGTAGATCTTTTTTAAAAAATATTTTTATTTGTCAGCAGAGGCAGAAAAAATGGGTGCACCCGGGACTCTTGCCATTGTAAAGGAACACCAGACGCATGTGCCACATAGCACATCTGACTTTACATGGGTCCTGAGGAATTGAACCAAGGCCAGCAGGCACCAATAACTGCTGAGCTATTTCCATAGCCCTTGTTTTTTGTTTGTCTGTCTGTTTTTTGAGGTAGGGTCTCATTCTAGCCCTGATTGCCCCGGAGCTCTCTGTGCAGTCCCAAGCTGGCCTCCAACCCACAGTGATCCTCCTACCTCTTCCTCCCAAGTGCTGGAATTAAAGTCCTGTGCTACCACACTAGGCTAGATCTATTTTTAAAAGTTCTATTTATTAGCTGCACATGGTGGTACATGCCTTTAATCCCACCACTCAAGAGGCAGAGGTAGGAGGATTGCTATGAGTTTGAAGCTACACTGAGACTACATAGTGAATTCCAGGTCATCCTGGGCCAGAGTGAGACCCTACCTTGAAAAAAAAAAAAGAGGGGGCTATGCATGGCACATGCCTTTAATCCCAGTAGTTGGAAGGCAGAGGTAGGAGGATTGCCCGTGACTTTGTGGCCACCCTGAGACTACATAGGAATTTCAGGTCAGCCTGGGCCAGAGTGAGAACCTACCTTGAAAAACAAACAAACAAAAAAAAAAAAGAGATCTTAACCTAGAAATTTAACCTAGGATATTAGCATTTCACTAAGCAAAAGGTGCTTGCCTGCAAAGCCAAAGGACCCAGGCTCGATTCCCCAGGACCCACGTAGGGACCCACAAGGTGGTGCATGCATCTGGAGTTTGTTTGCAGTGGCTGGAAGCCCTGGTGTGCCCTTCTCTCTCTCTCAAATAAATAAATAAATATTTTTAAAATATATGTCTATTCCCCATAAAAGCCAAACAGGAAACAGTGTTACTAACATGTTCTATTTATTTATTAATAAAAAGTGCATAGTACAAGCCCTTTACCCCAATCCAAGTACTCAGTAAAAGATTGACAATAAATCCTGGATGGCACAGACTGATTTGTTTGGCATGATTTAAACATTTAAAAACCACCATTTACATTTAGTATATATCACATGACCACCTTTGCTTTTAACAAAGTAATCAGACATGGTAACAAACACATAGGAATTTTAGTTGAGAAATATAAGACTACCCCATCTACTATTGCAACAACAAATTTTACCCACTGTTAGGTCTCTTTATTTTCCTGTCTTCAAGTTGCTGTTTTAAGCTGGTCAAAACTAACTGCATGTTCATTTAGAGTGACAGACTGTCGTTAGTGATAGGCACCCAACGTTCTTTGAAAAATCTCAGATATTGATAATGCCATAAACACTATCAGAGACACTCAATGTTACCATGGAACAGTTATATTCAATGGCTACTCTAGAAAATTTCTACAAGTTGTAAAATATATGATTGACTGATCATGGAATAGTGCTTAGATACACTTATTTTTGTTTGTTTGTTTTGATTTTTCAAGGTAGGGTCTCACTCTAGCCCAGGCTGACCTGGAATTCACTATGGGTGAATCACTCAGGATGGCCTCGAACTCACGGCGATCCTCCTACCTCTGCCTCCCAAGTGCTGGGATTAAAGGCGTGCACCACCATGCCCGGCACACTTATTTATTTTTGAAAATCTTTAAAAATTTCCAATGTTAAACTTTTTCCATATGGAATGCCAACCCAAACCAAAAATGCCATGATTTTGTGTAAATGAACACTAAATGAATCTAAAATGAACTCTAGGCAGTATTAAGAACTGAAAGTGATAAAAACAAAATGAGCTTTCTCTTTTATCCAGATAATTTTAAAAGGATTGTAGCCAAGTAAATGTTTACAAGCCAAGTAATGGTTAAGAATGTGCTCAATATTAAAAGGCCACGTGGAGAAGCTTTAAGAATTAAATATAATAATATATTAGTTGGGTTAATAAGAATACTCTATGTTCAGGACACTGTCTTTTCAGGAATTCAGAGAAATTTAAGTTAAAAAAAATTCTAATACTTAACAAAAAACTGTGACTACTTACTTAACAAAAGGTTCATACAGGAAAAGGCTAATTAATATATTCAGATGTAATGCCAGTAATTTATGTGACATAACTGAAGAACTAGGACTAACAATTCAAATATCCAGGTCGCTAATACTAGAAATTTGCTATGCATATCATTTCTTCACCAAACCCACTTCTCAATTATTTGTGAGACACAGATTCAATAAACATATCAGTATCTTGCCAGGGACTGGCTTTCGAGCAAGGTAGAGAGCAGACTGCTTGGGACATAAACGCACACCTGCAAAATCAAAAGGACAAGAGCACAAAAAGGAACTCTGTAGTATTTAGCTCCATCTGGTGCCATTCAACCTTTTCTGCTTTAAATTACATTCTTTGGGGGAAAAAAAGATCTTCCTACACAGCCCGGCCTGGCTTGGAATCCTTGAGCAGCCTTGCCTGGCTTCAAGTTTGCAGCACTACTTCTGGTGTCTGCACTGACCTCTACCAGCCACAGAGTTGGAAAGGCTTCTGGTGGACCACAGTAAGAAGAAATCCTTTACTCTGCAGTGTTCACCTATTCAGAATTTAACTTACCTGGGTCATGTTACCTCTCTGTAAACACAAATAACTAAGAAGTGGGTTATGCATTTCAGAAACTTGAGCCCCGGAGGAATGCAAGCAGGGATGCCCTGAACAACATTGGTGGTCTAGAATGTAATCACAGAAAGAGGTGGGGAAGGAAGTGGATAAGCATTGAGTAACACACAGCTGACCAGAGGCCTCTCAATGGGACAATGATACAGGAAGTTTTTTAATTCACACAAATAATTTCTCAAATCTGCACAATAAGAAGCCACACTAACTTGGGGCAGGGATCCTTACATTGATAGGAAAATATGTTCTGGCCTCACAAGTCATCTGCAGTCTACCCCGGGGGTGAGGGGACTTCTCTAACCACACAGATTATAAAAACAATGCAACCCCTAATTTTTAAAAGCTATTTCAAATGGCACTGGTATCCTACCCTAATTCATTCCTTCACTAAACAGATAAGGGGAGAGCAAACAGGCTTCTGTATGGTGTTACCCCCCACCTTCTCCTATGCAATAAACCAAAACATCAAAAAAATTTTAAGTCAGAAAAGTAACAGAAAACTCACAATTTTTCTTTGGATAAAATAGTGTGAATAAGTAAATATGGATTCAAATATCTGCAACCCAACAGGTCCTAATACAGATGTAAGATCACTTTATTTTAACAGGGAAGTGTTAGAAGAGAAGCTTCCTGTGAGGCACTCATTTAAAAATAAACCACGACTTAAGTTACTACGGGACAGGTTCTACCTAGTAAAGGCAGAAAGAATGAGCTTTTTCCTTCCTTTCATGAACCTTGTAAGGCTAGTGTTCAGTGGCTTTCAAATGTCATATAATGGACTGTCAATCAACTGCTACATTAATCAATCATGTTTATTTAAAGCATTCTTCACATTAGACATGTTTAATAGGAGTAAAAAAGTAGTCAACAACCAGTTCCCCTTTTCCGTTCCAGCCACATAAGCGTTGTAATGAATGACACAGATTTCAGCTATAACTTGTAAAATATTCCAAAAGCTGACATAGTCCCAAGAACTAGAGAAAATTGCCACCAGAAATAAACTGCCACAGTAATGGAAATACAGGGTGATTCTAATTGTCTCTCAAGCCCAGATAATCCCAAGTAACTTTATAAATACCTGATGAAAGAACAACTTAAACCCTATTAAAACTAAAATATTTAAATACAGAAATCTCAGCCTTCCTTCAATTAGGCCAGAAACCACCACAAAAATGATGATCACAGAAACAGAATGAATGGAATGTTTTAAGTTCAGTCCAACCAAAAAAAGCCCCATATAACTTCTTAATATAATCATTTACTCAAATATACTGTAAATAGGAATGGTGGCAACATAGGAAGCAAAAAAGAAGGTTGCAAGTGAAATTTCTAGAAGCTCATGAAAACAATACCATCCCATACTGCATGTGCAAAAGGAAATCAGTTCTAATGGTGTTAGGAGTACTCTGGTCATCTTCAGTCATTTGGTCTTGCAAGGTGTTAGCTGTCTTTGCTTCCCATATCATAAAATTAGTCCACAGGAGGAGCTGGTGGATCCTGTCCCTGGCATTAAAAAGAAAAATAACTTTAGTGACTTTTTAAATATATTTATTTCTTTGACAGAATGAGAATGAACAGGCACGCCAGGGCCTCCTGCCATTGCAAATGAACTCTAGATGCATGTGCCACTTTGTGTATTTGGGTACTGGGGAATCAAACCCAGGCCGTCAGGCTTTGCAAGCAAGCACCTTTAACTGCTGGGCCATCTCTCCAGCTCTGATGAAAATATTTTCAAAGAGCGAGACCCTATCTCGAAAATAACAACAAATATTTTCAAAGAGATTAACATTCCCTCCACATGGAAAAGAAATTACAAAATTGGGATTCACGCTAGGTGTGGTGGCACATTGCTTTAATCCTGGTACTGGGGAAGCTCAGGTAAAAGGATTGCTGAGTTCAAAGCCAATCTGTTTTTTTTTTTGTTGTTTTTTTTTTTTTTTTGCTTTTTCGAGGTAGGGTCTCACTCTGGTCCAGGCTGACCTGGAATTCACTCTGTAGTCTCAGGATGGCCTTGAACTCACGGTGATCCTCATACCTCTGCCTCCCGAGTGCTGGGATTAAAGGCGTGGGCCACCACGCCCGGCTTCAAAGCCAATCTGGATAAAGACAGGTTTGGTGGCCCACGTCTTTAATTCCAGCACTCAGGAGGCAAAGACAGGAGGATCACTGCAAGTTCAAGGCTACCCTAAGACTACATAGTGAATTCCAGGGCAGCCTGGGCTAGAACAAGACCCTACACCTCAAAAAACAAACAACAGTGGGGAGGGAGGGAATTACCATGGGATATATTTTATAATCATGGAAAATGTTAATAAAAATTAAAAACAACAACAACAAATAAACAAACAAAGACTTTGTGGTGGGCTGGAGAGATGGATAAGTGGATGAGGCACTTACCTGCATAGCCAAAGAACCCAGGTTTGGTTCCATAGTACCCATGTAAAGCCAACTGCACAAGGTAGTACATGCACCTGGAATTAATTTGCAGTGGCTTGAGGCCCTGGTGTGCCCATTCTCTCTATCTGTACTCTCTCTCTCTCTCAAATTAGGAAGAAAGAAAGAGAGAGAGAGAGGGAGAGAGGGAGGGAGGGAGGGAGGAAGGGAGAGAGGGAAGGAAAGAGAGAGAGAGAGAGAGAGAGAGAAGGAAAGAGGGCTGGAGAGATGGCTTAGTGGTTAAGACGCTTGCTACAAAGCAAAAGGACCCAAATTTGAATCTCCAGGTCCCATGTAAGCCAGATGCACAAGGTGACACATGCATCTGCAGTTTGTCTGCAGTGGCTAGAGGCTCTGGTGTACCCATTCTCATTCTCTCTATTTCCCTCTGTCTCAAATAAATAAATAAAAATAAAAGCTAAAAGAAAAGAAAGAATCAGTGGAGTTTTTTGTTTGTTTGTTTTTGTTTTTCCAGGTAGAGTCTCACTCTAGCCTAGGCTGACCTGAACTCACTCTGTAGTCCCAGGTTGGCCTTGAACTCACAGGGTTTCTCCTACCTCTGTTTGGGATTAAAGGCATGTACCACCACTCCCCCCATTTGTGGTTTTGAAAAAGATTAAAATGAATCTGGAGGTTCCATTGGAGATAGTACTGAAACACCCCCTTTAGTCAGCTTACCAGCTGTCATTTAGAAGGTTCCAAGGTTGGTTGTAATCTTGACTGTAAGGACTTACCAATATTAATAGCTACCCCTCCTTTTGCCAGCTGAGCTGACTTACTATGTGATACACACTGGCAAACAGGTTTGAGACAATAGGATGGAAAAATAAGAGGTAAGCAAGATTAAGGCAGATGGGCTCAGAGCATCTGCTGAGACTACAAAGTGAGTTCCAGGTCAACCTGGGCTAAAGCAAGACCCTATGTCAAAAAAAAATTATTTTAGAGACTGACTACTGGTCTCTGAGAGAGAGTATGTTTGATGGTAGGATCCTACTCTAGCCCAGGCTGACCTGGAGCTCACTCGATAGCTTTATAGTCCCAAGTGCTGCAATTAAAGGCACGTGACACGACGCTATGAGATAAAGTCTAGTTACACCCCTTGGCTGTCCTGAACCTCACCACACAGCCCAGGCTAGCTTCATACTTGCATCTGTCCTCCTGCTTCTGCCTCTCGAGTGCTGGGATTACCTCCATGAACCACTACACCTGGCTCTATGTCATTTTCTGTTTATCTCCCCAAAGGACCACTTGGGGCTATAAAATTTACCAGGACTACACAGGCAGAATCACTCCCTAAATTAAGACTTCTTCTGGCCAAATTTGATATTTTAGTCAAGACCAATGTTGCCTCCCATAGAATATATGCATAAATTCACCCCAAAAGGATTAATCATCAATATGACTTACATTATGAGGACTGGCTGGCTTCCCGGATAGGTTGGATCCTCTTAGATTAGGCGGTCTCAGCAAGAACAAGATCACCGCAATTACCATCCAGGCCATCAAGATCATAGTGATACTGGTGCCATTGTCACCAGAGGGTCCTGGCACTGAAGATAAACAAAAAGTAAACTTGTAGCAAAATTGTAGCCTAATCGTAAAATGGTGAAATAAACAACAACAACAAAAACACAAATTATGAAGCCAGTTTTCAGATGGCAGTGACCTTGGGATGACTCAGAAGGCATCATGGTGCTGAAAAGAAGTGACAGGAGTGCTCAGCACTGCAATATCTCAATCACACCTTCCAAGGCTCAAGGTCCATTGCAGAAGAGGTGGCGGAAAGAATTTAAGAACCAAAGGAAGGGTAGGACTCCTTACAACGTGCTCCCCCTAGACACAAAATGACCTGGATATCCATGACCTTACAGTGCCTGACACTACCTACACAAGACCATCATAATAGGAGGAAAAGATAATGACATCAAACTAAAAGAGAAACTGATTGAGAAGGAGAGGGATATGATGGAGAATGGAATTTCAAAGGGGAAAGTTGGGGGAGGGAGGGTATTACCATGGGATATTTTTTATAATCATGGAAGATGCTTACACCACCTAGTAGGCATGAGTAACCTGTGCTTGCCTCACTTTTGCGGATCTGGCTTACATGGGATCTGAAAAGAGATGGAACCTGGGTCCTTAGGCTTTGCAAGCAAGTGCCTCAACCACTAAACCATCTCTCCAGCACAAGTACAGTTTAAAAAAAAAAAAAAATATATATATATATATATATATATGTTTTTTGGGTTTTTTTTTTACTTATTTGAGAAAAAGGAGGAGAGAGAGAATGGTCATGCCAGGGCCTCTAGCCACTACAAACAAAACTCCAGATGCATGTGCCAGCTTGTGCATCTGGCTTATGTGGGACCTGGGGAATCGAACCTCGGTCTTTGGCTTTGTAGGCAAGAACCTTAACCACTAAGCCATCTTCTCAGGCCCCAAGAGCATGTTTTTAAAATCCCTTCTCATGTTTTTCCCCCCGAAGATCCATGTTTGGTTACATGGGCTCCTGGGTTCAACATGGCCAAAATGGGCTTTTGGACTCCACATGGGACACTTCTCTTCTCCCCACATTATCTTCCCTTACCTCCCAGTTTTCTTTCTTCCCCACTCCTTTATAAGATCTGAATAAAATGTGGTATTTTAAAAAATCATTTTCTGGCTGGAGAGATGGCTTAGCAGTTAAGGCGTTTGCCTGTAAAGCCAAAGGATCCCAGTTCAATTCTCCAGGACCCATGTAAGCCAGATGCACGAGGGGCGCATGCATCTGGAGTTTGTTTGCAGTGACTGGAGGCCCTGGCGAGCCCATTTTCTCCCTCTCTCTCTCTCTCTCTCTCTCTCTCTCTCTCTCTCATAAATAACTAAATAAAATATTTAAAAAAAAAAAATCATTTTCTTAGCTGGGCTTGATGGCATATGCCTTTAATCCCAGCACTTGGGAGGCAGAGGTAGGAGGACTATCATGAATTCAAGGCAACCCTGAAACTACACAGTGAATTCCAGGTCAGCCTGGGTTACAGTGAGACCCTACCCCAATAATAATAATAATAATAATAATAATAATAATAATAATAATAAAAATAATAATTTTCTTGAATTTGGAACTACCAATTCTTTGGTTTGCAGACATGAACTCAGAGCTTACGGTTCCAAAAAGTACCCTAGAACCCCAATTCCCCCCATTACATATGTAAAACTAGATTATTTAAGGTTAGTAAAAGAAAAATATCCTTTGTACACATGATTACTTATTATAGTGTCCTTGTTATGGGCGACAAAGTTTCTACTTAATGAAAAAAACAAGGGCTGGAGAGATGGCTTAGCAGTTAAGGCGCTTGCCTACGAAGCCTATGGACCAAGATTCAATTCCCCAATGCCTACACAAGCCAGATGCACAAGGAGGCATATGCATCTGGCATTCGTTTGCAGTGGCTAGAGGCCATAGCGTGTCTATTCTCTCCCTGTCAAATAAATAAAGTGAAACAAAAAACAAACACACAGCCCCCCAAACCCCCTGCGACACACACACAAAAAAAAACACTGAGCTAGAGAGATGACTCAGTGGTTAAAGGTGCTTATTTGTAAAGTCTGACAGCCCAGGTTCAATTCTCTAATATCCATACACACAAAGTGGTGCATTCATTTACAGTAACAGGAGGCACTGGCATTCCCATATATCCTCTCTCAAATATTTTTTAAAAAAAAATTAAATAAATAAAATACAAAGTGACTTGTATAGACATGAAACTCCACTATCAATTCTTACTAAGTGGGTGCTTCACAGTTTCCATAGTTTGCTCTTTGTGAAGCAGGATCTCAGTCTAGCCCAGGCAGACTTAAAACTCATAAGGATCCTTCTACCTCAGGAGGCTGAGGCTAGTAATAAAGCTAGAGCCACCACACCTGACATCCTATTTAATAACTCTTATCCTAGAGACAGCATTCCTCAAAAAACAAGTGTGTTTCTTTTTAAGGCTCTCACTGTGGCTGTCAGTTCCCCGTCTCCTGGCTTGGTTCTGTCACAGACTGTCCTTCCTGCGCATTGCTGCCAGAAAGTCTGCTTACAAGCTATTCTTAGCCGCATGTGGTGGGGCACACATGTAACCCTGGCTCCCAGGAGGGTGAAGCATTAAGATGATGAGTTTGAGGCCAGCCTGGGCTACGCCGCAACTCTGTTTCCAAAAAAAAAAAAAAAAAAAAAAAAAGCCAATAGTCAGACAAAACCCAGAAGCACAACAACAAACAAAACAAAACCCACTTCTATTTATTTATTTACTTACTTATTTATTTAATTAATTAATTTATTTATTTTTGGTTTTTCAAGGTAGGGTCTCACTCTAGACCAGGCTGAGCTGGAATTCACTATGTAGTCTCAGGGTAGCCTCAAACTCACGGTGATCCTCCTACCTCTGCCTCCTAAGTACTGGGATTAAAGGCGTGCGCCACCACGCCCAGCTACACTTCTATTTATTTATTCATTTATTTATTTTTGTTTTTTGAGGTAGGGTCTCCCTCTAGCCCAGGCTGTCCTGGAATTTCACTATGTAGTCTCAGGCTGTCCTAGAACTCACAGAGATCCTCTTACTGCCGCTGGGATTAAAGGCATACACCACCATGCCCAGCTCCCTTTTTTTTAAAGCAAGGTCTCCTATATCCCAGATTGTCCTTGAACTACTGATTCTTCTGCCTCTACCTCTCAAGTGCTAGAATTCCAGGCATGTATCACCAGACCCAGCTAAAAATATACATACTATCCTTAACACAAAGATTTCTGCTGATCAGCTCAGGGACTTACCATTGCCTCCTGCTAAAACTCTGCTCTTGCTGGCATGACCTCTGTAACATGATTTGGTTCTGCTTATCTAATCTTAGTTTTTCCCACTTCTCAGAAAGCACATTTTCTCTTGTAGTCACTCCATACCACCCACCTTCCTTCTCTAACTAAGGGTTCCCAAGCTTGGATGTGCACCAGATTGACCGGGAACCATAGCACAGAATCTAAGGCGTCCCACCTCAGGTCATGGGATTCAGGAGCACTGAAAGAGTCAAGACATGGAAAAGAAGCTCACTGTCTGCTATACAGTAGGTGTTTGTTGTTTTCATTTAATTTAGTTAATTGTTTTTCAAGATAGGGTCTTGCTGTAGCCCAGTCTGACCTGGAATTCACTATGTGGTCTCAGGCTAGCCTCGAACTCATAGTGATCCTCCTACCTCAGCCTCTCGAGTGCAGGAATTAAAGGCATGCGCCACCATGAATGTCCAAATGAGTAGTTGGCAAACACTACCTTACTAGCAAGAATCAATCAGAATGGAGCAAGGTAAATGAAGAGAGATCCTGTTAGAACCAGAATGTCTTTTTTTTTAAGGTAGGTTCTCACTCTAGCCCAGGCTAGCCTGGCAGTCACTCTGAAGTTCTGGGCGGGCTTTGAATTCACAGTGATCCTACCTCTGCCTCCTAAGTGCAGGGATTAAAGATGTGTGCCACCACGCCCAGCACATCTCCATCTCACAATGTGTCAGTTTCTAGCTCCCACCTAGCTCAACTGCAAAACACTGTATGAATTGCTATTTCCCTCAAATGCTCCAAATTACCTGTCTAAACACTGTTTCCTTCAAGAGGCTGAGACTACCTAGTTGCCATTTCCCTGAAATGGCCCTGGTCCCCCATGGCCCCTGTAAGAAGAACTCCTTAGACTGGGCTGGAGGGATGGCGTAGCGGTCAAGGCGCTTGCCTGTGAAGCCTGAGGACCCCTGTTCAATTCCCCAGATCTCACTTAAGCCAGATGCACGCGCAAGGTCGTGCATGCACACAAGGTGATGCACAGAGCTAGAGCAGGGGCTGGAGGCCACTTACTTTCTTATTAAAAAAATAATAATAATTAATTTAAAAAAATTAGTTGCTCTTGGTTTGCCAGAGCCTCTCTCAGACTTTCCTGGAGAAAGCCTGTCTCTGCTGTCGAGCCAGGTCTTTTCTGGTGGAATTTTCCATCCATTTCCGGCTTTTTCCCAACAGATACATGTGTGGAGATGGAAGGAACTGAAGAGGGAAGAAAAAAGGCACAAATTCAAACTGTAACAGAACAGAGCACAGTGGTCAGTGGCTTACTGGACTGGTGGCAGGAGGAGGAAGCTGGGAGGCTGAGAGTGACGAAAGGCGGGGAGTTACTGACGAGGACAGTAGACAGGGAGAGATGCCCAGCCTCTGCTCTGCCATTTCATGATGGAGCTTCCCCTCCAGACAATAAGCTGAAATATACCTTTCCATCCCACCAGTTGGTAATGGTCAGGTGGCTTGCCTGCAAGGCCTAACAACCCGGTCTGTCTCCCCAGAGCCCATAGAGCGGCATATGCATCTGGAGTTCATTTGCAGCAGCTAGAGAGGCCCTAACATGCCCATTCATTTTCTCTCTGCTTGCAAAAAACGAAAGAAAGAAAGCCAGCCAGCCAGCCAGGCATGCTGGCGTACACCTTTAATTCCAGTACTCGGGAGGCAGAAGTAGGAAGACTGCTGTGACTTCAAGGCCAGCCTAGGACTACAGAGACTACAGAATGAGTTTCAGGTCAGCCCAAGCTAGAGTGATACCCTACCTCGAAAAACCAAAATGACAAAAAAAAAAAAAAGTAACTCCCATCCCCACCCCAAATATTAATAGAGCCCCAAGGTGAGTAAGATTATGTGTGTGTGTTGTCCACAACTAGACAGCAAGACCCTACTGCTGAAGACGCCACATGCTGGGGCTGTAGGACACACCCTCCAAGGCTCAACAAACTTTGTGGACAAAGGGGCAGAAGCAATGTAAGAGCCACAGGTGGGAAGGCATACTAGCAGGAACTATCCTCCCAACAGGAACCACCTGGTGCATTCATGACCCAACAGCGATTACCGATAACCTCACCAAGGAGGCCCTCAGTGCTATGGGGGTGCGGGAGAGGACACATAAAGGAATAACCCAATGGAAATATGACCAATTTACAATAAACAAAGTTGCATTAAAGTTCCAAATAAAAATTTTATGAAAAATGACATCAAAAGTAACAGACTGATTGAGACGGGGAGGGGGTATGATGGGCAGTGGAATTTCAAAGGGGTAAGTGGGAGGAGGGAGGGTATCACAATGGGGTATTTTTTATAATCATGGAAGTTGTTAATAAATTTTTTTTTAATTTATGAAAAATGGAAGCAAAGGCTGGAGAAATGGCTTAGCAGTTAAGGCATTTACCTGCAAAGCAAAGGACCCAGGTTCGATTCCCTAGGACCCACGTAAGCCAGAAGCACAAGGTGGAACATCCATCTGGATTCACTTGCAGTGGCTAGAGGTCCTGGCGTGCCTATTCTCTCAGTCTCTCTCTCCGTGTGTGTATGTGTGTGTATCTGCCTCTTTCCCTCTCTCTCTCAAATAAATAAATAAAATTTTTAAAAAAATGGAAGTGTGGGCTGGAGAGATGGCTTAGCGGTTAAGCGCTTGCCTGTGAAGCCTAAGGACCCCGGTTCGAGGCTCAGTTCCCCAGGTCCCACGTTAGCCAGATGCACAAGGGGGCGCACGCGTCTGGAGTTCGTTTGCAGAGGCTGGAAGCCCTGGCGCACCCATTCTCTCTCTCTCCCTCTATCTGTCTTTCTCTCTGTGTCTGTCGCTCTCAAATAAATAAATAAATAAATAAATAAATAAATAAATAAAAATGGAAGTGTGTGTGTGTGTATCTGCCTCTTTCCCTCTCTCTCTCAAATAAATAAATAAAAATTTTAAAAAATGGAAGCAAACTTAAGTGAGCGCTTCTTGTTATAAACTATGGTACAATGGACTACAACGATGCTTGAAAATATGCTGAGGAAAGTGTCATTACGACAGACTTTTCTGTGACATGTAATGAACTCAGGGCTTTGCACATGCCAAGCATATATTCTGCCATCAAGCTATACTCAGTTAAGCCAGCTGAGATTCTTTTATTTATTTATTTATTTTTGTTCATTTTTTATTTATTTATTTGAGAGCAACAGACACAGAGAGAAAGAAAGATACAGGGAGAGAGAGAGAATGGGCGCACCAGGGCTTCCAGCCACTGCAAACGAACTCCAGACACGTGCGCCCCCTTGTGCATCTGGCTAACATGGGACCTGGGGAACCGAGCCTCGAACCGGAGTCCATAGGCTTCACAGGCGAGTGCTTAACCGCTAAGCCATCTCTCCAGCCCCAGCTGAGATTCTTAATCTTTTTTTTTTTTTTTTCTTTTTTACAAGGTAGGGTCTCACTCTAGCCCAGGCTGACCTGGAATTCACTATGTAGTCTCAGGGTGGCCTCGAACTCACGGTGATCCTCCTACCTCTGTTTCCCGAGGGCTGGGATTAAAGACATGCACCACCACACCTGGCATTTTTGTTTTTAAATATGTTCTCATTTAGTACAAGCTTGCCTTAAATCTTGAATTCTCAATCCTCCCATGTCAGCCTTAATGCATAGTGACTCTCCAGACTATAATTTCATCCATTATCATTGCAATAGTATCTCACTACTGAAAAAAATTAAACATTTTACTATGGAGAATTCTTGAGGCTGGGGGGTATTGCTTAGTGAGAGAATGACTATTCATCTTGTTCTAGGCCTTGGAGTCAACTGCAGCACCAAATACACACACACACACACACACACACACACACACACACACACCACACCACACCACACCACGCCTGGCTAAAATGTCATTATTATGCTTTTTGTTGTTATTGTTGGAAATTTTATTTATTTATTTATTTATTTATTTTGGTTTTTTGAGGAGGGGTTTCACTGTAGTTCAGGCTGACCTGGAATTCACCCTGTAGTCTCAACCTGGCCTCGAACTCACGGTGATTCTCCTACCGCTGCCTCCCCAGTGGAGTGCTGGGATTGCCACCACGCCCAGCTACTTATTTTATTGACAACTTCCATAATTGTAGACAATAACCCATGGTAATTCCTTCCCACCCCCCACTTTCCCCTTTGAAATTCCACTCTTCATCATATCCCCTCCCCCTCTCAATCAGTCTCTCTTTTATTTTCCTCCTATTATGATGGTCTTGTGTAGGTAGTGTCAGGCACTGTGAGGTCATGGATATCCAGGCCATTTTGTGTCTGGAGGAGCACATTGGAAGGAGTCCTACCCTTCCTTTGGCCATTATTTTGTTTTTTAAAAGAAACTACTGGATGTGATGGTGCATGCCTTTAATCCCAGCACTTGGGAGGCAGAGGTAGGAGGGTCACCATGAGTTTGAGGCCAGCCTGAGACTACATGGTGAATTCCAGGTCAGCCTGGGCTACAGTGAGACTCTACCTCAAAAACACACACACACACATTATATATATATTTTGGATGTAGGGTCTCACTGTAGCCCAGGCCAACCTGGAATTCACTATATAATCTCAGGGTGGCCTCAAACTCATGGCAATCCTCTTACCTCAACCTCCAGGCTGGTGCTGGGATTAAAGGTGTGTGCCACCACGCCTGTCTGGATATTTGTATTTTTGTGCATCCTTCATTTTTTATAAATTGATAGTTAGATCTAGAAGCCAGGTATGGCCAAATTGGAGGTTTAATTATTTTTTTAGAAGAATACTTTTTAGTGGGGTGTGGTGGTACATGCCTTTAGTCCTAGCATTTGGGAGGCTGAGGTAAGAGGATCAGTATGAGTTCAAGGCCAGCCTGAGACTACACATCATGAATTCTAGATCAGCTTAGGCTAGAGTGAAACCCTATCTCTACCTTGAAAAACAAAAAAAACAAAAAACATTAAAAAAAAAGTTTAGAGTAGAACTGAACCCTTCAGTTTTCTTAACATAAACATGTATCTTACTAACCTGTATGGACAAAATAAATAAATACATAAAAATAAAAAGCCGGGCATGGTGGCACACGCCTTTCATCCCAGCACTTGGAAGGCAGAGGTAGGAGGATCACCGTGAGTTTGAGGCCACCCTGAGACTACATAGTGAATTCCAGGTCAGCCTGGGCTAAAGTGAGACCCTACCTTATAAAATCAAAATAAATAAATAAATAAACTATATGGAAAAAAGCAGCACAGATTTCCAGTATGTTTCTGCCAGGACTTGGAAAAGTACCTATTGATGTACACAGGTACAGAGTAAATAGTTTCACAAGCACCTGTATGGCCTGAATTACTGGTAATAAAAGTCTGCAGTCATGATGACAGTGCAGAATCATGTGGCTTGATCACAGGGCCTTGGATTTTCTGATAGTGGGTGATACTGATGAGTTAACAGTTAACTTACAACCAGGAACACGGCAGAGCGTGAGAAAGCATTCAGAGCTGCTCTCTGCTCTCAGACTGTCATGACTTAGCATTTATGATGACATCTACATTTATAGTGTTTCATATTTTTGGATTAAAATTTTTTTAATATTTTATTTATTTATTTGAGATAGACAGGGGCAGAGAAAGAATGAGCATGCCGGGGCCTCTTGCCACCACAAACAAACTCTAGACACATGTGCCACCTTGTGCATCTGGCTTTACACAAGCACTGGGGAATTGAACTTGGGTCCTTTGGCTTTGTAGGCAAATGCCTTAACCACTAAGTAATCTCTCCAGCCCCGTAACTTTTTTTTAAGAGAAACTTTTTGTTGTTGTTGTTTTTGTTTTTTGAGGTAGGGTCTCCCTCTAGCCCAAACTGATTTGGATTCACTATGTAGTCTCAGGTTGGCCTCGAACTCACGGTGATCCTCCTACCTCTCTGCTCCTGAGTGCTGGAATTAAGGACATATGCCATCATGCCCGGCCAATAATTCTTTTTTTACATATTGAGAGTGAAGGGACTGGCGGTGGGGTGGGGAAGATGTCAGGGTGTGTTACCAAGGTGAATAAAACTCCAGATGCAGACCTAGACATCACGCTGAGCCTCTGGCTTTACATTGAACCCTGGCCAATAGGCATTGTAAGCAAGTGCCTTTAACCATTGAAGCAGCCTACAATTTCTTTTTAATATTTTATTTGTTTGTTTGTTTATTGGATGGAGGGAGGGAGGGAGGGAGAGAAAGTGAGAGCATGGGTACACCAGGGCCTCTAGCTACTGCAAACAAATTCCAGATACATGAGCCTTCTTGTGCATCTGGCTTTATATGGGTGCTGGGGAATTGAACCTGGCTCCTTTGACTTTGCAGGCAAGCGTCCTGACCACTAAACCATTTCTCCATCCTGACTTTTTTTTTTTTTTAAGACAAGGTCTCATGTATGCTAGGCAGGCCTTCAACTCTCTATGTAGCCTAGGATGACCTTGAACTCTTATCCTCCTGCCTCTATCTCACAAGTGCTGTTGTTACAGTATGTTCCCTTATACCTGGTTTATACTGTCCCTGGGGAATTGAACTCAGGTCTTTAGGCATAATGAGCAAGCAGTCTACCAACTGAGCTACATCCCAGTCTAACATTTCTTTTTTTGTAATTAATTTATGTGAGAGGGAGAGGGAGAGAGAGAGAAACAGTCAGATATATACAGAGAATGGGCATGCCAGGGCCTCTAGTCACTGCAAATGAACTCTAGATGCATGTGCCACTTTGTGTATCTGGTTTTATATGGTTACTGGGGAACTGAACCTAGGTCCTTTGGCTTGGCTGGCAAGCCCCTCAAACCTGGATCCTTAGGTTTCATAGACAAACACCTACTTTAACCACTAAGAAAATTTTTTTCAACAATAGGAGTTTGTTTTTAAGGCAAGCAGAACAATTTTGAGTTTAAAATTAAAAAAAGGGCTGAAGGGATGGCTTAGCAGTTAAGGCATTTGCCTGCAAAGCCAAAGAACCCAGGTTTGATTCCCCAGGACCCACGTTAGCCAGATGCACAAGGGAAACACGCATATGGAATTCATTTGCAGTGGTTGGAAGCCCTGGTGCGCCCATTCTCTCCCCCACCTCCCTCCCTCTCTCTCTCCATCTTTCTCTGTCCAATAAATAAATAAATAAAAATACTTTTTTTAAAAAAAGAGCCGGGTGTGGTAGTGCATGCCTTTAATCCCAGCACTCGGGAGACAGAGGTAGGGGGATTGCCTTGAGTTCGAGGCCACCCTGAGACTACACAGTGAACATAGTGATCCAGGTCAGCCTGGACTAGAGTGAAACCCTACCTAAAAAAAAAAAAAAAAGAAGTAGTAGTAGTAGTAGAAGAAGAAGAAGAAGAAGAAATGCTGCCAGGTGTGGTGGCACACACCTTCAATCCAAGCATTTAGGAGGCAGAGATAGGTGGATCACTGTGAGTTCAAGGCCAGCCTGAGTCTACATAGTGAATTTCAGGTCAGCCTGGGCTAGAGTGACACCCTACCATAAAAAACCAAGAATATAAATAAACAAACAGGGCTGGAGAAATGGTTTAGCAGTTAAGATGCTTGCCTGCAAAGCCAAAGAACCCAGGTTTGATTCCCCAGTACCCAAGTAAGCCAAATGCACAAGGTTGCACATATGTCTGGGGTTTGTTTGCAGTGGCTAAAGGCCCTGGTGTGTCCATTCTCTCTCTCTCTCTCCATCTGTCAAGGCTAGCCTGAGACTACATAGTGAATTCCAGATCAGCCTGGGCTAGAGAAAGACCCTGCCTCAAAAAAAAAAAAAAAAAAAAGAAGGAAGAAGAAGAAAGAAGAAAAATAATAGAAATTAAAAAACTAGGAGTCAAGCATGGCAGCACGTACTTGAAATCCTAGTACCTTGGTAGGTAGGGGCAGGAGAATTGGGAGTTCAAAGCCAGCCTGAGGTACATGTTGAGGACACAGGAGAACTTGTCTCAATAATAACAATAATGACAATGCTAAGACCAAAAATAACAGTCATAGTCATTTAGCCCCCAAGGCTATGCCAGCAATCCTTCCCACTGTCTGCCATGAGTACTCACATTCCCGGGGACATTCTGTGTCCGTACAGTAGGACTGGGACTGCCGCAACTGCCGTAGAGAGAAACACAAAGTTAACTGTTGGACTTGACCAGAGTGAGCAGTACTCAACACAAAGATCAAGGGCTTAGCATGCACAAGGCCCTACATTTAATTCCCAGCACCAAAACAATAGGTTTTTTCTTTTTAATAAGCTCAGATGCTTCATTATTATTTTTATTTATTTATTTACTTGAGAAAGAGGCAAAGAGAGGGAGAGGGAGAGAGAGAAAGGGCACGCCAGAGCCTCCAGCCACTGCAAATGAACTCCAGACGTATGCACCACCTGTGCACCTGGCTTACGTGGGTCCTGGAGAAACAAACCTGAGTCCTTTGGCTTTGCAGGCAGGCACTTTATAATTGCTAAGTCATCTCTCCAGTCCAACAAAATTTTCTGGTTTTTTATTTCTTTTTGGCTTTTTGAGGTACGGTCTCACTCTAGTTGATGCTGACCTGGAACTCATTATGTAGTCTCAGGGTAACCTCGAACTCATGGCAATCCTCCTACTTCTGCCTCCTGAATGCTGAGATCAAAGGCGTGCGCCACTATGGTCAGCTCAACCAAAGTTGTTGTTTTTTAAACTATTTTATTTATTTATTTATTTGCAGGCAGAGAGAGAGACAGATATAGGGGCGAGGAGAATGGGTGCACTAAGGCCGCCAGACACTGCAAATGAACTCCAAATGCATGTGCCACTTTGTGCATCTGGCTTTACGTGGGTACTGGGGAACTGAACCGGGATTGTCAGGCTTTGCAGGCAAGTGCCTTAACTGCTGGTGATCTCTCCAGCCCACCAAGGGTTTCTATTATTGTGGTTCATAAAACTGTGAGGAAAACCAGAGAGTTAATAAATATGAATAGTCAGTGAGCCATGCAGAGAACCAACACAGGATGGGGCAGTTGCATAGCTTCTTTACTTTAAGCAGACAGAGGCAGTGACACTTAAGGGGCTCTCTGTATGACATGGTTCAATTCCCCAGGAAATATGTAAAGCCGGATGCACAAGGTGGTACACATGTCTGGAGTATGTTTGCAGTGGCTAGAGGCCCTGGTGTGCCCATTCTCTATCTGCCTCTTTCCCCCCTCAAATTAAATTTTTTTTATTTTTTATTTTTTTAGTTTTTCGAGGTAGGGTCTTCACTATAGCTCAGGCTGACCTGGAATTTACTATGTAGTCTCGGTGGCCTCAAACTCACGGCGATCCTCCTATCTCTGCCTCCCACGTAAATTAAAGTAAATTAAAAAAAAACACTTTTTTTTTCATATTTATGGAAGCCAGGCATGGTGGCGCACGACTTTAATCCCAGCACTCAGGAGCAGAAGTAGGAGGATGGCCGTGAGTTCAAGGCCAGCCTGAGACGACATAGTGAATTCCAGGTCAGACTGGGCTAGAGTGAGATCTTACCTCAAAAAAACAAAAAAGTTATATATATAGATAGGTATATTGGTAGATAGGCTGCAGAGATTACTCAGTGGTTAAGGCACTTGCTGGTAATGCCAAAGGTGCCAGGTTGGATTCTCCAGTACCCACATTAAGCCAGATGCATAAGGTGGCACATGTGTGAGAAGCTCATTTTCAGGAGCTAGAGGTCCTGGCTCTTTCTACCTGCCTCTTTCTCTCTCAAATAAACAGAAAGATTTTTTGAGACAAGCCTGACAGAGTGCCCCCGCTTTTTCATGAAAGGTGGCAAGAGTGGCAGAGCAAGGGGTCGGGAGAAGACCAGTGCCAGGGCCTCCAGCCACTTTAATTGAATTCCAGATGTGTGCCCCAGCTTGTGTGCACGCGCCACCTTGAGCACTTGTGTCACCTTAGGCATCTGGCTTACGTGGGACCTGAAGGGTCGAACAAGGGTCCGCAGGCTTGGCAGGCAAGCATCTTAACCAATAAATCATCTCTCCAGCCCAAATAAATATATATATTTTTATAAATATTTATTTATAAATATAAATATAGCTGGGCGTGGTAATGCACGCCTTTAATCCAAGCTCTTGAGAGGCAGAGGTAGGAGAATCATTGTAAGTTCAAGGCCACCCTGAGACTACATAGTGAGTTCCAGGTCACCCTGGGCTAGAGTGAGACCCTACCTCAAAAAAAAAAAATTATTTGCAGAGACAGGAAAGATAGAGAATCGGCACGTCTCCCACTGCTGCAAACAAACTCCAGGTGAATGTACCACTTCATGCATCTGAGTTTACATGGGTGATAAGAAACTGAATCCAGTTTGGCAGGCTTTGAAAGCAAGAGCCTTTAAAGGCTGAGCCACCTCCTCAGCCCTAGTATGTTTTTTTTTATGTTTTTTGTTTTGTTTTGTTTCCTGAGGCAGGGTCTCACTCTAGCTCAGGCTGACCTGGAATTTACTATGTAGTCTCAGGGTGACCTTGAATTCACAATGGTCCTCCTACCTCTGCTTCTCAAGTTGCTGGGATTAAAGGCATGTGCCACCATGCCCAGTCTTTGTTTGTTCTTCTTTTTTTTTTTTTTCCAAGGTACAGTCTCACTAGCTCAGGCTGACCTGGAATTCACTATGTAGTTTCAGAGTAGCCTCGAACTCACTGCGATCCTCCTACCTCTTCCTCCCGAGTGCTAGGATTAAAGACATGCACCACCATGCCCAGTGGTCAGGGACTTAGGAAGCCTGCCCAAGACTCTGGGCTCCATCCCAAGCGGGGCAAAAGCAAACTTACCAACAAGGCCCGGGGTTCTACTATTTTCGACTCCTGTGTACATGGGCCATTTTCCTCTATATCCTACATAACTCAATGATTTCTAATGTTTTTAACCTCAAAATTGTATATTCTGGGCAGGGAAATCAGCTCCAGGGTAAAGTACTTTTCCTGAGTCCAACCCTCTAGCACCTCTGAAAATTAAACATGTAAGCCTCTTCTGTTTAGGAGCAGATCTCCCAGCTTCAACGAGGGAGTCAGGCAGCTTACTGTCTTTTCTAAGGAGAAACAGCTAGTAGACTCACTTTTCTTCGTGGGCTACTTCATTCTCTTCATTTCCTATGGTCAGCCTTTAGAATAGGCACACAGTTGAGACAAACAGGGGCCCCCTCCTAGGGCAAAGTCTAAGCACTGTTAAATCACTGTTAATATATTTAAGTCCCCCCTTTAAGGTTTGTTTATTTGTTTCTTTAGGTTTTT
The DNA here is from genome assembly GCF_020740685.1 of Jaculus jaculus. Lineage (NCBI taxonomy): Eukaryota > Metazoa > Chordata > Mammalia > Rodentia > Dipodidae > Jaculus > Jaculus jaculus. Next base: position 25,384,378 of record NC_059112.1, on the reverse strand, counting down.
CAAGGTAGGGTTTCACTCTTGCCCAGGCTGACTTGCAATTCGCTATATAGTCTCAGGGTGGCCTCAAACTCACAGCAATCCTCTTACCTCTGCCTCCTGAGTCTAGTGCTGGGATTAAGGCGTACACCACCAAGCCTGGCTAATTTTTTTTAATTATTTAAATGAGCTGTTAGGGGTCCAGGGCAACTTGACTCCGTTCCAGTTCTGAGACCCTTTGCCTAGGTACCACAGCTACCTTAAGAGGAACGACAGCCAGGCAGCCTGCTGAGCTGCCCTCAACTCACTTTCAATACTCCATGGATTATTTTCTTAGCATTTATTTCAGTGGCAATTTTACTTGATTTGAAACTTATGACAGTTTATTCTTATATGCCTCAAAATAGGCATAATTTATATAAAATTAATGGCATAGATCTTAAATGTATGTAATTTAATGTCAATAATGATGTACATGACTAATTATTAACCACATACACATATAGAACATTCCCATTAGAAAAATGACTTAGCAGTTAAGGGTACTTGCTTACAAATCCTAACCAGTGCCTGGGTTCGAGTCCCCAGTATCTATGTAAAGCCAGATGCACAAAGTGGTGCATGCATCTGGAGTTTGTAGCGGCAAGAGACCCTGGCATGCCCAGTCTCATTCTCTCAAATAAATAATTAAATAGTGAACTATTTATCAATAAATATATAAGTAAAAATATTTTTTAATCCCAGTGCTCAGAAGCCAGAGGTAAGAGGATCACTGTGAGTTCCAGGCCAGTCTGGGCTACAATGGAGGAAGGTCCTACCTCAAAGGAAAAAACAAAACAAAACAAAATTTAAATAAAACTTCAAAGTTAATTCTATTATTAAAAGGGCTTTATAGTAAACAGAAAAATGCTAGTCAATATTAGGTTGGGGGAGATACAGGTACACCAGAGTACATAAAAGCATATTTGTTAGAATAAACTGGAAAGACATACACCAAATTCATCTAGGGACACAGGTAATATGTCAGGTGTAGAAGAGTGCGTTTAGTCTTTCTTTAATTTTTATTTCTATTTCTATTGACAAGGTAGGGTCTTGCTCTAGTCCAGGCTGACCTGGAATTCACTGTGTAGTCTCAGGGTGGCCTCAAACTCATGGGGATCCTCCTACCTCTGCCTCCTGAGTGCTAGATTAAAGGTGTGCACCACCACACAAGGCTAGTTTTACTTTCTAAGTAATGATATGGTGTGTGCGCACGTGCTGGCCAGAGGACCACCTCAGGTGCTGGTGCTCAGGCACTAGGCACCTGTTTTGATGAGACAGGGTCTCCACTGGCCTACAATGGCTGACCAGTGAGTCGCAGGCATCTGTCTGTGACCCCAACCCCACAGTGCTGGAGTTACAAGCACACACCACCATTGCTGGCATGTGACAGTGAAGTGAAGGGCTCCCAGAAAGTGGAATCAAGGTGGGTCCTCAGTGCTTTGCCTCTAGTCTTATCTCCTTCCTTTCTGAGAAGATAAACCAGTATAAATGGATTACTCCTTTCCTGAAAGACTGATGGCACCCAGACATTTGGTGTCCAGGGCTGGACCTGACTGACCAGTTCACATCATCCAGTAAACTCCGAAAGGAACCCCAATCAACTCCAACACTCAGGAGGCAGAAGTAGTATCATCACCGTGAGTTCAAGGCCACCCTGAGACTACAGAGGGAATTCCAGGTCAGCCTGAGCTACAGTGAGACCCTACCTCAAAATAAATAAATAAATAAATAAATAAATAAATAAATAAATAAATAAATAAATAAATAAAAGACCCCAGTCTAGGTTTCTAAGTGGCTTTACCGTTTCTGGTAAATCTTTCTTGCTGTCTAGGAGCTCTGTGTACTTCTCTTCTCTTAAGCTATATAAAACTTATAGGCGCTAAAACAAAGTCCATGGCTTTCGTTCATCAACATTCATAATACCTAGCGTGCCACTAATCCAGTGGAAAATGTGTGACCATGGGCACTGGCACCATAGTTCCCAAGTTATTACCCACCCAAGAGCCATAAAAGACCCTGATGCTCTCAATTCCAATGTCAATTGTTTATGTGGGTTCTGGGGATCGAACTTAAGTCTTCATGCTTATAAGACAAGCATTTTACTGACTGAGCTATCTCCCCAGCCTGATGTTTTAATAAGTTCATGTGATTAGAATCAGTCACCCTTTCAGGGTCTTTAAGACTATAAAAAGAAACCTAGGGCTGGGGAAATGGCTTAGCTGTTAAGGCATTTGCCTGAGAAGCCTAAGGACCCCAGTTCGATTCCCCAGGACCCATGTAAGCCAGATGCACAAGGGGACTCATGCACCTGGAGTTTGTTTGCAGTGGCCAGAGGCCCTGGCATGGCCATTCTTTCTCTCTCTCTCTCTCTCTTTCAAATAAATAAAATATTTTTTAAAATTAAATAAAAAAAAAAGAAATCAAAGGCAGGAGAGATGGCTTAGTGGTTAAGGCACTTGCCTGAGAAGCCTAAGGACCCATGTTGACTCTTCCAATACCATGTAAACCAGACACACAAAGGTGAGGCAAGCACAAGGCTGCACATGCCCACTAGTGGAGGAAGTACCCAGAGTTCAATTTCAGTGGCTGAGGACCTGGCATGCCAATTCTCTCTATCTCTAAAAAATAAAGAAGGAAATCTAACCACAGGTCTCCCAAATCAGATGCAAGTGGTAAAATGTTATCAAAACAAATTTCAGGACGGGCAATGGCGGGCATGATGGCACATGCCTTTAATCCTACTTGGGAGGCAGAGGTACTTAGGAGGCAGAGGTAGAGGATCGCCTTGAGTTTGAGGCCATCCTGAGAGACTACACAGTGAATTCCAGGTCAGCATGGGCTACAGTGAAACTCTACCTCAAAACAATTAACCAAAAAAAAAAAAATAAAGAAAGAAAGAAAAAACCCAACTTCAAAAAACAAAACAATAACAAAAATTCAATATTGTTAAAGATGTGCAAGTTTCAGATAAGCTATGAATCAAATGTTGCTAACCTGAGACGAAGGACAGTTATGAATGTGGCTGATTAATTACCTTAAAAGAGAGACTGACTGAGAGGGGGAAGGGATATGATGGAGAGTGGAGTTTCAAAAGAGAAAGTTGGAGGAGAGGAGGGAATTATCATGGTATATTGTTTACAATTATAGAAGTTGTCAATAAAATAAGTAAAATATTTAAAAGAAAAAAAATTTCTTAGTTGGGCATGGTGGCACATACTTTTAATCCCAACACTTAGGAGGCAGAGGTAGGAGGATCACCATGAGTTTGAGGCCACCCTGAGACTACATAGTGAATTTCAGGTCAGCCTGGACTATAGCGAGATTCTACCTTAAAAAAAACCACACACACACAAAAAAAATTGTTGCTGAGTGTGGTGGTACACACCTTTGTTTATTTATTATTTGAGAGAGACAGAGAGAATGGGTAGAAAAGAGCCCAGTAATGTTATTTTATTTGTTGCTTTGACAAATTACCTAAACAAAGCAATTTAAGAAGGGTTTGGCCAGACAAGGTGGCATGCACCTTGTTATTTGTTAATGTTTATTTATTTTAATTTTAAATACATTTTATTTAAGAGAAAGAGAAAGAAGGAGGTAGAGTGTGTGTGTGAGAGAGGATGGGTGCACCAGGGCCTCCAGGCATTGCAAATGAACTTCAGATGCATGCACCCCCTTGTGCATCTCTGGCTTACATGGTTTCTGGAGAATCGAACCAAGGTCTTTTGGCTTTGCAGGCAAGCGCCTTAACCACTAAGCCATCTCCTCCAGCCCCTGATCTTTATTCCTTGAGAAAGCGCATGAGAGAGACAAAGACAGAGAAAGAGAGAACTGGCATGCCAGTGCCTCAGCCACTGCAATCAATGTCCAGGCACTTGTGCCACCTAGTGAGCACATGAGACCTTGCACTTGCCTCGCCTTAGTGTGCCTGGCTTACGTAGGATTTGGAGAGTCAAACATGTGTCCTTAGGCTTTACAGGCAAACGCCTTAACCTCTAAACTATCTCTCCAGCCCTGATGTGTGCCTTTAGTCCCAGCACTCAAGAGGCAGAAGTACGAGAATCACTGTGAGTTCAAGGCCAGCCTGAGACTACATAGTGAATTCCAGGTCAGCCTGGGCTAGAGTAAGACCTTGTGATCTCCAAAAGTCAAAAAAAAAAAAAAAAAAAAAAAAGAGGGTTTGTTTTGGCTTCTGGTTCCAGAGAATACATTCCACCAGGCATGAGGAGGAGGTAGAGGCATGATGGCAGGAACAGGAGGCCAGCTGGTTATAAGACCCACCCCAAGGGACCCACTTCCTCCATCAAGGCTCCTCAGCCTTCACAAATAGGGCCAACAACTGGGAATTAAGTGTTCAAACCCATGACCTTATGGGGAATATTTTTAAGTTCAAACCACAACAGTGGCCTAGCCTAAAATAGTAATTTATTTAAAACATTACAAAATTTAAAACAAAAAAAAGCCAGGAGTGGTAGTGCATGCCTTTAATTCCAGCACTTGGAAGTTTGAGGTAACAGGATTGCTGAATGAGGCCAGCCTGAGACTACATAGTGGATTCCAAATCAGCCTGGGCTAGAGAGAGACCCTAACTTGAAAGACCAAAAACAAAACAAGAACAACAAAAGAACAACTTTATAACTTGATCGCACAGTTCTGGAATGCAAACTCTGTAGATAATAACACTGTGTTGCAGTGTCAAAGGTTGGACATACTTGCTAGATTAAAAGCTAAATACAAGCCCAACAATTTCAAAGACACTTGAAAAGGAGGATTACCCACATTCCACATCTTAGGTTACAACACAGAATAAGAAAAACAAGACTAATTCAAGTTCATATTTCTAAATCCATGTGTTCTTTCTGGAAGTCTATCATTAGTGGAACTATATACCAAGGGACAGCTGGTTAAACAGAACAGGATAAATAAGAAAAAACAGGGGAGAAAGTGAATAATTTTGTAAGTGAATCCAATGGAAAAAACACCTCCTTAGGCTGCTTTTAAGACTATATAATAATTTGTTTTTTGTTTTTTCAAGGTAGGGTCTCACTGTAGCCCAGGCTGACCTGGAATTCACTATGTAGTCTCGGGCTGGCCTTGAACTCACGGCAATCTTCCTACGTCTGCCTTCCAAGTGCTAGGATTAAAGGCATGCGCCACCATGCCAGGCTAAGACTATAAATTATTATTATTTTTAATAACAGTAGGAATTAGCCAGGCATGGTGGCTCACACTGTTAATCCCAGCACTTGAGAGAGTGAGGTGAGAGGATTATGAATTTGAGAGCAGCCTGAGCTACAGTAAGTTCTAGGCTGCCCTGGGTTTTAGTGAGAGGCTTACCAAAGAAGGATACTAGGGCTAGAGAGATGGCTTAGCAGTTAAGGCTCTTGCCAGCAAAGCCAAAGGACCCAGGTTCAATTCCCCAGTACTCCCATAAGCCAGATGCACAAAAGCGCATGCACCTGCAGTTCGTCTGCAGTGGCTAGAGGCCCTAGTATGCCCATTCTCTCTCCCTCTTCTGCTCAAATCAATAAATAAAAATAGGGCTGGAGGATGGCTTAGCAGTTAAGTGCTTGCCTGTGAAGCCTAAAGACCCCAGTTCAAGGCTCAATTCCCCAGGACCGACATAAGCCAGATGCACAAGGTGGCGCACCCATCTGGAGTTCATTTGCAGTGGTTGGAGACCCTGGCACACCCATTCTCTCTCCCTCTGTCTCTCTCTCAGCCTCTCTGTTGCTCTGAAATAAATAAATAAAAATAAAAACAAAAATTAAAAATAAAAATGCAACACCCACAAGAATACTACATATTTACACAGTTATGAGAAAACAGCTGATTTTCCTTTCTGGCTACTTTTGCTAAAAAATACTCAGGAAGTTATTTTAAAACAATAATTTAGAAGCCGGGCGTGGTGGCGCATGCCTTTAATCCCAGCACTTGGAAGGCAGAGGTAAGTGGATTGCTGTGAGTTCAAGGCCACCCTGAGACTACATAGTGAATTCCAGGTCAGCCTTGGCTAGAATAAGAGCCTACCTCGAAAAACAAAAACCAACAACCAAAAAATAAATTTTTAGGAGCTGGGTATAATGATACACACCTTTAATCTCAGCACCCAGGAGCAGAGGTAGGGGGAGGCAGAGGTAGGAGGATGGCCATGAGTTCAAGGTCACCCTGAGACTACACAGCAAATTCCAGGTCAGCCTGGGCTAGAGCAGGACCCTACCTCGAAACACCACCCCCCCCAAAAAAAAAAGAATTTCGAGTTGAAGAAATGCCTCAGTGGGTAAGACATTTAGTGCAAAGCCTAAGGAGCCGAGTTTGATTCCCTAATATCCATGTATCACCATATGTTCAAGGGGGCACATGCATCTGGAGTTCGTTTGCAGTCCCAAAGGCCCTGGTGCACCCATTCCCTCTCCCTCTCCCTCTCCCTCTCCCCCCTCTCCCTCTCCCCCCTCTCCCTCTCCCCCTCCCCCCTCTCCCCCTCCCCCCTCTCCCTCTCCCCCTTTTCCGAGGTAGGGTCTCACTCTCGTGCAGGCTGACCTGCAATTAACTCTGTCATCTCAGGGTGGCCTTGAACTCATGGCAATCCTCCTACCTCTGCCTCCCCAGTGCTGGGATTAAAGGCGTGCACCACCATGCCCGGCTACTCTTTTAATTTTTATCAATTACTTGAGAGAGAGATTAAGAGGAAGAGGGACAGAGAGAGAATGGGTACACCAGAGACTCTAGCCACCATACACAAACTTCAGATGCATGTGCCACCATATACATCTGGCTTACATGGGTACTGGGGAATTGAGCCTGGCTCCTTAGACTTCGCAGGCAACCACCTTAACCTCTAAGTCATCTCTCCAGCCAACTACATGGTGAATTCCATGTCAGCCTGGATTACAGCAAGACCCTACCTTCAAAACCTAATCAAACAAAACTTCAGTAATATAATGACACATTTAAGTGATGTGCCAAGAGTAAGTGCAGCAGTGTTATGAGCACTCCACATGGGCATTCTTCGTGCTGCAGTTACAAACAACTTGGAGTGTAAACACTGCAGCTTCATAATACAGTGTAGAACACTACCACAAGATACATAAAAGAATGAGCACAGACAGAATGAGAGGTAAATGAACAAATTTGTTCCTGATATGAAAAATATATTTAAGAAATCCAGAGGCATGCACCTCCACAATGACTGACTGTTGCTCTCACAACTCATAACCGACACAATGCCATGGTGAACACCAATAATCCCACTAAGGAGGGCACTCACTGGAATGGTAGCAGGGAACAGTACCAACACATGATGCGTCCAAAGTTTCTACTTAAAGAAAGAAAAGCAAACGACTGTAAGGATAAAATAGTGGAGGAGTTTGAATTGCTGGTTGTATCCATAAAGGCATAGGAGACATCTGAGGCTTATCTACTTTTTATAACCTTAAATTTTATTATTATTATTAGTAGTAGTAGCTTTTTTTGTTTGTTTGTTTGTTTGTTTTTCGAAGTAGGGTCTTTCTCTAGCCCAGGTTGACCTGGAATTCAAAATGTAGTTTCAAGTTGGCCTCGAATTCATGACGATCCTCCTACCTCTGCCTCCCAAGTGCTGGGATTAAAGGCATGTGCCACCATGCCCTGCTTTTTTTTTTTTTTTTTAATATCTTTATTTGAGAGAAAGAAGCACAGAGAGTGAAAGAGAATGGGTGCACCAGGGCCTTAAACTGCTGCAAATAAATTCCAGACACATGTTCCACTTTGTGCATCTGGCTTAAGTGGGTTCTGGGGACTTGAACCTGGGTCCTTTAGCTTTTTTTTTTTTTTAAGTAAAACGAGAACTTATTTGGAAAGTAGGATATAAAAGGCATTATTTTAACATTGATTTTGATTGTTTAAATTAGAAAAAGTTATAAACTACAGTAATGACAGGGATTCTCAAGATGGCTACAAACAAGAGAACCCAAGTTTCTTTCATGCAAATAGGCACTAGGGAAAAGAGTATGGAAATGTTTAAAGAAGAGGTCACAAAAAATACTCTGTAAATTTATACAAGAAAGTGTACATAAATGGAAAAGTAAGCTAAGTCATTTACAAGAAATGTTTTACAGGTTATAATAGGTCATAATTTATTATGCATAAAATTCATAGCACATCATACATTTTTACATCACAGATTTAATGTCAAAGAGCTCAGACATGACAAAGCTTGGACCTGACAGGGGTAATGCAACACACAGAATAAGTGAAGCAGCATGTCCACATAAAACACACCCAGACCTTCACAAGATCCCTCACTGGGACATCACAACATCAGGTATGATCTGACCAGTAATTGGGCAGAATGGAGGCAAATGCCATCTACCATCTGTTAAGATGTGAGTTTCACTAGGTTTAAATGTACACAACATGTAAAAACAACAATAGCATCTTAACCTCACCTCCTAGTGCCATTATATCTGGGATAAAGAAACTAGGGCTGGGTCCTTTAGCTTTGCAAGCACGTGCATTAACCACTAAGCCATCTCTCCAGCCCTAACCTTAAATAATTTTTTAAATTTATTTTTGCAAGCAAAGAGAGAGAGAGAGAGAGAGAAAATGGACACACCAGGGCCTCTTGTCACTGTAAACAAACTCTAGATGCATGTGCTGCTTTGTGCCTTAACCACTAAGCCATCCCTCCAGCCCCTTATATATACATATTTTTCTTTCTTTCTTTTTTTTTTTTTTTTTAAGAAACCCAGATGCATGCCCCCTTGTGCATCTGGCTTACATGGGTCCTGGAGAATCAAACCAGGATCCTATGGCTTTATAGGCAAACGCCTTAACCACTAAGCCATCTCTCCAATCCTATACATATTTTTTGATGACATTTTGTTTTCAGTCACTGACTTGCTAGGATTAAAGGCATGCACCACTATTCCTGTTTTTATGTTTGTCTGTGTTTCGTTTTTCAGGGTATGGTCTCTCTCTAGCTCAGGCTGAAATGGAATTCACTCTGTAGTCTCAGGGTGGCCTTGAACTCACAACGATCCTCCTACCTCTGCCTCCCAAGTACTGGGATTAAAAGCGTAAACCACCATGCCTGGTTATGGCTTAAGATTTTAAACTAAGAAAATCTTAAAACATTCAAATTCAAATCCCACTACAACCATCAGTAAGACAAATTATCCTAACTTGTTCACTGTAAATCTACCTATGTCAAAGACCACTTACCTAGATTTGGAAATGTTTTGTTCAGGGAAATTTTGTTGTTGTTGTTGTTTTCTTTTTATTTATGAGAGAGGGAGAATGAGAACAGGCATCCCAGGGCTTTACCCACTGCAAACACACTCCAGGCACATGCACCAGAGAATGGACATGCCAGGGCCTCCAGCTGCTGCAAACAAACTCCAGACACATGCGCCCCCTTGTGCATCTGGTTTACATGGATCCTGGGGAGTCAAACTTGGGTCCTTTAGCTTTGCAGGTAAATGCCTTAACCACTACGTCATCTCTCCAGTCCCCAGCTTTTATTTTATTTTACTTTTATTTATTTATTTGAGAGAAAGAGAGAGAATGGGCATGCCAAGGCTTCCTGTCACTGCAAACAAATACCAGACGCATGTGCCACCTTGTGCATCTGGCTTAAATGGGTGCTAGGGAATCGAACAGAGGTCCTTTGGCTTTTAAGGCAAGCACCTTACCTGCTAAGCCATCTCTTCAGCCTATTTTGTTAAAAAATTTCGTTTTTATTTACTTATTGGAGAGAGACAGAGTCAGAGGGAGGGAGAAGGAGAGAGAATGAACGCATCAGGGCATCCAGCCACTGCAAACAAACTCCAGACGCATACGCATGTGCCACCTGTGCATCTGGCTTATGTGGGTCCTGCAGAACCGGATCCTTTGGCTCTGCAGGCAAACACCTTAACCGCTAAGCCATCTCGACAGCCCCCCATTTTTTTCTGTTAATAGTTTATTTGAGAGAGAGAGAATGGGCATGCCAGGGCCTCTAGCTAGCCATTGCAAATGAACTCCAGATGCATGTGCCACCTTGTGCATCTTCTTTTTTTTTTTTTTTTTTTTTTTTTTTTTGGTTTTTCGAGGTAGGGTCTCACTCTGGTCCAGGCTGACCTGGAATTAACTCTGTCATCTCAGGGTGACCTTGAACTCATGGCAATCCTCCTACCTCTGCCTCCCGAGTGCTGGGATTAAAGGCGTGCGCCACCACGCCCGGCCTTGTGCATCTTCTTACATGGGTCCTGAGGAATCAAACTTGGGTCTTTTGGCTTTGCAGGCAAGTGCCTTAACCACTAAGACATCTCTTCAGCCATTTCTTTGGGGGTGGGAGGCTGAGGTAGGGTCTGGCTCACTCTAGCCCAGGCTATAGCCCAGGCTGACCTGGAATTCACTCTATAGTGACAGGCTGGCTTCAAACTCAAGGCCATCCTCTCTATTTCCTGAGCGCTTGTATTGAAGGTGTACACCACCACACCCAGCTCTATACAGGGATGTTTTTTGGTGGGGGGGAGGTTGAGGTAGAGCTTCACTCTAGCCCAGGCTAACCCGGAATTCACTATGGAGTCTCAGGGTGGCCTTGAACTCACAGCAATCCACCTACCTCTACCTCCTGAGTGCTGGGATTAAAGGCGTGCACCACCACACCTGGTTGATGGTGCACACTTTTAATCCCAGCAATTGGGAGGCAAAAGTAGGAGGATCGCCATGAGTTTGAGCCACCCTGAGACTACAAAGTGAAATTCAGGTCAGCCTGGGCTAGAGTGAGACCCTACCTCGAAAAACCAAAGGAAAAAAGAAAAGTGCGTACCACCATGCACAGCTTATACATAGGAGTTTTTAAAATATTTATTTACTTATTTATTTATTGGACTGAGGAGATGGCTTAGCAATAAAGGCACTTGCCTGCAAAGCCAAAGGACCTTGGTTTGATTCCCCGGGGCCCATGTAAACCAGATGCACAAGGTGGCACCTTGAGCTGCACCTGGAGTTCACTTGCAGTAGCTGGAGGCCCTGGTGCACCCATTCATTCATATTCATTCCCTCTCTCTCTCTCTCTCTCAAATAAAAATTTATCTATACATGTTGGGAGCACAGCAGGACGTCTTGCAGCTACAAACAAATGCCAGATGCTTGTACATTTTACATACAGCTTATATGGGCAGCTTGGGGATTGAATCCGGGCCAGCAGGTTTTACAAGCAAGTGTCCTGAGCCATCTTCCCAGCCCAGAGGTTTTTAGTGTAATGCTATTACAGTTAATTTATATTGTCAACTCATTGATCTGGACTCAGTAAGAGACATCCCTCTTAGACAGGTCTGCAAGGACATTTCCAGGAAGGATTAACTGAGGAGAAGACCCTCCCTCAGTGTGGTCAGCCCTCCAGGCAGCAGCCTGTATTTAAAAATGCTCCATTTCAAATGGGAAGGTGTGGGGGTGAGGAGGGAGGGAATAACCATGGGATATATTTTATAATCATGGAAAATGTTAATAAAAATTTTTTTAAAAATAAAAATAAATAAATAAAATAAAAATGCTCCAGCCACCGCACCCTTGACCCCAGCACTCAGGAGGCAGAGGTAGGAGGATCACCATGAGTTCAAGGCCACCCTGAGACTACACAGTGAATGCTGGGTCAGCCTCAGCTAGAGTGACTGAGACTCTATCACGAAAAACAAACAAAAAAATAAATAAATAAAAAGGCTCCAGGAAGGCCAGGTGTGGTGGTGTACACCTTTAATCTCAGACCTCAGGAGGCAAAAGCAGGAGGATACCTGTGAGTTTGAATTCAGGTCAGGCTGCACTAGAGTGAGACCCTACCTTGAAAAACAACAACAAAAAAAAAAAAAAAAAAAAACCTAAAAGGTTCCAGGAAAAAGCAGCCCCTTTCCCAACCTGATTTTGCCCCTTGCTGGTGAGAGCATCTACCCTGTTGCTGCCATCCTTCATAGACACTGGACCCAGCTTCTTCAGCCTTCCCGCATGGACTTCAGAGCAGGGACTCTCCAAGAACCCTCCAGGCCTTCTGCACCAGACTGGGACTGCTAATGCATTGAGTCTCGAGGACTGAGCAGCTGAGGAGTTCTCAAGACGCTGCAGCCTGCAGACACCTACTACTGGACTACTCAGCCTGTCCCATATAAGACAAACTTTTTTGTTTGATTTTGAAGTAGGGTCTTTCTCTAGCCCAGGCTGACCTGGAATTCACTAGTCTCAGGTTGGCCTCGAACTCATGGCAATCCTCCTACCTCTACCTCCTGAGTGCTGGGATTAAAGGTGTGTGCCACCATGCGCGGCAAGACAATTGTTTTTAATCCTCTTTATAATACATACTCATTCAACCAGTTCTGTTCTTCTGAAAGATTCTTTTTTTTTTTGAGGTAGGGTCTCACTCTGGTCCAGGCTGACCTGGAATTAACTCTGTCATCTCAGGGTGGCCTTGAACTCATGGCAATCCTCCTACCTCTGCCTCCCGAGTGCTGGGATTAAAGGTGTGTGCCACCACGCCTGGCTTCTGAAAGATTCTTGATGAACAGAATTGACATATGCTGGAGAAGGACTAAACCATATTGTAACAGGAACTGACTTCCTGGTAGTTTAACAGACAAACAAATCCTATGTAACTAAACGCAATTACTTGTACCAATACGAGTAGGACAGGCTAGAGATGAATGTGTTATCTACTAACGATGGCAAATTTCATCAAAATATATCTACATAAAGAAAATAATGTTTTCAACTCTAATAAAAGAACTGCTGGCAAACGTTCTGTCAAATCGTCTAAGAGCCGCTCATGTCCCAGAGACAGGATGCAGATCTGAAGAGGACTGTCCTGTTCATCTCACCAGATTGATCAGCCTTCTCATCGCATGTTCATGAGAGCAAACACATTCACAGGGATCGAAGCCACCTTCTGCCATGATTACCCAGCTTGATTTTACTTGACTGTTTAAATCTAGGAGGAAGGAAAAAATAGCATAAGACTACTATTCAGTTACGCTTTGTCTTGAACTATGAAAAATTCACATGTTGTATAGATTCATAATGGTTTGCTTAAGCTACATGTAGTTCATGCTTATTAATGACACACACCTATGAACTAGGAATTTTATTTTATATATATGAGAGAGAGAGAGAAGCAGATAGATAGATGGGTACATCAGGGCCTATAGCCACTGCAAACAAATTCTAGACACATGCACCACCATGTGCATCTGGCTTATATGTATACTGGGGAATCGAACATGGCTCCATAGGTTTCACAGGCCATCACTTTAACCACTAAGCAATCTCTCCAGCTCAATGTATAGGAATTTTATCAAGTGAAATATGAATTTATACAAGTGACTGGCCCCTTCTGTCACCAGCCAGTTTCTATAAAACAAATTTCTTTGGGTACTCTACACTGACCCTGCCTCTGATGGAACAGCCTATTCTAGCTTAATTCCTTAATAAATCTTCCTGTAATAAAAATTTAAAGCAAGCTTTATGCCATCAAGAAAAGGGGTGGCGGGGCTGGAGAGATGGCTTAGCAGTTAAGGTGCATGCCTGTAATGCCTAAGGGCCCAGGTTCAATTTTCTAGGTCCCACATAAGCCAAATGCACATGGTGGTGCATGCATCTGGAGTTCATTTGCAGTGGCTAGAGGCCCTGGCATGCCCATTCTCTCTCTCTCTTCCTCTCTCATATAAATAAATAAAATAAATATTTAAAAAACAAAATAAAGTAGGTGGTATGCTGGGCATGACGACACATGCCTTTAATCCCAGCACCCGGGAGGTAGAGGCAGGACACCTGCCATGAGTTCAAGGCCACCCTGAGATTATGTAGTGAATTCTAGTCAGCCTGGGCTAGATTGAGACCCTACAGAGACCAAAAAAAAAAGAAAGGAAAAAAAAAAAAAACCCAAGGCCATGGGAAGAGATTGAGTAAAAGAACGGTGAGGAGGATCAATCAAAATTCAAGATATTCTGAATTAGACATAAGAAAGCCTACTTTTTTGGATAATGGCACATCCAGAAACCATAGATTGTTACTAGAAAGTTTTCAGTGCCTGGGATGGGATACCTTCCAGTGAGTTTCTGGCCAGGGAGCTCCCTGTTGCCTCTAAAACCTTACAGGCTATTGCCAAGGCCCTTGGTTTCCCATGAGAGACAGATGGTAAGACCCTATTGCTGAAGACTTCACGTGCCTGGCAGCAAAGTCAGTGAGAAATCAAGCTGGTGCTGAGGAGAAAACTTCTCCCTGTAGCCCAGCCAACTGAAAGCTGGAAAAAGCTGCACTGTATGCAGTCTTGTGGGAGACAAGACATCATCAGCGGTGAAAATAGTGGACACTGGAAGTCTCAAGTTTGGCCAGACAGGCTGAATGACTGAATGAGTGCAATAATGGCATGTCTGCTCTGGGGGAAAACAACTGCTCTCTAATTGGACTGAAGGCCCACTCTATGGGAGGGAATACATGCCTAATACCGAAAATTTAATCAAAAGCCTATGGCAGGGGAGGGGGATCATGAGCCTTAGGGGTATAAAGCCTGTTCTTGTCTGGATAAATGTCCAGTAAGCACTACACCTAATGTTCATATTCATATATTAATGCTACTCTCACTTCTGGTTAGAGAAGCTCCTCCTTCAGATGGTGGTGACCACTGGGATGACCCAAAAGAAAACATAGTGCTGAGAAGAAGTGATGGAGGAGTGTCCAGCACTGAAACATCTCTATCACACCCTCTAAGGCTCAGGGTCCATTTCAGAAAAGGTGGAGGAAAGAATGTACAGCAAAGGAAGGGCACCACCACTCCTTAAATACAACTGTCGGTCAGAAATTGGCCTTGATATCCACGACCTCACGGTGCCTAGCAATACTGTCCCAAGACCCTCATAATAGAAGAAAAAGACAATGAATGACATCAAAATAAAAGAAAAAGCCGGGCGTGGTGGCGCACGCCTTTAATCCTAGCACTTGGGAGGCAGAGGTAGAAGCATCACTGTTGGGGCTGGAGAGACAGCTCAGCGGTTAAGCGCTGGCCTGTGAAGCTTAAGGACCCTGGTTCGAGGCTCAACTCCCCAGGACCCACGTTAGCCAGATGCACAAGGGGGTGCACGCGTCTGGAGTTCGTTTGCAGTGGCTGGAG
Source organism: Jaculus jaculus (assembly GCF_020740685.1). Classification (NCBI taxonomy): domain Eukaryota; kingdom Metazoa; phylum Chordata; class Mammalia; order Rodentia; family Dipodidae; genus Jaculus; species Jaculus jaculus. The sequence continues at coordinate 25,369,248 of NC_059112.1, read as the reverse complement.
GCCCTGGCGCACCCATTCTCTCTCCCTCTATCTGCCTCTTCCTCTCTCTGTCTGTCGCTCTCAAATAAATAAAAAAAAAAAAAGAAGCATCACTGTGAGTTCGAGGCAACCCTGAGACTACATAGTAAATCCCAGGTCAGCCTGAGCTACAATGAGACCAAAAATAAAAAATAAAAAAAAAAATAAGAGAGAGACTAGCGGGCATTACCATGGGATATTGTTTGCAATCACGAAAGTTGTTAATAAAAAATTAATTAATTTTTAAAAAAGGAGAGAGACTAACAGGGGCTGGGGAAATAGCTTAGTGGTTAAGGCATTTGGCTACAAAGCCTAAGGATATTGGTTCGATTCCCAAGTACCCACATAAGCCAGAGGCACAAGGAGGCACATGCGTCTGGAGTTCCTTTGCAGTGGCTGGAGGCCCTGGCATGCCCATTCTGTCTTTCTCTCTGCTTCTTCCTCTCTCTCTCAAATAAATAAATAAAATATTTTTTAAAAAGACTGAGAGAGAAGAAGGGGATATGATAGAGAGTAGTTGTAAAGGGAAAAGTGGGGGAGGGGAAAGAATTATCATGGTTTATTGTCTGTTAAGTATAGAAACTGTCAATTAAAAATACTTAAAAGGGGGCTGGAGAGATGACTTAGCAATTAAGCGCTTGCCTTTGAAGCCTAAGGACCCGGGTTTGAGGCTTGATTCCCAAGGACCCACATAAGCCAGATGCACAAGGGGGGCACGCATGCATCTGGAGTTTGTTTGCAATGGCTGGAGGCCCTGGCACACCCATTTTTTTTCTCTCTCTCTCTCTCTACTTCTTTCTCTTTCTGTTAATCTCAAATAAATAAAAATAAAAACAAAAAAGTTTAAAAAGCTGGGGGGGAGGGTATTACCATGGGATACTTTTTATAATCATGGGAAATGTTGATAAAAATTGAGAAATAAAAAACTGGGTGTGGTGGTGCATGCCTTTAATCCCAGCACTTGGGAGGTGAAGTAGGAGGATCACCATGTGTTCCAGGCCACCCTGAGACTACATAGCGAATTTCAGGTCAGCCTGAGCTAGAGTGAGATCCTACCTTGAAAACAAAACAAAAAGTTTAAAAAGCTGGGAATGGTGGCACATGCCTTTAATCCCAGCACTAGGGAGGAGGAGGTACGAGGATCACCGTGAGTTCAAGGCCACTGAGACTAGAGTAAGAGCTAGAGTGAGACCTTACCTCAAAAAAAAAAAAAAAAAGAAAGTGGGGGGACTGCTGGGGAGATGGCTCAGCTGTTCAGGGAATAATTTCCTGCAAAGCCTAACAACCTTGGTTGGAGTCCCTAGCACCTAAGTAAAGCCAGATGCACAAAGGGGCACATGCATCTGGAGTTCATTTGCAATGGTTAGAGGCCTTGATGCACCCATATTCATTCATTCACCCACCCACCCCTGCTTGAAAATAAATAAACAAATAAACATAAATCTTAAAAAAAAGATAGCTGGGTGTGGTGGTGCATGCCTTTAATCCTAGCACTTGGGAGGCAGAGGTAGGAGAACTGCTATGAGATTGAGGCTAACCTGGGACTACACAGAGAATTAAAGGTCAGCCTGGGCTATACCTAGATCCTACCTTGAAAAAAATTGAGAAACTACCCAAAAAAAAAAAAAAAAGTAGGTAGTAGTGGCACACGCCTTTAGTCCCAGCACTAAGGAGGATAGCTGTGAGCTGAAGGCCAGTCTGGCCTCAGGGATCAAAAAGAAAACAGCATTGTTGGGCATTCAGGAGGCTGAGGCAAGATGACAGTAAGTTTGAGGCCAGCAAGTTTGAAGCTAGCCTATGCTCATGAGTGAAATTCAACTACCCCTAACCAAATAAGCAATATTGTAATATTCTAAACAAAAAACCTGGGCTGGAGAGATGGCTGAGAGATTAAGGTGCTTGCCTGCAAAGCCTAAGGACCCAGGTTCAACTCCCAAATACTCATGTCATGCACAAGGTAGCACATGGAGTTTGTCTGCAGTGGCTGAGGCCCTGGAGTGCCCATACTCTGTCTCTCTTCACTCTACCTCTACCTCTGTGTGTGTGTGTGTGTGTGTGTGTGTGTGTGTGTGTGTGCTTGTTAAAATAAATAAATAAATAAATAAATAAATAAATAAATAAAACCTTTAATCCTAGTGTTTGGGAGGCTGAAGTAAGGTAGGAGCGTTTCCGTAAGTCCAACGCCAGCCTAGAGCTACAGAGTTAGTTCCTGGTCAGCCTGGACTAGAGTGAGACCCTGCCTCAAAAAACAAAAAAAGTTTTAGAAAAATGAGGTATCTCAAATGACCCAATTTATGGGATGCAACTAATGACAATAGCAAGGAAATACCTTGTTACTTTCTAAAAAATAAATAGGAATAGGAGGCCAAGATGGAATACTAGCAACCAGATTTATCCTGCCCAGGGCAATTTTTAGAAGCTGGATAAAATGCCTAAACCAGCGGTTTTCCAGACAGTGCACATCATGCAGAGAAGAACATTCTCTGAGAGATGGGAAAACAAATGAAGTGAGTCTTATGACTGATGCAGTTTATGCCCAGAGAAGCTTTTATGCCGAAATGCTTACTGGGAGGGGGATCTAAAATGAAATAGGAGGGGGTCCGAAAGAGTGGGGGCCTTATAGCTCTTTTAGGCCATGTTGAGGAGAAAAAGAGTAATGTGAACTATTTAGGTTTTATCCTGGCATATTTTGCAAAGATCACCTTGGCTTCCCAGTGAAAAACGACAGGAGTAAACCAGAGGAGATAGCATCTGGCTGGGCCTAGCAGCATAGGCTTGTAATCCAAGAGACAGAGCCAAAGAAATACATGTTCAAAGCCATCCTGGAATATAGAGTTTAAGGCCAGCCTCAGCAACTTAGGAAGACCCTGTCTTTGAAAAGTTTAAAAAAATAGGGCTAGTAGCCGGGCGTGGTGGCACATGCCTTTAATCCCAGCACTTGGGAGGCAGAGGTAGGAGGATCGCCGTGAGTTCGAGGCCACCCTGAGACTACAGAGTGAATTCCAGGTCAGCCTAGACCAGAGTGAGACTCTACCTCAAAAGAAAAAACAAAAAAAAGTTAGGGCTAGAGAAATGGCTTGGTGGTTAAGGCACTTGCTTGTGAAATCCAGGGACCCAGGCTCAACTCCCCAAAACCCACATAAGCCAGATGCATAAGGTGGCACATGTGCCTGGAGGTTCATGTGCAGTGGCTAAAGGCCCTGTGTGCCCATCCCTCTCCCTCCCCCTCTACAAATAAAAATAAAATATTTTAAAAAGTTTAGAGCCAGGCGATGATGGTGCACACCTTTAATTCCAGCACTTGGGAGGAAGAGGTAGGAGGATCACTGTGAGTTCAAGGCCACCCTGAGACTACATAGTGAATTCCAGGGAAGCCAGGCTATAGTTAAACCCTACCTCAAAATAAATAAATGAAGTAAAATTTAATAATAAAGTTGGGTGTGGTGGCGTACGCCTTTAATCCCAGCATTCGGGAGGCAGAAGTAGGAGGATTGCCGTGAGTTCGAGGCCACCCTGAGACTCCATGGTGAATTCCAGGTCAGCCTGGGCTACATACAGTGAGATTCTACCTCAAAAAAACAAATTAAATAAATAATAAAAAAGGAGGCGATGAGGACATAGGTCAATTAATAGTACATACATACTTGCCTGGCATGCGAGAGTCTCAAGTTTCAATCCCCAGGACAGAAGGACACACATCTAGTTAGAACAAACACTCTTTCAAAAGGCCAGTGATGGTGGATCATATTGGAACAATAAATAGGTTTTGGTGATAGTGTATGAAATCAGTAGGAAGAGCACAAACTATTCGATCAACAATGTTCCTCCTCACTATGAGCTCCTCCTCACTATCCTCATTCATTACAGTAAAGTAAGTTCTAGATGTTTGAGTGGTCTGAGCTTTAAAAAAATTAATTATTTATGTATTTGAGAGAGAGAGAAAAACAGATAGAGAATGGGCACCTAGGGCCTCCTACCACTGCAAATGACTCCAGATGCATGAGCCACGTTGTACATCTGGTCTATGTGGGTCCTGGGGAATCAACTTCGGTCGTTTGACTTTGCAAGCAAGCTCCTTAACCACTAAGCCATCTCTCCAGCCCCATTTAAGCTTTTAAAATGAAGTCACACATAGGAATAGGTCAACCAACACAATACATTCAATGTATCCACAAGATGGCCCATGTATATAACTACGAGATGACTAGGGAAAGATAAGTATAAGGATATAAGTCAAAGAAATCATTAGATCCAACTTGCAAGAACTTTGCAATTTATATCAAGGCCAATTTCCCTAATTTAGAGAGAACTCTAAAAATTTCAAAATTAAAATAAAATCTCAACAGAAAAATGAGCAAATATTGTGTTAAGAAAAAGAATCAACAAGGCAGGCATGGTGGCACACACCTTTAATCCCAGCATTCAGGAGGCAGTGGTAAGAGGATCACCATGAGTTCGAGGCCACCCTGAGACTACATAGTGAATTTCAGGTCAGCCTGAACTATGTGCTAATTCTCTCTCTCTCTCTCCTCCTCTCCTAAAAAAGGGGGGGGGGGCGATGGGCAGTCTGTTGGGCTTCCCTCAAAAGAAAAAAAGGTGTGTATGTACATGGTACTGAGGGAAGAAAAGGCACACACATGGAGGTCAAAGGACACTGGGGGCCAGTCCTTGCCTTGTACCTTGTTTGAGGCAGGGTCTCTTGTTGAGCTTGCAGGTGATTCTGCTGTCTCCCCTTCCCTTCTCGTCAAAGGTACTCTGGGAGTACAGATGCCAGTGCCTGCAGCATCCAGCCTTCCACAGGCTCTGGGAATCTGAACTTGGGTACTCATGCTTGCACAGCAAGCCCTTAATCCACTGAGCCATCTCCCCAGCCCTAACAAGGCTACTTTCAAGTCTGTTTTTACTTTAATTGACAAAACTGAATTTCTGCCCTTCTCCCCAAACACAGCTTCTTAAAGGCAGGAACCTACCCTAGTCATGACTCTCCCTTCCCCTCAGTACTATAGCTACATCAACTCACTAAGTAAATATTTACTATTTGCAATGTTTACTTTCCCTGTGTCTATGGATGCCAGGAACATGTAGACAAACTAGAATTTTAACTTATGCTTATTGCTATTAGCCTCCAGTAAATGAGAAAGTATACTTTAAAACTAAGCCACTCCTCAAGAGTGCTCTGCTTCTAGGGGGCTTTCTACATGTGAACTTGAGCTGTTTTAAATTCTATTCAGTTTTCAGTTAACAGTTTCTGTTTTAATTCCTACTTTATTTTAAATTTATTTACGAGAGAGAGAGAGAGAGAATGGGCACACTAGGGCCTCTAGTCACTGCAAATGCACTCCAGATGCATGTATCACCTTGTTCATCTGGCTTACGTAGGACCAGGAAACTCGAACCTGGGTCTTTATGCTTCTCAGGCAAGTGCCTTAACCTTTAAGCCAGCTCTCTGGCCCTAGTTTCCGTTTTAAAATTGCCTTTTTAAGGTGGAGGGAGGGCTAATCAAAATGGAAGAAGATATAAATAAATCATATGGAATCCTCCGGTTTTGGACAATGGAACACTCGGAAGCTGTAGATCATTGCTAGAAAAATTTCAGTGCCAGGGATGTGATATCTTTCAGTGAGTGGTTGGTCAGGTAGATCCCTGATGCCCCCAAAAAATTACAGGCCATTGCCGAGGCCCTTGGTTTCCCACCAGGAATAGATGGTAAGACCCTATTGCTGAAGACTCCACATACTTGGACTGCAAGGCCACTGAGAAATCCTGCTGGAACTGAGCTGATAACCTCCTCCATGTAGACCAGCTGACAGAAAGCTGGAAGAAGCCATTCTACATGCAGTTCAATGGGAGAAAGAGATACCACCAGTAAAGGTACTCAACAGTGGACACTGCAAGCCTTATAATTGGCCAGCCAGCCCAAATGAGCCAACGGGTACAATGGTGGCATATCTATCATGGTGGAAACCAGCTGCCCTCCAATTGGACTGGAGGCCCGCTCCATGGGAGGGAATACATCCCTGATCCTGAAAACTTAAAACAGGGGTAGTCATGAGCCCCAGAAGTATAAAATCTGCTGATGTCTGGATAAATGTATATACTATGCTTATCAAACTGCCCAGTAAGCACTTCTCTTAAAATTCATACCCTTATATTAATGCTACTCTCACTTTGGGTACAGAATTTTCTTTTCAGATGGCAGTGACCTTGGGACGACTCAGAAGGTATCATAGTGCTGGAAAGAAGTGACTGGAGTACTGAGTAACATCTTGATCACACCTTCCAAGGCTCACGGTCTAATGCGGAAGAGGTGGCAGAAAGAATGTAAGAGCTAAAGGAAGGGTAGGACTCCTTACAACGTGCTCCCTCCAGACACAAAATGGCCTGGATATCCATGACCTCACAGTGCCTGACACTACCTACACAAGACCATCATAAGAAGAGGAAAAGACCATGACATCAAAATAAAAAGAGACTGATTGAGATGGGGAGGGGATATGATGGAGAATGGAATTTCAAAGGGGAAAGTGGGGGGGGAGGGTATTACCATAGGATACATTTTATAATCATGGTAAATGTTAATAAAAATTGAGAAAAAAAGTAAAAATAAATAAATAAAAACAGAAAAAAAGAAAAACCAAAAAATAAAAATAAAAAACTTTAAAACACTCAAGGGAGAAATTGTAGGAGACTCTAGGAAATGTAAAGACATCCCTGTACTTGGATCAGAAGAGTCAATATTGTGAAAATGGCAATCTTACCAAAAGCAATCTACACTTTTTTTTTTTGGTTTCTCGAGGTAAGGTCTCACGATAGTCCAGGCTTACCTGGAATTCACTATATAGTCTCAGGGTGGCCTCAAACTCATGGTGATCCTTCTACCTCTGCCTCCTAAATGCTGGGATTAAAGGCATGCATCACCATGCCCAGCTGCAATCTACACATTTAATGCAATCCCCAACAAAATTTCAATGGTATTCATCACAGAAATAGAAAAAACAATCCAAAAACTCATTTGGAAGCACAAAATAATCTTGAATATTTAAAACAATTTTGAGCAATAAAAATAAGGCTGGTTGGGCTGGAGAGATGGCTTAGTGGTTAAGCGCTTGCCTGTGAAGCCTAAGGACCCTGGTTCGAGGCTCGGTTCCCCAGATCCCACGTTAGCCAGATGCACAAGGGGGTGCACGCGTCTGGAGTTCGTTTGCAGAGGCTGGAAGCCCTGGCGCGCCCATTCTCTCTCTCCCCCTCTATCTGTCTTTCTCTCTGTGTCTGTCACTCTCAAATAAATAAATTAATTAATTAATTAAAAAAAATAAAAAATAAAAAAAGAACCTTAAAAAAAAAATAAGGCTGGTGGTATCAATATACCAGATTTTAACCTATATTACAGAACAATAGTAAAAAAAAAAAGCATGGTAATGGCACAAAAACAGACATGGAGATCAATGGAACAGAATTGAAGACGTAAGTCTGGGTAGCTATAACCACCTGATATTTGACAAAAATGCCAAATTTACTCATTGGAGAAAAGACAGCCTCTTCAGAAAATGGTGCTGGGAAAATTGGTATGTATCTGTAGAAGGATGAAAATAGATCCTGGGCTGGAGAGATGGCTTAGCGGTTAAGCGCTTGCCTGTGAAGCCTAAGGACCCCGGTTCAAGGCTCGGTTCCCCAGGTCCCACGTTAGCCAGATGCACAAGGGGGCACATGCGTCTGGAGTTCGTTTGCAGACGCTGGAAGCCCTGGCGCACCCATTCTCTCTCTCTCCCTCTATCTGTCTTTCTCTCTGTGTCTGTCGCTTTCAAATAAATAAAAAATTAAAAATTTAAAAAAAAAATAGATCCTTATCTCTCTCCGTGTACAAGCATTAAGTCCAAATGGATCAAAGACCTAAAATCAGACCCAAAACTCAGAAACTGCTAGAGAAAAAAAGTAGGGGAAATCCTTCAACATATTGGTATTGGCAAAGACTTTCTGAATATAACCCCAATTGCTCAGGCAATAAAACCACAGATTAACCGCTGGGACCCCATGAAACTACAAAGCTTTTGTATGGCAAAAGATACTGTGACTAGAGCAAAGAGGCAACTTACAGAATGAGAGAAAAATCTTTGCCAGCTATACATCTGATAGGACATACAAAGAGCTCAAAAAATTAAATAATAAGAAATTAAACAACCCAATTAAAAATGGGCTATGGAACTATATAGTTCTTAAAAGAAGAAACACAGATGGTATATAAACATCTAAAAAAAGGTTCTACATCCCTAGTCATCAGGGAAATGCAGATTAAAACTACATTGAGATTCCATCTCACTCCTGTCAGATTGGCCACCATCATGAAAACAAATGATCATAAATGTTGGCGGGGATGTGGAAAAAAAGGAACCCTTCTACACTGTTGGGAATACAACCTGGTCCAGCCATTGTGGAAATCAGTGTGGAGGATCCTGAGACAGCGGATGCAATAGTTACATGTCTATCATGGTGGAAACCAACTGCCCTCTAATTTGACTGGAGGCCTGCTCCATGACAGGGAATACATCCTTGATACTGAAAACCTGTAACAGGGATAGTCATGAGCCCTATGAGTGTAACATCGGCTGCTGTCTGGCTAAATGTATATACTATGCTTACCAAACTGCCTAGTAAGTACTTCTCTCAATGTTCGTACCTATATATTAATGCTACTCTCACTTTTGACTAGAGAACCTTCTCTTTTCAGATGGTAGTGACCTTGGGATGACTCAGAAGGCACCATGGTGCTGAGAAGAAGTGACAGAGGAGTGCTCGGCACGGGAATATCTCAATCACACCTTCCAAGGCTCAGGGTCCATTGCGGAAGAGGTGGCAGAAAGAAAGTAAGAGCCATAGGAAGGGTAGGACTCCTTACAATGTGCTCCTCCAGACACAAAGTGGCCTGGATATCCATGACCTCACTGTGCCTGACACTACCTACATAAGACCATCATAATAGGAAAAGATCATGACATCGAAATAAAAAATAGACTGATTGAGAGGGGGAAGGGATATGATGAAGAATAGAGTTTCAAAGGAGAAAGTGCAGGGCAGGGAATTAATTAAAAAAGATAAATAAAAGTAATGGGAGTTGGGCATGGTGACACACATCTTTTAATCCTAGTACTTGGAAGGCAGAGGTAGAAGGATCACAGTGAATTCAAGGCCAACCTGAGACTACACAATGAATTTCAGATCACCCTGGGCTACAGCAAGGCTCTACCTTGAAAAACAAGTATGCATGTATGTTTCTGTCATTTTGTAGTTCCGCAAATGGTTAGCAAGAATTCCTCTTCTTAGTCGGGGATGGTGGCACACACCTTTAATCCCAGCATGTGGGAGGCAGAGATAGGAGGATCACTATGAGTTCAAGGCTAGCCTGAGACTACAGAATGAATTCCAGGCCAGCCTGGGCTAGAGCAAGATTCAATCTCAAGAAACCAAATAATAATAATAATAATTAATTAATTAAAATAAAATAAAAAAGAGAATGGGTGGGCCAGGGCCTCAGCCACTGCAATCAACTCCAGATGCTTTCGCCACCTAGTAAGCATGTGCAAACCTTTGTGATCTGGCTTATATGGGATCTGGAGAGAAATCAAACATGGGTTCTTGAGCTTTGCAGGCAAGCACCTTAACCACTTAATCAGCCCCACTTTTTTTCTTTTTAGGTTGATTCCCACTCTTTCACAGGTTGACCTGGAATTCACTTTGTAGTCTCAGCCTGGCCTCAAACTCACGGTGACCCTTCTACCTCTGCCTGTCGAGTACTGGGATTAAAGGCATGCGCCACCATGTCTGGTTTAAGATCCTGTCTCTTAAAAGTTGTGTCTTCTGAATTTTTACCATGAAAGCTTCTAATTTGGGCTGGAGGGAGGATTAAGTGGTCAGGGCACTTGCCTGCAAAACCAAAAGGCCATAGTTCAATTCCCCAGGACCTATGTAAGCCAGATACACAAGGTGGTGCATATGTCTGGAGTTCTTTTGCAGCAGTTAGATGCCATCCATTCTCTCTCTCGCCTTCTCAAATACATACATACACACATACACGCACACACACATATATATTAAGGTTTATAATTTACATAATTTTTTGGTTTTTCAAGGTAGTGTCTTGCTCTAGCCCACACTGACCTGGAATTCATTATATAGTCTCAGAGTGGCCTCAAACGGCAATCCTCCTACCTCTGGGCAGAGCACTGCCTCTGTGAGTACATCACAACTCCTAGATGGTAGCCAAAGGAATGTCTCACCTCCTGGATAAAACCAAGCAGGAATGTGTGAGGCTGCACTGATACTCAGGATAGTACACAATGTGTGCTTATGAATCACTTACTTCTGAACTTTTTCATTTAATGTATTTGAACCCAGGTTGACTGCAGGGAAGGGGAATTACTGCATGTGATAAAAAGCATTCTAAAACAAAAAAAGAAACAAAAGAAAAGGAAAAAAACAAAAATTAACAATTAAATTTAAAAAGTATTCTAAGCTGGGTGTGATGACGCACACCTTTAATCCCCACACTTCGGAGGCAGAGGTAAGAAGATGGCCAAGAGTTCTAGGCCACCCCGAGACTACATAATGAATTCCAGGTCAGCCTGACCTAGAGTGAAATCCTACCTCGAAAAAAAAAAAAAAAGAAAATATTCTAGACAGACATGGGGACGGACACCTTTAATCCCACTTTAATCATTACTAAGGATGCAGAGAACAGGTCCAGGAGTGAGATATCAACCTATGAGCTGTTGGTCAGAGGGGCTTCAGAGGAGCCCAAAACAATGCTAACTATTGCTATTGCTCTTGGTAGCCCACAAAAACTAGATGGGAAGTCCCTATTACTGAGGATATCACATGTAACAGTTGCAAGACAGAGAAAAGAAGCTGGAACTGAGCTGCAAACTTCCTCCCTGCAGGCTAGCACTCATGGTGCTGGAAAGTGCTATGCAGGCTGCTGGGGAGAAACGGTATCAATATCAACAGTCTTACTCTATGTGCTCCACTGGTATAACAGTGGAATGACTGCCACAGGGGGGATCAATTGCTTAATTATTACACTTCCAGTCTGCTCCAGAGAAGGGAATGCAAGACTGGTACTGTAAACCTGATCAAAAGCCCACTGGGGGGCTGGAGAGATGGCTTAGCAGTGAAGCCTAAGTACTCATGTTCGACTCTCCAGATCCCATGTAAGCAAGACCCAGAAAGGGATGTAAGTGCAAAAGGTCACACATGTGAAAATAATGGCACATGCATCTGGAGTTTGATTACAGTGGCTGGAGGCCTTGGCACACTAATTCTCTCTCTCTCTCTCTGATTTATTTAAAAAAAAAAAAACAAAACCACTGGGACTAAGCATGATGGGGTACACCTTTAATCCCAGCACTCAGGAGGCAGAGGTAGGAGGCTACCCTGAGACTACATAGTGAATTCCAGGTCAGCCTGGGCTAAAGCAAAACCTTACCTCAAAAATAAAGAAAGAAATAAATGTTTAAAAAACTTTTATTAGTTATGTATATAGTGTTATACAGCCATGATGGTACCATCGTTAGCCTTCTCTCTAAAAAATTTTTAAGAGAAAGAAGCCAGATGTAGTGGTACACACCTTTAATATCAGCACTTAGGAGGCAGAGGTAAGATCACCATGAGTTCAAGGTCACTTGACACTACACAGTGAATTTCAGGTCAGCCTGGGCTAGAGTGACACCCTACCTCGAAAAACCAAAAAGGGCTGGGAAAACGGCTTAGTGATTAAGGTATTTGCTTGCAAAGCCTAAGGATCCCCCTAATAATCCAGATGCACAAGGGGTGCATGAATCTGGAGTTCATTTGCAGTGGCTGGAGGCCCTGGTGTGCCCATTCTCTCTCTCTCTCAAATAAATAAATAAGTAAATAAGCAAACAACCAGGAAAATGCACAGGGTATGGTGGTCCATGCCTTTAATCTCAGTGCTCTGAAGTAGGAGGATTGCTGTAAATTCAAGCCAGCCTGTGAGTTCCAGGTTAAGTCTGGGCTAGAATAAGACCATACTTGAAAAAAGCCTCCTCCCCCCAGGAAAAAAAAAAAAAAAAAAGGCTGGGCATGGTGGCGCACACCTTTAATCACAGCACTCGGGAGGCAGAAGCCACCCTGAGACTACATACTGAATTCCAGATCAGCCTGGGCTAGAGTGAGACCCTACCTCAAAAAAACAAAAATAAATAAAAATAGGAAAATTGGTTCAGATTATATATATATATATATACACACACACATACATACACACACACACACACACACACACACACACATATACATACATACATACATACATACATATATATATATTTGGTTTTCCAAGCTTTGTTTTTTTGAGGTAGGGTCTTCCTGTAGCTGACCTGGAATTCAATTATGTATTCTCAGGGCAGCCTGGAACTCATGGAGATCCTCCTACTTCTGCCTCTTTAATGCTGGGATTAAAAGCATGCACCACCATGGCAGGATTAAGTAAGCAATTTGACCACTAACTCCTGTCTAGTAAGTACCAGATCCTGGAGAGGAAGTCACAGTGCAAACCCCAGAAGTTTCATTCTACATCTGCCAGATATGACCAATCATGCTAACTGCAGTGGTTTCAAGCTTACAGACAGCTTTAAAGCAGTACAGAAATTAGACAGCTATCAACCAACTTCCCACTACTTAATAATGATAGACTTTACACTACCTCTGATCTCCGAGCAGGGGAGACTCATGTTGAAATCAATTAATTGTTTAAAACTGATAAAATTCAGCCAGGGCGTGGGCATGGGTGTGGTGTAGGATTAAAGGCATGTTCACCACTCCTGGCCCTCTTTTTTGAAATATGGTACTTCCTTCATTAGGGTGAGTAAAACTATTAAGTATCTTTTTTTTTTAATAGGAGAAAATACCCCACCCAGCCAGGAGTGTTGGCTGTGGTGCTTTCTTTAATCCCAGAACTCAGGAGGCAGAAGCAGGTGGATCACCATGAGTATGAGGCTAACCTGAGACTCCACAGTGAATTCTAAGTCAGCCTGAGCTAAAGTGAAACTCTACCGCAAAACCAAAGCAAATCAAAAAAAAACATAGAGAGGTTGGAGTCAAAACCATTTCTCCTTTCCTGAAAATGGTTTCACTAACAAGTCCTCAGGAGAGTAAGGCAGAAAAGTTTACAGGCAGATACACAAGAATCAAAGAACAGCACCCACCTCCAAGAGCTTAACTATGAATTTAAATTACTTAATATAGCTAGGCAAGATGGACACGCCTTTAGTCCCAGCACTTGGGAGGCAGAGGTAGGAGGAGTGCCATGAGTTCCAGGCCACCCTGAGGCTACATAGTGAATTAGAGGTTAGCCTGGGCTAGAGAACCAACCTTGAAAAACAAAAATTAAAATAAATAAGCCAGGCGTGGTGGTGCACACCTTTAATGCCAGCACTCTGGAGGCAGAGGTAAGAGGATCGGCATAAATTCGAGGCCACACTGAAAACTACACAGTGAATTCCAGGCCAGCCTGGACCACAGTGAGACCCTATCTCGAAAACCCAAATAAATTACTTATTATAACTTCATACCAGAATAGAAATAACAGCCCAAATAATCATGATTTGCTTTGTTGATCACCCCTCTGCAAAATTCAAAATTCCTAAGAAAGAGACTCCTTACCTTCTCTTCCTTTCCTCCTATGTCATTTCTAGATGCTTAGCTCTTTAAAGGTCCTCAAGAACGCCCTTATCTAACTAGGTATGGTGGCTCAGCCTTTTATCCAACCACTCACTCCAACCTGGGGCAGGAGACCCAGGTAAAGAATTTCCTTATCTCCTTAATTCCTCCATGCCTCTGCAAAATGTACCTGTGTTAAAATTCCCATTGGCTGGCTGGAGAGATGGCTTACAGTTAAGGCACTTGACTATGAAGCCTAATGACCCAGGTTTGATTCTCCAGGTCCCACATAAGCCAGCAAACAAAAAAAGATTTCTGCCTCTTCAAACACCAGGCAAGCTGGAGTGGACCCCCAAGAGTCCGGGCAGCCCCATCCCACTGCCTTGTTGGATATAGCCCAGACCTGGACGCTGAGCTGCATCCAGGTCTCCGCCAGGCTTTGTGCTCACCGACGTGGTGAGCCTCCCCTCTAGCATACCTACAATCTGTGTGGTAACAATCTGAACAGGCAAAGCGGAACGCTGTATTCTAGACATACCAAGTTCACTGCATTCCTGATCTCACACTGATGGTCATGACCTGCACATTACTGGGGCCATCAACATTCTCCCATGGATGGTAGAAGAGGGCCAAAAACTACAAAAAAAATTTCAAAAGAAAAGACATCCAGTCACTTCTGCGTGAGAATGAAAATACTTAGTAGCAGAGGCCAGTAAGTTGAAAAGGAGACATAAAGGGTGGAGAAAGGAAGGGAGGAGGATACTTAATAGGTTGATATTGTATATGTGTAATTACAATGATTGTAATGGGGAGGTAATATGATGGAGAATGGAATTTCAAATGGGAAAGTGTGGGGGTGGGGAGGGAGGGAATTCCCATGGGATATATTTTATAATCATGGAAAATGTTAATAAAAATTAAAAAAAAAAAAAAAAAAAAGAAAAGACATCCAAGTGCAAGAAGTGGGGCTGGAGAGATCATGGCTCAGCAGTTTAAAGTGCTTGCTTGCAAAGCCTGATGACCTAGGTCTGAATACCCAATACCCATGTAAATCCAGATGTACAAGTAGTGCATGCATCCTGACTTTACTGATGTGATCATACTCTGTCTCCGTCTTTCTGTCTCTCTCAAATAAGTAAACATATTAAAACAGAGTCATCAAGATGACGCACACCTTTAATCCCAGCACTTGGGAAGCAGAGGTAGGAGGTGAGTTCAAGGCCACCCTGAGACTGCATAGTGAATTCCAGGTCAGTCTGGGCTAGAGGGAGACCCTACCTCAAAATACCAAAAAAAAAGTAGAAGGGAAGTGGAAGAAGGGGCACAAAAGGAAGTAATGGGAGGAGATCATGTTCAAATATATATATGAAAACTGTCAATGAAACAAAGGTTAAGGAAGGAACAAACGTGGGGGGAGGAGGCCACATGCCTACAGTTCCTGTACTCTATACTCTGGCAGAAGTGCTGACAATATGCAGCCACTACATATGGACGGCAGAACATGCAACACCTACATCCACCAGGTCCACCTGCGCCTTGCTCTAGCCAGGTACCTGAGCTCGTACCCAGACCGCCACATAAAAAGCTGGAAGCCAAAGCGGCCTTCTGCATCCCACGCTGATGGCAAGACGGGAGAGGAGAAAGGAGAATTTCCTTGATCACAGCAAAGACCAGCAGAGCAAGAATGCAGTGAGGGACTGGAGAAATGACTCAGTGGTTAAGGTGCTGCTGCGAAACCTAAGGACCCACGTAAGCAGACGGATAAGGTGGCCACGGAAATGGAGTCTCTTTGCAGCAGCTGCAGGCCATGGCGCACCTCTTCTCTCTCTCCCTCCCTTCCTCCCTCCCTATCTCAAATAAATAATTTAAAAAAAAAAAACAACTTAAAAAGAAAGTATTCAGTGTGAGAAACTCCGCAACTGAGGCCCAGTTCTTTGTTAGTTTATAGCAGAGATTGTCTCCTATGACTGCCGATAATATCTTCACATTGTCTGTGTGGTATTTCCACAGTATGGTCTTTACTGTCCAGGTTTTTTCTGTTCAGGGTTACTTAGGTATTTTCTAGGTTGGAGGTTTTAGCAAGAACTCTGCTTTTTTGTTCTTGTTGTTTTGTGGGTTTTTTGAGATAAGATCTCACTCTAGCCCAGGATGACCTGGAATTCACTATGTAGTCTCAGGGTGGCCTTGAACTCACTGTGATCCTCCCACCTCTGCCTCCGAGTGCTGGGATTAAAGGCTTACACCACCACGCCCAGCTAACTCTGTTTTTTTTTTTTTTGGGGGGGGGGCGGGTTTTGAGGTAGGGTCTCACTCTGGTCCAGGCTGACCTGGAATTCACTATGTAGTCTCAGGGTGCCCTCGAACTCATGGCGATCCTCCTACCTCTGCCTCCCACGTGCGAGGACTGAAGGCATGTGCCACCATGCCGGGCTCTCTGCTCTTTTTTTGAGGCCTCACAAAACTCATCTTGACAGGTCCATCCATGGAAACATAATCTCTCTAGTGTGCACTTAAAAACTCAGTACCGGGCTGGAGAGATGGCTTAGCGGTTAAGCGCTTGCCTGTGAAGCCTAAGGACCCCGGTTCGAGGCTCAGTTCCCCAGGTCCCACGTTAGCCAGATGCACAAGGGGGCGCACGCGTCTGGAGTTCATTTGCAGAGGCTGGAAGCCCTGGCGCGCCCATTCTCTCTCTCTCCCTCTCTCTGTCCTTCTCTCTGTGTCTGTCGCTCTCAAATAAATAAATAAATAAATAAATAATTTAAAAAAAATAAAAAAAAAAACTCAGTATCACCTACTTCTTTGGACAATAGAACACTCAGGAGCTGCAGATTGTTACTAAAAAATTTTCAGTGCCAGGGATGTAATACCTTCCAGTGAGTTGTTGGCCAGGGAGATCCTGATGTCCCCAAAACATTAAGGCCATTGCCGAGGCCCTTGGTTTCCCACCAGGAATAGATGGTAAGACCCTATTGCTGAAGACTCCACATGCTTGGGCTGCAAGGTCATTGAAAAATCCTGCTGGAGCTGAGCTGAAAACCTCCTCCATATAGACCATAACAGAAAGCTAGAAAAAGCCATGCTGCATGCAGTTCAGTGGGAGAGAGTGAAATCACCAGTGAAGATACTCAACAGTGGACACTGCAAGCCTTATATTTTGCCAGGCAGGCCAAATGAGCCTACAAGCACAATAGTGGCATGTCTGTTGTGGGGGGAACCAACTGCTATCTAATTGAACTGGAGGCCCGCTCCTTGCGAGGGAATACATCCCTGATACTGAAAACCTACAACAGGGGTAGCCATGAACCCTAAGGATTTAACATCTGCTGCTGTCTGGCTGAATACATATACTATGTTCAAACTGCCCAGTAAGCACTTCTCTTAATGTTCATACCCATAATTAATGCCACTCTCACTTTTGGTAGAGAACCTTCTCTTTTCAGATGGCAGTGACCTTGGGATGACTCAGAAGGCATCATGGTGCTGGAAAGAAGTGACAGGAGTGCTCAGTACCGCAATATCTCTATCACACCTTCCAAGGCTCAGGGTTTATAGCAGAAGAGGTGGCGGAAAGAATGTAAGAGCCAAAGGAAGAGTAGGACTCCTTACAATGTGCACCTCCAGACACAAAATGGCCTTGATATCCATGACCTCACAGTGCCTGACACTACCTACACAAGACCATCATAATAGGAAAAAGATCATAACATCAAAATAAAAGATAGACTGATTGAGATGGGGTGGGGATATGATGGAGAGTGGAGTTTAAAAGGGAAAGTGGGGGAAGGGAGGGAATTACCATGGGATATTATTTACAATCATGGAAGTTGTTAATAAAAAACTTATTTGGAAAAAAAAACAAAAAACTCAATTTCAACTAGAGCAAGACCCTACCTCAAAAAACCAAAAATAATAAAATAAACTCGGTTTCTACCCATTAGTCAGGTCCAAAGCAACTTCCTTTCAGTTGTTGGGGTATTGGTTATGGAAGCACCCTACTCTTGGCTCCAATTTTATTTAGACTGTTGTAGCAAAATACCATACATTGGGTAGCTTATAAAAACAGAAATTTGGGTTGGAGAGATGGCTTAGCAGTTAAGATGCTTGCCTGCAAAGCCAAAGGACCCCGACCATGTAAAGGCAGATGCACAAGTGGCACAAGCACCTGGGGTTCATCTGCAAAGGCTGGAGGCCCTGCGCCCTCATAGTCTAAGTAATTTAAAAACCAAACAAAAAAACAGAAATTAAAGGTGGCGCACACCTTTAATCCCAGCACTCAGGAGGCAGAGGTAGGAGGATCGCCTTGACTTCAAGGCCACCCTGAGATTAAATAGTGAATTCCAGGTCAGCCTGAGCTGGAGAGAAACCCTACCTTGAAAAACCGAAAAAAGGGCCAGGTGTGGTGGCACACGCCTTTAATCCCAGCACTCAGGAGGCAGAGGTAAGAGGATCACTGTGAGTCTGAGGCCAGCCTGAGACTACATAGTGAATTTCAGGTCAGCCTGGGCTATTAAACAAAAAACAGGCTAGAGAGATGGCTTAGCGGTTAAGGCACTTGCCTGAGAAACCTGAAGACTCATGTTCAACTCTCCAGGTCCCAGGAAGCCAGACACAGAGTGACACAAGCATGCAAGTGCAAGGGTGCACATAAGGATAAGGGGGTACACGCATGTGGAGTTCGATTGCAGTGGCTGGATGCCCTGGCACACCAATTCTCAAAAGAAAAATTCTTTTCACACTTCTGGAAGCTAGAAAGACTAAAATTCAGACAATGGCCAACTAAGTGTCAGTTGACTGCCTACTCTCTGGTTCACAGTTGGTGCCTTATAGCAGCTGTGTCCTCGAAAGTAAAATGGGAGGAGATAAGCCAGATGTGATGGCACACACCTTTAATTCCAGGCAAAAGTAGGAGGATCACTCTTCCGAGGATCGCCCTTGAGTTCAAGGCCACCCTGAGACTACATAGTGAATTCCAGGTCAGCCTGGACCATAGAGTGAAACCCTACCTCAAAAAAACAGAAAAAAAAAAAAAAAAGAGGAGGTAAATCAGCTCTCTGTGGACTCCAGTTTCTTATGGAGGGCTTTTTTTTTTTTTTTTTTTTGAGGGGACAGGGTCTCATGTTGCCCAAGCTGGCCATCAACTCACTATACTCACTATGTAACTAAGAGTAATGTTAACTGCTGATTTTCCTGCCTTCCCATCCCAGGAATTACAAGTGTGCAGCTGTGCACAGCTGCAGGCCTCTGTTACAGGGCAACTAGTCTCATTCCCCAGAGGCTCTGACACTGTGCTAGCACAGGTGAAGGTTTCAAAGACGCTCTTTAAAGGGACACGAACATTAAGGACAGCACTGTGTTTTAGACACTGCCTTTTCTTTTCCTAAGTGACTTCTTATCCATACCTGTAAATATACATGGGCTCCAAAAGCTCTATTTCTGGGATTTATTTATATCGTGAATGCATTCTGCATTTATAACTTGATTTGAAGCACTTAGGTGTGAAATTCTGGAATACTCTACACTTGTAGTACTGGCCAGTAAGTGCAAACAAGCATAAACCAACTTCATTCTGTACTTTTGCAAAGCTGAAACATCTGTGTTTTGACCTCAATTTAAAAAAAGAAAAAAGAGAAATGAAAACTCAGTATGAAAATGAGCAATAAGAGGGAAACTTTCTCCAAAATACAAAAACCACAGTTTAAAACTGCTATCAGAGAGTTGGGTGTGGTGGCGCACACCTTTAATTCCAGCACTCAGGAGGCAGAGGTAGGAGGATTATTGTGAGTTCAAGGCCACCCTGAGACTACATACTGAATTCCAGGACAGTCCAGGCTAGAGTGAGACCCTCCAACAACAACAACAAAAAGGGGCTCAGAGATGGCTTGGCAGTTAAGCACTTGCCTGCAAAGCCAATGGACACAGGTTAGATTCTGCAGGACCCACGTAAGCCAGATGCACAAGGGGGTGCATGCATCCAAGGTTCTTTCACAGAGGCCAAAGGCCCTGGTGCACCCGTTCTCTCTCTTCCTCTCAAATACATAAATAAAAATGATAATTATAATAAACAAAAAAAATCACTTCATTTGGGCTGGAGAGATGGCTTAGCAGTTAAGCGCTTGCCTGAGAAGCCTAAGGACCCCGGTTCGAGGCTCAGTTCCCCAGGTCCCACGTTAGCCAGATGCACAAGGGGTCGCACGCATCTGGAGTTCGTTTGCAGAGGCTGGAAGCCCTGGCGCGCCCATTCTCTCTCTCTCCCTCTATCTGTCTTTCTCTCTGTGTCTGTCGCTCTCAAATAAATAAATAAATAAATTTTTAAAAATCACTTCATTTAATCATTAAAAATGTGGCTTGTAAACCGGGTATGGTGGCGCATGCCTTTAATCCCAGCACTTGGGAGGCAGAGGTAAGAGAATTGCTGTGAGTTCAAGGCCACCCTGAGACTGCATAGTGAGTTCCAGGTCAGCCTGGACTAGAGTGAAACCCTACCTCAAAAAACAAAAATCAAAAAAAAAAAAAAAAAACAACTTTTGAATAAACTATTTTGTAGTTTTGGTTATGGGCATGACTATAATTTTCACTATAATGTGATAACCTGTGGGTTTAGTTAACTCAGACTCCAAGGAATCACAGCAATCAGTCTTTACTATATAACAAGCCTTTTTAAAAAAAATTTCTTAACCGGGCATGGTGGTGCATGCCTTTAATCCTAGCACTCCCCAGCACTCGGGAGGTAGAGGTAGGAGGAGTGCCATGAGTTCAAGGCCACCCTGAGACTCCATAGTGAATTCCAGGTCAGCCTGGGCTAGAGTGAGACCCTACCTCGAAAAAAAAAAAAATTTCATAGGGGTAGAGATATGGCTTAGCCGTTAAGGTGCTTGCCTGCAAAGCCAAAGGACCCAGGTTCAATTCCCAAGGACCCATGTAAGCCAGATGCACAAGGTACTGTAGGTGTCTGGAGTTCCTTTGCAGTGGCTGGAGGGCCTGGTGTGTCCATTCTCTCCCTCCCTATACATCCCCCTTCCTCAGATAAATGAATAAAAATAAAATATTTAAAAAAAATAATAAAAAATAATATAAATAAATAAATAAATAAAAATAAAAATAAAAAAATATATTAACAAAATATTGTATAGCACATAGCTAAGTAAAGGTCATGTTTCTGAGGGACAAGAGTTGTAGCTCAGTGGTAGAGTGCTTGTGGGGCCAGGGTGCAACACTCACAACTGGTGAGGGAGGAAGGGCAGGTATGTAGGCATTACAGCTCATAACCACCACATAGGAAATTTCCTTGAGGTGCTCGGTATCAAACTTAAGGCCTCATACACGGGAGACAAGCCTCCGCCACTGAGTGACATCCCCAGCACCATACATAAATTAAAAAAAAAAAAAAAAAAGAGGAGGGGGAAGATGGCTCAGTGATGAAAGGTACTCTTACAAAACCTGACAGCCAGCTTCAATTCGCCATTACTCACATAAAACCAAACACACAAAATGGTGCATTCATCTGGAGTTTGTTTGCAATAGCCCCGCCCCCACTATCAAATAAATAAAAATATTTTTAAAAGAAAAAAAAAGGGGGAGCTGGCCATGGTAGCACATGCCTATAATCTCAACACCTGGGAGGTAGAGATAGAAGGCTCAGTAGGAGTTCAAGGCCAATATGAGATATATGAGACTATCTCAAAAAGAAATAAATAAAATAATGGACTGGTGAGATGACTCAGAAGTTAAAAGCACTTGCTTGTAAAGCCTGACAGCCTAGGGTTCAATTCCCCAGTACCCACATAAAGCCAGATGCACAAGGTGGTGCGTGTGTGCATCTGGAGTTCATTTCCAGTGGCAGGAGGCCCTGGCCTGCTCACTTAAACTAACTCTCTTTCTCTGCTTATAAATAAATAAATATTCACATCAGCCTGGGCCAGAGTGAGACCTTACCTCAAAAAAATAAATTAGCCCAAAGTGAGGTCAGGGGAAGAGATTAAGTAAAGGAAAGGTGGAAGAAGGGCTAATCAAAATCTAAGAGGATATAAATAAATCATATGAAATCCTACTTTTTGGACAATAGAGCACTCAGGAGCCATAGATTTTGCTAGAAAATTTCAGTGCCAGGGATGGGATACCTTCCAGTGAATTGTTGGCCAGGGAGGTCCCTAATACCCCCAAAACATTATGGGCCATTGCCAAGTCCCTTGGTTTCCCACCAGAAATAGATGGTAAGACCCTACTGCTGAAGACTCCACATACTTGGGCTGCAAGGCCACTGAGAAATCCTGCTGGAACTGAGCTGATAACCTCCTCCATGTAGACCAGCTGACAGAAAGCTGGAAGAAGCCATTCTGAATGCAGTTCAATGGGAGAGAGAAATCACCAGTGAAGATACTCAGCAGTGGACAATGCAACCCTTATATTTGGCCAGCCAGTGGGTACAATAGTGGCACGTCTATCATGGTGGAAACCAACTGCCCTCCAATTGTACTGGAGGCCCGCTCCATGGGAGGGAATACATCCCTGATACTGAAAACAAAACAGGGGTAGTCATGAGCCCTAGGGGTGTAACTCCTGCTGCTGTTTGGATAAATGTATATACTATGCTTATCAAACCACCTCATAAGCACTTCTCTTAATGTTCATACCCTTATATTAATGCTACTCTCACTTTTGATAGAGAATCTTCTCTTTTCAGATGGCATGTCCTTGGGGTCACTTAGATGGCAGCATGGTGCTGGAAAGAGGTGACTGGAGTGCTCAGTACTGTAGTATCTCTATCACACCTTCCAAGGCTTAGGGTCTATTGCAGAAGAGGTGGTGGAAAGAATGTAAGAGCCAAAGGAAGGGTAGGACTCCTTACAATGTGCTTCCCCCAGACACAAAATGGCCTGGATATCCATGACCTCACGGTGCCTGACACTACCTACACAAGACCATCAAAATAGGAAAAAGATCATGACATCAAAATAAAAGAGAGACTGATTGAGATGGGAAGGAGATATGATGGAGAATGGAGTTTCAAAGTGGAAAGTGGGAGGAGGGAGGGTAGTACCATGGGATATTTTTATAATCATATTAATATAATTTTTATAATGGAAGTTGTTAATGAAAATTTGAAAAACAAAATAAATTAGAAGAAAAAAGACTGGCATATACAAGTACAAAGATGACTTCTAAGTAGATTATAGGTTCATTGTTGACATTATATATGTTGATGACCACTTTACCACCACACAGGTGCAGTGATAGGAGAAACACAAGGTTATTAATAAAGTTCAAGACAGGTTAGGCTAGAGCGCTAATAGGGCACCTAACCCTCCGCTGAAAGCTCCTGTCTGGGTTGAAGTCTCCCCAGACATCAATGCAGAAATCTAGTTTTTTTTAACTCATTTGGAAAGGGGTTTTGCCTTGAGAAATCTCTGCAGTTTATAATCCTAAAACAGTTCCAATACTAAAACATCCAAATATGGCAGAAAATGTAAGAACTCAAAGGACTTACAGGTAAAAGTTAACTAGATGGCTTTTTATTTTCTCAAGGTAGGGTGTCACTCTAGCCCAGACTGACCTGGAATTCACTCTGTAGTCTCAGGTGGCTTCGAACTCATAGAAATCATCCCACCTCTGCCTCCTGAGTGCTGGGATTAAAGGTGTGCACCACCACGCCCGGTTAGATGGCGTTTTGATGAGAGGAATAAGGTTACACATGGAAGAAAACACTCCTCCACACATCTAAGACTGGTAGATTTGCAGCAGGAAGTACAGCAAGGGGAGGGAGATCAGAACCTTGGGTTTCTGCCACTTACCATGTCTCAGTGTCTTGGTTTATGAAGTGGGGGTAGAAATACCTACATCTAGGTTTCTCGGCAGCTAAATGAAAAAATGTGACAACAATTTTTGGCATAGTATCTAACACATAGTGTTCCCAAAAGTGGTAGTAGCTGTTATGACACACCCATTCTCTCTCTTCCTCCTCCTCCTCTTGTTTCTCTCTCTCTCAAAAGAATAAATAAATAAATAAAATATATATTGAAAGTAAAAAAACAAAGACCGGCTGGGTATGATGGGGCAGGCCTATATTCCTAGCACCTAGTACCTTGATGGCAGCTGGAGGATTAGGGTTCAAGCCCAACTCCAGGCTAGATGCGGCTACAACAAAAAGGCCCAGGAATATAATTTAGTAGTACAGTGCTAGTTTAGCATATACAAGGGCTGGGCTCAATCCAAAGAATCTCAAAACAAAAAAAAAAACTGGAAAAAAAAAGAAAAAGAAAGGCAGATTCTGGGGACTCATTTCTCCAGAGTTCAATTCCATGAGTTTAAAGTAGACATTTTTTTGTTTTGTTTTGTTTTTGCTGTTGTTGGTTTTTGGGGGTTTTTTTTGTTTGTTTGTTTGTTTGTTTGAGGTTTCACTTTAGTCCAAGCTGACCTGGAATTCACTATGTAGTCTCAGACTGGCCTGGAACTCAAGGCTCCCAAGGGCTGGGATTAATGGCATGTGCCACCACACCCAGCTTTTTTTTGTTTTTTTTTTTGAGGTAGGGTTTCACACTAGTGCAGGCCTGACCTGGAACTCACTTTGCCACCACACCCAGCTTTTTTTGTTTTTTTTTTTTTGAGGTAGGGTTTCACACTAGTGCAGGCCTGACCTGGAACTCACTTTGCCACCACACCCAGCTTTTTTCTTTCTTTTTTTGAGGTAGAGTTTCACACTAGCACAGGCCTGACCTGAAACTCACTCTATAGCCTAGGCAGGCCTCAGTCTCAGAGATCCTCCTACCTAAACATCCAGACATTAGCCACTACGCCTGACCTGAAAATTAGATTCTTCCAGAGAAAGAGCTAGCCTAAGTGGAATAGACATGTTCCCAAATTCACGCATTCAACCATTTTCTTTTCTTTTTTTTTTGGGGGGGGGGGTTGGTGGTTTCGAGATAGGGTCTCACTCTAGCTCAGGCTGACCTGGAACTCACTCTGTAGTCTCAGGGTGGCCTCAAACTCACTGTGATCCTCCTACCTCTGCCTCCCAAGTGCTGGGATTAAAGGCATGCACCACCACACCCGGCTCACATTCAACCATTTTCTTTCTTTCTTTTTTTTTTTTTTTTTTTTTTTGGTGGTGCATGCCTTTAATCCCAGCACTCAAGAGGCAGGGGTAGGAGGATTGCTACTGAATTTTCTTTTTTTGTTGGAGAATATTTTTAAACAAGAGACTTACAGAATGTAGTAAATGATGGGGAGGAAAGAATAGAGAAATGGAGTGCTATCTCTGAAAAGGCAACTGAACAGCCACCTGAACAAGATGGACTTGGTCAAAACGGAATCTCACATCCTGGAGCAAAGGCCCTAAGCAAGCTCGGGCAAATTCCAGGCACAATACAAAAGAAGGTGGAACACAGGAAGACACTGGTGTGGCCAGATTCCAGCCCGGAAGTATGCACATGGATACAAAGGGACACAAAGTGAGATGAGAAGGCAATGACAAGTGCCTGACAAGCCTTGATAAGGAGTTTGGTTTTTACTCTGAATGGAAAACTTTCAATAAGAGGGGGATGACAGAATTCTGGTTTATATTTCTTTTTCTTTTAAAATGGGCACACCAGGGCCTCTAGCTACAACAACAAACTCCAGATGTGTACGCCCCCTGTGCTTAAGTGGGTCCTGGAGAATTGAAACTGGGTCTTTTTGGCTTTGCAGGTAAGCGCCTTAAATAATAAGCCATTTTTCCAGCCCAATTCTGGTTTATATTTTAAAGGATCTCGGGCAGTGGCAAGGGGAATGAATGCACCAAAAAAAGCCAAAGGGGGCTCAGTGGTTAAAGGAGCTTGCTTCCAAAGACTTCCAACCTGGGTTCAATTCCCAGTACCCACATAAAGCCAGATGCGCAAAGTGGTGTATGCATCTGGAGTTCCTTTACAGAAGCAGGAGGCCCTGGTGTGCCCACATTCATGTTCTTTCTTTCTCTCTCTCATAAATAAATATACAAGCCAGCCAGCCAAACTGGGAGGCGGGCAGGATGCTGTAACTGTCCACAGGAAAGATGATGATAACCAAGTAAAGGCCATGGCAGCAGGGATGGGAAGAGAAAGCATACTGAATACTATAATTTAAAGCAAATCAAAGGGGGTAAAAACTCACATTAAAAGTACCATAGCCAGCAGCACTTGAGAGGCAGAGGTAGGAGGACTGCCAAGAGTTCGACGCTGCCCTAAGAATACATAGTGAATTCCAGGTTAGCCTGAGCTAGAGTGAGACCCTACAGCGAAAAAGGAAAAAAAAAAAAAAAAAAAGTACCAAAGCCAGGCCTGGTAGTACATGCCTTTAATCCCAGCACTCAGGAGGCAAAGGTAGGATCACTGTGAGTTCAAGACCAGTGAATTGCAAGTACCAAGCATCTGGGACTAATGACTCAAGAGATAAAGAATGAGAAAGAGATTACAGGTTTAGTTAAGTTTGGAGAAATCAATGCCAAAATGATGAGTGTTAGCAGATGCAGGGTACTTCTCAGTACTTATGCTTCCATCTGGGCTAAAGAGGACATTTCTTTCCACCACAGGCTCTTCTGCTGACAGTGGTTTAAAAAAAACTGGACTGGGGGGCTAGTGAGATGGCTCAGTAGTTAAGTCACTTGCCTGTAAAGCCTGAGGGTTCAATCTCCAGTACCCATGTAAGGCCAGATATACAAAGTGGCACATGTGTCCGGAGTTCGGATGCTAACAGCAAGAGGTACTGGCACACCCATTCTCTTTCTCTCTTTTTCTTTCTTCCTTTCTCTCTCTCATTACAAATAATCAAAAAAAAAATTGGACTGGGGGCTCGAGAAATGGCTCAGCAGTTAAAGGCACTTGTTTGCAAAGTCTGAGGGTTCAATTCCCCAGTACCCAATTAAAGCCAGATGCATAAAATGGCATGTTTCTGGAGTTTATTTACTGTGGCAGGAGGCCCTGGCATGCCCATTCTTTCTATCTGCCTCTCTCACTCTCCAATAACTGGACTAGATGCTATACATTGCCAGGGACAGGGTTTTGACTCTGAATCCTGTCGCTCTGGCCTGGTGTTAAGTAAAACCTTGGACCCAAATATAACTGTCTATCTCCAGTCCTCCATGGCGAACTTGAACCTGACACCTACAACCCAATGTTAATGAAGCACAGAAAGTGTGAAGTGTTAAGTAAAAGCCTCCAAGGCCTTACAAGCTGGGATCCTCAACAGCTGATGATTATTTGGAGTCAGAGGCCAGCCTAAGACTACATAGTGAATTGCAGATAAGCCTGGGCTAGAGGGGGACCCTACCTCGGAATTAAAAAAAGTCAACTTATTTCACTACATTAGCGGGATTCCAACTCTGAAAGAAGGAAAGAAAAACTCAATGGCACACACAGGAGGAAAAGATTTGCTAAAAAGCCCATGTTCCAGAATATATCCTTTAAGGAAAGTGGTCTAAAGTCCCAAGAAACCTTCCTGGGTGTTATAGAAAACAATATATATATAATTCCTTTTGCTGCTGACCACAGAGACACTTCAATTAGTGAGCTCTTAGAAATGGAAAATGGTTAGAAACCACATTGGGAGCTTGGGTTGGGTTTTCTGAGCTCCTGAGCGCAGAGGGCAGCCAGCTGAGCAAACCACACGCACTAAAGGAATGTGCGTGAGCAGCTGCTACTGCAACCTCACCACGGCAGGGGACTGCCAGGATGCCTCCTAAGGGTCTCCAGGCTGAAAGACTTGGGCGGCCTTGGGCTTTACAACTCCTGCGAATAGCTGACAGCAGCTTCGGACGACACAAAAACAGTTAGCTCTCTAGTACAGACGGAGTACTGACTTGCATCAAGCCTGTCCGATGATTCCAGATGTCTAAACTAAGGCGTTCCATGATCAAGGCCACATCCTTGGTTTGGCCAACTGGAGAGACTAAAAACGCCTTGCAGCTCAAATACATATCGTATCTTGGCTTTAATCCTAACATCTTCTAACGGCCACTTTGGAAAACTTTAAAACAGCAACACCGGACACTGGGCTACTGCCAGGGGACCGCAACAGTCGCGGTTCCGAATACAGGGCGCCGCTGCTACCTTCACCTTCCTCGTTGTCAGCGCTGGTTCCACTTACTGAACGCACAGAAAAGGGGCGCGGGGGGGAAATCCTTTCCATTCTCGGCACAAGGAGGGGGGGGGGAGGGCTCAAAAACCTCTGGCTTTCAGGATGACAGCTTTCCTGGATCATCCATCACAACAAAGGGACACGTCCTAGTGACTTCATCCTACCCAGAAGAGACCGGGTCGACGAAATCGTACGGGCTTCGGGCTGGCCGGCCCTTCCAGCTACGATTGCCTGTCTGTGGGTCTGTCTCTGGACTTCACTACCTGGGTCCTAAATGGAAAAAGCTCCCCGGGGCGACGGTTCACTCTCCTCCCCTCCCCCGCAGAGAAAGCCGAGCCGCCGCAGGCTCCCGAGCCCCGGCTGCGCCCGGGGACCACGCACGGGGAGCGGCCGCGGGCTGCCCGGTGCCCCGGAACCCGAGGAACCGCACGACACACCCGGGCGGGGGACCGACGCGGTGGGACACGGTTGTGGGGGGGGTGGGGGGAAGACACTCACCCGCCCAGACAACAACCGGCGGGGCGGGGAGGGTGAGAGCCGGGGAAGAACGGCGTCTCGGCAGAAAGACCACGGAACGCCGCCGTCGCCGCTGCTGCTCTGGGCCGCCGGCTTCCTCCCCCGCTCTGTTTTGGATCCGAAGGACCACGTCACTGTCCGCCACGAGACCCGGATCTGCCGGCTCCCGCGGGGCGGCGCAACAGATTACAGCGCCTCCAGCGCACCCGGCTACTGCGCGTGCGCGCGCCCGCGCCGGTTTACGCAGCGACCGTGGGGGGGGCGGGGCGTGACGTCATGCGGCGCGTGGGGCGTGGGGGGGTGAGGGGCGCGCTGCGCGCGGGGAGGAGGTAGTTCCGGCGGGGAGGAGTGAGTGGAGCCTCCGCCGACCGTCTGTTGAGTAAAAGCCGCATCACCTTGCGTGGTCCCTGGTTGTCGGCTGCGGCTCACGTGTGTATATCTTTTGGGCCAACCGAGGAGTTCTCCTTGCCCATAGGCGCGGCTTAGTGGATTGGGCGCTTGCTGGCAAGGCCAAAGAACCCAGGTTCGATTACCCAGGACCCATATAACTGCTAAGCCATTGCTTCAGCCCCATTAAAATGTTTTTTTTTTTTCTCCTAATATTTTTATTTATTTATTTGACAGAGAAAGAAGGAGAGGGAGAGGAAGGTCATAGATCTTAATAGGACCAGTGCCTGGCACAGCACTATCACTGTAATCCCAGTACTTTTGAGTCTTAGCTAGGATTGCTTGAGGCCAACTTGGGCAAGATAGACAGGCTTGTTTCAAGGGAAAAAAAAAAAGGATTGGTGGCGGCCCGGGGAGCTGGAGAGATGGCTTAGCAGTTAAGGTGCTTGCCTGCAAAGCCAAAGGACCCTGGCTTGATTCCCCAGGACTCATGTAAGGCAGATGCACAAGGTAGTGCTTGTACCTGGAATTCCTTTACAGTGGCTTCAGGCCCTGGCGCCCGTTCTCCCTGTCTTTCTCTCGCTCTCTCTCTCAAATGAATAAATAAATACATAATTCTTTTTTTTCTGAGGTAGGGTCTCACTGTGTCTCAGGCTGCCCTGGAATTCACTATGTAGTCTCAGGGTGGCCTCGAACTCATGGCGATCCTCCTATCTGTATCCCCCCCTCACAGGGCTTGGATTAAAGGCGTGTGCCACCACGCCCGACCATAAGTAATTTTTTAAAAATGTTATAGAAAAAGAAGAAAGGATGGGGGAAGGAATGATAAAGTAAAAATAATCCCCAGAAATTTTACAGAGAGGACTTTTGGCCTATCCTTCAGGAAAGATGAAAGTTAGCTCTAAGAAGACATTTTTGTCTGGGCATGGTAGAGCATGCCTTTAATCCCAGCAGTCCAGAAGCACATGTAGGAGGACCACTGTGAGTTGGAGGCCACCCTGAGACTCCATAGTGAATCCCAGGTCGGCTTGAACTAGAGTGAGAGCCTACCTCAGGAAAAAAAAAAAAAAAAACTCTTAGGCTGGAGAGATGCCTTAGTGGTCAAGGCATTTGCCTGCAAAGCTTAAGGTTAGAGTCCCCTGTACCCATGTAAGCCAAATGCATATGGTGGTACATGCGCCTGGAGTTTGATTGCAGTGCTAGAGGCCCTGGCATGCCCATTCTCTATCTGCCTCTTTCACAAATAAAATAATAGAATTTATTTATTTATTTATTTTTGGCTTTTGAGGTAGGGTCTCACTCTAGCCCAGGCTGGCCTGAAATTCACTCTGTAGTCTCAGGGTGGCCTCAAACTCACAGCGATCCTCCTATCTCTGCCTCCGGAGTGCTAGGATTAAAGACGTGTGCCACCATGCCCAGCCAGAAATATTTTTTAAAAAGAGTTTTAGGCTGGAGAGATGGCTTAGTGGTTAAGGCACTTGTCTGCAAAGCCTAAGGGCCCATGTCCTCCTCCCCAGATCCCAAACACATGCACACAAGATGACGCACCTGTCAAATCTGATTGTGGTGGCTGGAGACCCTGGCGGGACAATTGTCCTCTCATTAGGAAAAAAAAAAAAATACAAAAAGGCTGGAGACATGAGAGATGGCTTAGTGGTTGGCCCCCTCCCCCCAGACTACATAATAATTTCCAGGTCAACCTGGGATAGAGCAAGACCCTACCTTGAAAAACCAAAGGGGAGGGCTGGAGAGATGGCTTAGTGGTTAAACGCTTGCCTGTGAAGCCTAAGGACCCCGATTCAAGGCTCAGTGCCCCAGGTCCCACGTTAGCCAGATGCACAAGGGGGCGCATGCGTCTGGAGTTCGTTTGCAGAGGCTGGAAGCCCTGGCGCGTCCATTCTCTCTCTCTCCCTCTATCTGTCCTTCTCTCTGTGTCTGTCACTCTCAAATAAAAAAAAAAAATTTTAAAAAAAGAAAAAGAAAAACCAAAGGGGGGGGAAAAAAAAGAAAAGGAAAGGAAAGGAGAAAGGGAAGGAAAGGAAAGGAAAAACAGACAAAAAGAGGATTTGGGAAATGTTTGCTTGCAAAGCCTAACAGCCTGGGTTCAATTCTCAGTACTCAAATTCACAAAGTGGCACATGCATATGGAGTTTGGTTGCAGTGGCAAGAGGCACGGGTACACCCATAGTTTCTCTTTCTCTTCCTCTCAAATAAGTGAAAAAAAGAAAAAAATTCTTTTTCAACATAGGGTCTCACTCTAGCCCAGGCTGACCTGGACTTCACTCTGTAGTCTCAGGGTGATCTTGAACTCACAGCAATCCTTTGACCTCTGCCTCCCAAGTGCTGAGGGTGTGCGCCACCACACAAGGTTTGTTGGTTTGGGTTTTTGAGGTTGAGTCTCACTCTAGCCCAGGCTGACCTGGAATTCACTGTAGTCTCAGGGTGGCCTCGAACTCATGGAGATCCTCTGCCTCCCAAGTGCTGGGATTAAAGATGTGAGCCACCACGCCCCGCTTCTTTTTAAAGTTTTTTAATTTTTAATTTTTTTTTGAGATAGGGTCTCACCCTAGCCCAGGTTGACCTGGAACTTACTCTGTAGGCTCAGGCTGGTCTCAAACTAACAGCAGTCTCCTACCTCTGCCTCCTGAGTGCTGAGATTAAAGGCAGGAGTCACCATGCCTGGCCCCCCTTTTGGTGTTGTGAAGCACTAGCCCAGGCTTAACAGGAACTCATTCTCTAGCCCAGGGAGGCCTCAAATATGTGGAAATCTTTTACCCTCCTTTAGCCTCTGGAATGTTTGGATTAAAGGTGGGTACTCCCATGCCAGGCCTTAGTTTATGTTATTAACAATTGTATTTGGGCCGGGCGTTGTGACGCAGGCCTTTAATCCCAGCACCTGGGAGGCAGAGGTAGGAGGATCACTGTGAGTTTGAGGCCACCCTGGGACTCTATACTGAATCCTAGGTCAGCCTAGACTAGAGTGAAACCCTACTTCAAAAAACTCAAAAAAAAAAAAAAAAAACAATTGTATTTGAAATCCATATCAGGACCTTTGTACCAACTGAATACCTATCATTGTTTACTTTTGCAACATGATAAGAAAAGGGTGGATATTCTGTGGAATGGCCCAATAGAATTCCTGCAATTTTCTACTCTTTCCAACTTTTATTTATCTTTTAATTTTCTTTTCTCTCTCTTATATTTTTTTTCTTAGTTTTTCGAGGTAGGGTCTCACTCTAGCCCAGGCTGACCTGGAATTCACTATGTAGTCTCAGGGTGCCTCAAACTCACGGCGATCCTCCTACTTTGGCCTCCCAAGTGCTGGAATTAAAGGCTTGTGCCAACACGCCCAGCTTCTTTTCTCTCTTTCTTCTTTCTTTCCTTCCTTGCTTTTCTTTCTTTTTTTTTTTAACTTAGGCACTTTTTCTGGTGTTGCATTTGATATTGTGGATGAATCAAAATATCTGCAGATTTAGTCAAAGACATACCACATGGCTGGAGAGATGGCACAGTGGTTAAGGCATTTGCCTGCAAAGCCCCATGACCCAGGTTCAGTTTCTCAGTGTCCATGTAAAACCAGATGTACAAAGTGGTGCATGCATCTGGGTTTCATTTACAGTACCTGGGGGCTCTGGTGCACCCATTCATTCCCTCTCTCCTTGCAAATAAGTATAAAATAAAATATTAGGGCTAGAGAGATGGCTTAGAGGGTAAGGTGATTGCTGGCAAAGCCAAAGAACCCAGGTTTGATTCCACAGTACCCATGTAAGGCCAGATGCACAAGGTGGAACATGTCTCTGGAGTTCATCTGCAGTGGCTAGAGACCCTGGTGAATCTATTTGCCTCTTTCTTTCAAATAAACAAATACAAACAAATATTATTTAATTTAATTTTATTTTTTTTACTTGTTTTTTTGTTTTGTTTTGGATTTGTTTTTCGAGGTAGGGTCTCAATCTAGCTCAGGCTGACCAGGAATTCACTATGTAATCTCAGGGTGGCCTCAAACTCACAGCAATCCTCCTACCTCTGACTAACAAGTGCTGGGATTAAAGGTATGCGCTACCATGCCCAGATTTTTTAATTGTTTTGAAAGATTTATTTATTTATTTAAGACAGAGAGAGAGAGAGAGAGAGAGAGAGGGATAGAGAGACAGAAAGAGACAGAGAATGGATGCACCAGGACTTCCAGCCACTGCAAACGAACTCCAGGTGTATGCACCACCATATTCATCTGGCTTAGGTGGGACCTGGTGAATCGAACCTGGGTCCTTAGTCTTCACAGACATGCATCTTAACCGCTAAGCCATCTCTCCAGCACCAAATAAATATTTTTAAAATATATATATAAAGGTCAGGGAAAGAGAGTGAGTAAAGGAAAGGTGGAGAGAAGGCTAATCAAAATGTAAGAGGATATAAATAAATCATATGAAAACCAACTTTTTTGGACAATGGAACACCCAAAATTTTCAGTGCCAGGGATGGGATACATTCCAGTGAGTTGTTGGCCAGGGAGGTCCCTGATGCCCCCAAAACATTACAGGCCATTGCCGAGGCCCTTGGTTTCCCACCAGGAATAGATAGTAAGACCCTATTGCTGAATACTCCACATACTTGGGCTGCAAGTCCACTGAGAAATCCTGCTGGAACTGAGCTGAGAACCTCCTCCATGTAGACCAGCTGACAGAAACTAGAAGAAGCCATTCTGCATGCAGTTCAATGGAAGAAAGAGAAATCACCAGTAAAGATACTCAACAGTGGACTTATATTGTTTTGGGTTTTTTTTTTTTTTTTTTTTTTTTTGTTTTTTTTTTTTTTTTTTTTTTCGAGGTAGGGTCTCACTCTGGCTCAGGCTGACCTGGAATTCACTATGTAGTCTCAGGGTGGCCTTGAACACTCGGCGATCCTCCTACCTCTGCCTCCCGAGTGCTGGGATTAAAGGCGTGCGCCACCACGCCCGGCTGGGTTTTTTTTTTTTTAAGCCTTATATTTGGCCATCTAGGCCAAATGAGCCAACAGGTGCAATAGTGGCACATCTGTCATGATGGAAATCAGCTGCCCTCTAATTGGACTGGAGGCCAGCTTCATGGGAGGGAATACATCCCTGATACTGAAAACTTAAAACAGGGGTAGTCATGAGCCCTAGGGGTGTAACGTCTGCTGCTATCTGGCTGAATATATATACTATGCTTATCAAACTACCTAATAAGCACTTCTCTTAGTGTTCATACCCTTATATTAATGCTACTCTCATTTTTAGTAGAGAATCTTCTTTTCAGATGGCAGTGACCTTAGGATGACTCAGAAGTCATCATGGTGCTGGAAAGAAATGACAGGAATGCTCAGTACTATAAAATCTCTATCACACCTTCCTAGGCTCAGGGTTCATTGCAAAAAAGGTGGTAGAATATAAGAGCCAAAGGAAGGGTAGGACTCCTTATAACGTGCTCCCCCCAGATATAAAATGCCCCGGATATCCATGACCTCATAGTGCCTGACACTACCTATACAAGACCATCATAATAGGAGGAAAAGATGATGACATAAAAACAAAAGATAGACTGATTGAGAGGGGCAGGGGATATGATGGAGAATGGAGTTTCAAAGGGGAAAGTGGGAGGAGGGAGGGTATTACCATGGGATATTTTTTATAATTATGGAAGTTACTAATGAAAAAAATTTGAAAAGGTAAGTCAGGTGTGGTGGCACATGCCTTTAATCCCACACTTGGGAGGCAGAGGTAGGAGGATCACCGTGAGTTCCAGGCCACCCTGAGACTACATAGAGAATTCCAGGTCAGTCTGAGCTAAAGTGAGACCCTACCTCAAAAACTAAAAAAAAAAAAAAAAAAAAAATCTTTTTTTTTTGAAAGCCAGGCATGGTGGCACATACCTTTTAATCCCAGTACTGAGAAGGCAGAGGGAGGATCACCAGGAGTTTAAGGCCACCCTGAGACTACATAATGAATTCCAGGTTGACCTGGGCTAGAGTGAGACCCTACCTCAAAAAACCAAAAAAAAAAAAAAAAAAAGAGGTGGGAGGATTGCTGTGAGTCAGCCTGAGACTGCTTTAGTGAATTCCTGGTCAGCCTAGGCTACATCCAGACCTGCTTTGAACAAAACAAACAAAAAGGAGCTCCAGTGGCACAATTAGTTAGCACAGGTACTTATATGAAAGAAAGAAAGAAAAAAAAGAGCCAGGTGTGTTGGCAGCACTCGGGAGGCAGAGGTAGATGGATCTTCATAAATTCGAGGCAACCCTGCGACTACATAGTGAATTCCAAGTCAGCCTGGACTCCAGTGAGACCCTACCTTGGAAAAAATAAAATAAAATAAAATAAACAACCCCCCATAAAACACATATATACACAAAGAGAGTAGTGTAAATATATTAGTATAAAGTATCAACATAAAAAAGTGCTTAGAGAGCCAGGTCTGGTGGTGCACACCTTTAATCCCAGCACTTGGGAGGCTGAGGTAGGAGGATTGCTGTGAGTTCTAGGCCACCCTCAAACTCCATAGTGAATTCCAGGTCAGCCTCAGTTAGAGTGGGACCCTACCTTCAAAAGCAAAAAAAAAAAAAAAAAAAAAGTGCTTAGAGGGCAGTTTGGTGGTCATAAAATATGTATTTAACTAAACAGCAGCAGGTGTTACTCCCCTAGAGCTCATGACCTCCCCTGCCATAGGCTTTTGACTAAGTTTTCAGTGCCAGGCTTGTTTTCCCTCCCACAGAATGGGCCTCCACTCCAGTTAGAGAGCAACTGGGTTCCCCCACAACAGATATGCACCAGTTGACACATTTGGCCTGGCTGGCCAGTCTTAAGTCTTGCAGAGTCCACTGCTATTTAATTCCACTGATGACTTCACTCTCTCAACAGGCTGCATCCTGATAGCTAATGAACAGGGAAGAGGCTTCCAGCCCATCCCTAGCTTGATTTTCTCTTGTCTTTTCTTTTTCTTTTTCTTTTTCTTTTTTCAAGGTAGGGTTTCACTCTAACCCAGACTGATCTGGAATTCACTATGTAGTCTCAGGGTAGCCTTAAACTCATGCTGATCCTCCTACCTCTGCCTCCCAAGCACTGGGATTAAAGGAGTGTTCCTCCACACCTGGCTCCTAGCTTGGTTTCTGCGTGACCTGCAGCCAAAGCATGTTGCGTCTTCAGCAGTAGGGCCTTACCATCTAGTTCTGGTGGGCAACTAAGAGCCTTGGGAATGGTTTGTAGTGGTTTGGAGAGCATCAAGGATCTCCCTAGCCAAAAACTCACTGGAAGGTATCCTACCCCTAGCACTGAAAATTTTCTAATAACAATCTAAGGCTTCTGGGTATGCCATTATCCAAGTCCCTCTTTTTGTTTTCCAAGGAAGGGTCTCATTCTAGCCCAGGCTGACCTGGGAGTTCCAGGCTGGCCTTGAACTCAGAGCAATCCTACCTCTGCCTTCTGACTGCTGGGATCAAAGGTGTGTACTACCACACGTGGCTTAGTTTTTGGCTATTTTTATTGACCAAAGTGATGCAAAATTTTGGTTCCAGGGAGGGATTAGATTCCATAAAGGTGCCAGAGATCTCAGGCCTGTAGAACTCAACTTTTGGGTCCTTGTCCAAATGAACACCAAAGAGAACACATGGACATGGAGAAGGATACATTTTTAATTATGAGATTTATTTTGGGGAAAGTTAGGATCCAGAAGAAAGGTTAGCAGGAAGCCCCCTCTTCTCAGCCTATGGGAGGGGAGACAAAAAGAAAATCTCCCTTGACATCTTTGGGATAGAAGCCTCTGGGGTAGGCACACATGTGCAGAAAGCAAAGAAGGGCATAGCCCAAGCTACAAAATACACACACAAACACACACACACACACACACACACACACACACACACACACACACACACACCTAGCAGGTCAGAGAAGACTAAGAGTTAGTAAAGGATTGAGGTGTGGTGGCGCATGCCTTTAATCCCAGCACTGGGGAGGCAGAGGTAGGGTCTCACTCCAGCCCTGGCTGACCTGCAGTTCACTATGTAGTCTCAGGGTGACCTCAAACTCATGGCTATCCTCCTACCTCTGCCTTTTGAGGGCTGGGATGTGGGCGCCACCATGCCTGGCCAATTTTTTTTTTTTTTTTTTTTTTTTTTTTTACTATTTTACTTATTTATTAATTTGTTTGAGAGAGAGAGGCAGATAGAAAGAGAGAATGGTTGTGCCACGGCCTCTAACCACTGCAAATGAACTCCAGACACATGTGCTCCCTTGTGCATCTGGCTTACGTGGGTTCTTGGGAATTGAACTGTGGTTCTTAGACTTCGCAGGCAAATGCCTTAACCGCTAAGCCATTTCACCAGCCCCATTTTTTTTTTTAATTTTATTGCCAACTTCCATAAGCATGTAGAATATACCATGATCACAATCCTCTCCCATCACCTCCCTTCCCCCTCCTAAATCCTTGTGCCAATGGATCCCTTCTTTCCAATTAGTCTGTAAGAAGAGGAAATTACACAATGTGATTAGGTTCCTTTATAAAGGTCAAACATGTAGTTAGGATAAGCCTCCTCATCAGACTCAGAGGTGTGAGAGACATGATTGGTTGATGGACTCAAGAGGCTGACTAAGGAGGGATCAGCCCACAGGTGCACTAAACCCAGGAAAACTTGAAGAAGCAGGAAGCACCTCGGAGTTAGTTGTTACATGCAGCCATTCCCCCCCCCCCCGCCCCCGCCCTCCTTTTTTTGTTTTTCCCTGAGGTAGGGTCTCCCTCTAGCTCAGGCTGACCTGGGTGGAATTCAGCATGTCATCTCAGGGTGGCCTCAAACTCAGAGCGATCTCCCTACCTCTGCCTCCTGGGTGCTGGGATTAAAGGCGTGTGCCACCAAGCCCAACTATAACAATGCTATTTATTTATCAAAGAGAGAGAGAATGGGCCAGGGCTCTAGCCACTGCAAACAAACTTCAGATGCATGCACCACCTTGTGCATCTGGCTTACGTAGGTCCTGGGGAATGGAGCCCTGAACCAGGGTCCTTAGGCTTCACAGGCAAGCACTTAACCACTAAGCCATCTCTCCAGCCCAAAAATATTTAAAAAAAAAATGAATCTAACATCTAAGGCACTTGCTTGCAAAGCCAAAGGACCTAAGTTTGATTCCCTATTATCCACATAAGCCAGATGCACGAAGTGGTCCATGTGTCTGGAGTTCATTTTGCTGTGGCAGGAAGCCCTGGAGCTCCCATTTTCTCTCCCTCCCTCTCTCTTTCTGTCTCTCTGCCTCTCTCTTTCTCTCAAATAAAGTAAAAAATAAAGTAAAATAAATAATGTAAATTTAAAAAATTTTTAATTAATCTAGCTGGGTAATCCCAGCACTCAGGAAGCAGAGGTAGGAGAATTGCTGTGAGTTTGAGGCCACCCTGAGATTAGAGTGAATCCCTGATCAGCCTGGGCAAGAGCAAGACCCTACCTTGAAAAACTAAATCAAAACAAAACAAAAGAATCTAGGGAACCAGGTATGTTGGCTCACATTTAGAACCTGAGCACTTGGAAAGCTAAGGTTTTTAAATATTTATTTATTTGTTTGTTTGTTTACCAGCAGAGAGAGAGAGAATGGGCTAACCAGGGCCTCTTCCAGTGCAAACACACTCTAGATGTATGCCCCATTTTGTGCATCTGGCTTTATGTGGGTACTAGGGAACTAAACCTGGGTGGTTAGGCTTTGCAGGCAAGCACCTTAACTGCTAAACCATCTTTTTCACCTGGAAGGCTGACTTTGGAAGATCTTCATGAGTTTGAGGCCAGCCTGGGTTACAGAGTGAATCCCAGGTCAGACTGGATTAGAGTGGAGCCTGCCTCAGAAAGCAAAAAGAAGAAGGAAAAGAAGAAGGAGGAAGAAAGAATCTAGGGGCCTGAGGATATGGCTCAATGGCCTAGACTGTACAAGGTCCTGGGTTTGATCCCCAGCATGAAAAGAAAGAAGGAAGGAGGAAGAGACACTAAAGGAGAAGAATTCAATTGCCAAATTAATGGAAGATTAAAATTAATGAAGAGATTAGGTGTAGTGGAGCATGCCTTTAATCCCAGCACTCACTCCAGTGGCAGAGGCAGGAGGATCACTATGAGTTTGAAGTCAGCCTAGGACAACAAAGTAAGTTCCAGGTCAGCCTGGGCTAGAATGAGACCTTACCTCGTAAAAATCCTAAAGGAAAAATAAAAAAAGGTAAGAGTAGAATTAATACATGGGCATGAGCATTAAGAGAACTTCTCTGGGCTGGAGAAATGGCTTAATGTTTAAGGTGTCTGTCTGCATAGCCAAAGAATCCTGGTTCGATTCCCCAAGACCTATGTAAACCAGATGCACAAGGGGGCATCAGGAGTTTGCAGAGGGTAGAGGCCCTGACACGCCTATTCTCTCTCTCTTTCCCTGCCTCTCTCAAATAAATAAAGAAAAGAAAATGTTTTTTTTTTAAGACAGAGAATTTTTTTGATATACTTTATATGAGATACCCAAGTATCTTTCAAATAAAGTACTATGTATTTATGTATTAAGGATGATGATAATTAGAATTGGAGCTGCCAGATTTGATTCCTTTCTTCTTTCCTTTCTCCCTCCCTTCATTTATTTATTTATTTGGTTTTTCTTTGAGGTAGGGTCTCAGTCCATACTGAGTTGGAATTCACTATGTAGTCCCAGGCCGGTCTCAAATTCACAGTGATCCTCCTACCTTGGCCTCCCAAATGCTAGGATCAAAAGTGTGGGCCACCACACCCGGCCTGACTCCTTTTTCTATTTTTATTTTATTTCTATTTTTTTGTTTTGTTTTGATTTCTTTCGAGGTAGGGTCTTGCTCTAGCCCAGGCTGACCTGGAATCCACTATGTAGTTTCATGGTGGCCCCGAACTCATGGCGATCCTCCTACCTCTGCCTCCCGAGTGCTGGGATTAAAGGTGTGCACCACCATACCTGGCTTTTTCTTTTTTTTTTAACCCAATTTTTGTTGTGATTTATTTATTTATTTATTTATTTGAGACAGAGAGGACAGAGAATGAGAGAGAGTGAGAATGGGCACGCCAGAGCCTCTAGCCCCTGCAAGCAGACTCCAGATGCATGTGCCACCATTATGGGACCTGGAAAATTGAACTTGGGTCCTTAGGCTTTGCAGGCAAGTGCCTTAACTGCTAAGCCATGTCTCCAGCCCAAAATCCTTTTTTAAAAAATATTTTATTTTTATTTATTTGAGAGAGAAAGAAAGAGAAAGAGAGAGAGAGAGAGAGAGGAGATAATGAGCACACCAGGGCCTTCAGCCACTGCAGATAAACTCCAGACGCATAGGCCACTTTGTACATCTGGCTTACATGGGTCTTGGGGAATTGGACCAAGGTCCTTTGGCTTCGTAGGCAAATGCCTTAACTGCTAAGCCATCTCTCCAGCCTGAACTCTTTTTTTTTTTTTTTTTTTTTTGCTTGTTTGTTTTGTTTTTGTTGTTTGCAGTGCTAGTGACCTTACTCATTGCCTCACACATGCTGAGCAAGTGCTTTACCAGTGAGCTTTACCTCACGGCCCTTCTTGAAATAGTCTGTAACATCTAACGAGACCTGTAAGGGGAGGAAATTGGAACCAGAAATCTCCCAAAGAAGAATTTTCAGCCCCCCCCCCCGCCGAGGTAGGGTCTCACTCTGGCTCAGGCTGACCTGGAATTCACTATGTAGTCTCAGGGTGGCTTCAAACTTACGGTGATCCTCCTTCCTCTGCCTCCCAAGTGCTGGAATTAAAGGTGTGTGCCACCACACCCCATTTAGGCCTTTTTTTTTTTTCCCAAGGCAGGGTCTCTCTCTAGCCCAGGCTGACCTGGAATTCACTATGTAGACTCAGGGTGGCCTCAAACTCACAGTGATCCTCCTACCTCTGCCTCCTGAGTGCTGGGATTAAAGGTGTGCGCCACCAAACCCTGTTTAGGGTTTTTCTTTTTCTTTTTCTTTTCCAAGGCAGGGTCTCCCTCTAGCCCAGGCTGACCTGGAATTCACTATGTAGACTCAGGGTGACCTCCTACCTCTGCCTCCCAAATGCTAGGATTCAAGGTATGCTGTGATGCTGTGTGTGCATGTGTGTGTATGCACGCATGCATGTGTGTACACCAGGCTCTTTTGCCATTGCAGACACCTGTTTGGCTTTATGTGAGTGGCTGGGGAATTGAATCCCAGGCCAGCACATGCAAGCACCTTTCTATTTCCCCAGCCCTAAATTTTCAGTTGCTTAGGGTCAGTTCACTAAGGCCAGGGGAAAATGTTTGAGAAAAAATAGATCACTTGGATCCAGCAGATAAGAATGGAAAAGAGATGGCTGGGCGTGGTGGCACATGCCTTTAATTCTATCACTTGGGAGGCAGAGGTAGGAGGATCTCTGTGAGTTCGAGGCCACCAGGAGACTACATAGTGAATTCCAGGTCAGCCTGAGCTAGAGTGAGACCCTAGCTCGGAAAAAAAAAAAAAAAAAAAAAAGCCGGGTGTGGTGGCACAAGCCTTTAATCCCAGCTCTCAGGAGGAGGCAGAGGTAGGAGGATCACTGCGAGTTCCAGGCCACCCTGAGAATAGGGTGAATTCCAGGTCAGCCTGGGCTAGAGTGAGATTCTACCTCAATAAACCAAAAAAAGAAAAAAAGAATGGAAAAGAGATGCTATTTGGCAATATTGTAAAAGGACAGATTAAAAGGAAAGAAAACCTACCCTGAAATTATAGAAAACACTGGTGATCTATAAGGGTGGAGGACTGCTTACCCTGCCGGAGAACTAACCCTAGATAGAAACATAATATAAGGGCTCAGCGGTTAAAGGCACTTGCTTGCAAAGCTTGCCAGCCCAGATGCTCTCAGCAAGAGACGCTGGTGCACACACACACACATGTGCAAATAATAAATAAATGAGTCAAGCTTTAAAAAATATTATTTAACTGGAGAGATGGCTTAGCTGTTAAGGTGATTGCTTGCAAAGCCAAAGGACCCAGGTTTGACTCTCCAGGACCCACACAAGCCAGATGCACAAGGGGGCGCATGCATCTGAAATTCATTTGCAGAGTCTGGAGGCCCTGGAGCGCCCATTCTCTCTCTCTGTCTACCTGCCTATTTCTGTATCTCTCTCCCTCTCAAATAAATAAATAAAAGTAAAATATTTAGAATATATATATATATATATATAGTTTAAGTTTGAGGGCACTCTGAGTTCCAGGTCAGCCTGGACTACAGTGAAACCCTACCTTGAAAAACCAAAAAAAAAAATTATATATATATATAAAATTTAAGACCAGATAATCATTTTCAATGGTAAAATCATAGAACTACTGAGAAACATAAGGCCAAGGATAGACAGTATGGTTATTAAGTGACTGAATAAGCATCACATAAAAACAGAACATGCAGTCCTTGGCCTTAATAAGCACTTCTCCACCCAAATACTGGAAACCACATTGAGCAACAACTGTTTTAAATTATGGATGATGCTGTCTGCCAGTTACTTGAGAGCATAGTAGCCCACCAGGTTCAGGC
Organism: Jaculus jaculus; assembly: GCF_020740685.1. Taxonomy (NCBI): domain Eukaryota; kingdom Metazoa; phylum Chordata; class Mammalia; order Rodentia; family Dipodidae; genus Jaculus; species Jaculus jaculus. The sequence goes on along the minus strand of NC_059112.1, from coordinate 25,327,058 downwards.
AAAGGAAAACTACATAGCCACTGGCCAGCATTGGCTGGGCATTTTTGGTGTGCCAGATCTTAATGCTGTGTGTGATGGACAGTATGTAATTTTTTAAAACAATGCTACCAATAACATGATTTTTTTTTTTTGAGGTCTCACTGTAGCCCAAGGTGTTCTGGAATTCACTACATACTCTCAGGGTGGCCTTGAACTTACAGCAATCCTCCTATCTCTGCCTCCCCAGTGCTGGCATTAAAGGCATGCGCCACCATGCCCAACCAATAATGTGATTTTTTAAAAAACTTTATTTTTACCTTATTTATTTGAGAGTGAGAGAGAGAGGGGGAAAGAGGCAGACCGAAGGAGAGAGGATGGGCACGCTGCTACAAATGAACTCCAGTGGCATGTGCCCCCTTGTGTAACTGGCTTACGTGTGTACTGGAAAGTTGAAATGGGATCCTTTTACTTTGCAGGCAAACATCTTGACGCTAAACGTCTTAGCCACTAGGCCATCTCTCCAGCTCCAATAATGTGATTTTTATCTATTCATTTATTTATTTGAGAGTGAGAAAGAGACAGAGGCAGAGAGAGAGAGAGAAAGAGAGAGAGAGAGAGAGAGAGAGAGAGAGAGAGAGAGAGAGAGAGAGAGAATGGCCATGCCAGGGGCTCTAGCCACTACAAATTTTTATTTTATTATTTTTGTTTGTTTTGTTTTGCAAGGTAGGGTCTCGCTCTAGTCCAGGGTGACCTGGAATTCACCATGTAGTCTCAGGGTGGCCTGGAACTCACAGTGATCGTCTTACCTCTGCCATCCAAATGCTGTGATTAAAGGTATGGGCAACCATTCCTGGGCCTCTTTTTTTTTTTTTTTTGTTTGTTTGTTTTTCAAGGTAGGGTCTCACTGTAGCTCAGGCTGACCTGGAATTCACTATGTGGTCTCAGGGTGTTCTTGAACTCACAGCAATCCTCCTACCTCTGCTTCCTGTGTGCTGGGATTAAAGGCGTGCGCCACCACACCTGCTTTATTTATTTATTTATTTTACTATTTTTTTCTTTTGGTTTTCTTTTCTCTTATGTGAGAGACAGAGAGAAAAAGAGAGTGAGTGAGTGAATTGGCACACCAGGGCCTTCAGCCACCGCAATCAGACTCCAGACGTGGGTACCCACTTGTGCGCATGTGTGGCCTTGCACGCTTGTGTCACTGTGCATCTGTCTGGCTTATGTGGAACCTGAAGAGTTGAATATGAGTCCTTAGGCTTCACAGACAAGTGCCTTAACCACTAAGCCATCTCTCCAGCACTCTTCCCAAAATATTTCACTTAAGGGCTGGAGAGATGGCCAATGGTTAGGGCACTTGCTTTCACAGCCAAAGGACCCAGGTTTAAGTCCCCAGGACCCACGTAAGCCATCTGGAGTTTATTTGCAGCAGCCAAAGGTCCTGGCATTCCCATTCTCTCTCTAGCTGCCTCTTTCTTTCTCACTCTTCAAATGAATGGAAAAAAAAATTGTTTTATTTAAATATTTCAGAGAGACGAGAGAGAAAAATGAAAAAGGCAGATAGAGAGAATGGGTATACTAGGGCCTCTAGCCACTGCAGACAAACTCCAGACACATACACCACCTTGTGCATCTAGGTACTGGAGAATGGAACCTGGGACCTTTGGCTTTGAGGAAGTGCCTTAACAACTGAGACATCTCCCCAGGCCTGCTTTATTTTATTTTATTTTTTGATTTTTTTTGAGGTAGGGTCTTACAGTAGCTCAGGCTGACCTGGAATTCACTCAGTAGTCTCAGGGTACCCTTGAATTTACAGCGATCCTCCTACCTCTGCCTCCAAAGTGCTGGGATTAAAGGTATGCACCACCATGCCCAGCTTCTAGCCCTGTTTTCTTATTTTTTTTTCAATTTTTTTTATTAACAACTTCCATGATTATAAAAAAATCCCATGGTAGAGAAAGAGAAATCACCAGTGAAGATACTAATCAGTGGACACTGCAAGCCTTATAATTGGCCAGCCAGGCCAAATGAGCCGACGGGTGCAATAGTGGCACATATGTTATGGGGGAAACTAGCTGCCCTCTAATTGGACTGGAGGCCCACTCCATGGCAAGGGAATACATCCCTGATACTGAAAACTTAAAACAGAGGTAGTCATGAGCCCTAGGGGTGTAACGTCTGCTGTTGTCTCGCCAAATGTATGTACTATGTTTATCAAACTGCCCAGTAAGTACTTCTGTTAATGTTCACACACTTATATTAATGCTACTCTCACTTGTGGTTGAGAACCTTCTCTTTTCAGATGACAGTGACCTTGGGACGACTCAGAAGCGATCATGGTGATGGATGCAGTGCTCAGTACTGCAATATCTGTATCACACCTTCCAAGGCTCAGGGTCTAATGCGGAAGAGGTGGTAGAAAGAATGTAAGAGCCAAAGGAAGGGCAGGACTCCAGACAATGTGCTCCCTCCAGACACAAAATGGCCTGGATATCCCTGGCCTAACAGTGCCTAACACTACCTGCATAAGACCATCATAACAGGAGGAAAAGATCAAGACATCAAAAGTAAAAGAGAGACTGACGGAGATGGGAAGGGGGTATGATGGAGAGTGGAGTTTCAAAGGGGTAAGTGGCAGGGGGAGGGAAGGCATTACCATGGGGTATTTTTTATAATCATGGAAGTTGTAAATAAAAAATTAAAAAATATATATCTCACTTTCCCCTTTGAAACTTTATTCTCCATCATATACCCTGTCCATCTCAATCAGTCTCTCTTTTAGTTTGATGTTATAATCTTTTCCTCCTATTATGGTGGTCTTGTGTAGGTAGTGTCAGGCACTGTGAGGTCATGGATATCCAGGCCATTTTTTATCTGGGGGGAGCACATTGTAAGGAGTCCTACCCTTCCTTTGGCTCTTACATTCCTTCCAACACCTCTTCCACAATAGACCCTGAGCCTTGGAAGGTGTGATAGAGATATTGCAGTGCTGAGCACTCCTGTCACTTCTTTCCAGCACCATGCTGCCTTCTGAGTGACCCCAAGGTCACTGCCATCTAAAAGAGAAGATTTGTTACCAAAAGTGAGAGTAGCATTAATGTAAGGGTATGAACATTAATAGAAGTGCTTACTGGGCAGTTTGATAAGCATAGTATATATGTTTAGTCAGACAGCAGCAGATGTTACAACCCAAGGGCTCATGACTACCCCTGCTTTAAGTTTTCAGGATCAGGGATGTATTCCCTCCCATGGAGTGGGCCTCCAGTCCAATAAAAGGGCAGTTGGTTTCCACCATGACAAATGTGCCACTATTGCACCCATTGGCTCATTTGGCCATTTTTTAAAAAAATTTTTGTTTGTTTATTTATTTCAGAGCGACAGACAGAGAGAGAAAGAGGCAGAGAGAGAGAGAAAGAGAGAGAGAGAGAGAGAGAGAGAGAGAATGGGCACACCAGGCCCTCCAGCCACTGCAAACGAACTCCAGATGTGTGTGCCCCCTTGTGCATCTGGCTAACGTGGGTCCTGGAGAATCGAGCCTTGAACCAGGGTCCTTACACTTCACAGGCAAGCGCTTAACCGCTAAGCCATCTCTCCAGCCCTGGTTTTATTATTTTTAAGTTATTTATTTATTATCATTTGCAAGAAGGGAGGAAAGAGAAAGAGAGAGAATGGGTCACAGGCTTCTTGCAACTGCAAACGAAGTCCAAACACATACTTGTGCATCTGTACTTTGTACATCTGGCTTTTTGTGGATACTGAGGATTTGAACCTGGGCAGTCAGGCTTGCAAGCAAGCACCTTGACCACTAAGCCATCCCTTCAGCCCTTATTATTCATTTTCATGAATGAAAGGAAGAGTGTGTATGGGTGCACCAGGACCTCTTGCTACCACAAATGACCTCCAGATACATGTACCACTTTATGCATCTGGTTTTACATGTGCACTGTGGATTTGAATTGAGACTGGAAAATTTTGCAAGCAAGTGCCTTTAACTGCTGATCCATCTCCCAGCCACAGAGTTCTTAAAGTTCATGCTTGGTTATATTTTTCCCTGCCAATCGTACAATGCACAATTTTGACCAAATTTTCTACCATCACCACAAAAATATAAATAACAGATAATTACCTGTTTTTGTTTTGTTTTTTTGTTTTTTCGGGGTAGGGTCTCCCTCTAGCCCAGGCTGAACTGGAATTCACTCTGTAGTCTCAGGGTGGTCTCAAACTCACAGTGATCCTCCTACCTCTGCCTCCCGAGTGCTGGGATTAAAGGCGTGTGTCACCATGCTTGGCGTTGTATTTCTTTTTTTAGGCCTGTTCAATTCAACATAGTTCTTCATATACATATAATAGTCCACTTATTCTCTTTTCCATCTCACCATGTCCTTCAAAGTTTCTTATATATACAAATACTCAATAATTATCTGTTGTTAGCTGGGTGTGGTGGCACATGCCTTTAATCCCAGCACTCGGGAGGCAGAGGTAGGAGGATCACTGTGAGTTCGAGGCCACCCTGAGACTACAGAGTGAATTCCAGTTCAGCCTGGGCTAGAGGGAGACCCTACCTCGAAACACCAAAAAGATAAAAAAAAAAAAAAAAAAAGAAAGAAAGAAAGAAAAAGAAAAAGAAAGAAAGAAAGAAATACAGCCGGCCGTGGTGGTGCATGCTTTTAATCCTAGCACTCAGGAGGCAGAGGTAGGAGGATCGCCATGAGTTCGAGGCCACCCTGAGACTCCATAGTGAATTCCAGGTCAGCCTGGACTACAGTGAGACCCTACCTCAAAGAAACCAAAAAAAGAAAGAAATACAGAGGAAGGAGGAGTGCCATAAATTGGAAGCCACCTTGAAACTACATAGTGAATTATTCCAGTCAGCCTGGGCTACAGCAAAACCCTACCTCTAAAACACACACACACACACACACACACACACACACACACACACACAGAAGGAGAAAGATGAAGGAAAGAAGGAAGGAAGAAAGGAAGGGAAAGGAGGAAGGGAAACTTCCTGGCAGGGCATGGTGGCACATGCCTTTAATCCCAGCTTTTGGGAAGCAGAGGTTAGATGATTGCTGTGAGTGTGAGGCCACCCTGGGACTATATTGTGAATTCCAGGTCAGCCTGGACTACAATGAGACCCTACCTTGAAAAGCCAAAAAAGAAAGTGCACCAGGGTCTCTTGCTACTAGAAACAAACTCTAGATGCATGTGCCACTTTGTGCATCCAGCTTCATGTGGGTACTGGGGAATCAAACCCAGGACATCAGGCTTTGAAAGAAGTGCCTTTAGGGCTGGAGGGATGGCTTAGCAGTTAAGGTGTTTGCCTGCAAAGCCAAAGGACCCAGATTCGATTCCCCAGGACCCACGTTAGCCAGATGCACAAGGCGGCGCACGCATCTGGAGTTTGTCTGTAGTGACTGGAGGCCCTGGCGTGCCCATTCTCCCTCTTTCTCTCTCTCTCTCTGTCAAATAAATAAATAAATAAAATATATTTCTTTAAAAAAGTGCCTTTAACCTCCGAGCCACCTCCTCAGCCCACAAACAGCTATTTCTACTCCGGTTTCACAAATATTCCCCCTCTGGCCCCATCTCACATTCTCTTGCTGTCTGTCATCACTCAGCATTGGCCTGGTAGAGTAGACGCTCCTCAGTGTTATCTTGCTGTTCTCACAATACACCATCACTCTAAATAACCTCAGATTCTCCCACATCTTCGAACGAACGTCAGTGCAAAGGACTTGCGAATCTCTCTCTCTTCTGCTGTGGAATCAGGTTTCATTCTCCTGGGCTTGGTGGTTATTTCTCTTTGTCTGTAATGCCCTAGTCCTAGGGATCAGCTTCCTTAGTCTATGGATCCTGGCTGACCCCCTTGCTAGAAGTTGGGTTTAAATGAACACAAAGCAGCCTTTCTGGCCTGGAGGACTGAACTAAATGAGACCCAGCCTAGGCAGTAACCAGTGAGGAAAGAGATCTAACGGGAGAGATGGCCTCCTTTTCCCCAATATAGTCATGTTCAAGTGTGAGGCCAGATAGAGATAGCATTCTTTTTTTTTTTTTTTTTGGTTTGTTTATTTGTTTTTCGAGATCCAGTCTCTTTATTTTTTTTAAAATATTTTTGATTCATTTTTATTTATTTATGTGAGAGTGACAGAGAAAGAGAAAGAGGCAGATAGAGAGAGAATGGGCACGCCAGGGCTTCCAACCACGGCAAAGGAACTCCAGATGCGTGCGCCCCCTTGTGCATCTGGCTAACGTGGGTCCTGGGGAATCGAGCCTTGAACCAGAGTCCTTAGCCTTCACAGGCAAGCACTTAACTGCTAAGCCATCTCTCCAGCCCCCAGTCTCACTTTAACCCAGACTATTCTGGCATTCACTCTGTAGTTCCAGGCTGGCCTCAAACTCCTACCTCTGCTTCCTGAGTGCTGGAATTAAAGGTGTGCACCACCATGCCCACCTGCTACTTTCTTTGACCATGATATTATTATTTTTTTTTTGAGGTAAGGCCAATAGACTGGACTTTAAAAAATAAAGATTATTTATTTATTTATTTATTAGAGACAAAGAGAGTGTGAATGGGCATGCCAGGGCCTCTAGTTACTGCAAACGAACTCTAGATGCACATGCCACCTTATGCATCTGGCTTATGTGGGACCTGGAGAATCGAACCTGGGTCCTTAGGCGTCACAGGCATGCACCTTAAACACTAAGCCATCTTTCCAGCTGTGGATTTTTTTTTTTTAACTGAGAGAGTGAAAGTGAGAGAGAGAGAGTAAGAGAATTGACATGCTAGGGCCTCCAGCCACTGTAATCAAATTCCACATGCATACACCACCTTGTATGTCTTGCTTACATGGGATCTGGGAATTGAACATGGGTCCTTAGGCTTCACAGCAAGCACCTTAACCACTAAGCCATCTCTCCAGCCCTAACCATGCCATTTTTATATTCAAAATTTTCTGTAGGATGAAGTTTAAGTTACATCTGTTTTCCACAATTCACTGTATGTGTTGTACTGCAATATTGATCACTTCATAATTCCAACATACAATAATATCTTGCATATGGTGTTTGAGTTATCTGAGATATCCTTGCTTTTCTTTCTTTCTTGCTTTCTTTCTTTCTTTCTTTCTTTCTTTCTTTTTTTTTAGTTTTTCGAGGTAGGGTCTCACTGTAGCCCAAGCTGACCTGGAATTCACTATGGAGTCTCAGGGTGGCCTCGAACTCACGGTGATCCTCCTACCTTTGCCTCCCAAGTGCTGGGATTAAAGGTGTGTGCCATCATGCCTGGCTCTTTCTTTTTTTTTAACCACTTTTTTTGAGACCCTACCTAAAAAGAAAACAAATTTTTTAAAATTACTATTTATTTGAAAGAGAGACAGAAAAAAAGAGGCAGAAAGAAGGACAGAGGAGAGAGAGAGAGAGAGAGAGAGAGAGAGAGAGAGAATGGGCACACACCAGGTCCTCTAGAGCCTCCACCCATTACAAACAATGTGACACATGTGCCACCTTGTGCATTTGGCTTATGTGGGTACTGGGGAATTGAACCTGGGTCCATAGGCTTCATGGGCAAGTGTCTTAAGCGCCAATACATCTCTCCAGCCCACCTTTCTATTTTAACTTTTTTTTTTTTTTTTTGAGGTAGAGTTTTCACTCTAGTCCAAGCTGACCTGGAATTCACTATGTAGTCTCAGGGTGGCCTTAAACTCATGGCGATCCTCCTACCTACCTCTGCTTTCCACGTGCTGAGATTAAAGGTGTATACCAGCATGCCCAGCTCTCTATTTTAACTTTTTGTTACCAATTCATCCTTTCAAATCTATTTTTTTATTTTTTTTGTTTATTTTTATTTATTTATTTGAGAGCAACAGACAGAGAGAGAAATAGGCAGATAGAGAGAGAATGGGTGCGCCAGGTCCTCCAGCCATTGCAAATGAACTCCAGATGTGTGTGCTCCCTTGTGCATCTGGCTAACATGGGTCCTAGGGAATCGAGTCTCCAACAGGGGTCCTCAGGCTTCATAGGCAAGCGCTTAACCTCTAAGCCATCTCTCTAGCCCCCTTTCAAATCTTTTGATCACTTGAACATGCTTATCATCCCAGCACTCAGGAGATGGAGGTAGGAGAATCAGGAGTTCAAGGCCATTTGGCTACAAAGCAAGTTCAAGAGCAAGCTATATGATACTTTATCTCAAAACAGAAAACAAAACAAAATGAAGTGAAAACATATCTGCTAACCAGAAATCTGACTTGTACTCTGTGACACTTCCCTAAAACTCAAAATGAGAATGACTTCCTCTGCCAGAGTTTACCTTGTTCCATAACTTTTAAATTTTATTCTTATTATTTGAGAGACAGGGTGTGTGTGTGAGAGAGAGAGAGAGAGAGAGTGGGTGCGCCAGGACCTCCACCTTGTGCATCAGGCTTACATGGATCCTAGGGAATGGAACCTGGGTCCTTTTGGCTTTGCAGGCAAGCACCTTAACCACTAAGCCATCCCTCTAGCCCTGTCATTCATAAACTTTGTTTTTTTTTTTTTTTTTTTGGTTTTCCGAGGTAGGGTCTCACTCTAGTCCAGGCTGACCTGGAATTCACTATGGAGTTTCAGTGTGGCCTCGAACTCACAGTGATCCTCCTACTTCTGCCTCCCGAGTGCTGGGATTAAAGGCGTGCACCACCACGCCCAGCTTTTTCCATAAACTTTAATGGCCTCTTGCGTCACATATTGGTTTGTCATTGACATAATGCTATCCTACTTGACTGTCAGTGCCTTAAAGACAGGTACTGACTCATGGAAGTGGAAGTACTACAACGGAAAAGATTAATAAATGTAAGCTGTTCTAGAACAGTTTACCAAATTGAATTTAAAACCTTATCATAGTAAGAGAACTTAGGAAGGAAAGAGAAGAAAACTCTGAAATGTCAAGGTTAAACATTGTAGTGACTGAAATTTAAGATGTCCACAGAGAGAGATGACTTTTTTTTTTTTTTTTTTTTTTTTTTTTTTTTTTTTTGAGGTAGGTTCTTGCTCTAATCCAGGCAGTCCTGGAATTCACTATGTAGTCTCAGGTTGAATACTCATAGTGATCCTCCTACATCTGCATCCTGAGTGCTGGGATTAAAGGTGTGCACCACCATGCCTGGCAGAATTTGACCTCTCTGAAGAGAAAGTCTATTTATTTATTTGCACACAGAGATAGAGAGAAGATAGAGAGAATGGGCATAGCAAGGACTCCAGATGCATGTGCCACTTTGTGCATCTGGCTCTACATCTATCCAGCCCTATGTGGGTACTGAGAAATCAAACTCAGGTCATTAGGCTTTGCAGGCAAGTGCCTTACTTGCTAAACCCTCTCTCTAGCCCAAGAAGGGGAATTTTTTGTTTGTTTATTTTGTTTTTTCGAGGTAGAGTCTCACCCTAGCCCAGGCTGACCTGGAATTCACTATGTAGTCTCAAGGTGGCCATAAACTCGTAGTGATCCTCCTAATTCTGCCTCCTGAGTGCTGGAATTAAAGACGTGCGCCACCATGCCTAGCTCTTTTTTTCTTTTTCTTTTTCTTTTTCTTTTTCTTTTTCTTTTTCTTTTCTTTTTGAGGCAGGGTCTCGCTCTAGTATAGGCTGACCTGGAATTCACTCTGTAGTCTCAGGCTGGCCTTGAACTCACAGTGATCCTCCTACGTCTGCTTCCTAAGTGTTGGGACTAAAGGCCTGTGCCACCACACCCAACCAATTATTTTTTTAATTTTAAATACATGGAAATTCAAATTAAGTAAAATATAAGGCATGTTTATCTTTCTGGCAAGAATAAATAATATGGAAGGGGAAAATGGTCTGAACAAAATTTCCATTATTAAAATGGTATCTCTTCTTTTTCCTCTATTATAACTTTGTACTTTCTGAGAGATGGAACTCTTTCTATTCCTGCCATTTGAAAATGACTAAATTTTAATAACAAGGTAAGGTGAATTACTATCTGAAACTACATTTAAGAAATATTGTAAGATGTCACATGTTCTCTCTCATATGTGGATCCTAGCTACAAATGACTGGACTTCTGTGTGAGTAGGAAGAAAACTCAGTAACATAGGGCAGTAAGCTAGAAAGGACATATAAAGGGAATAGAAAGGGAGGGAGGAGGGACCTAATAGGATGATATTGTATATAAGTAAGTAGAAAAACAGATTAATGGGGGTGAAAAGGCCTAAGAGAGGTCAGGGGAGAGATTGAGTAAAGGAAAGGTGGAGGGAAGGCTAATCAACATCTAAGAGGATATAAATAAATCATATGGAAACCTACTTTTTTTGGACAATGGAACACTCAGGAGCCATAAATTGTTGCTAGAAAATTTTCAATGCCAGGAATGGGATACCTTCCAGTAAGTTGTTGGCCAGGGAGGTCCCTGATGCTCTCAAAACATTCTGGGCCATTGCCAAGGCCCTTGGTTTCCCACTAGGAATACATGGTAAGACCCTCTTGCTGAAGACTCCACATACTTGGGCTGCAAGGCCACTAAGAAATTCTGCTGGAACTGAGCTGATAACCTCCTCCATGTAGACCAGCTGACAGAAAGCTGGAAGAAGCCATTCTGCATGCATTTCCATGGGAGAAAGAGAAATCACCGGTGAAGATACTCAACAGTGGACACTGCAAGCCTTATATTTGGCCAGCCAGGACAAATGAGCCAATGGGAGCAGTGGCATGTCTGTCACAGTGGAAACCAACTGTCTTCTAATTGGACTGGAGGCCCTCTCCAAGGGAGGGAATACATCCCTGATACTGAAAACCTACAACAGGGGTAGTCATGAGCCCTAGGGGTGTAACGTCTGCTGTTGTCTGGCTAAATGTATATACTATGCTCATCAAACTGCCCAGTAAGTACTTCTCTTAATGTTCATACCCTTATATTAATGCTACTCTTACTTTTGGTAGAGAACCTCTCTTTTCAGATGGCAGTGACCTTGGGATGACTCAGAAGGCATCATGGTGCTGAGAAGAAGTGACAGAGGAGTGCTCAGCACTGCAATATCTGTATCACACCTTCCAAGGCTCAGGGTCCATTGCGGAAGAGGTGGCAGAAAGAATGTAAGAGCCTAAGGAAGGGTAGGATTCCTTACAACGTGCTCCTCCAGACACAAAATGGCCTGGATATCAACCATCACAATGTCTGATGCTACCTACACAAGACCATCATAATAGGAGGAAAAGATGATGACATCAAAATAAAAGAGAGACTGAGTGAGATGGGAAGGGGATATGATGGAGAATGGAGTTTCAAAGGGCAAAGTGGGGGGAGGGAGGGTATTATCATGGCATATTGTTTATAATCATAGTTGTTAATTAAAAATAAATTAACTAAAAGTAAATAAATGCATAAATAATATTGTAAGGCACAGGTAGGAGGATTGCCATGAGTTCCAGGCCACCCTGAGACTACATTGTAAGTTTCAGGTTAGCCTTGGCTAGAGTGAAATCTTACCTCTAAAAAAAAAATTACATATATATGTATACATATATATATATATATATATATGAACATATATATGTAGTAAGTAGAATACTTTGTGAATTGTAATTATTATTTGTTTTTTGTTTTGTTTTTTAAATTTTTGTTTATTTATTTATTTATTTGAGAGCCACAGACAGAGAGAGAAAGAGGCAGAGAGAGAGAGAGAAAGAGAGAGAATGGGCACGCCAGGGCCTCCAGCCACTGCAAAGGAACTCCAGACGCGTGCGCCCCCTTGTGCATCTGGCTAATGTGGGTCCTGGGGAATCGAGCCTTGAACCGGGCTCCTTAGGCTTCTCAGGTAATCATTTAACCACTAAGCCATCTCTCCAGCCCCTGTAATTATTATTTGTTAAAGAAGAGAACAGAAATAAAAATGATTTGGAGTAGCTGAAATATTTTTAAAAACAAGGTCTTTATCTAACAGACCATGATGCGTTTAAATAGGCAAGTCCAGAAATACTAGCTATAATAATAGTGCTTCCTAGCTGTACACTCACAGGCAATGGCAGGAAAATTGATGTTCCCGGCAAAAAGAACAAGGAACAGAAGGTGTAATGATCACAGATGACAGAAGGAAAGAAGAATTAATCAGCTCCTATTTTGCTTCCATTTTCTTTTTTCCTTCTTTCCTTCTTGTTTTGTTTTTCAAGGTAGGGTCTCACTGTAGGCCAAGCTGCCCATCCTCTCTCTCTCTATCTGCCTCTTTCTCTGTTTAAATAATTAATTAATTTAAAAAAATAAGACTCGGGAGGCAGAGGTAGGAGGATCGCTGTGAGTTCAAGGCCACCCTGAGACTACATAGCGAATTCCAGGTCAGCCTGGGCTAGAGTGAGACCCTACCTTGGAAAAACAACAACAAATAAATAAATAAATATTTTAAAAAATTTAAAAAGCAAATGGAACATCCTGCTGTTTTAGAAAATGGTGTCACTTAGGGTAAGGCACAGGCTGAGAGTATAATTCTGTACAATATAGAGTACCTTAGAGCGAGGTATGCGTGGTCTGATCTCTGCGATATAGCGAAGGAGAAGACTTTGATGACAAGATTCCTTTCAAATGTTAAAGGGGAATGACAAAGGCTAACAACAGCAAGGACCCCCTTGGAATCCATTACAAGTTCACACGGATGGAGCAAGACCAGTAAGATGCTAGTGGGCAGGAACTGTGGACTTTGGTAGAGAAAACACAGCGTCAACAACCCCAGCTTCGTTTTCTGCTGCAACCTCCCCACCGTTCATGCTGAAATGGAACAGACTTTACGAAGCCCTACTAATGTGGAAACATATACGTTTTGTTTCGACGAGGTAGGGTCTCACTCTGGTCCAGGCTGACCTGCAGCTTACTCTATAGTCCCTGGCTGGCCTCGAACTCCCAGCGATCTGCTTACTTCTGCCACCATGCCTGGCTGAGACTACATTGTGGATGAACCACATTTCCAGTACTTTAGGGCACAGAGCAGAGTAGGTAATGCTGGAGATTTTTGTTTTGTTTTTCTTGTTTTTTTTTTTAATTTTAATTTTATTTTTATTTATTTGAGAGCAACAGGGAGAGAGAGAGAGAGAGGAGAGAGAGAGAGAGAATGGGCATGCCAGGGCCTCCAGCCACTGCAAACGAACTCCACACGTGTGCGCCCCCTTGTGCATCTGGCTAACGTGGGTCCTGGGGAATCAAGCCTCGAACCGGGGTCGTTAGGCTTTACAGGCAAACACTTAACCGCTAAGCCATCTCTCCAGCCCTGTTTTTTGTTTTTCAAGGTAGAGTCTCAATTTAGCCCAGGCTGACCTGGAATTCACTATGTAGTCTCAGGTCTCAGGGTGGCCCCAAACTCACAGTGATTCTCCTACCTCTTTGCCTCCTGAGTGCTGGGATTAAAGGCATGCTCCACCATGTCCAGTTTAGAGAATGGTTTCGAAAGAACAAACAATGTGGCCAATTTAATGAGGCTTCTGTGATTTAGAAAGTGTGCCCTGAGGGCTGGAGAGATGGCTTAGCGGTTAAGCGCTTGCCTGTGAAGCCTAAGAACCCCGGTTCAAGGCTCGGTTCCCCAGGTCCCACATTAGCCAGATGCACAAGGGGGCGCACACGTCTGGAGTTCGTTTGCAGAGGCTGGAAGCCCCGGCGCGCCCATTCTCTCTCCCTCTATCTGTCTTTCTGTGTCTGTCGCTCTCAAATAAATAAATAATAAAAAAATAAAAATAAAAAAAAAGAAAAAAAAAGAAAGTGTGCCCTGAATGAACACTAGACATAAGTAAGGTGCTAAATAGGTGAAAACTAGTTATTTGCCAGAAGAAAGTTCTCATGCTGGCCAGTTCATGGCCTTTGAGGTAACCCTAGAAAAAGGATTTTGAAGAGTTGGCTTCGCGGGGCTTCTAGGCTGCAAATAAAGGACTCTGCTTTAGAGAAGTGAAAGGAATTAACCAACTCAGCAATGACAATTGGGGTGTCAGCAGAGGGCAGCCTACTGGAACCGTAACTGGTGATTTTGAGTGGGAAATGTGAAGGCCCCATTAGTTACAGCTTGCCTGTAGCTGCCTATCCCTTGGACACAGTAAAATTATGAGGTCTCTTACTAAAACAGCTCCCACCTAAGGAATCTCTATGTTTGATAGACACTTATTGTGGTGGTTTGAATTAGATGTCCTCCATAAACCCATGTTCTTTCTTTATTTAAATCTTTTTTTAATTTTTTTTGTTCATTTTTAGTTATTTATTTGAGAGCAACAGAGAGAGAAAGAGGCAGATAGAGAGAGAGAATGGGCACGCCAGGGCCTCCAGCCACTGCAGACGAACTCCAGACGCGTGCGCCCCCTTGTGCATCTGGCTAACGTGGGTCCTGGAGAATCGAGCCTCAAACCGGGGTCCTTAGGCTTCACAGGCAAGCGCTTAACCGCTAAACCATCTCTCCAGCCCCCATGTTCTTTCAGTGCTTGGTCCCCAACTGGTCACAATTTGGGAAGTGGATCAGGGCTGAAGGAGCTGTTTTACTGGAGCTGGACATAGGGGTGGTATAGCCAGTTCTTCCCTGTTACAGCTCAGCTAATTCTTTTGTGTGTCCCCCGCCCCCGTGTGTGTGTGTGTGTGTGTGTGTGTGTGTGTGTGTGTGTGTGTGTGGTTTCTCGAAGTAGGGTCTCACTCTACGTTAACCTGGAATTCACTATGTAGACTCAGGGTGGTCTCAAACTCACAGCAATCCTCCTACCTACCTCTGCCTCCAGAGTGCTGGGATGAAAGGCCACCATGCCCAGCTAAGGCTAACTCTCTTGCTGGCAATTTTTCCCCTGCTAGTAGAGGATGATGGCTCGTCACTTCTCCAGCCATGCTTTCTCCTGCCATCATGAAGCTTTCCCTCAGGACTGTAGACCAAAATATGACTTTTCCTCCCATCACCTGCTTTTGGCCAGATGCTTTGTTCCAGCAAGGAGAAGATAAGTGCAACACATATGTAACATAATAGTAAATTACAAAGACATGTGTTCTGTGCTGTACATAGAAATCAGCTTTGCATGCCATGCTGCATCTATACCGGAGGCCACAGTGGTGGGCGTTCTGATCTGCTCCCTATGTCTGGAAATGTACAGAGTGTATTATAATCAAGAAGTGTGGTGCCCACTGGCCTGGAGCTAACCATAGAAGTCTGGGGGTGTAAATGCTGCCCTCTACTCTTCTCATTCCAGCTGGGGACTCAGACGTAGGGGAGAAGAGGGAAGCAAAGTGGGCAGGATCAAGTTTGGTGGAAGCAAAACAATTTCAGAGATAGGGTCAAATAGTTTAAAAAGTGATGAAAGCCAGGCGTGGTGGCGCACGCCTTTAATCCCAGCACTCGGGAGGCAGAGGTAGGAGGATCGCCGTGAGTTCGAGGCCACCCTGAGACTCCATAGTGAATTCCAGGTCAGCCTGGGCTAGAGTGAGACCCTACCTTGAAAAAGAAAAAGAAAAAAAAAAAACAGAAATAAAAAGAGATGAATGGAGGGGGCTGGAGAGATGGCTTAGCAGTTAAGATGCTTATCTGCAAAGCCCAAGGACCCAGGTTCAACCTCCCAGAACCCACGTAAACCATATGCACATGATGGCCCATGCATCTGGAATTTGTTTGCAGGGGCTAGAGGTCCTGGAGTGCCCATTCATTCTCTCTCTCTCATAAGTAAATAAAAACGAAAAATAAAAAAAAAAAACTGAATGGGGCTGAGGTGGAGTATGCAGTGCAGAGAAACAGAAAGAGTGAAAAAGCCAGGTGGGGCTGGAGAGATGGCTTAGCGGTTAAGCGCTTGCCTGTGAAGCCTGAGGACCTCGGTTCAAGGCTCGATTCTCCAGGACCCACTTTAGCCAGATGCACAAGGGGGCGCATGCGTCTGGAGTTTGTTTGTAGTGGCTGGAGGCCCTGGCGCGTCCATTATCTCTCTATATCTGCCTCTTTCTCTCTCTCTCTCTGTTGCTCTCAAATAAGTAAAATCAAACAAACAAACAAAAAGAAAAAGCCAGGTGTGGTGGTAAATGTCTTTAATTCCTGCTCTTGAGAGGGTGACACAGGAGGATCATTGTGAGTTCAAGAGCACCCTGAGACTATAGAGTAAATTCCAGGTCAGTCTGGGCTAGAGTAAGAGCCTACTTAAAAAAAGAAAAAGTGACAAAGTAGCAAAACACAACATCAGGAAAGAGTGGTTAAAGGCACTCCCTTGGAAAGACTGCCAGCCTAGGTTCAATTTCCAGATACCCATGAAAAGCCAGGTGCACAAAGTGGTGAGTGTACCTGGAGTTTGTTTGCAATAGCAGGAGGCCCTGGTGTGGTCATACTCATTCTCTCTCTGTCTGCTTCTTTCTCTGTCAAATAAATCAATAAAAACATATCAAGGGATAGAGTGACTGCTCAGTGGTTAAGGCCCTTGCATGAAAAGCCTAAAGATCTGGGCTTGATTTACAAGGTGGCTCATGCATCTGGAGTTCGTTTGTTGGATATATATCATAAATAGTATATATTATTAATAGTTATATATAATATGAAGTTGAAGGTCATTCTCAACTACCTAGCCTGTTGGATGCCAGCCAGCCTAGGCCACATGATATCCTGTCTCAATAAGGTACAAGCCAGGTGTGGTGGTGCATGTCTTTAATCCCAGCACTTGGGAGGCAGAGGTAGGAGGATCACTGAGAACTTGAGGCCAGCTTGAGACTACATAGTGAATTTCAGGTCAGCCTGGGCTAGAATGAGACCTTACCTTGAGAAACCAAAATAAAATTGTACATATACATACATACATATATATACATATATATGTTTATTTATTTGAGAGAGAGAGTAAGAGAAAGAGGCAGAAAAGGGCCTCTAGCCATTGCAAATGAACTGCAGATGCATGTGCCACCTTGTGCATCTGACTTTACATGGGTACTGAGGAATCAAACCTAGATCCTTCGGCTTTGCAGGCAAGCATCTTATCTGCTACGTCATCTCTCCGGCCCCTAAACTTTTTTTAATATTGAACTTTTATTATTATTATTTAGATTTTCGAGGTAGGGTTTCACTCTACACCAGACTGACCTGAAATTCACTATGCAGTCTCAGGGTGGCCTTGATCTCATGGCAATCCTCCTATCTCTGCCTCCCAAGTGCTGGGATTAAAAGTGTGCACCATCATTTCCAGCTCTAATATTGACTTTAAAAAAATTATGTGTGTGTGAGAGACAGCAAGAGAGAGAGACAATATGAGTGCACCGGGGTCCCTCATTGCTGCAAATGAACTCCAGACAAATGTGCCACATAGTACATCTAATTTTACGTGGGAACTGGGGAACTGAACCCTGGCTGATAGGTTTTGCAAGGGAGTACCTTTAACCACTGAGCCATCTCCCCAGCAGCAGAGTGAGGGCACTGGTTTGAGGCTTGTCTCATGATAGCCTAGGCTGACTTAGAATTTACTCTGTAGCCCAGGCTGGCCTCAAATTCACTGTGATCTTCCTACTTTAGCCTATAGAGTGCTGGGATTAAAGAAGGAATGAACCACCACACCCAGCTTTTTTGTTTTATTTGACAGAGAAAGGGAAAGAGAGAGAGAGGGCCTCCAGCCACTGCAAATGAGCTCCAGACGCATGTGCCCGCTTGTGCATCTGGCTAACGTGGGTCCTGGGGAATCGAACCTTGGTCCTTTGGCTTTCCAGGCAAATGCCTTACCCATTAAGCCATCCCTCCAGCCCCCATACCCAGCTTTAAATTTTTTTAAAAATATTTTATTTTTCTTTATATATTTGAGAGAGAGAGAGAGAGAGAGAGAGAGAGAGAGAGAGAGAGAGAGAGAGGAAGAGGCAGATAGAAAGACTCAGAGAATGGGAGCACCAGGTCCTCTAGGCATTGCAAATGAATGAACTCCAGGCATATGTACCACCATGTGCATCTGGCCAACGTAGGTACTGGGGAATTGAACCTGGGTCCTTAGGCTTCACAGGCAAGGACCTTAACCACTAAGCCATCTCTCCTGCCCAGCTTGTTTTTAAAAAAATATTTTATTTTTATTTATTTGAGAGTGAGAGAGAAATAGGCAGGTAGAGAGAGAGAATGGGTGCACCAGGGCCTCCAGATGCATGCACCCTCTTGTGCATCTGGCTTACGTGGGTCTTGGGGAATTGAACCTCGGTCCTTTGGGTTTGCAGGCAAGTACCTTAACTGTTAAGCCATTTCCCCAGCCCTTTTTGTTTGTTTTTCAAGGTAGGGTTTCACTTTAGCTCAGGCTGACTTGGAATTCACTATGTAGTCTCAGGGCAGCCTTGATCCTACCTCTGCCTCACAAGTGCTGGTATTAAAGGTGTGTACCACCTTGTCTGGCTAGTTTAAATTTCTTTTTTCTTTTCTTTCTTTTTGTTTTGTTTTTGTTTTTGTGTTTTGAGGTAGGGTTCCTCTGCAGCCCGGGCTGACCTGTAATTCACTCTGTAGTCTCAGGGTGGCCTCGAACTCACAGCGATCCTTCTAACTCTGCCTCTCAAGTGCTGGGACTAAAGGCGTGTGCCACCATGGCCAGCATTTTCCTTCTTTCTTTCTTTCTTTCTTTTTTTTTTTTTAATTTGAGAGAGAGAGAATGTGCAGACAGGGCCTCCAGCCACTGTGAACAAACTCCAGATGCATGCGCTACCTTGTGCATCTGGCTCATGTAGGTACTGGGGAATCAAGCCTTAAACAATTCCTCACCTGTATGTTTTAAAGTTTTCATTGTAGAGATCCTTCACTTCCTTGGTCAGGTTTATTCCAAGGTACTTTATTTATTTATTTATTTATTTATTTTTGATGCAATTGTGAATGGGAGTGATTCTCTGATTCATCCTCTGTGCGTTTGTTGTTAGCATATAGGAAGGCTACTGATTTCTGTGTGTTTCTTTTGTATCCTGCTACATGGCTATAGGTGTTTATCAGCTCTAACAGTTTGCTGGTAGAGTCTTTAGGGTCCTTTATGTATAGAATCATATCATCTGTAAATAATAACTTGATCTCTTCCTTTCCTATTTGTATCCTTTTTATGTGTCTCTTGCCTTATTAGTATCTTTCCAGCTTTTTGTTTGTTTATATTCACCCAAAATATGGCATAAATAATGGATGGAAGCACCATTGCTCCAAACCCAGTTATGGTGAACCAATGAATTTATTTGGAGTACTTCCATAGCATAGGTGAGGGGCTGCTTACAGGAGCATGGATGACTCAAAGGCAGCTGACTCATCACTTGTGTGTCTCTGGAGCATTCTGCACTGCTTGCAGGCTGCTTTTGTAGCCTTGGTCCTTGTGACCTTGCAAGTTTCACCTTTCCCAGACATGCTTACCTCCTGAGTCTGCAGGGGAAATGTTTCAATTTGAGGAAACTGCTGCCCAGCAGGGTTTCATGTAGCCTGGGCTTGAACTCCTAATATTCCTGCTTCCATCCTCTACATGCAGTGATTACAGACATGTGCCATCCTACCTAACATTTTCTTTCTTTCTTTCCTTTCCTGAGGTAGGGTCTCGCTGTAGCCCAGGCTGACCTGGCATTCACTATGTAGTCTCAGGGTGGCCTCGAACTCTCGGCAATCCTCTTACCTCTGCCTCCCAAGTGCTGGGATTAAAGGCATGCGCCACTACGCCCAGCTGAATTTTATTTTTGGTAACAAATTTTGCTGGTTATATTTCCCTTCCTTCCTTCCTTCCTTCCTTCCTTCCATCCTTCCTTTTCTTCTTCTTCTTCTTTTTTTAATTTTTATTTATTTATTTGAGAATGACAAAGAGAAAAAGGCAGATATAGAGAGAGGGAGGGAGAGAGAATGGGCACGCCAGGGCCTCCGGCCACTGCAAATTAACTCCAGACGCGTGCGCCCCCTTGTGCATCTGGCTAACGTGGGTCCTGGGGAATTGAGCCTCGAACCGGGGTCCTTAGGCTTCACAGCCAAGCACTTAACCACTAAGCCATCTCTCCAGCCCCTTCCTCTTCTTTTTTAATGTGAGAGAGCAAAACCAAAAGCGAAATCAAGAGAGAGGGGGGAGAGAGAAAATTGGCGCACCAGGGCCTCTGGTCAGTGTAATTGAACTCCAGCCACATGTGCCACTTTGTGCGCTTCTGCAACCTTGCCTGCATGTATCACCTTGTGTCTCTGGCTTACGTGGGATCTGGGGAGTCGAACATTGGGGTCCTTAGGCTTTGCAGGCAAGAGCCTTAACCACTAATCCCTCTATTTGCTTTTCTTTTCTTTTTTTTTTTTTTTTTAATTTTTCGAGGTAGGGTCTCTCTCTAGCCCAGGCTGACCTGGAATTCACTATGGAGTCTCAGGGTGGCAATCCTCCTACCTCTGCCTCCCGAGTGCTGGGATTAAAGGCATGTGCCACCACGCCCAGCTTTATTTGCTTTTCTTGAAATAACAGGCTCACCTTCTTTGTTTTTTGGGGGAGCAGGAATCAAACCCAGGACATTATACATGCTAGAAAAGCACTGTACAACTGAGCTACATCCTAATCACCTTATTTATTTATTTTATACTATTGATTTTTTCATTTACTTGGATTTTTAGTTTATTGTTTATATTTTTATTTATTTATTTGCAAAGAGAGAGAGAGAGAATATGGGCTATTTTTAGCTAGCAACCCAAGCACTTGGGAGGCAGAGGCTAGGGTGAGACCCTACCTTGAAAACAAAGCAAAAGTAGACACACACACACGTATTTCCAAGAAGGGAGAGAGAGAATATGGACACACCAGGGCCTCTTGCTGCTGCAAAGGAACTCCAGATGCATGAATCACTTTGTGCATCGGGCTTTACATGGGTATTGGGGAATGGAACAGTGGTTGGCACGCTTTGCTAGCACACATCTGTAACCACTAATCCATACCCTCAACCCCTTTTTTTCCATTTAATTGAGAAGCACATAGCATAATCCAGCTGGGTGTGGAAGAACATGTCTAAAATCTCAGCACACTGACAGGTTTTGGTAAGAAGATTGCTACATATAAAGCAACAAACAAAAAATGTATTCAAGGCCTGGAGAGATGGCTTAGAGGTTCAGGTGCTTGACTGCAAAGCCAAAGGATCCAGGTTGTATTCCCCAGGATCCACGTAAGCCAGATAGATGCACAAGGGGGCACACGCATCCGGAGCTCATTTGCAGTGGGTGGAGGTCCTGGCATGCTTATTCTCTCTCTTTCCTTCTCTCTCTCTCCCTGTCTATTTCTCTCTCTCAAATTAATAAATATAAATAAATATTTTAAAAATATATATACAAGATATAAAGTGAGTGCTGGGTGTGGTGGCACTTGCCTTCAATCACAGCACTTGGAAAGCAGAGGTAAGAGGATCGCCATGAGTTTGGGGCCAGCCTGAGACTACAGAGTGAATTCCAGGTCCGCCTGGGCTACAGTGAGACCCTACCTCAAAAAACCAAAATAAATAAATAGAAATAAAAAGATACATGGTGAAGATTCTCCTATTTTGCAATGCCTAAACACATTAAGTTCTTTTCTCAAAGATAGCCACTGTTCCATTTCTTATGTATTTTTTCAGTGTTACTTTAAGGATTCGCAAACACATTTCTTTCTTGTCACATATATGGTGGTAATTATACACAGCAGGGATTGCCTAGTGCTCAGTTTGGATATGAAGTGTCTTTCTGCCAAAAGGTTCATGTGTTGGAAGATTTACCCCCAATTGGTGAATACAGTTATTATGAAGCAACTGATCATAAATCAGATTAGTGTATTCATGGAGTTATAATTATTTATTTATTTATTATTTGACAGACAAGAAAGAGACAGAATGGGTGTGCCAGGGCCTTCAGCCACTGCAAACGAACTCCAGGTACCTGTGCTCCCTTGTGCATCTGGCTTACATGGGTCCTAGGGAATCGAACCAGGGACCTTTGGCTTTGCAGGCAAACACCTTAACCACTAAGCCATCTCTCCAGCCCTGGAGTCATAATTTGATGGCATTGTTGTGAGGTGAGCCTCATTCAAGGAGGTAGTTCGCTGGGAGTAGAATAATTTTTGATGTACAGACAAGTTCCAAAGACAGTAGAGATTCCTGTATATTCTTTACTCACCTTCTTCAAATGTGATCCTCTTACACAACCATGATGCTATGTCACAACTACGAAATTAGCATTGCTATGCTAATTACAAGAACAACTAACACTGCTACTCATGCCATTATGCAATTATTCCAATGTCACTAGCTATGTTTTTTTTGGTTTTATGATCCAACCTAGGATACCAAAGTGCACTTAAGAAGGTTCCCATAAGCGGGGCGTGGTGGCACACACCTTTAATCCCAGCTCTCGGGAGGCAGAGGGAGGAGGAGCGCCATGAGTTCGAGGCCATCCTGAGACTACATAGTGAATTCCAGGTCATTCTGAGCTGGAGTGAGACCCAACCTTGAAAAACAAAACAAAAAAAAAGGTGGTCTTTAAAAAAAAATTACTTATTTTTATTTAATAGCAACAGAGAGAGAGAGAGAGAGAGAGAGAGAGAGAGAGAGAGAGAGGGAGAGAGAGAGAGAAAGAATGAGCCTCCAGCCCCTGCAAATGAACTCTAGATGCATGTGCCACCTGTGCATCTGGCTTACCTGGGTCCTTAGGCTTCACAGGCAAGTGCTTAACCACTAAGGCATCTCTCCAGCCCCAGGGGTCCTTTTATTCGCTTAAAATACCTTAACATTCTCATCAGTTAATAGGCAGTTGTTTCAATATCTTGAATGTTTACAGAATGAATTCCAAGATGTGGCTTTGCAGAGTTAATGATTACTTGTATTTAAATATTACCTCATCCATGTGTGGTGACACCTGTCTGTAATGCCAACACCTGATAGGCTGAGTCAGAAGGAATTCACGTTTGTAGTCAGGCAGGACTATATAGTGAGACCTTGTACAAATAAACACATACACACAAAACCTTGCTGGCGTAGCTCATTGGTGGTATAGCATGCTTAGCATGCACAGAGCCTAGGTTCAATTCTCCAGTACCAAAAATTATATATATCTGAGTTTCTTTGAAGTTCCAAGGTTAAGATTGAAGATTGAAGTGTGGTAAAAAGTATTTAAAACCTTTCTCATAGCTCAAAATAAATTATTTTACGTGTACTAGTACAACTCCTGATAGCAGTACTTGGTTTACCTCATAGAAACAGCTTTTGTACCATGACCTGTGTGCTTACGATTCACCACTAGGGGGCTCTGCTACTAGTTCATAATTTTGTCAGGCCACTTAAGGGAATGTTTTTTGTTTTGGATTTGTCAAGATTGGGTTTCACTCTCGCCAAGACTGACATGCAACTCACTCTGTAGCTCCAGGCTGGCCTCTAACTGACAGCAATCCTCCTACCTCAGCCCCCTGAGCACTGGGATTAAAGGCGTGCGCCATGACGCCTGGTGGAACTGTTTTGAGATGATGCTTCAGAACTTTGGACATTTAAGTCTCAAAAAATTATCCAAAACAAGCCCATTATTCCACAGCTGAAGAAGCCAAAGCTTCCCACAGATCCAGCATGGGAAAGAACTGGAATAAAAAAATCCTCCCGTCTTGGATTGGAGGGATGGCTTAGTGGTTAAGGCATTTGCCTGCAAAGCCAAAAGACCCAGGTTGATTCTCCAGGACCAATGTAAGCCAGACGCACAAGATGGCACATGCATCTGGAGTTCCTTCTCAGTGGCTAGAGGTCCTGGCATGCCCATTCTCTTTTTCTCTCAAGTAAATAAATAAATAAATCCCCTCGTTTCCTACAGTAGTTTAAGAAATTTCCTTTAGAACAAGCCCTGGTGGTTGCTCCCAGGATGACCACCAACTCATAATCCTTCTGTTCCAGCCTCCTGAAGGCTGGTACACACCTCATTATAATAGCCACATTTATAATATACTAATAAATTATAATTTTACTGATGAAGTAAACAGGAAAGGAGCGCACTCCTTAAATCACACCCTTATCAACCCAAAATGTTCTATTCAAATTACCCCTGAGGACCAAAAGCATATAATTTACTTTTTTTTTTCGAGGTAGGGTCTCAGTCTAGCCAAAGTTGACCTGAATTCATTGTCCCAAGCTGCCCTTGAACTCACAGCTATCCATCTACCTCTACCTCTCAAGTGCTGGGATTAGGGCTTGGGATATCACACCTACCCAGTATAATTTACTTAAAATTTTTTAAAAAACTTTTATTTCTTTATTTGAGACAGAGGAAGGGACAGAGAGTGTGTGTGAGAGAGAATGGGCACACCAGGACCTCTAGCCACTGCAAATGAACTCCAGATGCACGTGCCACCTTGTGCATCTGGTTTATGTGGGAACTGGAGATTTGAACTTGGGTCCTCAGGCTTAACAGGTATGTGATTTAACCACTAAGCCACTGCTCCAGCCCAATTTTTAAAAATTTTATTGACAATTTCATACAGATAGATAACATATCATGGTTATAATCCTTTCCCACCACCTTCCATTTTTCCCCTCCCTAATTCTCCTTCACTGGATTTCTTCTTTTTACATTATTTATTTATCTTTATTGACAACTTCCATAATAGTAGACAATAACCCATGGTAATTCCCTCCCTCCTCAAGCCCCACTTTCCTCTTTGAAACTCCACTCTCCATCATATCCCCTCTCCCTCTCAATCAGTGTTTTATTTTGATGTCATGATCTTTTCTTCCTATTATGAGGGTCTTGTGTAGGTAGGGTCAGGCACTGTGAGGTCATGGATATCCAGGCCACTTTATGTTTGGGGGGAGCACGTTGTAAGGAGTCCTAACCTTCCTATGGCTTTTACATTCTTTCCGCCACCTCTTCTGCAATAGACCCTGAGCCTTGGAAGGTGTGATAGAGATTTTGTAGTGTTGAACACTCCTCTGTCACTTCTTTTCAGCACCATGGTGCCTTCTGAGGCATCCCAAGGTCACTGCCATCTGAAAAGAAAAGCTTCTCTACCAAAAGTGAGAGTAGTATTAATATATGGAACATTAAGAGAAGTGCTTACTGGGCAGTTTGGTGAACATAGTATATACATCTAGCCAGATACCAGCAGACATTACATCCCTAAAAAGAAAAAAAAAAAATCAAAATGTAACATTTGAAACTCAGAATCTAAAAATTGAATAAATTTAGGTTTATGGGAAAAACTCAGCTGTACTGTTGTATATTTCTCTCACTTCACTGACGACCAAACGCCACTCAACTACAGACAGACCAAGACGCTGATATTCTTTGTGTGTGTGAACATTTGTGCCTGTGCACGTGGAAGCTGGAAGACAACCTCATGTGTCATGCTCAGGAATACAGTCTGTTTTTTTTTTTAATTGTTTTATTTTTTGAGGTAGGGTCTCACTGTAGCCCAGGATGACCTAGAATTCACTCTGTAGTCTCAAGGTGGCTTTGAACTAATGCTGATCCTTCTACCTCTTTCTCCTGAGTGCTCAGATTAAAGCTGTGCGCCACTACACCCCACAAAGGTTAATGTTCTTTTTTTAAATTTTATTTTTGTAATTATTTTGAGAGAGAGAGAAAGGCAGAGAGATAGAAAGAGTGCTCCAGGGCTTCCAGCCTCTGCAAACAAACTCCAGATGCATGCGCCCCCTTGTGCATCTGGCTAACGTGGGTCCTGGGGAAACGAGCCTCGAATCGGGGTCCTTAGGCTTCCCATCACTCCAGATGGCTGAAGTAGGAGGACTGCTGTGTGTTCGAAGCTCGCCTGAGCTATAGTGTTCCAAGTCAGCCTAGGCTAGAATGTGACCCTGCCTTTAAAAAAAAAAACAATAAATACTTTTCTTCTCTTAATTTACTACATGAGTGGCAGGTGATAGCCAGCACCAAACACCTTTTGTAGGTCCTAGTTGGATGTAAAGCAAGTCCCTTCCAGAACCAGTCCCAAGGGAGCTTCTATCTCTCATTTTCCACTTTAATATATACAAGTTTCCACATGCATTAATTTAGCAAATCCTTTTTTTGGGGGGGGGTTAGTTTCGAGGTAGGGTCTTACTCTAGCTCAGGCTGACCTGGAATTCACTAAGTAGTCTTAGGGTGGCTTCGATCTCACGGCAATCCTCCAGAATGCTGGGATTAAAGGCTCGCGTCACCAGGCCCGGCCTAATTTAGCCCATCTTAATAATGTGGCCCCTGAAACAAAAGCAGCAGGGAGATGGTTAGAAACAAATCTTTTAGGCCCACCCTACACTCCAGGGATGGTGTCCAGCTATCTTTTTAACAACCTCTCCAGGGAATCTGATGCACACTGAGGTTTGAAGACTACCTCTGTTTGTCTTGGTTTAAAGTTCCACAGCTGGGGCACCAATTACCTTTAAATAGACCGAAGACCAACATCTGGCTTTTCAACTCCCCCACAGGCCTCTCCAAGGAATATCACCTGTCGGATGTACAACCCAAGTGGGGCTTCAAAACCATTACCATATAATCCTCGAGATAACCTAATCACAAAGTGGCGTGATAATGTGTCTAGAACAACAACACAATGCTATGACAGTGGATTGATTTTTTTTTTTTTTTCTTCCCCAGCCTACGCTGGGCCGGGGCTCGAGTTTCGGGGTCTGTTTCCCCCCCTCCCCCACTAGACTAGACCCTGGGAGGTGGCTCGGCAGCCATTCGCCAGCTCGGCCCGCCGCTGCGGATCGGAGGCCGCGATGGGAAAGTGAGGGATGCTGGAAAGTCCCGTCGCAGCAAGCGCGGGAGAGAACGAGGCGCGAGGGGAAGGTAAAAGGAGGATCTGCAAAGACCCAGACGCGAAGAAGAAGTAGAAGTAGAAAAAGAACGGCTGACCCAGCGGCGGAAGCCGCACCCTCCGGCTCCCAGACGCCGGCCAGGGCGGAGCCACGGCGGCGCGGAGACTTGTGGGAAAAGCTCTCTCCCAGGAGCGGCTGCGCCGCCCAGCCGGGTCAGCGCCGTGCGCATGCGCGGCCCCGGCGCCATTTTGGTGGCCGGGCGCGGAGGTGATTCCACAGTGAGGGGGGAACGCGGCGGCGGCGGCGGCGGCGGCGACGGCGGCGGGGGCGGCAAGTGGCAGCAGCGTCCGTGTGTGCGTGTGTGCGCTCCGGTCTGAATCACCGAGGGGGGAGAGGAGGCGGTGGAGGAGAGAGAGGTGGCGGCGGTGGCGGTGGTCGTAGCGGTGGCGGAGGAGGCGGCTGCGGGTACGAATCAGCTGCGGGCAGAGCCATGGCCAACATCGCGGTGCAGCGGATCAAGCGGGAGTTCAAGGAGGTGCTGAAGAGCGAGGAGGTCAGGCATGAGCCCCTCCCTCCCCGGACAGCCTCTCTGTACCCCACACCCCATCTTCGGTCACCCTCCCGGGGGGGGGGGGCGGGAAGGGTCCTCCCCCCCACATCCCCGGAGGCCCGCGGGGGTTCTCCCTGCGGCCTCGTCTCCCCCGTGCCCCGGGATCGCTGGCGGGTGGGCCCGGAGACGAGCGGGGTTTTGGGGGCGACGCTGGTCGGCGGGGGAGCCCCGAGGCGGCGGCCGCGCCTGGCAGGGAAGGAGGGAGGGGGCAGGGAAGGAGGGAGGGAGAAAAGGAGCAGGCCGAGCCCCAGAAAACCCGGGAAGTGGGTTGGGGGAAGGGGAGAGGTGGTAACTGGATCCCCGAAGCCGCGCAGCTCTCTGGCCATCCCCACCCCCACCCCCACACTTTTAGGGGGGATATTCCGGGTTATTGCCAGCCAGGCCTGGACTGTCCTGTCTTGGCCTTTAGGTGTGGATGAAGGGAGAAGGACGGTTCCGATTTACTGTCTCCTAAGTAACATGTTGGGAGGCCGATGGGGACATAATAGGCAGTGTCTACTGACTTGGGAAGGAGGGTCGTGAGGGAATTTTTACGCGGGGATGAGGAAGTTGATTCCAAATTAGATTATGTTCACCTTCCCGCTGACCCACCCTCCCCCCGTCCCCTTGATTGACATCTAAAGCTTTTTGAGTGGTTCAAGGCAAGTTGTTGGGTGTATTGAATCATATTTTGAGCCAGGAAGATCATGGAGTGTGAGAGTAGCTTATTTCACAATACTGTTTACAAGTCACCTATCAGAGAGCCTGTCCCAAGACAATGCCTCTGTGACTTGTGTTGTGCCTTGAAACTTCATTATGATGTCCCCTTCACAGTTAACTTGAGCCTTGCTTTTGAAAAACAGGCCTACTAAAAACAAGGGAGTTCACCAAATACATTGTGATATTTCCTAATTGAGTTAGGGTTATCCTGATATATATAAAAAAAAATAGCATGTTTGTTGTTTTTTAAATATTCTCGTTTTGTTTATGAGTCCTGCAGAATTAAAACACATCAGTACTGACCACATTTATGATTTATATGAGGTACTCAAAATGGTCCAATAATTTGATTCAGCTGTGCAAGTAGTACAACTTTTCACACCCAAATCAATAAGTGTCAAGTTTTCTATGATTGGATTTAAGAAAAAGCTGAAAATAATTTCTTTTCAAAGTTCACATACATTATTGAAAAAAAATTTTCTTATGATTTGTACTTTGATCATGTGGATAATGATTTGTGAAATAAGGTATTTCAAGAGATGAGTAATTGACATAAACCTGATAGCACTTAACCTTTATTTATGCCACTGAGTCTGTAGCTCATCCTGTCTATCCAAGTGTACAGGAAGAAAGTAATTTAAAATTTACAAATTGGAATATTAACAGACTCCGTGAATATAGTAATCTATAAGTAATGCTGTTTTACAGAGCATGTGTATGAACTCTGACCTCTGTATTTGTTCATTTGCCAAAATTCTGAATGGAAGGATGACTTAGTATTTTTGTGGTACAATGCAGAAATAGAGCACAAATGTCGGTGGTCACATACATTATAACAATGATTTTAACTTTTTTGTTTAATAAGCAAATGTAATATGTAATTGTTGACAGAGTCTTACTGAAAGAATACAGCTAAATTGTCTCCTACAGCCTAAAACATTTCTTTCATAATTAGGTTTTATAAGCCCAAAACTTAATAGACTTTTAATGCCTTAATTTTTTAATTAACATTGTTGCTACTGTTCTGATAATCCATATGGCATATGCTTTATAGAAGGTCATTTGACCGTGGTATTCTAAGTATTTAAGTTGAAGGTTACCAGAACTTGAATGTGTACTATAATAATACTATTGTTTAAGTGTTACATTGATTTTGAGGAAGAAAACAGGAAATGCAGACAAGTTGTTTAGGAATAGTACCTTTATAAACTGGGAAGAAACTCACTACAGGAAAGTAGTTGGAGAGACCATTTAGAAAAAAGGTCAGATAATATAATCTTATAGAAAATATAACCAGCAAATAGCTTTTTTTTTTTTTGAAGTATGGTCTCATTCTAGCTCAGGCTGACCTGGAATTCACTTTGTAATTCTTAGGGTGGCCTCGAACTCACCATGATCCTCTTACCTGTGCCTCCTGAGTGTTGGGATTAAAGGCCTGCACCACCATGCTGGGCCAACAAACAAACAGCTTTTTTTTTTTTAAAAAAAAAAAAAAAAAAAAAACAAAAAACAACCCTGAGGTCACCCTGAGACTATATAGTGAATGCATGCCTGGTTTGAAGTGTATTATTTTCCTTCTTTCTTTCTTTCTTTCTTTCTTTCTTTCTTTCTTTCTTTCTTTCTTTCTTTCTTTTTCTTTCTTTCTTTCTTTTTTTCTTTCTTTCTAGCCCCCCTGGAGGTATTGGTCTTGCTTAGTCCAGGCTGACCAAGAATTCAGTGTGTAGTTTCAGGATGACCTAGAACTCATGGTGGTCCTTCTACCTCTGCTTCCTGAGTGCTGGGATAAAGGCTTGTGCCACCTTGCCTGGCCTTGAAATGTATTATTTTGTTGTGTGATTTTTTTTTCCCCCCTCCCCACCCAGGACCAAACCCAGAGCCTTGTGCTTGCTAGGCAAGTAAGTGCTCATCCACTGAGCTAAATGCCCAACCCCAGTGAAAAATGTATTAATTTGAATGGCTGATCGAGCAGTCATCATATCACCTGTCAATCTCCAGTGTACCAAGGTAGAACTTATTCACTTAAGAATTTTGGTTAATTTAATGACTTAGTTTTGGCCCTATATCTTAAGTGCTTTTAAAGATAGTTGACTTTTTTTTTCTTTATTTATTTGAGAGAGAGAGGTAGATAGAGAATGGGCGCCCCAGGACCTCCAGCCACTACAAATGAACTCCAGACATGTGCATCCCTTTGTGCATCTGGCTTATGTGGGTACTTGGGAATTGAATCTAGGTCCTTAGGCTTCACAGGCAAATGCCTTTGCCACTAAGCCATCTCTCCTGCCCTGTTGAAAACTTTTTTTTTTTGGTTTTTGGAGGTAGGGTCTCACTCTAGCTCAAGCTGACCTGGAACTCACTATGTAGTCTCAGGGTGGCCTTGAACTCATGACGATCCTCCTTCCTCTGCCTCCCTAGTGCTGGGATTAAAGACATGTGCCACCGCGCCCACCACTGGTTGAAATTTTTTGAATTGTGGTCCTAAGAAGTTTATAAGTGGCCATTCTTGAAGTGTGTCACTTAAAATTCCGTTTCTAAGATTAACTTGAAAAATGAACAGCAGAACAGCAGGGAGGATGTCACCATTCATAGCAAACAAGGCATGTAATTACTAGTGTAGGTGATAGAATTTGTGAATAATGATATAACTACTACTGTGTATTGGAGTTGGATGTCTGGGCATAGGGTATAGACCATCTTTGGGTTTTGAGTCATGCGAATGCTCTTACTAAGTGACATAAAGGACCATCTACACCTCTTTCATATGATAGTATTTGGGGGCTGGAGAGATGTCTTAGCCATTGAGGCACTAGTTTGGTTTCCCAGTACCCACATAAAGCCAGGTGCACAAGGTGGCACATGTGGCTGAGGACCTGATGTACATTCTTTCTCTATCTGCCTCATTCTCTATCTCAAATAAATAAATGAAATTATTTTTAAAAGATGGTGGGCTGGAGAGACGGCTTAGTAGTTTAGGCACCTGCTTGTGAAGTCTTAAGGATTCAGATTCGATTTTCTAGGTCCCATGCAAGCCAGATACACATGATGGTGTATACATCTGGAATTCATTTGCAGTGGCTAAACGCCCTGGCATGCCCATACTCTCTGCCCCCCCCATCTCAAATAAATAAAAACTTTGGGAATTGGTCTTTTATCTTTCAGATATTCTTTTTTTTTTAATTTATTTTTATTTTTGTTTATTTGAAAGAGGGAAAGAGAGAAAGAGGGAGAGAGAATGGGCATGCCAGGGCTTCTAGCCACTGCAAACAAACTCCAGATGCATGAGTCACCTTGTGCATCTGGCTTACCTGGATTCTTGGGAATCGAACTGAGGTCTTTTGGCTTTGCAGGCAAGCACCTTAACTGCTAAGCCATCTCTCCAGCCCCTCAGATACGTTTGTTTGTTTGTTTGTTTGTTTGTTTGTTTGTTTGTTTATTTGAGAGAGGGGGAGAGAATGGGCATGGCACGGCCTCTAGCCACTGCAAATGAACTCCAGACACGTGCACCACCTTGTGCATCTGGCTTTATGTGGGTACTAGAGAATCAAATCTGAGTCCTTAAGCTTCATAGGCAAGTGCCTTAAATGCAAAGCCATCTCTCCAGCCCTCAGATACTCTTTAAAATATGACTGAATTTTAAGTAATGGCTCAGAGTTGAGTTGCTAGTAATGGACGTTCTAATGTACATTTATTCTGTGAGTCAAGTTAAATAGATGAATTATTGAATGCGGGAATCAACATCTTAAGCCATCATTTTTTTTATTCATGGGTTGTATTATTACTACCAACTACTGCTTTTAAACAGCCATATAAAGTGCTTCTGTCATTTATACACTACTACTTATTCTAACAAATTTTTTTTTTTCATGTACTTGAGAGACAGAAAGAAAGAGAATATGGGAACACCAGGATCTCTGTCTATTGCAAAGTAACTCCAGGAGCATGCACCACCTTGTGCATCTGGATTACGTGGGTACTGGGGAATCAAGTCTGGGTCCTTAGGCTTCACAGGCAAGCGCCTAAACCACTAAGTCACCTCTCTAGCCCCTAAATCAATTTGCTGTTTTTCTTCTTTTTTCCCTAATTCTAACCTTTTTGTTTGACTTTTCATGGCAGGGTCTTGCTCTCTAGCCCAGGCTGATCTGGAATTCAGTATGTAGTCTTAAGGGTGGCCTCAAACTCATGATGATCCACCTACCTTTGCCTTCAAAGTGCTGGGATTAAAGGCATGTGCCACCATGCCCTTCCCTAATTCTAACTCTTAAAAATAAGTCTTTGAGTTAGAATTAGTATTTCTTAGGTAAGAAAATTAAGGTTCAGAGAAGTTATTTGTAAATATGTAGCTTTTGGGGGTATTTAACAATATTATTTATTTATTTATTTGAGGGAGGAGGTACACCAGGGCCTCCAGCCACTGCAAACAAAGTCCTTTTGCATCTGGCTTATGTGAGTCCTGGGAATCGAGCCTGGGTCCTTTGTCTTTGCAGGCAAACACTTTAACTGCTAAGCCATCTTCTCCAGGACCCCCCCCCCCCCAACACTTCTGGCATTTTTTTAATGAGGGTGAGAGAAGTGGCATCACCTTGTATGTCTGGCTTACATGGGATCTGGAAAGTTGAACATGGGTCCTTAGGCTTTGCAGGCAAGAGCCTTAACCACTAAGCCCTCTCTCTGGTCCTATAGGTTTGTTTTTCCTGTTTCCTGTTTCTTTCTTTTTTAAAAAAATTTATTTTATCTATTTAGTTTTTTTTGAGGTAGGTCTCACTCTGGCCCAGGCTGACCTGGAATTCACTATGTAGTCTCAGGGCGGCCTTGAACTCATGGTGATTTGCCTACTCTGCTTCCCAAGTGCTGGGATTAAATGTGTGTACCACCATACCGGGCTTTATTTTTATTTTTATTTTTATTTTTGATTATTTGCAAAGAGAGAGTGTTTGTTGCCACTGCAAATGAACTTCAGACATGTACATCTGGTTTTAAATGGGTACTGGGGGATTGAACCTTGGCTGTCAGGCTTATATGCAAGGCCTTTAACCGCTCAGCTACCTCTCCAGCCCCAGCTTTGAAGCTGGGATTTGCTAATACAACACCACAGTCATAACTTGCCAAGGATAGGCATAGTTCAATTATGCAAAAATATTGGGTCTAGTTTGTATTACTGGCTAAGAAATTTATGCACAAACTAGTTTAATGTCTAAATTCATTAAGGTGTGCTTATAATTTGAGATTTACTTATATTTCAACATAAAAGTATTTTTCAATTTGAAGCTCAGTGAGTGTACATAATCTCGTTTTTATTTCATGCTTATGATTCTTGCATTTTGCTGACATTTTCTAGTATTCTCATAGGGAACGTTTAAATCCATGGCATAAATTTAGTTTCATGATAATTATTTTTATATATGTTTAAGTTTTCCTTTAGATTTATATTGTTTTATCATTTTCAGATTTATCAGTGTAATATATTTGATCTAGATTATTCTACTTAGAAGTGGCTATAAACATCTAGAAGACAGTGTTTTGATATCTTTAGGTATAGTATTTTAACTGACATTTTAGGCAGATAAATAGTTCTTTGTTGAGATCTACTCTCCTCTTCATCGCAAGATGTTTATTAGCATCACAGACCTCTTAACACTGGATGCCCTTATTCCTGCCAAATCTGCTTGTCCCTTACCAGTTGTGTCAACTAAAATGTCTCCTGACTGCCAGATGTTGAGAACTACTGCTATAGACAGAACTCTTTAGAATAATCTGTAAGACTATTAAGTATATGAAATGTATAAATACTAAGGATGGACAGGTTACAAAAAATGTAAAGTAGCCAGGCGTTGTGCCACACACCTTTAATCTCAACACTTGGAAAGCAGAGGTCGAGGCCACCCTGAGACTACATAGTGAATTCCAGGTCAGCCTGAGCTAGAGAGACCCCACCTTGAGTCCCTCCCCCGCCCCCGAAAAAAAGTAGTGAAGTAGCTTGGAGCTTTTTGTTTGCTTGGTTGCTTGCTCGCTCGCTCTTTCCCTTCCTCCCTCCCTTCCTCCCTCCTCCCTCCCCCCCCCCCCCCCCCCTCTCTCTCTCTCTCTTTCTTTCCAGTTAGGGTCTCTAGCTCAGCTGACCTGGAACTCACTGTATAGTCCCAGGCTGACCTTGAAATCAGAGCAGTCCTCTTGCCTCTGCCTCCTGAGTGTTGGGATTGAAGGTGTGTGCCACCAAGCCCTACTTGTTTCCCTCTTTTTAAAA
Source organism: Jaculus jaculus (assembly GCF_020740685.1). Taxonomy (NCBI): domain Eukaryota; kingdom Metazoa; phylum Chordata; class Mammalia; order Rodentia; family Dipodidae; genus Jaculus; species Jaculus jaculus. The sequence goes on along the minus strand of NC_059112.1, from coordinate 25,292,888 downwards.
TTTTATTTACGTGTGTGCGTGTGTACACATGTATGTATGACTGTGCCAGAGTCTCTTGCTGCTACAAGTAAAAGAAAAGAAAGCCTGTGAGGACTGGAAGCATGGCTTAGCGGGTAAGACATTTGCCTGCAAAGCCAAAGGACCCAGGTTCCATTCCCCAGGACCCATGTTAGCCAGATGTACAAGGGGGTCCAGGTGTCTCAAGTTTGTATGCAGTAGTTGAAGGCCCTTGCATGCCCATTTTTTCTCTCTCTCTCTCAAGTAAATAAATAAAAATATTGGAAAAAAATAAAGAAAAGCCTGTGGGCGCCTGTCTGACATTATGCAGGTGGCTTGGGAATTGAACCCAGGCCCTCAGGCTTTGCAAACAAGCACCTTTAACTGCTGAGGCATCTCCCCTCCCCCATTTTTGAAGCTTGTTCCATGAGCTGTGAGGGTGATGATGACCTGGGCTTCTGGTCCTCCTCCATCTTTATGGCTTCTGTTTCCAGCACTAGGGCTGGCAGTGCTATAGCTAGTGCTTGGTGCGAAGAATTAAGACCTTGGAGTTTTCTGCAGATACGGAAAAGGTTCTTGAATGGTATTCTAAAAGAAAGGCTTGGGTTGGAGAGATGGCTTAGCGGTTAAGCACTTGCCTGTGAAACCTAAGGACCCCGGTTCGAGGCTCGGTTCCCCAGGTCCCACGTCAGCCAGATGCAGAAGGGGGCACACACGTCTGGAGTTCATTTACAGTGGCTAGAAGCCCTGGCGCGCCCATTCTCTGTCTCTTTCTCTGTCACACTCAAACAAATAAATAAAAATGAACAAAAAAAAAAAAAAAAAGAAAGGCTTACCTCAGTGTTGTGTGGCAGCATGTCTGATCCCAGCACTGGGAAAGTGGAGGCAAGATCAGGAGTTCAAGACCATCTACTAGTGAGTTCCAGGCCAGCTTGAGCTACAAGAGACTGTCTGGTGTTGGGCGAAGGAAAAGGAAAAAAGAAATACATTTTATATTTTTATTGTTGTTTTTCAAGGTAGGGTCTCATTCTAGCTCAGGCTGACCTGGAATTCACTATGTAGTCTCAGGGTGGCCTCAAACTCCCTGCCTCTGCCTTCTGAGTGCTGGGATTAAAGGCGTGTGCCACTATGCCTGGCACATTTACCTATTTAAAACAGAAAGTTTGTGCAGCTTTTCTGTAGGCAAACATAGTTGTGGAATTGTGTCTTGTTTTCTTGTAGTTAAACACTCTTTTCTTCATTATTCTTATATTTTGTTTATTTGAGAGAGAATGAATGGACATGCCAGGGTCTTTAGCCAGTGCAAATGAATTCCAGATGCATGCACCATGCATGTGGCTTTATGTAGGTACTGGATATCAGGCCTGGGTCCTTTGGCTTTGCAAGCAAATGTCCTAACCTTTTCAGCCCAACACCCTTTTATATATCAAAGTAAATATATATAGCATATAACTGGCACCCAAATCATGAAACAGAATATTACCAGCACAACAGGAACTCCATGTTCACTTATTTTTACTATTTTCTCCCCTTCCTCCCTCCTCCTCTCCCTCCCTCCCTCCCTCCCTCCCTGCCTCCCTCCCTCTTTCCCTTCCTCCCTCTCTCTCTCTCTCTCTCTCTTTTTTTTTTTAAATTATTTATTTATTTATTTGAGAGCGACAGACACAAAGAGAAAGACAGATACAGGGAGAGAGAGAGAGAATGGGCACGCCAGGGCTTCCAGCCTCTGCAAACGAACTCCAGATGCGTGTGCCCCCTTGTGCATCTGGCTAACGTGGGACCTGGGGAACCGAGCCTCGAACCGGGGTCCTTAGGCTTCACAGGCAAGCGCTTAACCGCTAAGCCATCTCTCCAGCCCTCTTTTTTTTTTTTTGAGGTAGACATCTAGTTCAGCCGACCTGGAATTCACTATGCAATCTTAGGGTGGCTTCACACTCACAGTGATCCTTCTGCTGCTTCTCCTCACGAGTCTCGTGCTGGCATTAAAGGTGTGTGCTACCACACCTGGCTATTTCTTTCTTTTTAAAATTTTTTTTGTTCATTTATTTATTTTATATTGAAAGCAACAGACACAGAGAAAGAGGCAGAGAGAGAGAATGGGCACTCTAGCCACTGCAAACAAGCTTCACACGCATGCACTCCCTTGTGCATCTGGCTAACATTGGGTCCTGGGGAATGGAGCCTCAAACCAGGGTATCTTAGTCTTCACAGGCAAGTGCTTAACCGCTAAGCCATTGCTCCAGCCTGCTATTTCTGTTTCTTATATCACATATTAGCTTCACTATGTTTAAACATTTTTAAAAATTTATTTATTTGCAAGAGAGAGGAGAGGGAGGGGGTTGCACCAGGGCTTTCTGGTGCTGTAAAGAATTCCAAGCTGGGCGTGGTGGCGCACGCCTTTAATCCCAGCACTCGGGAGGCAGAGGTAGGAGGATTGCCATGAGTTCAAGGCCATCCTGAGACTACAGAGTTAATTCCAGGTCAGCCTGGACCACAGTGAGACCCTACCTCGAAAAACCAAAAAAAAAAAAAGGAATTCCAGATGCGTGCATCTGGTTTTATGTGGGTACAAGGGAGTTGAACCTGGGCCTTTAGGCTTTGCAAGCAAGCACCTAAACCACTGACCCGTCTCTCTAGCCCAGGATTTTTTTTACCCCAAGTTAATATCACTGTATGAGGCCCAGCCTGATTTGGAACTCATTCTGTAGTCCTAGCCTGGCCATGAACTCACATGATCCTCCTAACACTGCCTCCCTAGTGCTCAGATTAAAGGGATGTGCCACTACATCCACCTGGCTAGTTTAACTATGTTTGGGCAAAAATAATGATTTTTTATTTATTTTGTTTTTTTGAGGTAGGGTCTCACTTTGGTCCAGGCTGACCTGGAATTAACTATGTAGTCTCAGGGTGGCCTTGAACTCATGGTGATTCTCCTGCCTCTGCTTCATGAGTGCTGGGATTAAAGGCATGCTCCACCATGCCCGGCAATAATATTTTTTAAAAACGTTAAATTTTATTTATATGAGAGAGGCAGAGAGAAAGAATCAGATGCAAAGAAAGAGAAAGAGCACAGTGGGTATGCCAGGGCTTCTAGCCACTACAAAAGAACTCCAGACACATTGCCTTCCTGTGCTTCAGGTTCATGTGGGTCCTGGGGAATCAAACTTGGGTCTTTAGGGTTTGCAGGCAAATGCATTAACCACTAAGCCATCTCTCCAGCCCCTCCCCCATGTTTTTTTTTTCCCTAGCCCAGGCTTCCCGGGATTAAAGATGTGTACCACTATGCCTCGCTGTTTTTTCTTTGTTTTGTTTTGTGTGTGTAGGTAGGTCCTCAGTGTAGTCTAGACTGATCTGGAATTCACTGTGTAGTCTCAGGCTGGCCTGCAACTCAGAGATCTACTTCTGCTTCCTCAGTGATGAGATTACAGGTGTGTAGCACCAGGCCTGGATCCTTTTAATTTTGAAACTTTTCACAGAATGACCTTAACCCCTTTGACAAGGGGTTGGAGATGGATTAGCAGTTATGAGCACTTGCTGCATGAATATTAGGGCTTGAGAGTGCTTTGGTTTTGTTCCCCACCACCCGTCTGAATGGATGGCTGCACATCTAGTACCCTGGGACTTGCTGACCAGCAAACTGCTCCTCTGGGTTGAGTGAAAAGAGGTCACCAATAATTTCCTCTGGGCTCTGAATGGGTGTGGACATGCCATAAACATCTGCACTAACATGTCTATATAGCACACCCTTTGTACATACTATCCTCCCCCCAAATCTTAAATTTTTTTTCTTTTGAATACTTTATTTATTTGAGAAAAAGAATGGATGCTGCAAACTAACTTCAGATCCATATGTGCCACCTTGTGCATCTGGCTTAATGTGGGTACTGGGGAATCGAATCTGGGTCCTCAGGCTTCATAGGCAAGCACCTTAATTGTTAACCCATCTCTCCATTCCCTTTTTTGTTTTTTTCAAGCCAGGGTCTTGCTGTAGCCCAGGCTGACCTGAATTTACTATATAGTCTCAGGGTGGCTTTGAACTCACAGTGATCCTCCTATCTCTGCCTCCTGAGTACTGGAATTAAAGACATGCACCACCACGCCCAGTGTCCAGTCCCCCTCCCCGTTTAAAATTCTTTTTTTGTTCATTTTTATTTATTTATTTGAGAGTGACAGAGAGAGAAAGAGGCAGAGAGAGAGAGAGAGAATGGGCGCGCCAGGGCTTCCAGCCACTGCAAACGAACTCCAGACGTGTGTGCCCCCTTGTGCATCTGGCTAATGTGGGTCTTGGACTATCATGCCTCGAACCGGGGTCCTTAGGCTTCACAAGCAAGCACTTAACTGCTACGCCATCTCTCTAGCTCCTCCCCCTTTTTATTGACAACTTCTATGGTTTATAGACAATAAACCATGATCAAATCATTTATTTTAAAAATATCACCAGTCATGATGATACAGACCTGAAATTCCAGCACTTGGAGACGGAGACAGGAAGATTAAGACTTCAAGACCATCCTTGGTTTCATAGAAAGTTTGTAGCCAGCTTACTGTACATGAGACATCTCAAAAAAAAATTAAATACACACACACACACACACACACACATACATACATATGTATGCATGCATATATATATATATATATATATAATTTTTTTTCCCCCTGAGGTAGGGTGTTACTCTAGCCCAGGCTGACCTGGAATTAAAGGCATGTGCCACCACTCCTGGCTCTTTTTAAAAAATATTTTATTATTTATTTATTTATTTGAGAGGCCGAGAAGAAAGCAGGGGGGGAGAGAGGGAGGGAGAAAGAATAGGCATGCTAGGGCCTCCATCCACTGCAAATGAATCCAGTTGCATGCGCCAATTTGTGCATCTGGTTTACGTGGGTCCTGGGGAATTGAACCTAGGTCCTTTGACTTTGCAGGCAAGTGCCTTAAATGCTAATACATCTTCCCAGCTCTCCTGGCTTTTTTTTTTTTTTTTTGTTGTTCATTTTTTATTTATTTATTTGAGAGCAACAGACACAGAGAGAAAGACAGATAGAGGGAGAGAGAGAGAATGGGCGCGCCAGGACTTCCAGCCTCTGCAAACGAACTCCAGACGCGCACGCCCCCTTGTGCATCTGGCTAACGTGGGACCTGGGGAACCGAGCCTCGAACCGGGGTCCATAGGCTTCATAGGCGAGCGCTTAACCGCTAAGCCATCTCTCCAACCCTCTCCTGGTTTTTTTGAGGTAGGTTTTCATGTTGCAGTTCAAGCTGGCGTGGAACTTGGTATCCTTTCTGCATTCTTAAAGTTATAGATTATAGGCATTTATGCAACTATTTTTTGCTAAAATGTTATTTTTTTTTGCATGTGTATGTATGTGTTTATGTTGTAGATGTATAATATATGTGTATATGTGTGTTCATAAGTGTGTTGGAGCACATGTGTGTACATACTGAGTCCAGAGGTTTATTTCAGGTGTCTTTTCCACTTCTCATTTACTCAGGTGGGGTACATAGCCTGAACCCAGTGCGTGCCAATTTGGCTAGTCTAGTTTGTTACCTTGCTAAGGGGATCCCCTTCTCTGCCTGTTGAATGCTGGGATTTATAGGTGACTTGCTGTGCCCAGCTGGCATTTAGATGGGTACTGGGGATGTAACTCAGGTACTCAGGCTTTCCTAACAAAGTGTTTTATCCACTGAACCATCTCTCTAGCCCCTGTTCACTTCCTTTCTGTGGTTATATATGTGTGTGAGTGCAAGTGTGCATGTGCCCTAGCATGCGGAGGTCAGAGGACAACCTTGAGCATTTGTCCTCCCCTTTCACCTTGATGAGGCAAGATCCCTCCCTCCCTCCCTTCCATCCACAGGGTCTTGTATTGCCCAGACTGCCTTCCAACTTTAATTGTAGCTGAGGGTGGCTTTGAACTACTGTTCCTCTTGACATCATCTTCGTAGTGTTGGGATTATAGCTGAGTCTTGTTGTTTGCTGCTGGTGTATGCCAGACTTGCCTGCCAACTTGGAGGGTGTCCTGTCCCTGTCTCCCATCTCACCATAGAAGCATGAGGGTTACAGACACTGTTGTGTCTGTCTTTATGTGGGTTCTGGGATATGAATTCAGGGTCTCAGGTTTAGGTAGCAAGTACCTTTTTGGGGGTGGGATTGAGATAGGGTTTCGCTCCAGTCCAGGCTGACCTGGAATTCACTGTGCAGTCTCAGGGTGGCCTCATGGAGTGCTAGGATTAAAGGCATGCACCACCGTATCTGGTGCAAGCACCTTTTTAAAAAACATAAATCCAGCTGGGCATGGTGGCGCATGTGTTTAATCCCAGCACTCAGGGAGGTAGAGGTAGGAGGATCACCATCAGTTAATAGGCCAGCCTGAGACTACATAGTGAATTTCAGGTCAGCCTGGACTAGAAGTGAAACCCAACCTTAAAAACAAAAAACCCCAAAAAAGCAAAAATAAATTTGTATGTGTTCTCAACTTATTTATTTGCAAGCAGGGAGAGAGTTTGTGCACACATGAGCACTAGGTCCTCTATCCACTGAAATACACTCCAGATGCATGTGCCACTTTGTGTATCTGGTTTTATGTGTATTTGGGATTTAACCCTGGCCATCAGGCTTTCGCAAGCAATGCCCTTAAGCACCAAGCCATCTCACCAGCCACCCATGGTAATCAGCTCCACAATGCTGGGATGAACATCCAACCAATCATAGTTTTGTGGGAGGAAGGGATTCATTTCACACTTCTCTCTTTTCCAGATTGACTAGGAACTCACTCCAGTTCCACAGTTGTCCAGCCTTGTCTCCTGAGTGCTGGGATTAAAGACATGCACTGCCACTTCTGGACACATAGCGCCCTCCCCCTTTTATTTTGTCTGAGGTAGGGTCTCATGCTCAGGCTGACCTGGAACTCGCTGTGTAGTCTCAGGGTGGCCTCGAACTCATGGCGATCCTCCTACCTCTGCCTCCCAAGTGCTAGGATTAAAGGTGTGTGCCACCACGCCCGGCCAGACACACAGCCCTTTTATTAATTACTTATTTATTTTGTGTTTTTCAAGGCAAGGTCTTTGCTAACTCTTTCCCTCCCTTTCTGCCTTCTCTTCCTTCCCCCTTCCCCTTCTTCCTCCCCCCTCCTGGAGAGATGGGTTAGTGGTTAAGGCACTTGCGTTCAATTCCCCAGGACTCACATAAGCCAGATGCACAAGGTAGTGCATGCGTTGAGTTTGCTTGCAGTGGCTGACGGCCTTGATGTGCCCATTCTCTCTGTGCCTCTTTCTTTCTCTCAAATAGATAACAATTTTTAAAAAAATTAAACTGGCCAGGTGTGGTGGTGCCTTTAATCCCAGCAGTCCAGAGGCAGAGATAGGAGGATCACCATGGAGTTGAGGACACCTGGAGAATACAGAGTGAATTCCAGGTCAGCCTGGACTAGAGTGAGAACTTACCACAAAAAACAAACAAAAACAACAACAAAAATTAAATTGCGGGCCTGGGGAGATGTTTCAGTGGTTAAGGGTGCTTGTTTGCCAGTTCTCATTGTCCTAGTTAGAGAAAGATGCACTGAGTGGTGGGAGGTGCTGGTGTACCCATTTCTCTATCTGCCTCCCTCCCTCTCACTTTCTCTGCTTGCAAATAATAAATACATATTTAAAAATTAAATTGTGGGCTGGAGAGATGGCTTAGCAGTTAAGCACTTACCTGTGAAGCCTAAGGACCCCTGTTCCAGGCTTGATTCCCCAGGACCCACATAAGGCAGATGCACAAGATGGCACATGCATCTGGAGTTCGTTGGCAGTGGCTGGAGGCCCTGGTGTTCCCATTCTCCCCCTCCTTCTCTCTCTGTCACTCTCAAATAAATGAATAAAATAAGATAAACCTTAAAAAAAAAGTGAAATTGTATCCGGGCATGGTGGCGCATGCCTTTATTCCCAGCACTAGGGAGGCAGAGGAAGAAGGGTCACTGTGTGTTCAAGGTCAGCCTGAGACTACCTAATGAGTTCTGTTTCAGCCTGGGCTAGAGTGAGACCCTACCTCAAAAGCAACAATAACAAATTGAAGCCGGGCATGGTGGCACACGCCTTTAATCCCAGCAGAGGTAGGAGTATTGCCGTGAGTTCAAGGCCACCCTGAGATGACAGAGTTAATTCCAGGTCAGCCTGGACCAGAGTGAGACCCTACCTCAAAAAAACAAAACAAAACAAAACAAAAAAACCCACAAAATGATGCTATACTGTACAGGCAGGAGATATTTGGCACACTAGGGTCTCCAGCTGCTATAAATGAATTCCAGATACATGTGCTACTTTGTGCATCTGGATTTATGTGAGTACTAGGGAATCGAACTTGGCTTGTTAGGCTTTGCACGTAAGTGCCTTAACCACTTAGCCATCTTTCCAGCCCTATTGCATTTTTTGTGTGTGTGTGGTGCCCCAGGGCTTATAGCTACTGCAAAGGAACTCCAGTTGTATGCACTGTTTTGTTTATCTGGCTGACATGGGTTCTGAGGAGTTGAATCTTGGTCCCTGGGCTTCTCAGGCAAGTGTCCTGGCCTTTTACATTTTTCTACTTGTTTATTTGGTTTCCTTCATTTATTTGTTTAATTAATTAATTTATTTATTTTTGGTTTTCCAAGGTAGGGTCTCACTCTAGCTCAGGCTGACGTGGAATTCATTATGTAATCTCAGGGTGGCCTCAAACTCATCGCAGTCCTCCTACCTCTGCCTCCCAGGTGCCATCTTGTGCATCCGGCTAATGTGAATACTGGGGAATTGAGCCTCGATCTGGGGTCCTTAGGCTTCACAAGCAAGTTCTTTTTTTTTTTTTTTTTTTTTTTTTTTTACCGAGGTAGGGTCTCACTCTGGTCCAAGCTGACCTGGAATTAACTCTGTCATCTCAGGGTGGCCTTGAACTCATGGCAATCCTCCTACCTCTGCCTCCCGAGTGCTGGGATTAAAGGCATGCGCCACCACGCCCGGCACAAGCAAGTTCTTAGCCGCTAAGCCAGCTCTCTAGCCCCTTGTGGAATTTTAAAAAATACTGTTATTTATTTATTTATTTGAGAGAGAAAGAGAGAGAAAGAATGAGCATGCCAGGGCCTCCAGCCAGTGCAAATAAACTCCAGGTGCATGTGCCACCTTGTGCATCTGGCTTACATGGGTCCTGGGCAATTAAACTGAGGTCCTTTGGCTTTGCAGGCAAGTGCCTGAACTGCTAAGCCATCTCTCTCTAGGACCCCTCGCCCCCATGGGGTTTTTTAAAATTATTTTTATTTACTTATTTGCAAGCAGAGATAGGAGAGAGACAGAATAAGCAACTCAGGTCTTCCAGCTGTTGCAGATGAACTCCAGCCACATACTCCACTTTGTGCATCTGGGTTCGCAAGCGCCTTAACCACTAAGCCATCCCTCTGGCCCTGTTTCTGATTTTTATATGGGTGTCCGGGAATCGAACCCCAATTGTTCGGCTCTGTAGGTAAGTGTCTTAACTGCTGAGTCATCTCCAGCCCTTTATTTTATTTAAAGATTTCTTATTCTTGCTTATTTGACAGAGAGAGAATGGGCGCACCAGGGCCTCCAGCCACTGTAAATGGAAATCTAGACACATTCACCATCTGGCTTACATGTGTACTGGGGAATGAAACCTGTGTCTTTAGGCTTTGCAGGCAAGTGCCGTTACCGCTAAGCCAACTCTCCCGCCCCTGCCCTTTATTTTTATTTTTTTGTTTATTACTTATTTATTTATTTATTTGAGAGTGACAGAGAGAGAAAGGCAGAGAGAGAGAGAATGGGTATGCTAGGGCTGCCAGCCACTGCAAATGAACTCCAGATGTGTGGGGAGTTGAGCCTCGAACCAGGGTCCTTCGGCTTCACAGGCTAGCGCTTAACCACTAAGCCATCTCTCCAGCCCTGTTTTTATTTTAATGTGTGTGTGAGTGCACGCACCAGGGCCTTGTTTACCACTGTAAACGAATGCCAAACATATACACCATCTTTTGTATTGGGCTTTATGTGAGTACTGGAAAGTTCAACCTTGGCCAGCAGGCCTTGCAATCAAGCACCGTTAAATGGCTGTCTCTCCAGCCCTTTCTTTTCTTTTTCTTTTCGCTTTTTTTTTAAAAAATTTTTTTTGTTCAGTTTTTATTTATTTATTTGAGAGCAACAGACACAGAGAGAAAGACAGATAGAGGGAGAGAGAGAGAGAATGGGCGCGCCAGGGCTTCCAGCCTCTGCAAACGAACTCCAGACGCGTGCGCCCCCTTGTGCATCTGGCTAACGTGGGACCTGGGGAACCGAGCCTCGAACCGGGTTCCATAGGCTTGATAGGCGAGCGCTTAACCGCTAAGCCTTCTCTCCAGCCCTCTTTTCGCTTTTTTTAAGGCCGTCTCCCTCTAGTGTCTCCCTCTAGCCGAGGCTGAACCGGAATTCACTATGTAGTCTCAGTGTGGCCTTGAACTCCTGGTGATCCTCCTACCTCTGCCTCCTGAGACCTTAAAGGCCTGTGCCACCACATCCAGCTTCCACTCACCCCCCCACCGGAGGTAGGGTTTCACTCTAGCCCAGGCTGACCTGGAATTCGCTATGTAATCTTAGGGTGTCCTTGAACTCACAGCGATCCTCTTCCCTCTGCCTCCCAAGTGCTGGGATTAAAGGCGTGCACCACCACACCTGGCTCCAGCGTTTTTTGCATGTGTCTGGATTTCGTTCGCAGTGGCTGGAGGCCCTGGTGTGCCCATTCTCTCTCTCTCTCTGCCTCTTTCCCTCTATCGTTCTCTCAAATAAATAAAATAAATTTTTTGTTGTTGTTGATGGATTAGAAAAACATACAGGTCTTTTGTTTTTTAGCAACTAGATACGTGGTGCTAATTTTTGAGATGGGAAAGCATGTGGAGGAACAAATGGAGGAGTGTAGAAGAAGACCAAGAATTATGCTTTGTCCTTTTTAGGTTTATGTTGGGGAAATAGGAAATAAACACTTAAGTTTATGAGTCTGGAGGTCAAACTCTATAGAGAGATTTGATGTCATCGATATATAGGTGGTATATTTAAAATATTTATTGATCAGAGAGACAGTAAGAATGGGTATGCTAGGGCCTCTTGCTTCTGCAAATGAATGCCAGGTGCATGCACTATTTTGTGCTTCTGGCTTTATGTGTGTACTGGGGAATCAAATCTGGGCTGTCAGGCTTTTAAGAAAGCATATTTAACTGCTGAGCCATTTCTTCAGCCCAGGTGTTATATTCACAGCCTAACTACACTATAATTTTAGGGGAAATTGCCTTGAAAAGGAGGGGTTCTGTGATGAAGTTCTAGTTTTTGTTCTTGTCCCCTTTGACATTGCAGTTTAACTGAGGAAAGCTATCAGAAGGTAAGGAGTGTGAACTATTTGCTGTTCTAGGAAAACCAGACATGTGGTATTATTGAAGCCAAGAGAAAGAAGACAGTTGTAGGAAGAAAGTAGATTTTTGTTGTTGTTTTTTTGAGGTAGAGTCTCCTAGCTCAGGCTGACCTGGAATTTACTATGTCATCTCAGGGTGGCCTCGGACTGTGGGTGATGCTCCTACCTCTGCCTCCCAAGTGCTGGGATTAAATACATGCAACACCATGCCTGGTGAAAGTAGATTACATTTGTCATGCAACTGAAAGAGTAAAATAGGAAAATGACAATTGAATTTACAACATAGTGACCATCAGTGTCTTCTACAAGTCTGTCTGTCTGTCTGTCTGTGTTTGTTTGTTTTTGGTTTTTCTAGGTAGGGTCTTGCTCTAGATCAGGCTGACATGGAATTCACTATATACTCTCAGTAGCCTCAAACTCCCAGCAATCCTTTTATCTCTGCCTCCCAAGTGCTGGGATTACAGGCGTGTACCACTCTACCAGTATTTCTGTAGAAATGGTGATGGTAGAAATCTGATCAGAGCTGAGTACATGTCTTAATCCCAGCAATTACGAGGCAGAGGTAGGAGGATCATTGTGAGTTCCAGACCAGCCTGGACTAGTATGAGACCCTGCCTCAGAAAAAAAGAGAAAGAAATTTGATTCAATTTGTTGAAAGATGAGGTAAGGTGACAAACATAGGGGTTCTAAAGATAGCTTAGCAGTTAAGGCACTTGCCTGCAAAGCCTAAGGACCTGGTTCCACTCCCCAGTACTCATGTGAAGCTAAATGCACAAAGCAGCACATGCACCTGGAGTTTGCATTGCTGGAGGCTCTGGCACTCCCATTCTCTCTGCAAATAAATTAAAAACAAACAAGGAGAAAGTGGCAAATACAGTCAACTTTTAAGGAGTTTTTTATTGAACAAGGAGAGCAGAGAGGCCATAGGTGGAGATCTTGCTTTAAGGGATCCTTTAAAAAAATTCTAGTAGCTATAGAGTGAATTTGTATGTTAAGTGGGTAGGAGAACTTGATTATGCCAAAAAGTAATTAAAGTCTTTTTTTTTAATTGGTTTACCAGGAAGGTGCAAAGTCCTTAGAAAGAACTGAGGGATGGAATTCATAGCATAAATAGAAAGATTAAACTTTAATAGAAGCAGAGACAATGTTAAATGTACATTTGGTTTTCATGGTCTTCAGTAGAAAAGTTGATGTTGATTGTTTTCTGTAGCAGTGGTTTTTGGGGTAGGCACAGAGAAAAATTACCAAGTGAGTTCCCCCCCCCTTTTTTTTTGGTGGTGATGTTTTTGATTTTTTGAGGTACGGTCTTTCTCCAGCCCAGGCTGACCTGGAATTCATTATGTAGTCTCAGAGTGACCTTTAACTCACAGTGATCCTCCTACCTCTGTCTCCTGAGTGCCGGGATTAAAGACATGTACCACCACGCCGCGTTAATTTTTTTTTTTTAAGTATGTTTATTTAAAAGCAAAGGGGTGAGAGAATGAGCATGTCAAAGCCTCCTGCCACTGTAGACAAACTCCATAGGTGGTATGCATCACTTTGTGCATCTGGCTTTATGTGGGTACTCAAAAATCGCTGGCAGGCTATGTGAGCCAGTTCGTGTGTGTGTGTGTGTGTGTGTGTGTGTATGTGTGTGTATACACTCATGCAGTAGAGTCTCTTCACCTTTCAAATGATTGTCCATATGTCTTTATTGAGTGGCTGGGTAATTGAACCTGGGCCTGTAGACTTTTCAAGCAGCATTTTGAACTGCTAAGCCATCTCCTCAGCTCTGCTGAGTGAGTTTAACTTGTTTTGGGGCTTTCTGTGAGAATCATAAAGTTTTGAAAAAGAAAGCTTTAGAGTTGTGGAGCATGAAAGATCAAGAAAAATGTCAGTGGAGTTGGAGTAGGAAGGAAAATGAGGACATGATGATGAGAGGGGTTATTGAGAGGCTGGGATGAACCAGCTGTGGGGAATTCACCTTACTGTTTTTTTTTTGTTTTGTTTTTTATTTGAGAGCAACAGACACAGAGAGAAAGACAGATAGAGGGAGAGAGAGAGAATGGGCACACCAGGGCTTCCAGCCTCTGTAAACGAACTCCAGACGCGTGCGCCCCCTTGTGCATCTGGCTAACGTGGGACCTGGGGAACCGAGCCTCGAACCGGGGTGCTTAGGCTTCACAGGCAAGTGCTTAACCGCTAAGCCATCTCTCTAGCCCTCACCTTACTGTTTTTTATGGGAGGCTCTCACTCCAGCCCAGGCTGATCTGGAATTAATTCACTATGTAGTCTCAGGCTGGCCTTAAACTCATAGCAGTCCTCCTACCCTGGCGTCCCCAGTACTTGGATTAAAGGTGTGTGCCACCATGGCTGGCTCTTGTGTCTCTTTTATAAGGATACCAATCCTGTTGTGCTCATGGCCTCATCTAATTGTCTCTCAAAAGGATAATCAGATCTATATACTAGCACATAATTAGCACAATATGATTTGAACACATGAATTCAGGGAGGCAGACACAATTTAGTCTATTAGAGAACTCTGAGGTGTATGTGATACAATCAATATAGTTACTACTTCTCTTGGAGAGATTAATATATTTGAGAGGAAAGTCATTGTTCTCATACTACTTGAAATTTTTATTAAATTCAAACAATATGTTAAAAGGTTTGGAGAGATGGCTTATCAGTTAATCATGCTTCTTCCCCCCACCCCCACCCCGGGAAGTAGAGTCTTGCTCTAGCTCAGGCTGATCTGGAATTCACTATATAGTCTCAGGGTGTCCTCAAATTTACAGCGCTCCTCCTACCTCTGCCTCCCAAGTGCTGGGATTAAAGGCGTGCGTCACCACACCCAGCTCTTTCTTGAGTGCTGGGATTAAAGGCATACGCCACTGTGCCCAGCATAAAATTGAACATTAAAAAATATTTATTTATTTGAGAGTGTGAAAGACAGAGAAAATTGGTGTACCAAGGCCTTTAGCCATTGCAAATGAAAGCCATACTGGGGAATTGAATCTGGATCCTTAGGCTTCGCAGACAAGTGCCATACCACTAAGCCATCTATCTCTCCAGCCAGCCAGCCAGCCAGCTAGCTAGCTAGCTAGCTAGCTAGCTAGCTATCTATCTATCTATCTATCTATCTATCTATCTATCTATCTACCTACCTACCTACCTACCTACCTACCTACCTACCTACCTATCTATCTATCTATATCTGTCATTTGCAAGCAGAGTGGGCGAGGGGAGAGAATAGGTGCACGAGGACTTCCAGTCATTTTGTGCATCTGCATGTGAATACTGGGGAATCAAACCCAAGTTGTTAGACATTTCAGACAAGCCTCTTAACTGCTGAGCAATCTTTTCAGCTGTGTAGATTAGGAATGGCTGGAACTTGCTGTGTAACTAAGGCTGGTGTTGAATTTGAGATCCTCTTTCTTCCCTCCTCATTACTGGGATCACAGGCATACACCATGATTCCTGGCTTAAAATATTATAGTGGGTCTGAGGAGATGACATAGGAAAGTGCTTGCCTTGCCAGCATGAGGGCTGGAATTCTTCCCAGTACCCACATAAATGCTAGGTATAGTGGTACATTCCTATAATCCCAATTTTGGGAAAGTAGTAATCTGCAGATCCCTGGAGCTCACTGACCAGCCAGCCTAGCCTAATGAGGTAGACTTCAGGGCAGTGAAAGACCTTAAAAAGAGGTAGTAGGTATACTTAAGGGTAATACCCAAGGTTGTTGTCTGGGTCTCCACATGCATGCACACATATACACCAAAATATTTGGTCACAATTTTAAAATATTTATTATTTGTTTCATAGAAAGAGAGGGAGAGAATGGGCGTGTCAGGGCCTCCAGTCACTACAAATGAACTCCAGATGTATATGCCCCTTGTGCATCTGGCTAACATGGGTCCTGGGGAATTGAACCTGGGTCCTTTGGCTTTGCAGGCAAATGCCTTAACCACTAAGCCATCCCTTCAGCCCTGTCACAATTTTTTAAGCATTTGTTTATTGTGTGTGTGTGAGAGAAAAAGAGGGGGAGAGAGAAAGAATGGGCACACCAAGGCCTCTAGCCACTGCAACAGAACTGGAGACTCATGTGCCCCATTGTGCGTTTGACTTTATGTGTGTACTGGAAAATTGAACCTGAGTCCTTTGGCTTTGCAGGAAAGTATCTTTATCTGCTAAGCACCCCCCCCCTTTTGTTTGTTTGTTTTGTTTTTCGAAGTAGGGTTTCACTGTGGTTCAGGCTGACCTGGAAATCACTATGTAGTCTCTGGGTGGCTTCAAACTCACAGTGATCCTCCTACCTCTGCCTCCAGAGTGCTGGGATTAAAGTCATGCGCCACCACACTCAGCTCTTCCTTCTCTCTCTCTCTCCCTCTCTCTTTGGATTGATTGATTTATTTCTGAGAGGGAGAGAATGGGTGCGCCAAGGCCTCTCACCACTGCAAACAAACTCCAGATGCATGAACCACCTTGTACATCTGGCTTATGTGGGTTCTGGGGGGTAAAGCCCAAGTGTGATTCCCCAGTACCCATATAAATCAGATACATCAACTGGCTCATATGTCTGTACTTTGTATGCAGTTTTCTCTCTCTCTGCTTGAAAGTAAGTAAACTATTTTAAATAAAAATGGGTAAATGGTAATGTACTAAACACTCTTCTGCAAGCTCCTCCTTTCACTTTGCATTATGCCTTTATCAGTATATGATTTTGCTATTTTTTTTGTTTTTGCTTTTCAAGGTAGGGTCTTCCTTTAGTCCAGGCTGATCAGGAATTCACTATGTATTCTCAGGCTGGCCTCCAGACTCACCGTGATCCTTCTTCCTCTGCCTCCTGAGTGCTGGGATTAAAGGTGTGCGCTACCACGCCTGGCTCAAAAGTTATTTTTTAAGTGATTTAGTGGTCCTCAGAATATTCCCAAACAAGTCACTAGCCTTATCTAAATCCAGAGCATTTTCTGCATACTCATTTTCAGGTTCTTCCAGTTTCTTCTCTCCTCATTTGCTTGGCAGCTAGTAATTTACTCTACCTTGCCTACCATGTGTGACTTCTGAGTACTTGGATGAGGCTAGTGCAGATTGAAATGTGCTAAATCTTAAGTTAATTATTGGGCAAAGCATATTTTGAAAAATGTAAATAATTGGAATTATTTATTTTCATTTTTTTGTTTATTTTTATTTATTTATTTGAGAGCGACAGAGGGAGAAAGACAGAGGGAGAGGGAGATAGAGAGAATAGACATGCCAGGGCCCAGCCACTGCAAACGAACTCCAGATGTCCTTGTGCATCTGGCTAACGTGGGTCCTGGGGAATCAAGCCTTGAACCGGGGTCCTCAGGCTTCACAGGCAAGCGCTTAACAGCTAAGCCATCTCTCCAGCCCTGGAAAAAATTTTTTTATTTCTTTTTTATTTATTTATTTGGGGGGTGTCAGGCAGATAGAGAACGGGCCTGCCAGGGCCTCTTAACCACTGCATATGAGCTCCAGATGCATGTGCCACCATGTGCATCTGGCTTACATTGGCACTGGGGACTCAAGCCTGGGTCCGTAGGCTTTGCAGGCAAGTACCTTAACCACTAAGCCATCTCTCCAGCCAAGAAAATTTTATTTTTTATTTATTTTTGTTTTTCAAGGTAGGGTCTTACTGTAGTTCTGGCTGACCTGGAATTCACTATGTAGTCTCCTTGTGGCCTCAGACTCACAGTGATCCTCCTACCCCTGCCTTCCAGGTGCTGGGATTAAAGGTGTGTGCCACCATGGCCTCTTCTGTTGTGGACACAGGGTTTTGTTGTATAGTTTTAGAAAGTACATTGCCATTCTTAGACTAGCAGCAGGACTGTGAAGTAATTTTTATAAAATAAGACTTGGATATCAAAGGTTTTGTAGTTAGCATTGTTAGCTAAAGGGTAACAATGCAGCTTGTGCTTAGCAGACTAAACTGGTGATATAGCTTACCTAGCATGTCTAGAGCCTTGAGTTTAGTTCATACCCCTGCCAAAAAGTAAGGGTCAGGTTACACAAATAGTTGAAATCATATGCTCAAAATAAAATGAGTATCCTTATTTTATATTAACAAAATTGAGATTTAGGTGTCAACTAACAATGCTAAGGCAGTAACATAAGTGACAAAACTAGGATTCAGTACACATCCCTCTGTCTGACTCCAAAGACAATTAATTGTCTTGCCTTTTCTATTTCCTAATATTCTTCAGCCATACTCTGAGACTGTAAGTTAGTGTCTGGGGTAGGAGAGTTTTGAATTGTGAAAATAATTAGATGCTTGAATCATACTGGGTTTTAAAGATAATTAATTAAGTGTTTTTGGTTGACCTGGAATTCATTATGTAGGCTCAGGCTGGCCTTGAATTCCCAAGTACCTAGGATTAAAGGTATGTGCCATCATGCCTGGCTTAAAAGATAATTTTTTTAAGTATTTTTTAATCTTTATTTATTTATTTGAGAGTGATAGCGAGAGAGAGAGAGAGAGGAAGAGTGAGAATGGGAGTACCAGGGCTTCCAGCCACTGCAAATGAACTCCAGATGCACGCTCCCCCTTATGCATCTGGCTAACGTGGGTCCTGGGGAACCGAGCCTTGAAGTGGGGTCCTTAGGCTTCCCAGGCAAGCACTTAACCACTAAGCCATCTCTCCAGCCCTTAAAAGATAATTTTTAACTTGTTAGAAAAATTGAGCTGTGAAAAATTCTTGTTTTTTTTTTTTTTAATTTATATATTTGAGGGTGAGATGGAAAGACAGAAGAAGGAAGGAGAATGGGTACACCAGGGCCTATTTGAATCTGGCTTTACATGGTTACTGGGGAATTGAACCTGGGTCATCAGGCTTTCCAAGAAAATGCTTTTGACCTCTGAACTATCTATCTCCCCAGCCCCAAATCCTTGTTTTTAACTTTACATTTTCTTTTTATCTTTAGTTATCAGCAGATAAAGACCCTATTCTAGACCATAAAGATTACTTCTTTTTTTTTTTTAATACTTTATTTATTTGAAAGAGAAAGAGGGAGATAGTGGGCACCCCAGGACCTCTGGCCACTGCAAACCACTGTGCAAACCAACTCCAGAAGTGCGTGCCCCCTTGTGCATCTGGCTAACGTGGGTCCTGGAGAATCGAATCTGGATCCTTTGGCTTTGCAGGCAACTGCCTTAACTGCTAAGCCATCTCTCCAGCCCATAGATTACTTCCGTAAAGTGGTATTCATGATGGTGATGGTCTTTTCTTGAACCTTTTTATGATTTAGTAAGTTCTTCACACACTAACAATGTTCTTTCTCTAGACTTAGATACAAAAGTCCATTTTTCCCCTCCGAATTTAAAATTTGAGGGAGGAGTATGAACAGAAATAAGGACATGTAGAAAATTCATAATTATTTGTTTAGCATTTAACTAACCAGAGAATTGGAACAGTTTTGAGAAGCAGTTTTTCTAATCTTTGTTGCCTCTGTCCTTCCTTCCCAAAACTTTTTTTTTGTTTTTCAAGGTAGGGTTTCATTTTAGTTCAGGCTGACCTGGAATTCACTAGGTAGTCTCTGGGTGGCCTTGAACTCATGGTGATCCACCAGCCTCTGTCTCCCAAGTACTGGGATTAAAGACATGTGCCATCACACGCCTGTCTCAAAATTTTATTTATTTATTTATTTTTACTTTTTTTTTTTTAACCCCCTTCCGTGGGTCCTGGGGAATCTAACCAAGGTCTTTTGGCTTTGCAGGCAAGTGCCTTAACTGGTAAGCCATCTCTCCTCCAGCCCATCAAAACTTTTTTTTTTTTAATTATTTTTATTTATTTGAAGGGGGGGAAGAGGCAGAGAGAGAGAACGGGCATGCCAGGGCCTCTAGCCAATGCAAACAAACTCCAGATGCATGTGCCACCTTGTGCACTGGCCTATGTGACTACTGGGGAATCGGACCTAGGTCCTTTGGCTTTGCAGGCAAGTGCCTTGATCACTAAGCTATCTTTCCAGCCTCCCAAAAACTTTTTTTTGTTTGTTTGTTTTTGGAGTGTCTCACGCTAGCCCAGGCTGACCTAGAATTCACTGTGTAGTCCCAGGCTGGTCTCAAGCTCATGGCAATCCACTTAACCTCTGCCTCCTGAGTGCTGAAATTAAAGGCATGCACTACCATACTACCCAGCCTTTCCCCAAAGTGTTATGCTATAGGGATCTTCGGAAGCATTGATCTGATCTGAAAGATACAATTCTTTTTTTAAAAAAAAAATTATTTGAGAGAGTGAAAGAGGCAGAGAGAGAGAGAGAGCTTGAGCGCACCAATAGAGCCTCTAGCCACTGCAAACAAACTTCCAGAGGCATGTGCCACCTTGTGAATCTGGCATGGTGGCGCATGGATTTAATTCCAGCACTCAGGAGGCAGAGTTAGGAGGATCACCATGAGTTCCAGGTCAGCCTGAGCTACAGTGAGACCCTACCTCAGAAAACTAAAAATGAAAAGAATACCTAGTATAGACCGGCATGATACTTATATGCTTATGAGAATGAATGTAAGTGGAGAGAATGTAGGTAGGTACTAGGGAATGTTAATGTAAATTATGTTGGATGGTTTTCTGAACCATTTAAGGTCACCAGGAATCTTGAATATGGACTAACATAAGATTAAAAGATTTAAGGAATATTATAGATAGGAAAGTACTTTAGAAACACATAAGTGCAAAGTAAGTAGATGTAGATAAATTTAAAGTAGGCTTGTTTTAGATACTAGCCAGTTGTTATTGAAGTAAGCTAAGGAGAAAAAAATAAGTTGAAGTAATTAGAAGATTTTAGTGTTGTATTAAGACTTTTGCCATTGTTTCTGGGTTTTTGACATTGCATTGGATGGTGTGGTATTTTAATCAGTTAACTGTTAAAACATTTAGAGTTGATTCATTTATATGAGCAGTTATGGCCTAAATGGCTTTTAATGACCATGAATTTTCATGTGATCTATAAAGAGCCCAGGTAGGTTAGGGATAAGGTATCTTAGCAATCAACTACAGATGAAATAAATATCACTTTGGGCCTAACACACATGTGTTTACAAATATAAAAATTTGTCTTTTTTCCCTAATAAAATGCCTGTAAAATCAACAAGCCATTGTACTGTTACTTTAAGTGGTATTATTTTTATTATTAAAAGCATTAAAGTTAGAATTTGTCAGTTTCTTTGCTTTAAATATTTTTACATTTGACCTCAGCTGAAAGGCCGAGAAGTATTGTGCTTTAATATTTTTAAATAATTGCTTTGAAAGCAGACACTTTTTTTTACTAGAGCAAATGATTGAACCTACAAAAAGGGGGCTAAATTTTTAATAGGTAATATTTAAAAATAGGCTTTCTTCTTGCTGCTATAACTAACATTTATTTTCTGTTTATTTTTAAGACGAGCAAAAATCAAATTAAAGTAGATCTTGTAGATGAGAATTTTACAGAATTAAGAGGAGAAATAGCAGGACCTCCAGACACACCATATGAAGGCAAGTACTTTCTTCTGTCTCACAATCTTGTGCGTTTTAGAACTCGTCTGAAACATTCAATGAGAACAATCTTGAGCCTTTATAAACTACATAGAAGGTAATTTCATTTGATTTAGGGTTTTCTTCAATTTTTGACTTTTATGTAGATTGATTTTTCTTACTGAATTTTAGCTATTTTTTTCTTTTCTCCAAAATAGATGTAGCAGAGCCCAAGTTACAGATTATAATAGGCTAGAGTTTAACATTTTGTATGTTTTATTCTGTTGTAGTTTAAAGCATTTTACTATATCTTATGCCCAATTCTTTTATCTAAAGTCATCACAAACTGTATAGCAAAACAGAATAAAACATAAATAATGTTAAGCCTTAAATTTGGACAGACCATATATTCTCATTTACCCTTCATATGGTTCTTAAAACAAAAGTAGCCTTAAAATTGTCACTAATAGGTCTGGGGACATGGCTCAGTCAGTAAAGCTCTTTCTGTGCATTATGAGAACTAGAGTTCAAATCCCCAGCCTGTAATCCCATCATGCATGGGAGGTGAGGCATAATCTGTGGGGCAAGCAGACCCTGCTTCAGTAAAATGAAGGGAAGAGTGAGTGATCTTGTAAGACACTTGGTGTCAACCTCTGGCCTTTATACATACTCAAAATGTTTTTATTTTTAAAGCTCCTTTCCCCTGTTATTTAATGTTTTATTTTCTTTCCTTTTTTTTTTTTTTTTTTTGAGGTAAGGTCTCCCTCTAGCCCAGGTTGACCAGGAACTCACTATGTAGTCTCAAGTTGGCGTTGAACTCAACAGTGATCTTCCTACCTCAGCCTCCCAAGTACAGGGATTAAAGGCATGCACTACCACACCTGGCTTAATAATTCATTTTCATGTCTTTATATAGGTTGTAGTCCCAATGCTTGCTTACTTTATTTAGGACCACTTTCAGTCATCATTTTAAGACACATAGAAATGAGGGGAAGAGATAGTTTTGCTAATCTTTGTTCCTAAATTACAGAACACAGAATTGGGCATAAGATATAGGAAAAAACTTTATAGTATTTTAATTTACTAGGCAAAATTTTGCAAATGGATATTGTAAATTTGGATTATATAGACTAACCATGACTCTTGCATATAAGTACTTGTTTACTAGGAAGCAGTATGTGGTAGCTCTTAATTTGTAAGAGCATTACCTGTATTTTCTCATTTGGTCTATACAATAAAAATCTTACGAGGTAAGTATAATTACCACTTTCATAGATAAACTTAAGCTTGAAGAAGTTGAATGATTTGTCGGAAGTCAAACATCTTGAGTATAACTACTGGGAGTTGACTTCTGACAGCTTTTTTACTTCAAAGGCTAGGCTTTATGTAAATAACTTACTGCTTTTCATTAACTCAGGATTGACCATATGTTTCAAGTGTGGTTATGACTACTTTGTGGTGGTATCTGTAATCTGTAGTGAGGTAACCAAAAACACCACCACCAACAAAACAAAACAACACTTTAGAAAAATGTAATATTCTTGATTACATTCTGCTTTTTGTTTTCATTCAGAACCTTAAAGAATATAAGGTGTCTTTAGTATGACCACACTTTCTTTCCATTTTTTCTACTTCTTATTATTTTTTTCAATGTAGTGAGGTTCTCATACTAGCCCATGCTGACCTGGAATTCACTGTGTAGTCTTAAGAATGGCCCGGAACTCACAACAATTCTCTTATCTCTGTCTCCCAAATGCTGGAACTAAAGTCTTGTGCCACCATGCCTGGCTTTTTATATATATATGCTTTTTATTTTTTGGATCTTCTAGATTCTTGAAGGGCAGGTATTGTAATTGATTTTATTTATTTATTTTGGTTTTTTGAAGTAGGGCTCACTCTAGCCCATGCTGACCTGGAATTCATTATGTATTCTCAGGCTGGCCTGGAACTCTCAACTCTGACTCCTGAATGCTGGGATTCTAAAGGCATGAGCCACCACTGCCTGGCTTGTATTTGATCTTTATTTTGTTATGTGCCCCACCTTTTTTTTGGCTGGTGCTAGGGATCAAATCCAAGGCTTCATGAATGTTAGCCAAACACTGTATAAACTGAGTAGTATCCCAGCCCCATAATTGTTATGGGTTACTTTTTAAATTTGTATATATATTTTTATTTTATTATTTTTTGGGGGTGTGTTTTTCGAGATAGGGTCTTGCTCTAGCCCAGGCTGACCTTGAACTCAGGGCGATCCTCCTACCTCTGCTGGGATTAAAGGCATGCGCTATCATGCCCAGCTCCAGCTGTATTTTTAAAGTGAAGTAGAACAATAACATTATCAATTATAGAACTCTTTTAGCTCTAAGACAGGCTTATTGTAAGGATCCTCCTTTGTTGATAGTTAAATGTTCATTACCCCTTAGCAGTGTTTCATAAATAGGTGGATTTGTAAAAGTGGGTAATGTACACATGTTTTGGAGTAATTTAAGATAAGAAACATACTATAATTTTTGTTGATTTTTAACTGTTTGGGCTTTTGTTTTGTTGTCTATTTTTTATTTTTATTTTTTGTTGTTTTTTGGAGGTAGTGGTCTTACTCTAACTCAGGCTGACCTGAAATTCATTATGTAGTCTTGGTAGCCTCGAACACATGGTGATCCTCCTACATCTCCCTCTTAAGTGCTGGGATTAAAGTTGTGCCCCACCATGTCCAGCTAAAATATTTTATTTTTATCATTTGAGAGAGAGAGAGAGAGAGAAAGAGAGTGGGTACACCAGGGCATCCTGCCACTGCAAATGAACTCCAGATGCATGTGTTATCTTGTGCGTCTGGCCTATGTGGGTCCTGGGGAATCGAACCTGGGTCCTTTGGCTTTGTAGGCAAATGCCTTAACTACTAAGCTGTCTCTCCACCCCTATTTTTATTTGAGAGAGAGGGGAGAATAGGCACACTAGTGCCTTCAGCCACTGCAAACGGACTCCATACTTATGCGCCTCCTTGTGTGCATGTGGACCTTAAGCTTGCTTCACCTTTGTGGATCTGGCTAACGTGGCATCTGAAAGTAGAACATGGGTCCTTGTCTTTGCAGGCAAGCATCTTCCATGCTAAGCCTTCTCTCCAACCCCTTAAGTTCTTTTTGTTTATTTGTTTTGCCCTCTTAGCACACTTGTTTTTTTTTTTTTTTTTAATTTGTGTGGGGGGTGTGCAGATAGAAAAGAAAGGCATTTAGAAAGAATGAATGGTTGTGCCAGGGCCTCTATTTACTGCATATGAGCTCTATATGCATGCACCACCTTATGCATCTTGCTTACGTGAGTCCTGGGGAGTCAAACCTGGGTCCTTCGGTTTTTCAGGCAAGTTCCTTAACTGCTAAGCCATATTTCCAGCCCTAGTTTTGGTTTTAAATAAGCTTATCTGTCTTTTCTTTCTCCTTCCTTCCTCCCTCTCTTTCTCCCCCCCCCCCACCCAGGTAGGGTTTCACTCTAACCCAGGCTGACCTGGAATTCACTCTGTAGTCTCAGGGTGGCTTTGAACTCTCAGTGATCCTCCTACCTCTGCCTGCAAGTGCTGGGATTAAAGGCGTGCACCACCACGCCTGGCTTTTCTCTTTGTTTCTTATAGAAAGAGGCAGATGGACAGAGTGAGAGTGTATGGGTGCTCAAGGGACTGTTGCCACTGCAAATGAACTCTAGACTCATGTGCCACTTTTTGCATCTGGCTTTATATGGGTACTGGGGAATTGAAGCTAGGCATTGGGTTTTGCAAACAATCACCCTTTTTAAAAAGTTTACTTATTTATTTGAGAGAGTAGAGAGAGGGCCGGGAGAATGGGCATGCCAGCGCCTCCAGGCACTACAAACTACAGACGCATGTGCTACCTTGTGCATCTGGCTTACAGTCTCAGGCTGGCCTCAAACTTACAGTGACCCTCCTTTGCTATCTGAGTGCTGGGATTAAACACATGCACCACCATGCCCAGCTCCACATAGTTTTGTTTCTTATTTTATTTTTTTGTTTTTAAAATATTTTCATTAGAAAGAGAGAGGATGTCTCAGAGCCTCTAGTCATTGCAAGTGACCTCCATATGCTTCACCATCATGTGCATCTGGTTTACATGGCTTGTGAGGAATCAAACCTGGCTTCTTTGGCTTTGTAGCCAGGCACCTTAACTGCTAAGCCATCTTTCCATCTCCTACTTTTGTCTTGATTTGGTTTGGTTTGGTTTTTGGAGGTGGAAATTTACTCCAGCCGAGGCTGACCTGGAATTCACTGTCTCACGGTGGCCTCAAACTCATGAAGATCCTCTTGGCCTCTTGAGTTCTGGGATTAAAGGCATATATGATTATGCCTGGCTCCTATTTTTGTTTTTGATCTGAACTTTTTGATTTTCAAGGTAGCTTCTCACTCTAGTCCAGGATGACCTGGAATTCATTATGTAATTTCAGGGTGGCTTTGAACTCAGCTTTAGTGATCCTTCTACCTCTGCCTCCTGAGTGCTGGGATTAAAGTCATGTGCCACCACCCTGGCTTTGATTAAACTTTTTAAAGCTAAAGCAAAAATTTATATGTGAAATGTTTATCTTTAATAAGCAACTTTATATAATATTGAAACTAACCTGATTGAGTTGGGGAGATGGCTCAGCAGGTAAAAACCTTTGCTTATAAGCCTACTGACCTGATCTTGATTCAGCACTCATGTAAAGCTAGAAGCAGTGTGGCCCAGTCCTTGGGGGCAACCATTGGTGGTGCCAGGATTTTCAGGGACTTGACTGACATAGACATCAGTGAAATATCAAGAGACTCTGTCTTTTTTTTTTTTTTTTAACTTTATTTTTATTTACTTATTTGAGGGGGTGCTCAGAGATAGGGAGAGAGAGAATGGGAGCACGAGGGCCTCCTGCCACTGCGAATGAACTCCAGACGTATGTGCCACCTTGTGCATCTGGCTTTCGTGGGTCCTAGGGATTAGAACGGAGGTCCTTTGGCTTTGCAGGCAAATGTCTTAACCACTTAGCCATCTCTTCAGCCCAAGAGATCCTGTCTTGAAGAAAGGTAGAATGTGACAGCCCTGAGGTTGTCCCTTGGCGTCTGCACATGCACTGTGGCTTGCATATGTCATACACAAATACACAAAAAATATGACCAGATTGGCAAGTAGCATATTTGTAGGAAGCTTGTCATATTGCTTATTAACTTAGTTTTCTTCTTTTGCCTAAATAACTTCATGACCCAAGAAAAATTTAGTGTATTTTTTTTTCAAACAGCTATTTTAAATTTGTGGAATTTAAATGGGTAGTTCAGTAATTTTCATCCCATTTTCTTTTCCCCTTTTGAGGAAGCTAAAGTTTGTAAATGTTTGGCCAGGCACTGTGCCACATGCCTGCAATCCCAGCACTTGGGGATCTGAGGTAGGTGGATTGCCACAAGTTTGAGGTCAGCCTGGATATATAAATGAACTGTAGGGCAGCCTTAGCTACATGATATTGGAAGCTTTCTTTCTTCTTTTCTTAAAAAATTTATTTATTTTCTCTTCAATTTTTTATTAACAACTTCCATGATTATAAACAGTATCCCATTTATTTCTTTTAAAAATATTTTTATTCATTTATTTATAAGCAGAGAGAGCAAGAGAATGTGCACACCAGGCCCTTCAGCTGCTGCAAATGAACTCCAGATGCATACACCACTGTGCATATGGCTTTATGTGGGTGCTGGTGAATTTACTCAGGGTCCTTAGGCTTTGCAGGCAAGTGCCTTAACCTCTGAGTCATCTCTATAGCCCTGGAAGCTATTCTTTAAGCAGGGTATAATGGCACACACCTGTAGGTGCAATCATTTTAAGAGAGTAAGATGGAAGAGTTGCAGAAGTTTAAAGTCCAGACCAGCCTGAACAACATAGCAAGATTTTTCCCTAAAGTATTATTTTTCAAGCATAAATGTTTTCTAGTGAAGATTGTTATTTTATATAGTGTTTATAAAAGCCCCATAGTTCATTGATGGGTCATCTGAATGACAGTGGGCCCTTGAGATTACATTGCCTAGTGACATCATCACTGTCTTAATATTCTGTGGTGTTTACACAATGATGATGCTCCTCTCATAGCATATCCACCATTAATTGGCGCACAGTGTTAGGGCTTATCCTACAGTAGTGAAAATTGTCCTGTAATAAAGCAAAAGAAACCACATAACATGGAGTAGAAATAGTATTTTGAGGCCACCCTTATACTGCATAGTGGAATCTGGGATAGCCTGGGCTAGCACAAGACTCTACCTTGGGAAAAAGAAATGGTATTTTTTGGGCTCTCAAACTGCTCCTTAAAGATTGTTTTGGGTATTTAAGGACAGATTTAGCCAGGCAGTGGTGGCACACACCTTTAATCCCAGCACTGGGGAGGCAACGGTAGAATCTCTGTGAGTTCTAGGCCACCCTGAGAATACAGAGTGAATTCCAGGTCAGCCTGAGCTAGAGTGAGACCTTAACTCCAAAAAAACCAAAAGAAAAGAAAAGAGAAAAAGGTGAGACTTCTATGTTCTCCCCTTTGTCAGCACTTCCATCTGTATGATTTAAAAGTAATAAAATTGCTGGCACAATAATAAAATTGGTGGAACATTCCTGTAATTCCAGCACTTGAGAGGAAGAGGTAGGAGAATTGCTGTTAGCTAGAGTCCAGCTTAGATTTACAATGAGTTTTATGTCAGCCTGGGCTAAAATAAAATAAATTAAATTCAGGCCAAGTATGGTAGTATAACCCTTTCATTCCAGCATTGGGGAGGCTGACGGAGGAGGACAGCCTGGGGCAACAGAGTTAGAACCATGTCGGCCAGGACTACAGTGACACCCTACCTCAAAAAAGCAAAAACAATAATAAATTTTAATTTTAAAAGAACTTTCTGTAATAGATTGTAGAGATGGTAATCTAAAATTTAATTGGGAAAAATAGAATTTTAGGAAGGGAAAAGAAGGGCCTATGTGTATTACTCAAGACAAATATCTTATTCCTGAATTTGAAACTGGTATTTATAATTCTAAAAGTAAATTGTCATCTCTATATTGTCACAATTTCCTCACATATCCATCTCTTTCCTCCCTCCCCCCCAATTTCTTTTGGCTACTTTATATTTCATTGCTGCCATATATTCTATGGTTTAGGCATCTTCAATCTGCTTATCATTTAATACAGGGGATTGATTATTTAAGAAAAGAATTGGAACAATAAAAGCTTGAAGGATGAGTATGGTGGCCCATTCCAGTAATCGCATTTGGGAAGCTGAGGCAAGAGAAACATAGTTTGAGACCAGTTGAAGCTAGAGAGGCTTGCTTGAAGAAAAAACACAAGAAAAGAAAAGAAACCATGGGAAAGGGGTAGATTTGAAAGCATCCGGGATATATTGAGGGAAGTGCCCTATTTAAATTTTTTTTTTAATATTTAGAAGTATTATTTTATATGTTATATATTTTATGTTGTTACTTTTTTAAAAAGTTTTTTTTTTTTTTCTTTGCTTGTTTTTTTATTTTCCAAGGTAGGGTTTTGCTCTAGACCAGGCTAACCTGGAATTCACTATGTAATCTCAGGGTGGCCTCAAACTCATAGCAGTTCTCCTACCTCTGCCTCCCAAGTGCTAGGATTAAAGGTGTGCACCACCACATCTGGCTAAAGGTTGTTTTTATATTTATTTATTTTGTTTGTTTGTTTTATTGAGGTAGGGTCTCACTCTAGCCCAGGCTGACCTGGAATTAACTGTATAGTCTCAGGGTGGCCTCTAACTCATGGTGATCCTCCTACCTCTGCCTCCTGAGTGCTAGGATTAAAGGCGTGCGCCACCATGCCCGGCTAATGTTTTTTTTTTAATTAATTAATTAGAGATAGAATGAGCACACCAGGGTCTTCATCCACTACACACTTCAGATGCATATGCCACCTTTGTGTATCTGGCTTACATGGGTCCTGGGAAATTAAACCTAAGTTCTTTGGCTGCCTTAATCGCTAAGCCATCACTCTAGCCCTGGTTTTTTACTCTTTATGTATGTAGCTGAGGTTGACCTTGAACTTGATCCAACTGCCTCTTACTCTGAAGTTCTGGGGTTACAGGTGTCCATGCTTAGCTCCTATGTTTTTTAATACTGAATATTCTATGTTAATAAGTCATGACATTTTTTAAATTGGGATTTTCATTAGAGGTAGCCCTGTTGCCCTTTGAGCTTGACACCTGGTCCTTTGGCCTATCCCTTTCAAGTGCTGGGATTATAAGCATGTGCTATCATTTCCAACTTAGAGGTAAGATTCTAGTCTAGTGTCTCCTCCAGTTAAGACTTCCCCTTTCAAAGTTTACTGAGAAGCAGTTATTTTCAAGTTGGCTACCCTAGTTATGAAAACCTCGATAAGCTTTTATTGAATGCATGTTTAGTTGCTGGTTGTTCAGATAACGTCAAAATGGAATGTTACTTTCTAACTACATACAGGATTGCTAGTTAGAATAATGGTGTGACTTTTTGTGTGTTGTTTACCCACTTAAAGGAAGAGCATAAGAATAGCAGGGTAGTTTATGCCTCTGTCTTGTTTTGTTAGGTTTTGTTTTGAAAAATTTTTAAAAATATATTTTATTTATTTGAGAAAGAGAAAGAGGGAGAGAGAGAGAGAGAGAGGTGCTCCAGGGCCTCCAGCCACTGCAAACAAACTCCAGATGCATGTGCCTTCTTGTGCATCTGGCTTACGTGGGTCCTGGGGAATCGAACCAGGGCCCTTTGGCTTTGCAGGCAAGTGCCTTAACCACTAAGCCATCTCTCCAGCCTTTTTTGAAAATTTTAAGAAGATTGTTTATATTTTTTTGAGGTATGGCCTCATGTCATCTGGCTGTCCTTGAGTTTGCTGTGAGGCCAAGGCTGAATTTGAACTCCTGATCCACTTATCTCTACTTTCCTGGTACTTCGCTTCGTGTCATATTCCAGGAAGCCCCTCCTTAGGGCAAAAATGAAAAGATTGAGTCTTTTTTTGTTTATGTGAACTGGCTAAAAGATTTTTTATTTTTATTAGTGTTGTTATCTGCATGTGTCTTTTGTCTTTATACCATCTTTAACTGTTGAACCATCTCTCTGGCCCTGTCATTACGCTACCTATACCTTTAGCAATGCCTTTTGCATTTTTTTTCTATTTTTTGTAATTATCAACTCTTTCTGGGGTAGTTTGTTGGAAACAAAAGAAATTGAGCCTGTTCTAATTATCTTAATGAAACGCTTGGTATTGGATTATCTCTAGGTTTAATGGAGTTAAGTATCTCTTAACTAATAGTGATAAGCTAAAATAGTTCTACCAGATGAATTTTAAATAATCTTTAGTAAACACCAATAGTTCTGATATTATTTTAGTGTTTCAACTTTTCATTAGATTCGAATACAAGGTTGTAGATGTTCTAAAAAGTGAAATAGTATTTATTTTGATTTAAATACTGAGTTGAACTGTATTCTCAACTCTGTTTTTCCATTTTTCCTTTTTAGGAGGAAGATACCAACTAGAGATAAAAATACCAGAAACATATCCATTTAATCCCCCTAAGGTATTGTAAACCTGTTTCTTGACATAAACTTTTAAAGTATTTATATTTCTTGGCTCAATTAACATAGTTATATTTCAGTACTTATTAAAGTTAGAGCTTTGTGAGTTGTTTATTGTATATAAATTCAGTGTGAGGAGATTTTAGGCAATGGTAGATGGTTTGCCTTTGAAATTAGAATGAAAAGTAAGTTTATTCAGTGGCATCCAATAATGGCTTGGAGTTCAGTGTGGGACTAATAATAGTGACTGGAGGTCCTGGTGCACCCATTCTGTCTCTAATAAATAACTATATTTTAAAAAGATAGCTACAGGACTGGAGAAATGGCTTAGTGGTTAAGTGCTTGCCTGTGAAGCCTAAGGATCCCTGTTCAAGGCTTGATTCCCCAGGACCCACATTATCCAGATGCATAAGAGGTGCATGCGTCTGGAGTTCATTTACAGTAGCTGGAGGCCCTGGCGCGTCCAATCTCTCTATATCTATCTCTCCCTCCCTCTGTTGCGCCCAAATAAATAAATAAAAATGAACAAATTTTTTTTTTTTTTAAAAAGTGAGCAACAAAGAAAATGTATAGTATGTACCAAGGAATACAGCAGTAAGACATGGTCCCTGCTTTCCTGAATCAGGAGGGGGAAAATGATGAGTGATGACAGTTGAGATGTCTATTAGAGAGAATGGTCTTATCTCTGGCTGTGCATCACAAGGAAGCCTAGCCTCGGCTTAGATTTTGAACTGGTCTGTCTGTATCTTTATCTCCTTCATGTCATATAGCTTTATTGTCTCTTGGTTGCCTTTTTTTTGTCCCCCGAGGTTTCATTCTAGCCCAGGCCAGCCTGGAATTCACTATATAGTTTCAAAGTGGTCCTGAACTCCCGGCAGTCCTTTTACCTATGTCTCCCGAGTGCAGGGATTAAATGTGTGCACCACCACGGCCTGCTGGGTTGCCTACTTTGTGATCACCTTCCCATCCTGGCCTCTCCTACTCACTCTGTGCACTGCTGATCTGTAAATCTTCCTGAAAAGTGGTTCCTTCCTTTGCTAACAAAGTCCAAACTCCTTACCTAGGCACTTAAAGCCCCCTACAACCTGACCTGAACTTTTCTTTTCATCTTATGTTCTACCATTTCCACCCCCAACATGTGACTCAGTCTCCTGCCTAGATTATTTGGTGTTTCCACTTGATGTTTATTCTTTTATGTCTTTTATATCATTGCATTTGTATGTTTCTGGCTAAAGTAAGTTATGTGAGTAAATTATGCCCGTCATATGTTTCTCTGCTCTCTCATTAGTATTTTACCCATTTAATATTGCAAACATTTCATCAGTTCGTGTATCATTTTGGTTATCTTCTAATATCTTTCTTGCTCCTGACTCAAGAACCATATTTTCTATACCTACATCTTTAGCCCTTAACAATATAGTTTATTTTTATGGGCATGTTATAGTAGCCACTTAAGAATATTCTGATACCAAAACCAGACAAAGATAGACCAAAAAAAGAAAATTACAGATCAATCTCCCTCATGAACATACATGTAAAAATTCTCAACAAAATATTGGCAAACAGAATTCAAGAATATATCAGAAAGATAATTCACTCTGACCAAGTAGACTTTCTCCCAGAGATGCAGGGATGGTTCAACATAGGCAAATCGATAAATGTAATACATTATATAAATGGGTTGAAGGACAAAAATGACATGATCATCTCATTAGATGCAGAGAAAGCGTTCGACAAAATCCAACATCCCTTCATGATAAAAGTCCTACAGAGACTGGGAATAGAAGGAACATATCTTGATATAATAAAGGCTATTTATGACAAGCCTACAGCCAACATATTACTAAATGGGGAAAAACTGGAAGCTTTTCCACTAAAATCAGGAACAGGACAAGGGTGTCCACTGTCCCCACTTTTATTTAATATAGTACTGGAAGTCTTAGTCATAGCAATAAGGTAAGAGACACACATAAAAGGGATACAAATTGGAAAGGAAGAGATCAAGTTATTATTATTTTCAGATGACATGATTCTATATATAAAGGACCCTAAAAACTCTACCAGCAAACTGTTAGAGCTGATCAAGACCTACAGCCATTTAGCAGGACACAAAATAAATACACAGAATTCAGTAGTCTTCCTGTATGCTAACAACAAACACAGAAGATGAAATCAGAATCATTCCCATTCACAATTTGATCAAAGAAAATAAAGTACCTTGGAATAAACCTAACCAAGGAAGTAAAGAATCTCTACAATGAAAACTATAAAACACTCAAGTGAGAAATTACAGAAGAAACTAGGAAATGGAAAAACATCCTTTGTTCCTGGATTGGAAGAATCAATATTGTGAAAATGGCAGTATTACCAAAAGCAATCTACACATTTAATGCAATCTCCATCAAAAACAATCCAAAAATTCATTTGGAATCACAAAAAACCTCGCATATCTAAAGTAATACTGAGCAACAAAAATAAGGCTGGTGGTATTACCATCCCTGATTTTAACCTATACTACACAGCCATAGTAACAAAAACAGCATGGTACTGGCACAAAAACAGACATATAGATCAGTGGAACAGAATAGAGGACCGAGATGTAAGCCCAAGTAGCTATAGCCACCTGATATTTGATAAAAATGCTAAAAATTCTCATTGGAGGAAAGACAGCCTCGTCAACAAATGGTGCTGAGAAAACTGGATATTTATCTGTAGAAGGATGAAAATATTCTTCTCCCTCTTCATGCACAAGAATTAAGTCCAAATAGACTAAAGACCTTAACATCAAACCTGAAACTCTGAAACTGCTAGAGGAAAAAGTAGGGGAAACCCTTCAACATACTGGACTTGGCAATGACTTTCTGAATATAACCCCAATTGCTCAGGCAATAAAACCACAGATTGACTGCTGGGACCTCATGAGATTACAAAGAATTTGTACAGCAAAGGACACTGTGAATAAAGCAAAGAAGCAACCTACAGAATGGAAAAAAAAAATCTTTGCCAGCTATATATCTGATAGAGGATTAATATCTAGGATAGACAAACAACTCAAAAAGTTAAATAATAAGAAATCAAACAAGCAAATTAAAAAATGGTCTATGGAGCTAAATAGAGAGTTCTAAAAAGAAGAAATATAAGCAACTAAAAAAATGTTCTACATCCCTAGTCATCAGGGAAATGTAGATTAAAACTACATTGATATTCCATCTCACTCCTGTCAGAATGGCAACCATCATGAAAACAAATGATCATAAATGCTGGTGTGGATATGGAAAAAGAGGAATCCTTCTACACTGTTGGTGGGAATGTAATCTTGTCCAACCATTTATTGTGGAAATCAGTGTGGAGGTTCCTAAGACAGCTAAAAATTGATCTACCACATGACCCAGCTACAGCACTCCTAGGCATATATCCTAAGGACTCATCCCATTTCCTTAGAACTATGTGCTCAACCATGTTTATTGCTGCTCAATTCATAATAGCTGGGAAATGGAGCCAGCCTAGATGTCCCTCAATTGATGAGTGGATAATGATGTGGCACATTTATACAATGGACTACTCAGCGGTAAAGAAAAATGAAGTTATGAAATCTGCAGGAAAATAGATGGATCTGGCAAGGATTATACTAAGTGAGGTAACCCAGGCCCAGAAAGCCAAGCACTGCATGTTCTCCCTCATGTGGATCCCAGCTACAAATGATTGGGCTTCTGTGTGAGAAGGAAAAAAGTCAGTAGCAGAGGCCAGTAAGCTAAAAAAGAGATATAAAGGGAAGAGAAAAGAAGGGAGGAGGGTACTTACTGGGTTGGCATTACATATATATATATATAAATAGAAGAATAGATTAACCGGGCTGAAAAGTCCCAAGTGAGGTTAGGGGAAGAGATTGAGTAAAGGAAAGGTGGAGGGAGGGCTAATCAAAATCTAAGAGGATATAAATAAATCATATGGAATCCTCGGGTTTGGACAATGTAACACTCAGGAGCTTTAGATTGTTGCTAGAAAATTGTCCATGCCAGGGATGGGATACCTTCAGGGAGTTGTTGGCCAGGGAGGTCCCTAATGCCCCCAAACCATTATAGGCCATTGCCAGGGCTCTTGGTTTCACACCAGGAATAGATGGTAAGACCCTATTGCTGAAGACTCCACATACTTGGGCTGCTAGGCCACTGAGAAATCCTGCTTGGAACTGAGCTGATAACCTCCTCCATGTAGACCAGCTGACAGAAAGCTGGAAGAAGTCATTCTGCATGCAGTTCAATGGGGGAGAGAGAAATCACCAGTGAAGATACCCAACAGTGGACACTGAAAGCCTTATCATTGGCCAGGCAGGCCAAATGAGCCAATGGGTGCAACAGTGGCATGTCTGTCATGGTGGACACCAACTGCCCTCTAATTGGACTGGAGGGATAGTCATGTACACTAGGGGTGGAACATCTGCTGATGTCTGGATAAATGTATGTACTATGTTCATCAACTGCCCAGTAAGCACTTCTGTTAATATTCATACCCTTATATTAATGCTACTCTCACTTTGGGTAGAGAATCTTCTCTTTTCAGATAGCAGTGACCTTGGGACAACTCAGAAGGTATCATAGTGCTGGAAAGAAGTGACTG
The DNA here is from genome assembly GCF_020740685.1 of Jaculus jaculus. Lineage (NCBI taxonomy): Eukaryota > Metazoa > Chordata > Mammalia > Rodentia > Dipodidae > Jaculus > Jaculus jaculus. The sequence goes on along the minus strand of NC_059112.1, from coordinate 25,257,887 downwards.
GAGTACTGCGTAACATCTCGATCACACCTTCCAAGGCTCAGGGTCTAATGCGGAAGAGGTGGCGGAAAGAATGTAAGGGCCAAAGGAAGGGTAGGACTCCTTACAACGTGCTCCCTCCAGACACAAAATGGCCTGGATATCCATGACCTCACAAAGCCTGACACTACCTACACAAGACCATCATAAGGGGAGGAAAAGACCATGACACCAAAATAAAAGAGAGATTGATTGGCAAGGGGAAGGGATATGATGGAGAATGGAATTTCAAAAGGGAAAGTGGGGGGAGGGAGGGTATTACCATGGGATACTTTTTATAATCATGGAAAATGTTAATAAAAATTGAGAAAAAGCTAGGGTGTGGAGGCAGAGACAGTGGTGCACCTAAGCAAGAATCAAGTCAGGAATTTTGCCTCAAATGTGGAGAGACAGAGGACTTTCCCAAGAGTTGTCCTGACCTCCTCACACACAGTGTGCATAAGTGCAAATAATAAAATTAGTTTAATTGAAAATTTAAAAAAATATTCTGGAATTCATTCTGTATAAAGTAAAAAGCAAAAGCAAACAAAAAATCACATAAGAGAGTAGGAGATGGTTCATTGGATAAAGATGTTTGCTTGCAAAGTGGGATGGCCCGGGTTCAATTCCTCAGTACTCACATAAAGCCAGATGCAGAGTGGTGCATGCACCTGGCATTTGTTTCCATTGGTGGAAGGCCTTGGTGTGCCCATACTCACTCACTCTCTTATGCTGACAAAATAAATAACTAAAAATATAGCTGAGCATGGTGCCACACTCCTTTAATCCCATCACTCAGAAAGTAGGAGGATTGATGCTTGAGGCCATCCTGAGGACTACATAGTGAATTCCAAATTACCCTGGGTTAGAGCAAGATCCTACCTCATAAAAACTTAAAATACACACACACACATTCACTCACCAAGAAAAGAAGAATGAACGACACAAGAAAGAGGGCTAGGGAGATTGCTCAGTGGTTAAGTGCCAATCCAAGTTTAGTCTTCTTTAGCCCTCACATAATACTAGAGGCAAACATGGTTTAAACACCTATAATCTCAAAGTTCCTACAGCAATGGCAAAAAGATCCAGGTGAATTTCAGAAGCTCCCAAGCAGCTACAACAGCTGGGGAGGCCCTCTCTCAAAAGGATGGGAGGAGAGACGAAACACCCAGCACAGGGCCTTACACTTACATGCCTATCCATACATATCATACCTACACTTAGATGCATGTGCACACACACATACCAAAAAAAGGATGAAAATCTGAAAATGAAAGGATACTGTGGGGGCTGAAGAGGTGGCTTAGGAGTTAAGGCACTTGCCTACAAAGCCAAAGGACATCAGTTCGATTCCCCAGAACCCATGTAAGCCAGATGCCCAAGATGATGCTTGCATCTGGAGTTCATTTTCAATGGCTGGATGCCCTGGCACACCCTTTCTCTCTCTGCACCCCTCTTTATCTGTCTCAAATGCATAAATAAGTACAAATATTTAAAAAAGAAAAGATAGTGAGCCAGGCGTGGTGACACACGACTTTAATCCCAGTACTGGGGAGGCAGAGGTTGGAGGATCACCATGAGTTCAAGGTCACCCTGAGAGTACATAGTGGATTCCGTGTCAGCCTGAACTAGAGTGAGACACTAACCCTGGGGAAGGTGGGGGATAGATAAAGATACTGTGGGAAATAGCTCCAATGGTAAAAAAAGAGGGCTGGCTGGAGAGATGGCTTAGCATTTAAGGGTGTTTGTCTCTAAAACGTAAGGACCTAGGCTTGGTTCCCCAGTACCCGTACAAGCCAGATGCACAATGTGGCAATTCCTCTGGAATTCACTTGAGTTCATTTGCAACGGCTGAAGGCTCTGGCCTTCCCAATCTTTCTCATCCATTCTCTCTCCCTCTTTTTATTTTAATATTATTTTTTGTTTTTTTCTGAGTTGTGCACCACCATGCCCAGCTTCACTCTCTTTAAAATACATTTAAAAAACCCCCACACAGCCAGACATGGGGGCACACACGTTTAATCCCAGTACTTAGGAGGCAGAGGTAGGAGGACTGCTGTGAGTTTGAGGCCAACGTGGGACCAGAGATTGGGTTTCAGGTCAGCCTTGGCTTAAAGTGAGACCTTACTTTGGAAAAACATGCTTGCCATCCAAGTGCTACAGTGGAAGAGATGACTGGATCCTTGGGGGCTCGCTGGCCAGCTACTCTGCGTCCAAGCCAATGAGAGACCATATCTCAAAAAAGGTGGATAGTTTCTTGCAAAGTCTGCCAACCCAGTTTGATTTATCCATTTGTTGCAGTCCGGTTCGCATTGCTGGTAGAAATCACCCAACCAAGAGTAGCTTCTGGGAAAAAGAGATTTATTTTGGCTTACAGGCTCGAGGGGAAGCTCCATGATGGCAGGGGAAAACGATGGCATGAGCAGAGGGTGGACATCACCTCCTTGCCAACATAAGATGGACCACAGCAACAGGAGGGTGTGTCAAACACTGGCAAGGGGAAACTGGCTATAAAGCCCATAAGCCCACCCCCAACAATACACTGCCTCCAGGAGGCATTAATTCCCAAATCTCCATCAGCTGGGAACCTAGCATTCAGAACACCTAAGTTTATGGGGGACACCTGAATCAAACCACCACATTCCGCCCCTGGCCCCCATAAACTGATATCCATACATGATGTAAAATACAATGCATTCAGTCTGACTTTAAAAGTCCCCATAGTTTTTATTAATCTCAATGATGTTCATACAACCCCATAGTTCAAGATCTTTTAACTGAGCCATAATACCAAAATATAACCTCAAAAAACCCATAATGGCACAGAATAAATATTCACACTGCAGTAGATGGCATTGGGCATAGCAAAGAAACATTCAACCAATACAAGATTTAAAACAACGAGGGAAAACATCAAACTCTGTAGCTTCAAGTCCAGCAACTCTAGCCAGTGACAAATCTTCAAGTCCGATAATTCTAACCAGCAACAAGTCTCTGGCATTCCAATTCCGCCCCTCCAGCTAGGCTACTCACAGTCCTGGAAAACTTCATCGGGGCTGGCAGCTCCTCGGCAGCCATCTCATGGTCCCGGCATCTCCACTGGGTCTCCACTGCAAGCCACGGTTCATCCTCATGGCCCCATGGGGTCTCTAGGCAGGCAACCAGCAAACCTGCTTCACACTGCCCATGGCCATTTCCAAAACACAAGACCATGTTGCAAACTCAATGACCCTCTTTCCAGCATTTCTTATACTCCACAATACCAGGTAGGGTGCCAATTTGTTAATCCAGGGGGGAATAAAGCAGACTTTGAAGAACAGGACACTCCTTGAGCACTCAGGCCCTTTCAAAAGAGTCGACATTCTTTTTGTTGCCCCAGCACAGGTCAGCTAGCCCAGTCTCAAAGGTTGTAATCTCTCAGTTGCAGCTGAACAGGCAATAGTTCACCCAAAGATTTTTCTTTCTGTGCCATATCCCTCTGCACACACCAGTTCATTTCTACGCAAAGCAACCCTGCACAACTTCTCAGGACACGGGCACAAGAGCAAGCTTCTCACACAAACTGCTAGCCCAGTTCAGGCACAGCTCTTTCTCACCCTCATAAGCCAATCCTCACAGTCCATGGTTCTTACTGCATTCAGTTCTTGGAGCTCAGACCAGAATAGTCCTTTAAGCTGTACTTACAGCACTGCGAAGCATCTCTTAGGCCAAGGTTTCAAATCCTTCCACATTCCTCTTGAAAATCAGCTACAAAAGGCCAAAGCCACACAGTCAGGTGTCTAGCAGCAACCCCACTCCCGGTATCACTTCACTGTTGCAGTCCGGTTCGCATTGCTGGTAGAAATCACCCAACCAAGAGTAGCTTCTGGGAAAAAGAGATTTATTTTGGCTTACAGGCTCAAGGGGAAGCTCCATGATGGCAGGGGAAAACGATGGCATGAGCAGAGGGTGGACATCACCTCCTGGCCAACATAAGGTGGACCACAGCAACAGGAGGGTGTGTCAAACACTGGCAAGGGGAAACTGGCTATAAAGCCCATAAGCCCGCCCCCAACAATACACTGCCTCCAGGAGGCATTAATTCCCAAATCTCCATCAGCTGGGAACCTAGCATTCAGAACACCTAAGTTTATGGGGGACATCTGAATCAAACCACCACACCATTTAATGCCAGTTTCACTAAGTGGTGTGTGTATGAAGTTCTTCTGTAGCAGCAATGAACCCTGATCACACACACCTCAAAACAAACAAACAAAACAAATGAGTGGTTAAGAAGTTACTTCACTTATTTGGAATAATTCACATTTTTAGCATTCTCAAGTCAGGATACATCTTTCAGTGGATGACATGTTAACTCATAAATAAGTGAATAAAATAATTTTTAAAATGTATCACGTAAATGAAAAATAAAAGCGGCTACATGATGTCCCAGTGTGTGATGGCGGGTGGGGGTATGGATGTATGTCTTCTCTTGCTGCTCTGCTTTGCTCACCTGCTGGGAGGTGCACTTGCCTTCAGCGGCCCAAGAAGAAAGTTGGGTGCAGCTTCATCACTCTTCAGGGTTTGATTTTTTTTATTGACAGCTTCCATAATTACAGACAATAACCCATGGTGCCAGGTGTGGTGGTACGCACCTTTAATCCCTGGACTCGGGAGGCTGAGTGAGGATCATCAGTTTGAGGCCACCCTGAGACTACATAGTCAATTCCAGGTCAGCCTGGGCCAGAGTGAGACCCTACCTGGAAAAAACAAACAAAATAACCCATGGTAATTCCCTCGTTCCCCCCACTTTTCCCTTTGAAGCTCCACTCGCCATCATATTCCTTCCCCCCTCAACCAGTGTCAGTCTCTTATTTTGATGTCATGATCTTTTCCTCACTCTTGTCTGGTAAGTACTCTACCACAGAACTGTATCCTCAGCTGGTCATATGTTTTTGGTATGGTTTGGTTTTTCAAGGTAGGGTCTTGCTTTAGCTCAGGCTATCTGGAACACACTCAGACTGGCCTTGTACTCATGGTGATCTTCCTACTTCTTTCTCACAAATGCTGGGACTAAAGCTGTGCACACCACGCCTCGCCCATCTGGTCATACTATCCCTTAATTGGAAGCCGTGTTCCCCCTCTCTCAAGGGTCTTTGAACACTTGATGGTATATGAGTTGTGTTTACAAAATACGTATTTTACTTCTTTTTATTTGAGAGAGGGGGAGAAAGCCAGGGCCTCTTCTCACTATAGATGAACTCCATACACATGCACCACTTTGGTGTCTGGCTTTACATAGATGCTAGGGAATCAAACTCGGGCAGTTAGACTTTGTAAGCTAAATTATAACTATTCACCAGCCGGGCGTGGTGGCGCACGCCTTTGAATCCCAGCACTTGGGAGGCAGAGGCAGGAGGATTGCTTTGAGTTCAAGGCCACCTTGAGACTACATAGTGAACCCCAGGTCAGCCTGAGCCCAGAGTAAGACCCTACTTTGAAACCCCCCCCCCAAAAAAAAAAAACTATTTACAATAGCCAAATGTAGAACAACCCAAAGGTCCAATTGTCAGGTGTATAAATAAAAGTGGTGTGTCCTTATTGTGGAATATTATTTGGTTATTTTAAAAAATGGAAGTATGGATAAGTACTGCCACATAGCTGTACATTGAAAACATGCTGGAGGAAAGAAACTAGATACAAAGGCCACAGGATGCAGAATTTCATTACTGAGGCTATTGGAAAAGGTAAATCCATAGAAATAGAAAACATAGTTGTTCATAGTTGTTTAGAGATGGGGAGGCCATGGTGAAATGGAAAATGCCGTGTTTATGGGGTTATTTTGTTTTGCTTTCATTCCTTTCTACTTTTGCCTTGCTGGGGGATGAACTTAAGGACTTGTGCCTACTAGGGAAATGCTGTGTTTACTCACCTACAGTCCCTACCAAGGTTTCTTTGTGAGGTAATAAAAATAATACAATAGATTGTGATGGTATAGCATGTGCCTCACATGTGTTTGGGTCTGGGGTTTGGTCCCTAGCACAACTACTAAAATACTACAGCAGCAATCAAATGAACAAAAAGTAATGCTGCTATGTTTGTACAACTCCATGACTGTAAGTATGGTGAAGTTTGTCTTCCTACCTGTTTGGCAGTGTTGGATTTTAACCTATGGACTTGCTAATGCCAAAGAAACACTTTTGCCACTCAGCCCAGTAAAGCTGTACCCACAATTGGGTGAATTATGCCACAATAATGGTGTTACCTTTGTAGCCTCCAGAGACATCGTAGTCTTCACAGTCTTCACAGTCCTGTCTCTTCGAAACCGCCTTACCTGCAGTTTTCCCTCTGGTTTCAGTTACCTGTTCTGTTATCTGTCTCTTACGATGCATCATTTATAAAGTAACCCTTATTGTAAGTGTGTAATGTATAGAAAAGTTGCACATACAGTGCTCGGTAATATCTGAGGCTTTGGGCATCTGCTATAGGAGTTGTGTTGCTGAAATTTGAGAAAACTAGTACTTTTTTGTTTGTTTGTTTGTTTGTTTTTCCAGGTCGGGTCTCATTCTCCCAGGCTGACCTGGAATTAACTATGAAGTCTCAGGGTGGCCTTGAACTCACAGCCTCCTACCTCTGCCTCCCAAGTGCCGAGATTAAAGGCATGCACCACCATACCCAGAGAAAACTAATACTTTTATATTGACATGGACACAATATGTGATTCTGCAAGCGGGATCTCACTCTAGCCCATGCTGACCTGGAAATCACTATGTAGTCTCAGGGTGCCCTCAAGCTCATGGCCATGGCAATCCTCCATCTGCCTCAGCCTGGTTGCAACAAATTATTCACTGGAAGAGTAGAATATTGTACTATACATCGTATTAATGAGAAAAATTGTTAAATAAAAAATAAAATTATCTCTGGCTGTAGTGATGGCTTAGCAATTAAGGCACTTGCCAGCAAAGCCAAATGGCCCAGGTTCAATTTCCCAGTACCATGTAAGCCAGAGGCACAAGCTGGGACGTATGTTTGGAGTTAATATGTAATGGCTAGAGGCCCTGGGAATATTTTTTAAAAATTAAAGTTGTCTCAGTGATTTGTCTTGTTGTATGTTGGAACTCATTTTTCTGTTGGAAGTCATCTTGGACAGTAGAATGAGTTGCAGGCCAGCCTGGGCTAAAATGACATTCCGATTCAAAAAAAACAAAACAAGCCTGCTGTGGGTGCATGCCTTTAATCCCAGCACTCAGATGGATAGACACCACGAGGATTGCTGTAAGTTTGAGCCCTGAGACTGCCGAGTGAATTCCAGGTCAGCCTGGGCTAGAATGAGACCCTACTTTGCAGTCCTCCACCCCCACAAAATGTTTTTAAATATTGTAAAGAATTAATATGCTAGGGAGATGATACAGTTAAACAGATGAAACAGTTAAAGACACTTGCTTACAAAACCTGCCTGCGTGGTTCAATTCCCCAGCTACCCATATAAGCTGGACCCCAAAAGTGCCACAAGTATCTGGTACTTGTTTACTGCTGTAAGAGGCTCTGGCATGCTATATGCAGGCATTTGTAAATAAATAAAAAAACCTGATACCTGCTATCACCATTGTCCTTTTTGAAGGCAAACCCCAAGATAACTATCTGTCACAGACTTGGAATTAAACAGCCTGTCCACAGCCAGGCATGGTGGTGGTGTACACCTTTAATCCCAGCACTTGCCAGAGTTCAAGGCCACCCTGAGATTACAGAGTGAATTCCAGGTCAGCCTGGGCTAGAGTAAGACCCTACCTCGGAAAAAAAAAAAAAAAAAAAGGGTAGCCTGGACATACATGACTCAGTTTTACTGTAAATACTATCATACAAATAAGTGGTTTACATATTAACAGTAGGCTAAGATTAACCAAACACTTAGATGTTTATAGCTTTAAAAATCCAACAATTCCCTTCATTGAAATCCTAATTTTCATTTGGCTTAATGCTATTCATCAGGCTGTGGTGGATGCATAGATAAGGTAAGGTGTGAGTTCAAGGCCATTCTAAGACTACAAACCTATAAAGTGAATTCCAGGTCAGCCTGGGTCGAGGGAGATCCTACCTCAAAAAAAAAAAAAAAAAAAAAAATCAGCCAGGGATGGTACAACACTTTTTTTTTTTTTTTTTTTGTGGGGGAAAGGGTCTATTTTGGCTTACAGACTTGAAGGGAAATTCCATGATGGCAGAAGAAAATGATGGCATGAGCAGAGGGTGGACATCATGCCCTGACCAACATAAGGTACACAATAGCAACAGGACAGTGTGCCAAACACTGGCTATAATACTCATAATCCCACCCCCAACAATATACTCCCTAATAATTCCCACATCTCCATTAGCTGGGAACCTAGCATTCAGAACACCTAAGTTTAGGAAGGACACCTGAATCAAACCATCATACCGTCCGAAACTGAAGCCACATGAGCAGTCTTCACTGTCTTCATTTCTGTTTGCATTCTCTCCTTCCAAATTCCCACAAAAACCTCCCGTTAATGTTGGTGACAGCATTTACAGGGTTTCTGTAGCCCACATCTCTAAGCTCTTCCAAATCTCTCCCATAAACCATGTCCACAGACCCAAGGACCACATGATCAGGTTGTCTTAGCAACCCCCATTCCTCGTGTCGCTTTCTGAGTTTGTTACCTTTGCATCACTGACCACAACACCTGACAGGAACAAGGTGGGGGGGGGACTCATTTATTTTGGTTCCGTTTCAGAAGGTTTCCGTTCAATCCATCAGGGAAGAGCAGGCTTGGTGCAGCAGCTCAGTTTGCGGCAGTGGGAGTGTGTGGTGGAGACAGTTCACGTCATGGGCCAGGAAGCAGAGCAGGGCCAAATGTAACCTTCAGAGGCTTGCCCCAGTAAGTTGCTTTCTCCAGACGAGCCCCTCTTTCTCAAGGTTCCACAGCCTTCAGACATAGCGCCACCAGCTGGGAAAGAACCTTGTAAACACACCCATGGGGAAGATACAAGCCAGAGCATCGGTCCACTGCAGCCCCCAGTGAGGTGCTGCCCCTCCCATGGCGCCCCATCGAGGAAAGGCGTTCCCCACAGTGCCTCCATTTGCCAGTTACCACTCCCGCATCGTGGACAGCTCTCCAAGCACACCAGCTGTAAGCCCATCACTTGAGAAACAGAGGCAGGGGATCACAAGTTCCTGCCCAACCCGGGCTATATAAAGGACCAACCAGATGTAACAATTTTTTAAACGTTTTTTTTTAATTTTTATTAACATTTTCCATGATTATAAAATATATCGCATGGTAATTCCCTCCCTCCCCACCCCCACATTTTCCCATTTAAAATTCCATTCTCCATCATATTACCTCCCCATTACAATCATTGTACTTACATATATATAATATCAACCTATTAAGTACCCTCCTCCCTTCCTTTCTCTTCCCTTTATGTCTCCTTTTTACCTTACTGGCCTCTGCTACTAAGTATTTTCCTTCTCATGGAGAAGCCCAGTCATCTGTAGCTAGGATCCACATATGAGAGAGAACATGTGGCGCTTAGCTTTCTGGAACTGGATTACCTCACTTAGTATAATACTTTCCAGGTCCATCCATTTTTCTGCAAATTTCATAACTTCATTTTTCTTTTGATCCCAGTAGAAATGGAAGGCTCACCATGAGTTCGAGACCACCCTTGAGACTACATAGTGAATTGCAGGCCAGCCTGGACTAGAGTGTAACCCTACCTTGGGAAAAAATATCATACTTGAATATGTAAAATTGAGCACTTCTTAAAATTTTACTTATTTGAGAGAGTGAGAGATAATGGGTATACCAGGCCCTCTTGCTACTGTGGTCAGACTGCAGCGGCCTGCGTCACCTTGGCCGTCTTATCTGGCTTTATGTGTGTACTGGGGGATCAAACCTGACTCCTTTGGCTTTGCTGGCAAGTGCCTCACTGCTAAGCCATCTCCAGCCTGAAATTGAGTATTTAATACTAATATTCTTCAGTGAGTATGCCTGCCTGTTTACAATGACAGTTCCTTTTTTTTTTTTTTTTCATTAATGTTTGTTTATTTGCAACCAGAGTGAGAAGACAGACACAATGGGTGTACCAGGGCCTCCAGCCACTGCAAATGAACTCCAGATGCGTGCGCCACTTTGCATTTGGCTTTACATGGGTACTGTAATCAAACCCGGGTCTTTGGGGTTTGTAAGCAAGTGCCTTAACCACTGAGCCATCTCTTCAGCCCAGCATTTCCTTCTGAACAAGTGATTCAAATTGGTTGAGTATTAGTCTTGAATCTGAAAGTTCATAGTATGTATACTTGTCTAACATGAAATAGTAGCTGAAATGTTTATTGAACTGAAGGGTGAAATGTAGGTTATATCTTACAGGAAGAGATAAAAATACTAGTGCTAGTAGTTACTCTAGCCCAGACTAACCTGGAATTCCCTGTGTAATACCAGGCCTGCTTCAAAGTCCTGGCAGTCCGACCTCTACCCCCTGCATGCTGGAATTAAGGGCATGGGCCACCACACCCGGCTTCCTCACCACACAGGGAGAGCTAGTGCTGCCACGGTAAATGAACTCCAGATGCATGCACCACTTTGTACATGTATTCTGGTTCTATTTGGGTATTGGCAGGCTTTCCATGAAGTTGCCTTAACTGCTGAGCTATCTCCCTAGCCCTTTAATAGTTTTTTTAAAAATATATTTTTAATTATTTATTTGAGAGGTAAAGAGGCAGAGAGAAGAGAGAATGGGCATGCCAGGGCTTCCAACCACTGCAAATGAACTCCAGATGCATGCGCCCCCTTGTGCATCTGGCTTACATGAGTACTGGGGACTCAAACTGAGGTCCTTTGGCTTTGAAGGTAAGTGCCTTAACCGCTAAGCCATCTCTCCAGCCGTAATAGTGGTTTAAGGTTTGAAAATACTATCATTCCTTGAGTTACTGATGTTAGAGGAAATTATTTTTACTTTTTATTCTTATGAATTGGGCTTGAGTGGTAAATACTAGGAATGTGAAATTTTTGCTTTTTTTCTTTTATTTTTTTATTTGAGAGTGACAGAAAGGCAGAGAGAGGAATGTTATTGCACATATTCTTTGACTTGAACTATATTGGAAGACATTATCTGTCTTTGTAATAGTGAGTTTACCATAATATTAAGTGCATATTTAAGTGTGAGACACTTTTAAATATTGGAGATGCTTATAGCCACCAAATGGCGATAGTGCCTGTTTCTGAAGACTGCCCATGGTAGAAATTACAGAAGTGTCAAAAATGTAGGGAAAAAGTAAGATGCTGTGGGAATAGGTTTAGAAGAAAAGCTTGATAATGAAAATAGAAGCTAGAACTTGTAGAATGAGTTAACCTAGGTGATGAATGAGCAGGAGGATGATAATGAGAAAAGAAACACAGGTAAGGCAAAAGGAATAAAAAGACAAACTTGACGCCTGGCATGGTAGCACATGTCTTTAACCCCAGCATTCAGGAGGCAGAGGTAGGAGGATCACCGTGAATTCAAGGCCACCTGAGACTACATAGTGAATTCCAGGCCAGCCTGGGCTAGAGTGAAACCCTACCTGGAAAAAATAATTACACACACACACAATCTATGTGTATATATCCTGAGACTACATAATGAATTCCAGGTCAGCCTGGGCTGGAAAGTGACACCCTACCTCAAAAACAAAGAAAAAAGTCAAACTTGAATATGTCTCTTTGAGGAAGAAGGTAGAACAATGGAATGAGTAGGGTCTAGTGGCTTATGGCTGTGATCCTTTTAACTGGGAGCCATAGGCAGGAGGCTCACCAATCTGGGCTACATAGGGAGGCCGTATTAGAAAATCAGTCAAGAATGAGAGATAATAATGAGTCATAAGCAGTGGAGAGGAAAAGGTAGATTTCACTGAATTCAGTAAAAGAATTTAACTATCAAAAAGGATTAAATGTGAGATCCTTCCTTGAAAACAACAGCAGCAAAAAAGGATTAAATGTGGCCAGGAAGCCGGCCATGGTGGCACATGCCTTTAATCCCAGCACTCGGGAGGCAGAGGTAGTAAGATTGCCGTGAGTTTGAGGCCACCCTGAGACTCCATAGTGAATTCCAAGTCAGCCTGGGCTACAGTGAGACCCTACCTCAGAAAACAACAAAAAAACAACAACAACAACAACAAAAAAGATGTGGCCAGAGTGAAGAAGTGGATAATCTGTTCATTTTAAGGTGTTTTTTATTCAAGGTAGGTTAGCTACTTTGGGTAATTTAAAGGTGTTCTGAAATAATTGGTTAGAAATTGAAAATTTATGCTGGAGAGATGGCTTAGCGGTTAAGCGCTTGCCTGTGAAGCCTAAGGACCCCGGTTCGAGGCTCGATTCCCCAGCACCCATGTTAGCCAGATGAACAAGGGGGCACGTGCATCTGGAGTTTGTTTGCAGTGGCTGGAGGCCCTGGTGCGCCCATTCTCTCTCTTTTTTTTGTTTATTTTTATTTGTTTATTTGAGGGAGACAGACAGAGAGAAAGAGGCAGATAGAGAGAGAATGGGTGCACCAGGGTCTCCAGCCACTGCAATCGAACTCCAGACGCGTGCGCCCCCTTGTGCATCTGGCTTATGTGTGTCCTGGGGAATCAAACCTTGAACCGGGGTCCTTAGGCTTCTCAGGCAAGTGCTTAACCGCTAAGCCATCTGCCCAGCCCCCCCCATCTGCCTCTTTCTGTCACTTTCAAATAAATAAATAAAAATAAAAACAAAATTTAAAAAAAATTGAAAATTCTTTATCAAATGGAACATGAGGTGAGGAAGTAGAGAGCTCATGTAGACAAAAGAAAGTCCCAAGAAGAGAGAAGTAACAGCTAATTACAAATAATTGAGATAATCTGAGTATTTCATTGCTTTTATAATTAATTTTTTAAAAATATTCATTTGTTTGTGTTTGTTGATGTGGAGTGTGGGTGTACCAGGTTCTTGCCACTGGGAATGAGCACCAAACACATGAGCCACATTTTGTGTCTGGCTTATGTAGGTGCTGAGAAATTCAGCCTAAGCCAGCAGGGTTTACAAGCAAGTTCCTTTAAGCACTGAGCCATCTCCTCAACCTATTTAAGCTCTTGTGTTTCATTTGTTACTTAAAAACTCAAGTGTGCTTTATGTTCTAGGTCCGGTTTATCACTAAAATATGGCATCCTAATATTAGTTCTGTCACAGGAGCTATATGTTTGGATATCCTGAAAGATCAATGGTAAGAGTTTTTATAATTTACTTATCTTCTCTGTCCTAGAAGCACCACACTCTTTTTTTTGTTGTTGTTGTTTATTTTTATTTATTTATTTGAGAGTAACAGACAGAGAGAGAAAGAGACAGAGAGAGAGAGACAGAATGGGCATGCCAGGGCCTCCAGCCACTGCAGACGAACTCCAGACGCGTGCGCCCCCTTTTGCATCTGGCTAGTGTGGGTCCTGGGGAATAGAGCCTCGAACCAGGATCCTTAGGCTTCACAGGCAAGCACTTAACCGCTAAGCCATCTCTCCAGCCCACCAACACTCTTAAGAATGTTAAATGTGTTGTTGCCACAAAACATAAGTATGTCTTACATTTTACTTTTTTGACTTTATGAAGTTTCTTAAGTACTTTATTCTAAGCTGTGCATCATAGCACATGTCTTTAATCCCAGCACTCAGGAGACAGAGAGGTAGGAAGATCACTGAGCTTGAGGCCAGCCTGGAACTACCAAATGAGTTCCAGGTCAACCTGGGCTAGAGCAAGATGGCCTTTGATGGCCCATGCCTGTAATCTCAGCATTTAGGGGTGGAGGCAAGAAAACCAAACCTTACTGTGATTGAGATCCCAATGTGCAACCAAATGGATACTTGTAAAGTATGTCAGCTGCTCATTTTACATTTTAAAAAGTTGTGGGTTTCATATATTATTCTGGTAAATTTGGTTCTTTGTTATTTCAGGATATTTGTAAGAGACTGAAATATTGAAGTAGTTATCTTTCAGATGAAATAAAGAGAACAAAATTGTTAGAAGTTGTGTTAAACATAATAAAGATTGCCAGAGCTTAAGGAATAACTGTCTAAATGATATCTTGATTTGAATAGCGATTCTTTCACTTAATTTTTCTAATTTTATTCATTGATATATAATGTTTAGATGAATATTTTAAAATATTTTGGTTGATTTACTTGCAAGCAGAAAAGAGACAGAGTGGGTGTGCCACGGCCTCCTGCTACTGCAGAGGAACCTCTGACAACTGTACTACTTAGTGTATCTGGTTTGACAAGGGCAAACCCAGCCTGTAAGAACTGCTGAGTCATCTCTCCAGCTGTATTTATATTTTTGTGTTTTGCTTATTTTGTCTTAAAATCATTTTCACTGTGTAGACCAGGCTGGCTTCCAACTTGAGGTTGTCCTACCTGAGCTTTCAGCGTGCTGAGGTTGACAGGAATGTGGCTACCAGTCCTCCTGAGTGCTGGTGGAGTGTTTTAAGATTTCCTACTCTGGAGCCATCTTGCACAGAGCCTGGTTCTTCCATCAGTTCAGTTGTGTGTGAACAAATGTATGTCTTCTCTTCCTCCTTAGTAAAATGTAGCAGTGCTTCCTTCACAGCTCTCAGAGAATTCACATGAGTACATGAGCTGGTTTGTATCATTCTCTTGGAGGGGAGCCTGATAACATCCTGACAGTGATGAACTGAAGGTGGGGGGGGTAGTCCAAAGTCACTGCAATGTCATGTATTTAGTATGTGCTGTTACAAAGGAAAACCTGACATTCAGAAGTATAAAATGAGCCAGGCGTGGTGGTTTACATCTTTAATCCCAGCACTCGGGACGCAGAGGTAGGAGGATCACCGTGAGTTTGAGGCCACTCTGAGACTGCATAGTAAATTCCAGGTCAGCCTGGGCCAGAGTGAGACCCTACCTCAAAAAAACAAAAAAAAGGATGGTACATGTTTGTGAGTCCAGCATTAGGAGGCTTAGGCAGAATGATTGTTAAATTTGGGCCAGTCTGTAATACTTAACCTTGTCTGAAAACAAAATGCTTAAGGAAATGGTATAATACAGAAAAATAGAATGTTGTTTGGTTAAAAATACACAGAGCAGCGTTGGAGAGATGGCTTAGCTGTTAACACACTTGCCTGTGAAACCTAAGGATTCATGTTTGATCAAAAAGAGTACACTGAGATCCAGACGTGGTGGCACACACCTTTGATCCCAGCACCCGGGAGGCAGAGGTAGGAGGATCTCCCTGAGTTCAAGGCCACCCTGATACTTCATAGTGAATTCCAGGTCAGCTTGAGCTAGAGTGAGGCCGTACCTCAAAACAACAAACAACAACAACAAAAAACCCTGAAAAGTAAAGAAAGGAGAATACTTTATTATCCATTACCTGACTACTTATTTATTTTGGCTGCAGTTTTCACACTATAGCACAGGCCTACCTGGAACTCATGGTAACTCAGTTTACCAGGTGCTAGGATTATAGAAATGACCCACTATGACTGGTTTCACTTCATTTTTTCTTTTTAACTCCATGTTTAGTTTGGTTTGGATTATTGGGTGTTTAGTAGTTCACATTGACTTCATAGGTTTTTAAAGGTTTTATGATTTAGCTGGGGTGATGCTCATTAGAAAGTACTTGCTGCACAGACAGTGTCTTGGCAGGTGTGGTGGGGCCTGGTCGGCCTAGACTAGAGTGAGACCCTGCCTGGGGTCGGGAATAAGTACCTTGAGTTTAGGTCACCTGTCACCTGTGTAGAAGTTGGGTGCACCAACATGCTTCTGCAATCTCAGCTCTAGGTAGGCAGAGACAGGAGGCTTTGGGTCTTCCAACTAGACTAACCAAATTGGTAAGCGCCAGATTCAGTGAGAGACCCTGTCTTAAAAAAAAAATGATGGTGAGCAATGGAGGAAGAGAAAGACATCTGATGTGGACCTCTGACCTACACACAGACATACACACAATGTGCTGTTGGAACACAGGTAAACAATTAGATTTGTTTTGTGAATATTCATCCTTATTATATTTTCTCAATAATTGCTGATAGATTGAGTATGACATAATTCATATTTGCCTCAGACAAATTGGTTGATCTTGGTGATCCCTTCTAGAGCCATTATGTCCTTTCTGTGAAAATTTTTCTACATCTGAAAGTGCCCAGGTATATTTTTAGGCCATTGCCTTTTTTTGAAAATATTTATTTGAGAGAGAACAGATGCACCAAGGGCTCTAGCCACTGCAAACAAACTCCAAATGCATGTACCACTTTGAGCATCTGGCTTTCCTTGAGTACTGGGGAAGTGAACCCAGATTCTCAGGCTTTGCAAGCAAGTGCCCTTACCCACTGAACCATCTCTTCAACCTGGGATACTATGTTTTCAATATTAAAAGGACCCTTCTGATCACTCATTGTGAAAGTCATACTGCCAAGACCAAAGTTGTCAAAAGAAGAATACAGAGTTGTGGAAGGGGAAAGGTTGGTCTATCTCAACCACTTTAAAAAAAAATTGTTTATTTTTATTTATTTATTTGAGAGTGACAGAGAAAGAGGCAGATAGAGATAGAATAGGCGAGCCAGGGCTTCCAGCCACTGCAAACGAACTCCAGGTGCATGCACCCCCTTGTGCATCTGGCTAATGTGGGTCCTGAGGAATCGAGCCTTGAACTGGGGTCCTTAGGCTTCACAGGCAAGCGCTTAACTGCTAAGCCATCTGTCCAGCCATTTTCCTTTATTTCTTTCTTTCCTTCCTTCCTTCCCCCTTTACTCCCTCCCTTCCTTCCTCCCTCCCTCCCTCCTTTCTTTCTTTCTCTCTCCCTCCTCCCCCTTTTCAAGACAAGGAGGGAGACAAACTCCAGATGCTTGCGCCACCTAGTGGTCACATGTGACCTTGCATTTGTCTTGTGCGTTTGGCTCACATGGGGTCTGGAAAGTCAAACATGGGCCATTAGGCTTTGCAAGCAAGCGCCTTAACCTCTAGTATCTCTTTAGCCCTGTCTCAACCACTTTTTGGGTTTCCGAGGTAGGGTATCACTGTAGCTCATGCTGACCTGGAAATTCACTATGTAATCTCACGGTGGCCTTGAACTCACAGCAATCCTCCTACCTCTGCCTCCCAAGTGCAGGGATTAAAGGCGTGTGCCACCACTGCCGACTTAGTATTTTGTTTAATGACCCAAATGGTTTATTTCCATGATGTACATAATTAAAAAAAATATTTTTGGTTTTTGAGATAGGGTTTCACTCTAGCCCAAGCTGACCTGGAATTCACTATGTAGTTTCAGGATGGCCTCGAACTCACAATGATCCTTCTACTTATGCCTCCCAAGTGCTGAGATTAAAGTTGTATGCAACCGTACCCAGTTTAAAAATATATATTTTAAATTAATTGCTTGTTGGACGTGGTGGCACACACCTTTAATCCCAGCACTTGGGAGGCAGAAGAGGATCACCATGAGTTCGAGGCTACCGTGAGATCCATGTCAGCCAGGGCTAGAGGGAAACCCTACTTCAGAAAAAAAAAATTTTTTGTTGTTTTAACTTAATGAAAACTCTGTCCTGAGTAATAACTTCCCATTTCCTCCTGCATCTTTTGGCAGCTACCATTTTTCTTTGTTTCTATGAATTTGACGAATTATCTTTTTTGTTTGTTTTGTTTTTCAAGGTAGGGTCTCACTCTAGCCTAGGCTGGCCTGGAATTCACTATGTAGTCTGCTGGCTAACTTTATTCTTTTGAGGTTATCTACTTTTTAGAAAAATGTTTATACCCTCATTATAAGATTTTTGACTATCCATGCATATTTCCTGAAAAGGGAAAAGGTAGCTAGATGAAGTAATTAGTGCATGCCTATCATTTCAGCACCTGCATAATCCTAGCATTTTGGGAGGTGGAGGTTAAAGGATCAGGAATCAGTCCACGATTATCCTTTGACTGTCAAATTTGAGGCCAGCCTGGGTTTCGTGAGACCCTGGCTCAAACAAACATTTATTCAAAACACATAAGCTAAGCATAGTGATTTCACACTTGTAATGCCAGCGCTCAAATGGCTTAGGTAGGAAGAACTGAAGTTCAAGGGTATCCTGTGTTACTCAGTGAGACCCTATTTGTACTACACAGAAGCAGAAAAGAAAAAAAAAAGAAAGTCCTTTGGGTAGTCCTTTGTTTTTCATTCACCCCAGTAACTGTTTTATAGTGCTTTATTTAACAGCAAAAGATCGAAAAATAGAAAAAAAAAAAAGCCTATTGGAGCATTAGGCAGCCAGTTTAATTGTGTCGTGTTCTATTTCTGTGATATATTTTTTAAATATTTTATTTATTTATGAGACAGAGAAAAAGAAAGCCAGATAGACAGAGAATGGGTGTGTCAGGGCCTCTAGCCATCACAAATGAACTCTACACACATGCACTAACTTAAACTATCTGGCTTTACACGGGTATTGGGGAATTGATTCCTGTTCCTTAGGCTTTGCAGGCAAGTACCTTAACTGCTGAGCTCTCTCTCCAGCCCCCCCCCCTTTTTTTAAATATTTTTATTTATTTATTTATTTGAGAGCGACAGACAGAGAGAGAAAGACAGGTAGAGGGAGAGGGAGAGAATGGGCGCGCCAGGGCCTCCAGCCTCTGCAAACGAACTCCAGACGCGTGCGCCCCCTTGTGCATCTGGCTAACGTGGGACCTGGGGAACCGAGCCTCGAACCGGGGTCCTTAGGCTTCACAGGCAAGCGCTTAACCGCTAAGCCATCTCTCCAGCCTCTCCCCCTTTTTTTTTATTCTGAGATAGGGCCCAGGCCGACCTGGAATTCACTGTGTAGTCTCATGCTGGCCTTGAACTCACTACTATCTTCCCACCTCTGCCTCCCGAGTGCTGCAATTCAGCACCACACCCAGCTTATTTATATGATTTATTTGAGTCCAGACCTCATGCTGTAAATGAACCCCAGGTAGACAGGCGGGCAGGCAGACCTACCTTCCTTCCTCTCTCCCTCCCTCCCTCCTTCCCTTTCCCCTTTCTCCTTTCCCTTTCCTTTTTCTTCCTCTTTTTTTCTGAGGTAGTGTCTGGTTCTAGCCCAGGCATACCCCACCACGCCCAGCTTGTAAGAATATTGTTCTTACCAAAGATGTTCCAAGTCTGTGCAAAATAAGATGGTCGTGGTAGTGTGTAATCCCAGTACTCAGGAGGCAGAGGTTGGAGGATCCCCATGAGTTCAAGGCCACCCTGAGATTACATAGTGAATTTTAGGTCAACCTGAGCTAGAGTGAGACTCTATCTCAAAAATAAATAAATAAATAAATAACTTTAATTATTTATCGATCTGTATGTCTATTTATGTGTGTGCATACACATATGGGCACACCGTAGTTCTTTGCTGCTGTGAGTAAACGCCTGTCTGGCTGTTGTTGGTGACTGGGGCATTCATCCTACGCCTATTACATGCTTTACAAGCAAGTGGTTTTAAGTGCTGATCAGCTGGATATTGTGGTGCACGCCTTTAATCTCAGCATTTGGAAGGCAGAAGTAGTACTAGGAGCACTGTGAGTTTGAAGCCAGCATGGGATGACAGAGTGAGTTCTAGGTCAGTTTGGGCTAGAATGAGACCCTGTCTCAACATAACCAAAAAAAAAAAAAAAAAAGGACAAAGGAAAGAACAAAATAAAGATAAGGCCTTTCTCTGGCGTCCAAAATTGACCTTGAACTCTTAATTTTTTTGCTTCAGTTTGCCAGCTGCTTGGATTAGGTATGTACCCCCATGCCTGGCTCTTTTAAAGTATTTAAAGCAGTTTTTTGTAGTACACATTTCCCCTAGTGTATAAAATTTGCTTATGTAGCACTTGTTTTCTTGTGTTGGAGTAGAGCACCATTCATCAGTTAGCTCACTTGGGAAGAGATGCGGGACAGGACCTCCAGCCACAGTAAGTGGACTCCAGAGGCGGAGACAAGAGTATCACCAGTTAAAGGCCAGTTGACCTTGTGTCATGTTTAGACATGTCTCAGCCCTTAAGGCACTTGCTTGCCTTAACCTGGGTTCAGTTCCACAATACCCACATAAAGCCAGGTGCATAGAGTGACACACGCATCTGAAGTTGTTTTTCAGTGGATGGAGGACCTGGTGTGCCCCATTCTGTTTGTCTCTCTCCTGTCTCTCTCTGCTTGCAAATAATAAATAAATAAAATACATTTTTTAAAAACGAAGCGATTGTATGAATTAAGAAATAAACTTCCTGTAAAGAGCAAAAGATTGGCATGGCCAGGCGTGGTGACACAGGCCTTTAATCCCAGCATTTGGGAAGCTTAGGTAGAGGATCACTGTAAATTGAAGGTCAGCCTAGGACTATTGAGTGAATTCCACGTTAGCCTGGGACAGAGCAAGATACTACCTGGGTGGGGGGGGAATGGCATAAAGCATGTATGTATTTCTGTAGCTTAACTGTGATTAATATGTTTCAGTTTTGGTTGGTTTTTTATTGAGAACATCCACTTTGCCTTGGCCATTTAGTGCCCTCTTACTCAGGATATTTTTCTCTTTGAAACTTTAGGGCGGCAGCAATGACTCTGCGCACAGTATTGCTGTCGTTGCAAGCGCTCTTGGCAGCTGCGGAACCTGATGACCCTCAAGATGCAGTAGTAGCCAATCAGGTAGGAAGCTTAAAAGCCTCCCTGTGTGGGGTTTGGGCCTTCTCAGTGCCTGCGCTTTCTTGCTCTTGCTTATGCTGGGGGTCAAACCCAGGGCCTGGGGATTGTAAAGCCAGCACTCTACCATTAATCTCTACCCCTTACCCCTTCCTTGTTTCTCTACTTATTTCATTACTTATTTTGAGGTAGGGTCTCCCTCTAGCCAAGGCTGACCTGGAACTCATGGCGATCCTCCTACCTCTGCCTCCCCAGTGCTGGGATTAAAGGTGTGTGCCACCATATCTGGCTCTTTGTTCTGTTGATTGCATTCCCAGTATCTGTCCCAATATCTGCATCTCACTGTGATTGCCAGATTGACATCAATTTGCTTTTTTCCTACCTTTTTCAGTTTCTATCTTGTTCTCTTTGTTTTTTCCTTGTCCTCTTTGTTGATAAGTGAGCTTTATGAAATGCTAATATTACTTTCCTTTACTATTACAACTTCTTAGTAGTTCCAGGATCACTTGTATCCAAGTGTTTCATTTGCAGAGGTTCTTGGGAATATCAGCTGTCCTGCTCTTTGAACTCCTGGGTTGATTTTGCAGGGGAGGGCTGACCAGAAACTCTGTAGTTCTAGGCTGTCCTTGAACTCAACACAATCACCCCACTTCCCAAGTACTGGGATTGGGATGTGTGTCACCATGCCTGGCTTCTTGTTTTTCTTTTTTATTTGTTTGTTTGTTTGTTTTGTTGTTGTTGTTGTTCTTGTTGTTATAGGGCCTCACTCTAGCTCAGGCTGACCTGGAATTCACTATGTAGTCTCAGGTGGCCTCAAACTAATGGCGATCCTCCTACCTCTGCCTCTCGAGTGCTGGGATTAAAGGCGTGTGCCACCACACCTGGCTCATTTATGGTTTCAATTGATATTTGTCTCTTCTGTTTTTGTTGTATGTATGTATTTGTGGTAATAACTTCTAATATTTGTCAATAATTCTATTTGTCAATTCAAGAAGAGGGCTGAAGAGATGGCTTGGTTTTGAAGGCACTTGCTTGCAAAGCCTGTTGGTCCAGGTTTGGTTTCCCCCAGTACCCATGTAAAGCCAGATGCACAAAGTGGCACAAGCATCTGACGTTAGTTTGCAGTGGCAGGAGGCCCTGGATTGTGTTACCATTCATTGATTAATTCTCTCACTCAAATAAAAATATTCCCCCCAAAAGTTTATATACAATGTGGAAGATTATAATTGTTACTGTCATGTCATTAATTTTTTTCCCTATATAGTACAAACAAAATCCTGAAATGTTCAAACAGACAGCTCGACTTTGGGCACACGTGTATGCTGGAGCACCAGTTTCTAGTCCAGAATACACCAAAAAAATAGAAAACCTATGTGCTATGGGCTTTGATAGGGTAAGTATATAATGGAATAATTTTGATTTTTTTTTATGCATTAGTTAACATTTTCACGTTTCATTAAACAGAACAAGTTACAATACATTTTTTTTTTTTTTTTCGAGGTAAGGTCTCACTGTAGCCCAGGCTGACCTGGAATTCTCTATGGAGTCTCAAGGTGGCCTTGAACTCACAGCGATCCTCCTACCTCTGCCTCCTGAGTGCTGGGATTAAAGGCGTGCGCCACCACGCCTGGCACAATACAATTTTTAATTAGGACCTATGAAAACACTTAAACATTGTGATATCGTAGTTGTTTTCAGGAGCCTTAATGACCCCAATTGTCCTGAAGGCTCATAACATGACATCATATTGCCAGTTTTTTCTAAATTTCTGCAGAAACACATTCAGATAAGCAAATTAATTGGCTGACTGATTTTTTGTTTCTAGGTAGGGTCTCACTGTAGCCCAGGCTGACTTGGAACTCACTTTCTACTCCCCAGGCTGGCCGTGAACTCATGATCTCCTACTTCTGTCTCCTGAGTACTAGGATTAAAGGTGTGTGCCACCACACCTGTCTCGATAATATATTAACTATCAACTTTTATGCAAATTGTTGGCTGGCACAAGTGGTCTAGCAAATGGGGGTCTGCAGTTTTGATAAACAAGTGTTTAGTTGAAATCAGTGATTTATGTTGCATTGATTTATTTAGGATTGTGTTTGTTTTTCAAGGTAGGGCATGGTGGCACACACCTTTAATCCTAGTACTCAGGAGACAGAGGTACTGCTGTGAGTTTTGAGTCCACCCTGAGACTACACAGTGAATTTCAGGTCAGCCTGGGCCTAGAGCAAGACCCTACTTCAAAAAACGAAAAAAAATAAAGTCGTGTTTCACCATGTCTGGCATTATGTTTATTTTTCTGGCAGGGTCTCTGTAGTCCTGGCTGGCCTCATCCTTGTGGCAATCCTATCTCAACCATCGAGTACTTCTGTTGACTCTTGGTCTGGATTTCAGAAGCATCTTGTGCACATAGAACCTAAGAGTAGAAAGTACAACTTCTCAATATGAAGACAGTGAGTGATTCAGTCTTTGTAACTGTTCTCTTAAGATTTGTTCTTGTCTTTGCAGAATGCAGTAATAGTGGCCTTGTCTTCAAAATCATGGGATGTAGAGACTGCAACAGAACTGCTTCTGAGTAACTGAGGCATAGAGCGCTGCTCATAGTCAAGCTGGCTCTTCTTTGAGGAGCACCACCACCTGTTATTTTAGGATTCTGCATACATTTCTTTTAAACTGGCATTCTTGCCTAATGATGTTATCTAGGCACCATTGGAGACTGAAAAAAAAATCCCTGCTCTGTAAATAAAGCTAATTAAACGTCTGTGTAAATTTAAAAAGGGGAAATACTTTAATTTTTTTCTTAATAGTGTAAAAGTTCTTTGATCTAAGCTAGCTAAAACCATGGGGGAAACATGCTACTTTAGTGCTTAGCAGTGTAACAAGACTAGCGAGTTTGCTTCAGGATTTTGTTGAATAATTAAGATACTATTTTGAGTGTGTCAGGGCCATTCAGATTGTTGGTGTTGCATCACAGCTACCTTAACTGTTTTTAACCTGGGTCCTCTGTGCCTGTGAATTTACTTGCATGCTTGTACTTGACTTCTTAGGATGGGTAGCTGAAAAGACCACCATTTTACACTAGAAAATTCTTAAATAATGAGATTGATTCAGATTTGAAGATGGTGACCTATTCAGAGCCTTTTTGTCCCTGTGGGCCAATTGGGACACTATATCTTTCCCCCATTACCACACACAAGTAATACTTGAGTGACTTTCTCTGTACTTGGTGGGAGAATGTACTGACGCAGGACCCCTGCTTCAGTGTTAGGTCGTAGGTTTGAATGTTCTGTCACAGTTAACACACTTCTTAACATTTGCCTATGTAGGTAGTAATGTACAAACGAGGCTGCTGATTTTAGTTCTCTTGCAAGAAGAGCAAATATTTGATGTTTCCCAAATTTCATGAAAGGACCCTACTTAGTTTTTCAATGAATTTGACATTCATTTTTAAATTGAGAAAAGTTTTTCTTGGAGAACATGAAAGGCTGCAGTAAGCTGTATCCAGTAGTATTTTAACCTGACTTAAAGTCATCCTTGAATGCATACCCCACAGCGGCACATGGAGACCGTGTCCGCGTTCTACTGTGCAGGCTTCACGTGCACAGAGGGTAGAGCTGTGCAGCGAGCCTCACGTTCTTTATGATGTTTCAGATAGCAGGAGACTTGAGACGTTACCTTCTCTTGTAAATAATACTTTTTATTCATATTAATCTTGCATTCCATTCTAAGTTCAAAAGAACTTTAAAGTTGTTAGTTTGCAAACTCAAACATTTGACCATCTTTAAGCAAGTTGAAGTGAATATAGGCAGGCAGTTTGATATATAGAGATTAATTTGCAGGACCAATTACAGTATAAGAAATGTAATAGAATCAGACTGAATTAAAGTGAGACTGTATATTGAAAGTCATAAAGTTTGCTTTTTTCAAGTGTTATTTATCTTAAATTATAGTCATTAAGTGTTTGCAAATTACCTTTTGAACCTAAGTCAGCTTAAACTGATTTGACTTTTCACTAATCTTGATACTACAAGCAATAAAAGAACCATTATTAAATACATTGTAATGATAAAGATGTGAAGGTTCTTCCAAAAAGTTGTAAGGCTTTCCTAATTAACAGTAAACTCTTCAGTTGGTAATAACATCTACTAAACATAAGTTTCTGTTTTTTCCTCCATGTTTGCTTATGCATACATTTCTTTATACAATCACATCCTTTTATTGCTGTAGTTTATTCCCTAAAGATGCCAAAGGAAACAAGTTCTTATTTATTTTAAATGGCTATTATCTTGTACTTTTCTTTATATTCTGAAGTAAGATGGGATTTTGTGAGGTTGTGGACCATTTTCCTCCAGTGTTGTTTAGAATACTTTTTTTTTCCCAGTGGAAGGTGGCTTGGTAATATTAATAATATTTGAGTATTTAACAATATCAGACACATCTGTTGAGTTTACTGTTTGCCAGGGTATATATGTGTCTGTGGCAAGACAGAGGTGAGATAGAACTCAGCTTATAAAAGTCAAGCATCACATACTTGGTTCTTGGAGGAAGCGGTGTTCTTTGATTTTTACGCACCTTGGCCTCAGCATGGCCCATATTGTGTCTACTCCTCTCATCACACTTCTTCATCCCTGGTGCCCTGGATATTTGAAAGTATAATGTTTGGTATGACAGGTCTTACAGAGTGAATTCATTATAAAGCTTTATCTTTTGTTGTGTTTGGATCATGCCTAGAGTCCCCAGCATGCAGCACTTGGCAGGCAGAAGGGTCATGAAATCACGGCTGCCCTGGGCTACATAAGCAAGAATCTGTCTCAAAAAAAAAAAAGACTTTCATTTTCATTGAATGTGACAATGACCTTTTTTTCCTGGTAGATTTTTTCACTGTCCCAGTTTTTTTGTGTGGGTTTTTTTTTTTTTTTTTTTTTTATCTACTGGTAGATTTAGTTTCTCAACTAAACTAAGGCCATTGCTTTTTACTCTGGTATGAAATATGTTTGGGAAAATGACATCAATAGTTCATGCCTAGTGAAAAGGACCCTGGTCATGGAAATTGCTTTTATAGTTCTCAGGGTGTCTGTGTGTGTGTGTGTGTTGCCTCAGTCAATTTAAAAAGCCCTCACAAGTCATGGTTTTCTTTTTTAAAGTGAAATTATTTAAGGGCAGGCAGACTTGCTAGAAGTTATTGATCCTCCTTGTAGGCTTTGATTACAATTAGATCTTACTGCGCCTGTGCCTGACTTTTGAAGAAGAAATTGTTAGCTTGTAGTGTATCCTGGCAGATTCCAGAGGAAGGCGCATGCTCGTAAAGCAGCTACAGTCGCATAGAAGTACTTCCAGGACTCGGCACTAACTGGGCGCTCTGAGTTGGCTCTCAGATGTTTAGCCTTTTACTCTGAATAACATTTTCAAGCATTTCTAAAAGTTTGGAATGTTGAGTATTACTCTTGAGAAGTAATCTAAGAAATTACAAGTGATTCTTTGGAAGTTTTTCATGTGATTGTCAGTAGCATTTAACACTATGCAACATGATTCTTTTTGACAGGTAGTTTGGCTTCTTTGTGCACAATACAGGACACAGCGTACCACTTAACTGTGTGTGCTTATCAAGTTACCAGTGTGACGAGCAGAGCTTGATTCATGCGTGCTTCACACGAGCTTTCCAACTCTGCACTAGAAGTTGGGTAATGCTTTTCACAGTGCGGTGTAGCAACGTGGGGAATCAGTTTTTGTTACGATTTAGGATGAATTTGGGAGGAGAGAAGAGCTGGAGCCAGGTGTAGTTTCTTGTACATACGGAGGTGTTACAGTATGAAAAATGACAGTGTCTGTTTACAGTTAACTTTGACAAGATGGTTCTGTATTAATCACTTTTCTAGTCCCAAGGAGTTTGAATTCCAGGTTACAAACCATTGATCAGAAAATGTGCATTTCCATTCTTTTAGTCCCAGTTTAAATAAGTGCTTACTGTTTTGCCTGTTTGCCACTGGGAAGAAGCAACTTGAAGTATTTCCTGATAGACTCACTGCCTTTTCCTCAAGTGTGACTTTGTGTCTACAGTTACGTCACACATCTCTGTTGCAATATAGATTAAAAAGTCTTGGGGCCAAGGGCTGGGAAGTGTCATTATCTCCCTTGCCTGGCTTGTTCTGTCACTGTTCTTTGGACTGATTGACCTCATAACCCTGTGATTGTCACCCAAAGTTGTGTTCCGAGTGTGTCACCTTTTGCTTGATGTTGAAACCGTGCTGCTATGATAGGTGGGTGCATCTCTCGGTCAGTTTCGTTCTGAGGGGGGCAGGTGAGGTCGTTGCACTGTGCCGTTAGCCACGCTTGTCTGCTCGCTGGTACCTACTTTTCACAGGCATCATTATAAAAGCTAGGATATTTCTTTGGGGAAAGAGACTTATTTAATGTAATTTAAAGACTTTTCCAATAGAAAATGAAATAATATTGAAAATATCTATTTTTTAGCTTTCAGCAATTGATGGTGCTTTGTTGTGTCTGCTGGAAGTCTACTGCCATTATAGGGATTCTCATTAACCTCACTGAGAAAGAAACTGCTTGTTCGCTCCTCTAGATCTCTGAACAGTCTGTTAGTGATGACAACTTCTGTAGGAGGGTCTACTCTGAGCCATTAACTTCCTGTAAGGGGAAAGTGGGCTGGCTACCAGAAATATCACTGAAGCAGGGGGGCTGTGGGTGGAGGGCTGGGTATTTGTCTTGAGAATTAAAAACTACGAAACACTTTTGTACACAACTGATTTTTTAAAGAAATAAACACATTTTTAAAGATGCTGAATTTTCCCCCCTTATTGGGAATTTTAAAAAATAAATGCATGCATGTTTTCCCCCTGAACAGTGGCTTTATATCTTATTTCTGGGTACTCATCTTGGCGCAGTTAAGCTTGCACATTGTTTCTAAACAAGAACTAAGCTCTGCTTGGAGAATTTCATGGTGGTGGTGCATATGATAAGCAGTAAATTGTATCAGGTGTTTGACTTTTTTTTTTTTTTTGGAGGTAGGGTCTCACTGTAGACCAGTCTGATGCCTCAGGGTGGCCTCGAACTCACGGTGATCCTCCTGCCTCTGCCTCTCGAGTGTTGGGATTAAAGGTGTGCACTGCCTACCCCAACTTGAATTTTTTTTTTTTTTGAGGCAATGTCTAGCCTACAATGACCTGGAAGGCACTCTAGCCCAGGCTAGCCTCAAACTTAAACAGCAGTCTGACTTCACCTTCCCAAGAGCTAGGATTAAAAAGGTGTGTGCCACCATGCCCAACAGGTCTTTGACTTTTAAATTGTTCTAATTAAATTAAACCTGCTTATTTGTAAGTAGAACATTATTTGGCTAGGTTTTATTCTGGAGCTTAAGGTAAAATTCGTATAGTTGGTCCTTAAGGCAGTACTGTTACCCAGTTTCCATATATGCACATAAGTCTCTGGCAAGCTGTGGCACTGTGAGGAAGGAATTGTTTCAAAAAGTCCTAGGTTTGAATCCTAAATTTCACAGGAGGTCACAGAGCCAGACCCGTTCTGAGCTGTGGTTTCCCGGCTGGATAAATACTTGCCCAGCATCCTGCATGGTGCCTCATTGCTGTCATTTCAGCGCTTGGAAGGCTGAGGCAGAAGCATCAAGAATTCAAGACTAAAGCTGGAGAGCTGGCTGAGCAGTTAAAGCTTGATGGTCTAGGGTCTATTCCTCAGTACCCACATAAGCCAGATATACAGGGTGGCACATGCGTCTGGTGTCAGTTTGCCCACATTCACTCTGCCTTTGTATGTGTGCCTGTTTTATCTGCTCTCTCCCTCCCACCCACCCCCCACAATCCCTCTCTCCCATTGCAAATAATGTTAAAAGAAAATAGCATGTCTCGGGGCAGGAAGTTAAAGATGGGGAGGGGAGATGACTCAATAAAAGGTGCTTGCTTTCAAAGCCTGACAGCCCAGGTTTAATTCCCCAGTACCCATCCATGTAAGCCAGGTGCACAAAGTGGCACATGCACGTGGAGTTCATTTGCAGACAGAACAAGCCCTGGTGCACCCATACCCCATTCTCTCTCCTCGTGTACTAAAAGAGTTCAAGACCAGCCTAGGCTGCTTGGCAAGTTGAAGGCCTGGTGGGACTGCATGAGACCCTGTCTCAAGCAGGGGAAGTAGCTGGAAAATGACTTGATAAATATGAAGTTAACAGAATGCTGGCCCAACTATAGACTACTTCGTATCCAAACTCAAACCAATAGAGCGGCTTGTTCCAAAGTTTTCCTTGGGGTGTTGGGGAGATAGCTCAGTGGTTAAAGGCCCTTGCTTGTAAGCCTCCCAACCCAGGCTCCATCCATAATCCTGTCCTGCCCACAGCAGTGGAAGACTATCAAAGAAGCTGGAAGAAGTGGACAAACACCCCAGATCATCCTCTAACCTCCACACCTGGGCAGTGGTATGATTGCGCTCATACATGTCCACAAAGTGATCCTGACTTGGCAAAGGACGTGCTTTGTAAGTCATTCATTAGGTCTGAGGGGTGTGGAGCCACCTGGGAGGACACTGGCCCAGCGTATGTGAGGCAGGGTCAGGTCCCCATTAACGACGTGCCCCCAGTCCTCCATTAATATTCATTAATAGAGTATATAGTTTTAAATTTACTTTTATATTGGGGGCCATCATGGCTAAGGCCTCACTGTAGTCCAGGCTGACCTGGAATTCACTATGCAGTCCCCAAGCTGGCTTCGAACTTGGTGTAGGTTTCCAATACCAGAAATGAATTCCCTCCTGCAGAGCAGGCCTCAAGGCCACAGAACAGTTGGTTTCCTCAGTGGCAGACATGCCACCATTGCACTAGTTGGCCAAGTAAAAAATCCTCTTTGTTCACAGCAGGCTTGTGAATTTGTCTTGTTTGGAAAGAGTTGCTCCTGACCTGGAATAAACAGTAAAGTACTCTAATTGCCTCAAGGCTTGCTTATCATGAAGTTACACACATTAGTGATGAAGTAAGCTCTCATGCAGTGAATGGTCCGTATACTCTGCTTGTTTTTTTTATTATTTTTTTATTTAAAAAAATTTTTATTTGTTTATTTGTTTGAAAGCAACAGACAGAGAGAATGGGCACGCCAGGGCCTCCAGCCACTGCAAATGAACTCCAGATGCATGTGTCCGCTTGCCCCCCCCCCCCCCACCAGGCATCTGGCCAACGTAGATCCTAGGGGATTGATCCTTGAACCAGGGTCCTTAGGCTTCACAGGCAAGCGATTAACTGCTAAGCCATTTCCCCAGCCCTTGTTTATTTATTTATTTGAGAGTGACAGACAGAGAAAGAGGCAGATAGAGAGAATGGGCATGCCAGGGCTTCCAGCCACTGCAAACAAACTCCAGACGCATGTGTCCGCTTGTGCATCTGGCTAACGTGGGTCTTGGGAAATCAAGCCTCGAACTAGGGTCCTTAGGCTTCACAGGCAAGCACTTAACCACTAAGCCATCTCTCCAGCCCAGCTTGTTTTTATCATCAGAGGTTTAGGTTTTCAGTGAATAATATGAGCCGTTTGTGTTAGGAGGGACTCTGGGCATGGGGGCACACACCTTCAGCGAGCACTCTGGAGGCTGAGGCAGGATGATGATTGCCGTGGATTCCAGATCAGCTCTGAACTGCTCTGGTATTCATTTTAGATTATTTCCACAATGCTTGCTTTTATTTTTTAAGGCTGGATATGGTTACACATCCCTTTTTATTTTTTTAAACGGAGAGAGAGAGAATGGGCATGCTAGGGCATCCAGCCACTACAAATGAACTCCAGATGCATGTGCCACCTTGTACATCTGGCTTACGTGGGTCCTGGAGAGTCAAACTGAGGTCCTTTGGCTTTGCAGGCAAATGCCTTAATTGCTAAGCCATCCCTCTAGCAGCCTCCACGATGCTTACTCTGGGTTTTTTCAGGTTGGGATTCACTATGCAGTCTCAGGGTAGCCTCGAACTCGCGGCAATCCTCCTACCTCTGCCTTCCAAGTGCTGGGATTAAAAGCGTATGCCACCATGCCTGGCCAATGCTTATTCTTAACAGACCTACATTATCTGTGGTACTGAAGGGCTTGGAGAAGATAGGGTGGTTTGGGGCTCTATATAGCTCAGGCTCACCTATGCCCTGAGGTCCATGTATTCCAGGGATACCCATCACTGAAGGATTGTGTGTGTGTGTGTCTTTCTTTCTGTCCCCCCCCCCCCGCAATCTCTTTCTTGCCCCCCTCTCCTTTATCCCTGTCTTCCATTCTAAAACAAAACAAAACAACCTGAATTTTTTTTAATTGAAAGATTGAAGTAGAGAAGAGTGGGATCCTGTCTCAAACCAAAAAAAAAAGAAAAAATCAGGTACTAGAGAGGATTTATTAGTTAATACACTTCTGGCACAAAGCCAAAGGACCCAAATTCAGTTCCCCAGAACCCACATAAGCCAGATGAACAAGGTGGCACATGTGTCTGGAGGTCATTTGCAATAGCTAGAAGCCCTGGTGGGCCCATTTTATCCCATCCCCCCTCCCAACAAATAAATTTTTTTTTTAAAACCTGTTAAGTTGGAGAAAGCAGGTGATTAAAAATGTGGCATATGATATTATATGTGGAATAGGAATTGGTTGAAAGTCTGGATTCCTTACACCCAGGTAGGAATGATTCTTATAGTTACATGACTTTTTTAAATAATTTTTTGGGGTATTTTTATTTATTTGTTTGAGATCGACAGAGAAAGAGGCAGATAGAGAGAATGGGCGCATCAAGGCCTCCAAGCACTGCAAACAAACTCCAGCTGCATGCTAACATGGTTCCTGGGGAATTGAGCCTCAAACCGGGGTCCTTAGGCTTCATAGGTAAGCACTTAACTGCTAAACCATCTCTCCAGCCCTGGTTACTTGGCTTTTAAGGTTACTCAAAAGTCTTCAGACAGTAGTCTGGTGTCGTGGTGCATGCGTTTAATCCCAGCACTTGGGAGGCAGATGTAGGAGGATCGCAGTAAGTTCTAGGCCAGCCTGAGACTACATAGTGAATTCCAGGTCAGCCTGGGCTAGAGTAAAACTCTACCTCGAAAAACAAAAAAAAAAAGTCTTCAGACAAAGACCAAGTCATATACTGAAAATGAGGATCTGTGTGGTACAATTCTTGGGGAAAAGGAAGAGAAGAAAGAAATAATGGTTCCAGACCTTCAAAGACTTCAAGGAGAGAGCTACATTCATTTAACTTCAAAATACTAAGAAACTGCCAGGAGGCAGAGGTAGGAGGATCGCCATGAGATCAAGGCCACCCTGAGAATACATAGTGGATTCCAGGTCAGCCTGAGCTAGAGTGAGACTCTTTAAGGGATGGGGGATGGGAGGAGAAGAGTACAAAGAGTAAGTTTTTTGTTTTTGCTTTTATAAGGTAGGTCTCTCTCTAGCCATGCGACCACTCCTGGCTTTGATTGATTGATTCATTGATTTGTAAGCAGAGAGGGAGAGAGAATGGGCATGCCAGGGCCTCCATCCCTCCATGTGCCTTTGTGCATCTGGTTGTACATGGGTGCTGGGAAATCAAACCTGGGTTTTTAGGTTTTGTAGGCAGGCACCTCAACCACTGAGCAATCCCTCAAGCCCCATTTATTTATTTTGACAGATAAAGATGGAGAAAGAAAAGAGAATGGGCACGCTGACTAGTATATAGGTATAAAGTTTAAAAAAATTGTTTTGGTTTTTTGAGGTTAAAAAAATATTTTTAATATTACTTACTAGAGAGAAAGAGAATGTGCCAGGCCTCTAGCTCCTGCAAATGAACTTCAGGCACATACACTTTCATATACATCTGGCTTTATGTGGGTACTAGGGAATTGAACCTGGATCCTTAGACTTTGTAGGCAAGCATCTTAACCTCTAAGCCATCTCTCTAGCCCTTTTTCCTTTAAAAAAAAAAAATAATAATTAGGGCTTGCCAGGTATGGTGGTTCATGCACATCTTTAATCCCAGCACTTGGAAGGCAGAGGTAGGTGGTTTGCTTTGAGCTCAAGGCCACCCTGAAACCGCATAGTGAATTCCAAGTCAGTCTGGGCTAGAGTGAGACCCTACTTCAAAGAACAACAACAAAAAGTCTGGAGAGTTGGCTTAGCATTTTAGGCACTTGCCTGTGAAGCCTAAGGTTTGATTCCCCAGTACCATATTAACCAGATGCACAAGGTTGTGCATATGTCTGGAGCTCGTTTGCAGTGGGTTGGAGACCCTGGTGCGCCATTCTCTATCTGTCTCTCTCAAATAATTAAATAAAAATTTAAAAAATTAAATATTTCTTTGCACGTGTGTGTGTATGGACACACTGCACATGAACATGAGATGTGTGCACCCTTTTTTTTTTTTAAGGTAGGGTGTCTCTCTATCCCCGGCTGATCTGGAACTCCAGATTGGCCTCAAACTCACATCAGTCCTCCTACCTCTGCCTCCCAAGTTCTGGGATTAAAGATGTGTGCTACTACGCCTGGCCTCGCTTTTTTGTTGTTGTTTTTTAAGGTTGGGTCACACACTAACCCAGGCTAACCTAGAATGCACTATGTGGCTTCAAATTCAGTGATCCTTCTACTGCTGCCTCCAGGTCAGCCTGGGCTACAGTGAAAAAAAAAAACAAAAAGTGCCT
The DNA here is from genome assembly GCF_020740685.1 of Jaculus jaculus. NCBI lineage: Eukaryota > Metazoa > Chordata > Mammalia > Rodentia > Dipodidae > Jaculus > Jaculus jaculus. The sequence continues at coordinate 25,224,640 of NC_059112.1, read as the reverse complement.
TCCATGCATAATAATTGAGTAAAAATCATTGTAAGATGAATGAAAAATAGCCCATTAGTGTTTCAGATGTTTTGTTTTGAGGCAAGTTCTCACTAGCCCAGGCCTGACCTGGAATTCACTATGTAGTATTAGTTTTTTAAAATATTTTATTTTTATTTACTAGAGAGAGAACGAGAGAAAGAATGGGCACACTAGGGCCTCTAGCCACTGCAAACGAACTCCATACGCATGTGCCGCATGTGCCACTGTGTGCAACTGGCTTACATGGTACCTGGAGATTCAAACCTGGGTCCGTAGGCTTCACAGACAAGTGCCTTAACCGCTACACCATCCCTCCAGCCCAAGACATCTTCTCCAACCCCTAGTTTTAATCAACATATTTTTTGGAAGCTTTTGATGCTTTTCTGCCTTATGATGAGGGAAATGAGCAGTTGTTAGGTGTTGACAGGGATTCAGCTTGTGCCCTCCATGTTAGGAGGCTGCCACCCCGGGGCCACAGGTAGCAACTCAAAGACTGTCCACTGCAGAGGCTGGGGAGACACCCAAGCACAGCCGGGTTGAAGCTCAGCTTCTTGTGGGCTCGGTGCTCAATGGGGCTCACCATTACACTTCCCTGTGCAGACTCCCAATCATGCCAGCCACCACCCCTTGGGATGAAGATATGGGGAAATCCCCATGTTCTCTAGACTGGACAAGTGCCCTTCTCTGTTCCAAAATCACTCCTCCAGCTCTGCTTTCCCCTGCTCCCCAACACGCCTAACAGTCGCTTACCCAGGACTCCCCGGTTCCTCCTAGCTGTGTCCTTCCTGAGAATATGCTTTCACCTGATGTTCTCCTACATCCCACCCCTAACTCAGTATGTGCAAGTTCCATCCCTCAAGGAGCTGCCGTTCATATCAGCCAGGGACCATCCATCTGACGAAGACGTCATGTGGCATCCAAGATTCCTGTGTCATTGATCAAAACTCTTGCTTCAGGGCTGGAGAGAGAGCTTAGTGGTTAAGGTGGCTTGCCTGTGAAGCCTAGGGATCCAGGTCCGATCCTCCAGGACCCACGTAAGCCAGGTGCACAATGTGGTGCATGCATCTGGAGTTCATTTTCAGTGGCTAGAGGCCCTGGTGCACCCATTCTCTCTCTCTCTCTGTCTCAAATAAAAAATAAATCTTAAAACAAAAAGTCATACTTCAGGCTGAAAAGTCACCTTTCACAGGCAAGGGAACTTCCATTTTGTGATCCCGCCTCCCTGCCATCCCACTTGCCTAAGCTACCAAAGACTCAGGTCTGCTCCCAGAATGGGATGAACTTCTCATCCACTTGAGAAGGAGAAGCGCTCAGGATGAGGAATGGTGATCGCCCCTGGTGGCAGATTAGAGAAGGGAAGGTCACCCGAGCCTAGATTCCTGCTGGGGAAGAACGTGGAAGTAAGAAGATGGATTCATGGTATTCGGGGGCGGGTGGGGGGGGAACAGAGCTGACCATCCAATTCCTCGTAAGAACCTAGACAGGGCCTAGCTTGACCTCGTCATGGAAAGTGGAGCCTATTCACATTATTTCCCAGATTTTGCCATGTCATACATAGGGACACACCCTATACTAAACCTACACATGCATTTCTCAGGTTTTCCCATACATGTTAGCTAAGATATGGACACATCCTGCACTAAAGGAAGTTATTGCAGTGAGTCCAAGGAATACTTCATGGTCACATAGCTGCCATGGTCCAGTTTCAAGTGATTTATTTTATTTATGAGAAAGAAAGAGAATGGGCACACCAGGACCTCCAGCCGCTGCATAGGAACTCCAGACACATGTGCCCCCTTGTGCATCTGGCTTATGTAGGACCTGGGGAATTGAACCCAGTCCTTAGGCTTCACAGGTAAATTCCTTAACACTAAGCGATTTATTTCCCCAGTCCAATTTTTTTTTCTTTTCGTTTCTTTTCTTTTTTGGTTTTTTGAGTTAGGGTCTCACTCTAGCTCAGGCTGACCTGAAATTCACTCTGTAGCCTCAGGGTGGCCTAGAACTCACAATGATCCTCCTATCTCTGCCTCCCGAGTGCTGGGATTAAAGGCGTGCCACCAGTCCCGGCTCTTAAGTGCTTTTGATCTAACCCAAACAGATTAAACTCTTTTCCCATGACACTTTCATGCCGAATATAGGATATGACAGCAATGATTATAATTTCTATGAAGACATGTGGAATTCTTCATTGTTTTTAAGATGTTTTATATAATATGGCAGAATACAGGTAAGATGTTGAAATCAAAACTGTTTTTTTTTGAATTTTTGAGGTAGGGTCTCCCTCTAGCCCAGGTTGACCTTGGAATTCACTACGTAGTCTCAGATTGGCCTTGAATTCACAGTGATCTCCTAACTCTGCCTCCCGAGTGCTAGGATTAAAGGCATGTGCTACCATGCCCAGCTTAATCAAAGTTTTTATTTTTTCGAGGTAGGGTCTCACTCTAGCTCAGGCTGACCTGGAATTCACCTATGTAATCTCAGGGTGGCCTTAAACTCATGGCAATCCTCCTACCTCTGCCTCCCAAGTGCTGGGAATAAAGGCGTGTACCACCACGCCTGGCCCACAAACTTCTTTTTAATGCCTTCCAATGCTCTTAGGCATGTGATGTCTTGAAAGTATAAGAATAAAAAAGTTATGTTCAAGGGCTGGGGAGATGGCTTAGTGGTTAAGCACTTGCCTGTGAAGCCTAAGGACCCTGGTTCAAGGCTCGATTCCCCAGGACCCACGTTAGCCAGATGCACAAGGGGACACACGCGTCTGGAGTTCCTTTGCAGTGGCTGGAACCCCTGGCGCGCCCATTCTCTCTATTTGCCTCTTTCTCTATCACTCTCAAAAAAAAAAAAAAAAAAAAAAAAAAGAAAAGAAATAAAGAAAGAAAAGTTATGTTTAAGGAAGTGGGTTCCTGGGTCCTTGCAGGACACATTACTCAGAATCAAGAGAAGAGACCCCTGAGTTTACACAGAGCCAATTCAATACATAAGACCTAAGCTATTGCTGATAAATAGCGTGGACCTACCTTGAAAAAACCAAAACAATACAAAAAGGACCCAAATCCAGCAGGCAAATATAATTTCTGAGGAGGAAAGTCTCTGACCATAAAGCATATATGCCAGGGACGACACTTGGGGAACACAGACTTATATTACAAAGCAGTGCCATAAGAACGGACATACCAGTCAGAAACTTACTGAGAGTGAACCCATAGGCTCTGCAGATGTTCAGAGGATAGACAGACCTGACCAGAAGATAGGAAGAGGGTGAAGATGTATGTGGGAAGGTAAAGCTCAGGGTTCATCCACTGAAAACGATGATCATGAGTGTTGGGCCACTGACCCTGGAAACAAGAGAAATAGTTCAGGAAACATCAAAACTTTGCATCCTGGATGTTCAACCAAGAAATCTTCAAAGGAGGAGCAACACTTAGCTCAAGAGTCGAAATCCTTTCTTGCTCACTAGAGAAGACGCACACAAGATGGCTATCAGGTCCCTGAAATCCATTGTCTGGTGTAACCTTCAAGCCTGAAGATGAACTCAGGGTCTTGTGTTCTGCTATGAGGCATACCAAGGAGAGACTGGACCAATGCAAACTCGGTATCAAGCAAACATCAAACATTGCAGTTCAAGTCGGATATCATAACCAGTGACGGATAGTCTCTGAAATTCCAATTCCAGCCCTCCAGCTGGGCTGAATAGCCAGGGAAAACTTCCGTCTGGTGCCAACAACATCTGTGGTAGCCCTTGCACAGTCCTGGTATATCCAAAACATTTTTGGGTCTCCATACAAACCACGATCCATCTTCCAGTAGCTCCACAAGCCTATCAGGGGCATCACGCCCTGCCTATATGCCACATCTCAGCAGTGGCTCCTGATCGTGTACTTCATGACCCACTCCACACATTTTTCATGCTTCCAAAACCAATAGCAGGTGTGCAGGACACAGCCACGTTAATAAATCATGACCTTGAAGAGCAAGTTCCTTTTTTTCAGCCAACTCCTTTTCAAAGGAGTTTGTATTTTTACTATTAAGTCTTTCCTCAGGTATCCTGTTCCTATTTCAATGTAAAGTAGTTGGACCATCCTTAATCTTGGTAATAATTCCTTAACAATAGCAGCTTCAGCAACCAGTCACCATGCCAGTAATTATGAACTTGCTAGAATTTTTTTTTTTGTCAAGGTAGGCTCTCACTCTAGCTCAGGCTGACCTGGAATTTACTCTGTAGTCGCAGGGTGGCCTCGAACTCTCAGAGATCCTCCCACCTCTGTCTCGTGAGTGCTGGTTTTAAAGGCATGCGCCACCACACCAGCCAGCTACAGTTCCTTATCTTTAACCATCAGTCAATTACAAATTCAACCTTGATTAAACTCTGGGAATGGGAACCAGAATGCAACCAGTCCTTATGCCAGTAGCCCAGTTCCAACAACGTTCTCTGTAGTCTTTCCTTGCCCTAGAACGTTCATAAGCCAAGCCTCCAACTATAATTCTCTCTGCACTTAGAACCGTCAAATTATCATTAGAATAATCCATAAAATGTGGTTTACCACTCTGTTCAGTTGCAAGTACCTAGTCTATGTCCATTCCTCCAAAACAATTGTTGCAAAAGACAAAAAATCTAAGTGGTCCAATTCATCGCACAGTAACAACCCACTCTCCAGTACCAATTCTCTTGTAGTCAACTTCACTTTGCTGGGATGAACCGCCAGACCACACACGTGGGTGGAACAGGATTAATTGAAGCCTACAGATCCAGGGGAGGTTTCATAATAGCAAGTAAAGCTGGCCCCCTTTCACAGGTCCATGCAGAGAGAGATACTACCAGGAGCACGGTAAGCAATCACACCCCGGGAAACTCAGGAGATCTCTAGTATTTTGCACATTTTAGGCTAGAATTCATATCTGCCCCCAGTAACACCATATGGCTGGACCCCAGGATCAGGATCTGCCCAGTGACACCTCTTTTAGCCAGGTATCTGGAAATCCAAGAAGTTTAATAAAACTCCTGAATCTATTGGGGGACATCCATTCAAATTACCACAACTCACAAGCAAAGGCTTGGGGGTTTCACAGAGACAGAAGAAGGAAGTATAAATAAGGCTTCTGGAAAAGGTCAAATTATGTCTTGGGTTTTTTTTTTTTTTTTTTTTTTTTGAGGTCGAGTCTCACTCTCGCCCTGGCTGACCTGGAATTCACTCTGTAGTCTCAGGCTGGCCTTGTATTCACAGTCATTCTACTTCAGCCTCCCTAATGTTGTTAAAGGCATGTGCAACAATACCCGGCAAGATCTTTATTTATTTACTTTTTTATGAGTGAGTGAGAGAATGGGCATGCCAATGGCCTCTAGCCACTGCAAATGAACTCTACATGCCTTTGCCACCTTGTGCATCTGGCTTACATGGGCCCTGGGGAATTGAACCTGGGTCCTTAGGTTTTGCCGCCAAGTGCCTTAACCACTGAGCCATCTTTCCAGCCCAAGCTCATCTTCAATAAGAGCCAGCAGCAAAGCACACTCATTCATTGGTGTCTTTGAAAAAGGAAAAGCACAGGAACCTCCACATATTTTCTGTCCTGACTGAAAACCGCCCCTCATCCTTAGTACAAGGCACAACCTGACTGGTCCTGGGACCCTCTCCCATCGAATCTGACCAGTAACACTGTCACTTACTCACCTATGAGTTGGAGCTTTATAAATATCAGGTTTTTGAGGTAGGGTCTCACTCTAGCTCAGGCTGACCTGGAATTCACTCTGTAGTCTCAGGCTGGCTTCAAATTCACCGTGATTCTCCTACCTCTGTCTCTTGAGTGCTGGGATTAAAGGCTTGTGCCACCACGCCCAACTTTTTGTTATTATTTTATTGAGATAAGGTTTTGCTTTAGCCCAAGCAGACCTGTAATTCGCTATATATTCTCAGGATGGCCTCAAACTCACGGCAATCCTCCTACCTCTGCCTCCCGAGTGCTGGCAATAAAGAAGTGCCCCACCACTTCCCCTTTTTCTATACAATTTCTATACAGTCTTCATAGCAGAATAATTTCATCTTGTTGACCCACAACCCCCTTCTTAGCATCAACTGAGACTCAGAGATCACAATGGAAATAGTAAGATATATTCTCAAAATGTTGATTTCAGAACACTTACTGTATTTACTTGCACTTCTCCACATGGCATCCTGCTGTAATTATAGAAAAGGAAGCACTGTGAGGAGCAAGCCATTCCATATACTTCACATAGGCCTGGATTTCTTTCTTTCTTTCTTTTGATTTTTCAAGGTAGGGTCTCACTCTAGCTCAGGTTGACCTGGAATTCACTGTGTAGACTCAGGGGATGGCCTCGAACTCATGACGATCCTCCCATCTCTGCCTCCTGAGTGCTGGGATTAAAGGCATGTGCCACTACACCCGAGTGGTCTGGTTTTCTTTGATAACTTGGGAAAGCAGACAATGTTGGGAAACAGTGGCTTCAGTCAGTGGTCACACACGACTACTAAGTTGTCCCAAAGGACACCACACAGGAATGGAGAGATGGCTCAGTGGTTAAGGTGCTTTTCTGCAAAGTCTAAGGACTCATGTTCAACTCTCCAGGTCCCATGTAAACCTGATGCACAATGATGAAATTCACAAGGTCACACATGCACACAAGGGGGCGCATGTGTCTGGAGTTGGATTGCAGTGGCTGGAGGCTCTAATGTGCTAATTCTCTCTCTCCCTCTCCTCTCACTTCCTCACTCTCACATTAAAAAAAAAAAAAAAAAAAGCCTGTTGCCTCATACAAAAAAAAAAAAAATTGGTCTGGAGAGATGGCTTAGCAGTTCAGCGCTTGCCTGTGAAGCCTAAGGACCCCGGTTCGAGGCTCGATTCCCCAGGACCCACATTAGCCACATGCACAAGGGGGCGCATGCATCTGGAATTTGTTTGCAGTGGCTGGAGGCCCTGGCACGCCCATTCTCTCTCTCTGTGTCTCTCTGCCTCCTTCTCTCTGTTGCTCTCAAATAAATAAATAAAAATGAACAAAAAAAAATTTTAAAAAATGTGTTCACACAAACCAGCCTTGGCTTCACAATTCATAGATTACCTATGTTGTAACAAACTACATTTGGATCTTTGATTTTGTTTTTGTTTTCAAGGTAGGCTCCTGCTCTAGCTCAGGCTGACCTGCAGTTCACGATGTAGTTTAAAGGTGGCCTTGAACTCATGAGGATCCTCCTCCCTTTGCCTGGCTATATTTGAATCTTTGCCAGACAAATGTGTTTATTTCTTTCTGCATGAAGTATACACTCTTCCTTTGTGGAAGAAGGATGGAAAGAGTATCAAACCATAAGGGAGAAACTGAGTCCCTGTAGTTATGCCTAGAGTCAATCTGTACAGGCCCTGAACATACACTATGATTCAGTGACAGACTCTGGTCATTTCTTCTGCCCATTTAGAAGTCAATGAAAACTATTACAGTCATTTTAACATTTTAACAAGGCCATCAGATCCAACTCACAGTGATCTTCCTACCTCTGCCTCCCCAGTGCTGGGATTAAAGGCGTGTACCACCACAACCAATGATAGTATTCTTTTTAAAATATATTTATAGCCGGGGGGGTGGTGCACGCCTTTAATCTCAGCACTGGGGAGGCAGAGGTAGGAAGATCGCTGTGAGTTCAAGGCTACCCTGAGACTACATAGTGAATTCCAGGTCAGCCTGGGCTAGAGTGAGACCCTACCTCAAAAATAAATAAATAAATAAATAAAATAATATGGCTAATGGGCTGGCATCAGTGACTATGAAAATATAAAGACTGCCAAAAATTTTCTCCTCCATAATACATATTACACTTCAGGCTATTGGAAATTAACCAAAGCTTGTAGAAAAGCAAAAAGCATTATTCAAAAAAAGTACATTTCGATTCTATCTCTCTCCCTCTATCTGTCTTTCTGTGTCTGTCGCTCTCAAAGAAATAAATAAATAATTTTTAAAAAATTGAGAAAAAAAAAAGTACATTTCATGGGACTTTTGTGTGTCCTGACTCCATCCCTCACACTCCACTTCAGGGTTTTGGCTAAAAAGTTGCAGTCACATGGTGGAGAAAATGCAAACTGTGAAGACGTGGGCATAAGATGAGAGTAGTAGGCATTCTCTTCAACACTCTTCCCAGCAGAAATACCATCATTGGCACAGTCTGCTCTCTACCTATACTTGTCTATGCCTGAAAGCTTTCAGATGTGCCTCAGAGCAAATCTTTCAAAAACTACATTCACATACAAGGGGGCAAGCACAATTCCACCACATGCTGCTTAAGGATCAACCTATAATCACTATGCAATTTAAATTATAAATCAACAGTAGAATTTCCCAAGCCTGCAAAATATTTACAGATGCAACAAGGGTGAGGGTATCTTAAAAAATAGACTGTGTAGCCGGGCATGGTGGTGCACGCCTTTAATCCCAATACTCGGGAGGCAGAGGTAGGAGGATCGCCATGAGTTCGAGGCCACCCTGAGACTACATAGTGAATTCCAGGTCAGCCTGGCTAGAGTGAGAGCCTACCTTGAAAAAAAAAAAAGGTGCAATTTTCCTTGAAATGAAGAAAAAAATTAGAATTAATTAACTGTGTAATGTAACTAAAGCCAAATTTACACAGAAATGTATACTCTTGAAGGTTGGGGGGATAGCTTTGCTTGCAAATCCTAGCAGCCTGGGTTTGCATCCCTAGACCCACATAAAGTCAGATGCACAAGGCGATGCATGCATCTGGAGTTCTTTGACAGGAAACCAAAGCTAAAGAGAAACTGTGGAGAAAAGAGGATCAGGATGCTTTTCATTCTAAGAACTGAAAGCAATGGGAACCAGCGTTCTCGGCTCAGATAAACCCTTTTCAAAGTGTTATGATTAAATGAAAGTGTTCTATTGTTTCCTTAGTCCATCCTGATACACAGCAAATGATACTTCTTTTTTTGTGTGTGGTTTTCGAGGTAGGGTCTCAGTCTAGCCCAGGATGACCTGATATTCACTACAGAGTCTCAGGGTGGCCTCAAGCTCATGGCGATCCTCTTACCTCTGCTTCCCGAGTGCTGGGATTAAAGGTGTGCGCCACCATGCCCTGCTAAAATGATACTTTTTGACATGTGTCAAGCTTATTTCAACCTCTACATATCCAAGTATACAAATTCTACATTCATTACTCAGTATGTAGTTTTTTTTTTTCTTAATGATAACATAACCTTTAACTAGGAAACTGGATTTAATGCCAGGCACAAATTCTAACAATATCTATCTACTCTTCTTTAGTTATAGAATAACAGTTTCAGAGTGAAGATCTGCAGCGAAATGGGGCAGGAGCGGTTGGATCCACAGAGCAGGCATTGATGGCTCCATGGAGAAGGGATGTTTACATTCATTCTTTACCATTATAATCATGGTTAACAGCTCAGGAGCAAAGCATTGCATCCACTTTTGTGAGGGAGTCACTTGAGAGGCCATCTGTGCCTCCCACTTTTCACCCGAGGGTCCTGGATTAGGTACTTTCATATCACTGGGGCCAGACAACATGACAGAAACAAAGGAGCCCTCATCTACATTTCCAATCCTGATTCAAAACAGGACACGTCTCCTTCAACAGAAGTCATCAGAGAGGCTGACCATGGTGGTGCACAATACTCGGGAGGCAGAGGGAGGAGGATGGCCGTGAGTTCTAGGCCACCCTGAGACTACATACTGAATTCCAGGTCAGCTTGGGCTACAGCAAGACCCTGCCTCAAAAAACAAACAAACAAAAATTTATTTACTTGAGACAGAGAGAGAGAGTGAGAAAGAGAATGATAGGCAGAGAGAGAGAGAGAATGTGTATGGGCATGCTGGGGCCTCCTGCCACTGCAAGTGAACTCCTGATGCATGCACCAATTTGTGCATATATCTTTAAGTGCGTACTGGAGAATCAAACCCAGGCCTTCACGCTTTGTAAGCAAGTGCTTTTAACCACCGAGCAATCTCTTCATTCCACTTTTTGTTTTTCTTAATGGCTGTCCAATTTTGTTTTTGATTTTTTGAGGTAGGCTCTCTCTACTCCAGGCTGACCTGGAATTCACTATGTATTCTCAGGGTGGCCTTGAACTTGCTGGGATCCTCCTACCCCTTCTCCAGAGTATTGGCATTAAAGTCATGCAACATTATGCTCGGCTGGTATTTAAAAAAAAAAAAATTTCCAGCCCTTTTTTTTTTTTCTTTATTTTTATTAACAACTTCCATGATTATAAAAAAATATCCCACAGTACAGGCAGCGCCGTGGGGAGGCAAGTCCGTGGACTGTCTAGACTGGGGTCTGTAAGAGTTGTTTTTCTTTCTTTCTTTCTTTCTTTCTTCCTTTCCTTTCCTTTCCCTTCCTTCCTTCCTTCCTTCCTTCCTTCCTTCCTTCCTTCCTTCCTTCCTTCCTTCCTTCCTTCCTTCCTTCCTTCCTTCCTTCCTTCCTTCCTTCTTTCTTTCTTTCTTTTTTTGGTTTCTCAAGGTAGGGTTTCACTCTAGCCCAGGCTGACCTGGAATTAACTATGTAGTCTCATGTTGGCCTAGAACTCACAGCAATCCTCCTATCTCTGCCTCCCAAGTGCTGGGATTAAAGGCGTGCACCACCATGCCTGGTTTAGTATGTAAATTTTAATACATGACACTGATCTAATCCAAACAGTGCTATAACAAAACATCTTCCATTTGGGCTGGAGAGATGGCTTAGTGGTTAAGTGCTTGCCTGTGAAGCCTAAGGACCACAGTTCAAGGCTCGATTCCTCAGGACCCACGTTAGCCAGATGCATAAGGGGGTGCACATGTCTGGAGTTTGTTTGCGGTGCCTGGAGGCAGGCCCTGGTGCACCCATTCTCACTCTCTGCCTGCTTCTCTCTCTGTCTGTCGCTCTCAAATAAATAAGAATAAACAAAAAAATACTTTGGCTCTTACATTCTTTCTGCCACCTTTTCCACAGTGGACTCTGCTTTGGAATGTATAATAGAGATATTCCAGTACTGAGCATTCCTCTGTCACTTCTTCTCAGCACCATGATGTCTTCTGAGTCATCCCAAGGTCACTGCCATCTGAAAGGAGAAGGTTCTCTATCAAAAGTGAGAGTAGCATTAATATATGGTTATGAACATTAAGAGAAGTTCTTACTGGGCAGTTTGATGAGCATAGTATATAATTTAGCCAGAAAGCAGTAGATGTTACACCCCCAGGGCTCATGACTACCCCTGTTTTAAGTTTTCAGTATTAGGGATGTATTCCCTCCCATGGAGTGGGCCTCCAGTCTAATTAGAGGGCAGTTGGTTTCCACCATGACAGACATGCCACTATTGCACCCATTGGCTCATTTGGCCTGGCTGACCAAATATAAGGCTTGCAGTGTCCACTGTTGAGTAGCTTCACTAGTGATTTCTCTCTCTCCCATTGGACTGCATGCAGAATGGCTTCTTCCAGCTTTCTGTCAGCTGGTCTACATGGAGGAGGTTATCAGCTCAGTTCCAGCAGAATTTCTTAGTGGCCTTGCAGCCCAAGTATGTGGAGTCTTCAGCAAGAGGGTCTTACCATGTATTCCTAGTGGGAAACCAAGGGCCTTGGCAATGGCCCAGAATGTTTTGAGGGCATCAGGGACCTCCCTGGCCAACAACTCACTGGAAGATATCCCATCCCTGGCATTGAAACTTTTCTAGCAACAATCTACGGCTCCCAACGCACTGTGCAGTACAGGGCAGGGCCAGGTCAACTACTTAGGGCTTCATGTGGCGTGCTGAGGTCCATGACTCCCTGAACTCCCAGGTGCCTGAAAGTCTGTCCCTGAGGGCAGGGTTCTTAGCTTTTTCTCAAAGGGACCTGAGACCTCGGAAGGACAGTACTGGTAGGAGGCTGCCCAACCTCACCTGACCTGTCACTTCCTGTATCTAATGTGAAAGCAGGCAGGAACAAATGAGATTGAGGCAGTCTGCACTGTGCACTGTCCTTGAGCCATGCTTGGGAAGCCAGGGATGTCCATCCCTCAGTCAGCCAGGAGCTGTGTCCCGGCTCTCCCCAGGACCTGGTGGGGAGGGTCAGTAGGTAGCCCACGCAGCGTAGCCACCTAGCCTGTCTTCTGGCTTTATTTTCCTTTACAGAAGTCGCCATCTCATTTCTTCCCACCTACACTGCTCAGCTGGTTCCTGCCATGAGAAGGCAGGGAGCCCGTGGCTCACCTCTGAGGACCCTGGAGGCAAGCAGAAGCCCCACCCCCATGGTGGATGGACTGGACAGTCAAGAGCCTTGGCACCAGGTACTGGGCATTCAGATGCAGGCTGGCCCCAAGGGCAGGGCCAAGCGTGTTCCCTGCATTGGGGTTCTGCAAGCAACCGGCCACTGATGCCTCAGCACCAAGGACAGGGACAGGCTCCTGGGAGGGTCCACTCCATGACCTCAGGCCAAGTGGAGATGAGGGAGGTGGCCTGGAGCTGCTAAGTGGGGACACTGCTCTTTGGTTTTAGCTTAAATTACAATGGCAATATAAAGATGAGACCCTTTTGTTGTTTTTGTCCTGTTTTCCACCACTCGGCTGTGGGTGTTCTCACCCCTGTCCCCGAGGTTCTCAGCAAGGCTAAGTGATCCCTGGGAATGCCAGAAACAAGCTCTCCTGCTGGTTGTTCCCAAGGCCACCGGTGCGGGGTTGACCCTGGTGGCCGTGGATGACCACAACGGTTTTGTGGATACGAAAGCTCACTTTAGGACAGCTGAGTGGCCCTCCTCTCTGACCTTGCTGTTGTCAAAGCAGAGACAGAAAAATCCTGGCTTTCCTCGTCTCATCCTTTTGGAACAGGGTCTCGCTATGTAGCTCAGGTTGGTTTCAAACTCTCCATCAATCTATCAGCCTCCCAAGTACCGCGATTCAAGGCCTGCACCACCAAGCCCAACCCTACCCCATTCTTACTTTTTTTTTTATTTTTATTTTTTAATTTATTTGAGAGCGACAGACAGAGAGACAGATAGAGGGAGGGAGGGAGAGAATGGGCGCGCCTGGACTTCCAGCCTCTGCAAACGAACTCCAGATGCGTGCGCCCCCTTGTGCATCTGGCTAACGTGGGACCTGGGGAACCGAGCCTCGAACCAGGGTCCTTAGGCTTCACAGGCAAGTGCTTAACCGCTAAGCCATCTCTCCAGGGCCCCATTCTTACTTTTTGCCAGGAATTTTCTTTAGAAGAATTGAAGCAAGAGAGTCAAATATGGACTGGAGAGACCGCACAGTGGTTATGGCACTTGCCCGCAAAGCCAAAGGACCCAGGTTCTATTCCCCAGCACCCATGAGTCTGAGGCCACCCTGAGACTACATAGTGAATTCTAGGTCAGCCTGAGCTAGAGTGAAATCCTACCTCAAAAAACCAAATAAATGGCAAAACTGGATTCAGTCCAGCATGGTGGCATGTGCATGCAGTTAAAAACAAAAATAAAAACAGGGCTGCAAGGCTGGCTTAGAGGTTAAGGCATTTGCCTGCAAAGCCAAAGGACCCAGGCTCGATTTCCCATGACACCCACATTAGCCAGATGCATAAGAGGGCACATGCGCCTGGAGTTCATTTGCAGTGGGTGGAGGCCCTGGTGTGCCTGTTCTCTCTCTCAAATAAAAATAAAATATTTTAAAGAATGGAGCTGTGAAGGGGAAAATGAAGGGGGAGGGAATTATCATGGTTTGTTGTCAGTAATAATAAAAACCACAAAATGACAGTGGCTTTTCTTCTGTGAATCTCTCACTCCAGGTATAGTATGTGTCTACTTACCCTCCATTACCAAACTAATACTGGTATATCCACAACTTGTGATAAATTTATCATAGAACAGTAGGAAAGGCTGTTTTTAAAGTGCTTATATTAAGAAGAAACTCTAAAAGTCTTCAAATGTTTATCACAACTTATCATTCTTTCAGTAGAATGAGGCAGGACAGAAAGACAGGGACAGTGGAAGAGAAAGTGTGCTTAAGGCTTCTCCCCAGCTTAGAATCAAGACTGCCTGCACTATCATTGATTAAGGTCTTTCCCCTCCTCGGCTTTAAACCTGCAAGAAACCCCCTTCACAATGAAAAACAGGTCACCAGCTCCTATGCAACCTTAATAGTTCCTGGTTTTACTTCTGTAACCCCAAGGCACGTCTGGAGTCACCCTATAATTTTTGGGGAAAAAGGGGAGAAGGAAGTTGGGGAGGGGGTAAGCTTCTTAGCAACTTTACCAGTTGTTACTTGAGTCGCCAAAATGGTAAATATGACCAATGCTAATACTCTTAACCTGTGACTGTCTTGAGAATCCTGTTCCTTGGATCTTACTGTGTATCTGAGCATTTTCTTCCTCTTAACCTCAGTTTATTAAAATGTCTTTAATAAACTATAGCTCTGCTTCATATTACCTTGTTGTGATTTTTTTTTTTTTTCATTGAGGCCGGAATCTGAATCTGGTCTGACCTGAACTGTGGCCCCAATTAAGGGCACCTGCGGCTCCTGTGGGCGAGCGTGGCGCTGTACTCCACTCCTGCTACTGCTGACACCACCACCTAGGCCGGGGCTTTGAAGGTGATGACTGATTTTTTACCAGGATACACAGACTGCAGTCTAACACAGAAAATATACACTTACCAGCTTTTGATACATGAATATTCAGTGCTCCACACATCTATATAATGCTGCATTTCTTGGTTTTATTCGAAACAGTGCATATGTTTTAAGCATTTTATGGTAGGATTTTACACTTGTCATTTACACAAATTACAAGGTTTTGCTTAAAGTCTTTAAAAAAATTCTAAAAATTCAGCCCATGTGCAGCACAAGAATATGCAAAACTACTTTACATTATACACACTTCTTATCAAAGGAGATACAAAATTCTGGCTTGTAGTTTTAGACAAATACAAGAAGCTTCAAACTAGACACAAAGGGTTAACATGAATTCTCAAAGATAAGTCTGCACTTTTGTGTTGTATTTCTCTGAGATGTAAATACCAAATTCTTAAGAGATTTTAATTTTCCTTTTCAAAGGAAACCTGACAAATTACCAGTAAACAAGTCCCTCTTCATTTGCTTAATTCTTTGACCAGTTTACTTTCCCTTCCCTTAGTGCCAGACACTGTCATTTTACAGAACCAGGAGTGGGCCATTTACATGAGCAACAGATCCTTTGGGTACCTCTTCCATGAGCCATAAACTGATGCAAACGGTTCTGCCACATTTTTGTTTAGCATGACCCACACTTAGGGATCTTCTCTTTCTTCCAGCTCCATGGTGACTAAGCCCAGAAGCTCAGTTTAGTAGGCACCACTCAATGCAGTTTCTGCTGGTGACAAACTGAGGACCTAAGAATCAAGTCATTTGAACTTTAACCTCTTTCTAAACAGAACCCACCACTGACTGACTGAGGGACCTTACTGACCCTTATGCATAGATATTCTCTGTCAGCATGTCGGAGGCAATATTTTGTACTTCTTAAGGGCTATGAAGAGGCAACAGGAAGAGCAGGGCTTCTGAACCCTTTAAAAAGCATTGTTTTCTGTCATTGGTATCCAGAGTTTCCTAACCATTTTTCCACACCTAACGTGTGTATGTATATAATATATATGCATACATAAGAATTGCCCACTTTACAGATTCGGTTTACAGCCAACTCTTGATTATTTATGAGAACATAAGTGACACACAGAATTAGTAAATTTCAATAAGGGAATTTTCTTTTTATGAACACTTCATTGAACTTTTCTTCCCCCCACATAATGTAAATATTGTTTATCTCCTCTGCCCTACACCAGGTACATGTAAGGACAGGGCTCTGGGGAGAGCAGTGGAGGCAGGATTAACACTGAGCATGAGAAAAGATGCCTTCCAAGTTCCTCCTTATTTTAGTAGGTGCTTTCAATGTTTAATTATGATTAATAATTAAGCATACGAATACTACAGAATTAACAACCTGAGGCACAGTCACTGATTTATAGATAATGGAGAGTTGACTGTAATCATGATTTTTCTTTGACTTTAGCCCTTTCACATAAAAAATTCATAAGAAATCATAGCATGATATAAAGATTTAAAAAGACTGTCACGACATCTAGAAGCATTTATTTTATGCAAAAAACTTAAATATGATCATGTGTACACAAAATGTACACACTATCTATGCTGAACAATGCCAAGGAACATAATGTATCAATGCAACAGTTGTCTGTAAAATTAAGGTAAAAACTGAGCCTAGATCAACAAAAAGGTGCGTTATTTCCCAACAGCAAAATTGATTGCAATCATAAACACCTTCAATTTTCCTCATGAAGCTGCCAATGTCCATCTATTAAAAAAAAAAAACAAAAACAAACAACCCCCCCTTTTTACATCAACAATAAAAACAAACCAAATCCTGGACAGTTTTTACTCCCTTAATTCCAAATATTCCAACATAATTATAGGAGTAAAAACTACTTTTAAAGTGATATGCTTTATGAAACAATATGTACATGTATTGCAAATTATATTAAAATAAAATGGGGGAATCAAAATATGAAGTGTTTACTACTACTTGCGAATCAGTAATAATTTTAATTATTTTCTTATTCTGATAAAAATCAGAAAGCAACATTTATAAAATTGCCACAACAACACTTTTTATAGCAGGGAACAGAAATCTGTACATCTCATATTTTTTTTTTGCAGAAAAGTAGACAGGCAGAAAGAATAATACATAAAAAGTTTCCAAAAGGAAAAACAAAGTAATATTAATGTGATTTTTTTCTTCTAAAAAAATTTCTTCAGTAGCCATCAATTTTTTTTTTCTCATGTAACATGGGTTTCCTGGCTCTAGAGTAGATGAATTTTCAGTGTCAAGTGTAAGGAATTCTTGTTACTTCCTGTAAAAAAAAATTGCAGCATGGACATTTATGGTGTATTATGCCTTTAAACTCCAGATATGCAGTAACTGGAACCAAATGTTAAGCAATTTGCTTAATTATTGACTTTTCAATAGGAAAAGTCTAGGGTGAGGGAGAATAGAGTTGCTTTTAGCCTCTCTCTCAAGAGTATCTGCTGCACATTCCCATCAAGGACCGCAGTCATGTAAAAGGAAGGACCATTCCTTTCAGTTTTCAAGGCGGAAAGTGTGTGTTTGCAGTGAACATCATCATCTTCTGTTCAGGGACATTTGGAATCTTAAGTTTTCCAGAAGCCAGACGGAGCTGCTTCTATTTGGCCTTCATTTTCTCCCTTTGCAAGTGAGCTTTCTTTTTACCTTGGGAACAGGAGTAATAGAAAACAAAGTTAGAAAATATAGACAATCCAGGCATGGTGGTACACGCCTTTAATCCAAGAAGCACTTGGGAAGCAGAGGTAAAAGAATCGCTGTGAGTTCAAGAGAAGCCTGAGACTAGTGAATTCTAGGTTAGCACAGGCTAGAGTGACTCCACCTCAAAAGAAAACAAAATTATGTGCAGTACACAAGCTAAACCAGGCTGATCTTGTCTCTACAGTTACCTAAAATCTTCAAAAATGTTTTTCATTTTCTCAATTGGGACTTGACTTAGTTTACAGAATATCTCTCTAGGTTATATATATAAAAAAACATGATTTTTTTGGGGGGGATGAATTATCATGGCTTATCGTCTATAGTTATGGAAGTGGTAAATAAATTTTTTTTGTACTCCTTACTATTAAAATGCTGCTACCCAATGCCCGATTCATTTGCAATAATAAAAGCCACCACAGCCTAGCTTTATTTAATTAATTTATGTTTTATTTTTTGTTTTTTTGAGGTAGGGTCTCACACTAGCTCAGGCTGTCCTGGAATTTACTATGTAGTCTCAGGGTGGCCTCAAACTCATGGCAATCCTCCCACCTCTGCCTCCCAAATGCTGAGATTAAAGGTGTGCATCACCATGCCCGGACTGTTCTTAAAAAATTATTGATCTATTTATTTGAGGAAGAAAGCACGAGAATGGACACATCAGTGCCTTCAGCCGTAGCAAACATGAAAATGCACCACCTTGTACATCTGGCTTGCATGGGTCCTGGGGAATTCAAACTGGGACCTTTGGTTTTACAGGCAGGTGCCTTAACTGCTGTCTCTCCAGCCCTTTTTAGTTTCTTTTGTTTTTTGGTTTTTCGAGGTAGGGTTTCACTCATGCCCAGCAGTGGTGCACACCTTTAATTCTAGCACTCAGAAGGCCCAGGTAGGAGGATTGCTGTGAGTCTGAGGTAAGACAGGGATTACCCAGGTCAGGCTGGGCTAGACTGACACCCTGCCTCAAAAAAAACCAATCAACCAAACAAAATGGAGATCCAAGACTTCTCCATTTTACCAGTTAAAATGCTGGGTATTGCCGGGCGTGGTGGCTCACGCCTTTAATCCCAGCACCCAGAAGGGTAGAGGTAGGATTGCCATGAGTTCGAGGCCACCCTGAGACTTCATAGTGAATTCCAGGTCAGCCTGGGCTAGAATGAGACCCTATTTTGAAAACCAAACCAATACAAAGTGGCTGGGTATCAATTCTCAGATAAAGTCTATGTTAGCTTTTGCATACATAATCCAGGTATTTTATCTGTTTTTCTTTTTTTGGTTTATCTTTATTTATTTATTTGAGAACAACAGACAGAGAAAGAGGCAGAGAGAGAGAGAGAAAGAGAGAGAGAGAGAGAGAATGGGTACGCCAGGGTTTCCAGCCACCACAGACGAATTCCAGATGTGTGCGCCCCCTTGTGCATCTGGCTAACGTGGGTCCTGGGGAATTGAGCCTCGAACTGGGGTCCTTAGGCTTCACAGGCAAGAGCTTAACTGCTAAGCCATCTCTCCAGCCCTCTTTTTCTTTTTTAATTACAGAGGAGGGAGGGGGAAGAATGGGTGTGCCAGGGCCTGAGGTGCTGCATAGGAACTCCAGACCCATGCACCAACTTGTATCCTTTGGCTTTGCAAGCAAAGGCCTTAGCTGCTGAGCCATCTTTCCAGCCCTACACTACATTCAAATAATGTCAGTAATAGCTTAGGAAGAGGAATTCTACAGGATGTGGCACTGGCAAGTGATGGCTCTAAGAGGCTAACACTTAGATAAAAACTCAACCTTGGGGCTGGAGAGATGGTTTAGCAGTTAAGTGCTTGCCTGTGAAGTCTAAGGACCCCAGTTCAAGGCTCGATTCCCCAGGACCCACGTAAGCCATATGCACAATGTGGCACATGCATCTGGAGTTTGTCTGCAGTGGCAGGAGGCCCTGGCATGCACATTCTCTTTTTCTCTCCCTCTTTCTCTGTCCGTTGCTCTCAAATAAATAGGGCTGGAGAGATGGCTTAGCGGTTAAGTGCTTGCCTGTGAAGCCAAAGGACCCCGGTTCGAGACTCGATTCTCCAGGACCCATGTTAGCCAGATGCACAAGGGGGCGCATGCGTCTGGAGCTCGTTTGCAGTGGCTGGAGGCCCTGGCGCGCCCATTCTCTCTGTTTCTCTGCCTCTTCCTCTCACTGTCTGTTGCTCTCAAATAAATTTAAAAAAAAATTAAAAAATAAATAAATAAATAAAACCCTCAACCTTACATGGTTGAAGGGTTAAATGAAGTCACAAATATAAAGCAAGCAAACACAGAAAGAGTTAAGTAGTATCTGGAATTTGGAAGTAGAGCCACAAAGAAGTCAGGGGCCATCTCTTTCCAATAAAACCCAGAAGTCAACTACTTTAAATCTTTTGCTTACGTGCATGCGTAGGTGCACACCTGGTGCAGTACTGTGAGGACACCTTTGGTGCTTTTCCCCCCGCCTTCTTTGTGAAACAAAGTCATTCATTGTTTTGGCTTGTGTGTGCCAGACTAGGTGGCCCACAACCATCCAGTTTTTTGACTCTGCCTCTCATTGCAGTAAGTGCACTGGAATGAGATGTGTGTGCCACTTTACAACCCATGTTTATGTGGGGGCAGGGGAAATGAACCCGAGCCTGGCAGGCTTTGGAAGCAAGTGTCTTTAACTGCTGAACTATCTCTCCAGATCACCAGAAGGTATATTAAGAGGGCAATTAGAGAGCCAGGCAAGGTGGCACATACCTTTAATGCCAGCACTTGGGAGGCAGAAGTAGGAGGATCACTGTGAAAGACTACATAGTGAGTTCTAGATCAGCCTGGGTTAGAGCAAGACTCTACCTTGGGGAGGGGAGAAGGCAACTAGAATTTATGGTAATGACATTTACTGGGCATTGTTCTATACTTGACATGTTATTAGGTGTTCTCTTTTTACTTTAATATCTCATTATTCCTGGTCAGAGGTATGTCCAGGTTTGATGAGAAAAGTCATGTAATGTTTGCCCCCATTGTAGGCTTTTATTATTATTTTTTTTAGAAAGGGTTAGTTTATATAGCCCAGGCTGAGTTTGAACTGGCCATCCTTCTGCATCAGAATTCAGAATTCTGGCCTCAATAGAACAACAAAATAAAATTTTTTAAGTCACTTGCAAGCAGGGTGGGGGAGGGAAGGGGAGACAGAGAATATGCATGACAGGGCCTCAAGCTCTGCAAACAAACTCCAGATGCATGTACCACTTCATTCATTTGGCTTTACTTGGTACTGGGGAATTGAACTTGGGTTGTTAGGCTTTGTAGGCAAGTGCCTTAACTCCTGAGCTCTCTCTCCAGCCCTATATAAAAATATTTAAAAAATATTTTTATTTGACCCAGGTTTAATTCTCCAGTACCCATGTAAGCCAGATGCACAAGGTGGCACATGTGTCTAGAGTTTGTTTGCAGTGACTAGAGGACTTGATGTGCCCATTCTCTCTTTTTCTATCAAATAAATAAAATATTTTAAAAAGTGGGATATATCTGTTCAGATATCATGATTATCTTCTCCATCTGAGACAATGTATCCAACATTTATCCTTCACATCATATAAACCAAAGCAACCACATGATGGGCACCAAACAAAGATAACATCTGGGCTGGACAGATGGCTTAGGGTTAAGGTGCTTTCCTGTGAAGCCTAATAACCCATGTTAAACCCTCCAGACCCCACGTAAACCAGATGCATAAAAGTGAGGTAAGCAAAGTTCGCACATGCCCCACTTGGTGGTACAACTGTCTATAGAGTTCCATTGCTGAGGCCTTGGCACACCAATTCTCCCCCTGACTCTTGCTTAAAAAAAAAAAACAAAAAACGGATTAACATTCTTCTGAGTAAAAATGTAACATCAAAAACAGATCTTTCTGGGCTGGAGAGATGGCTTAGTGGTCAAGGGACTTGCCTGTGAAGCCTAAGAACCCAGGTTTGATTCCCCAGTATTCATGTAAGCTAGATAGAGTTGCCCTTGTGTGTGGAGTTTGTTTTCAGTGGCTAGAGGCCTTGGCATGCCGATTCTCTCTCAAATTAACAAAAAACAAAGAACAAACAAACAAAATCTTTCCGCTGAGACTACATAATGAATTTCAAGTCAGCTTGGGCTAGAATGAGACTCTACTTTGAACCTCAAAAAACAAAAGAACAAAAGAGGACCGGAGAGATGGCTTGTCTACAAAGCCAAAGGACTCAGGTTCATTTGTCCAGGACACACGTAGGCCAGATGCATAAGGTGGAACATGCATCTGGAGTTTGTCTGTAGTGGCTGGAGGTCCTAATGTGCTGATTCTCTCTCTCTCAAGTAAATAAACAAACAAACATATAAAAAGATCTTTCTGACAGTGACCTTGGGATGACTCGGAAGGCATCACGGTGTTGGAAAGAAGTGACCTGAGTGCTCAGTACTGCAATATCTCTATCACACCTTCGAAGGCTTAGGGTCTATTGCGAAAGGCGTGGTGGAAAGAATGTAAGAGCTAAAGGAAGGGTAGGACTCCGTACAACGTGCTCCCCTCAGACACAAAATGGCCTGGATATCCATGACCTCGCAGTGTCTGACACTACCTACACAAGACCATCATAATAGGAGGAAAAAGATCATAACATCAAAATAAAAGAGAGAATGATTGAGAGGGGGGAGGGGATATGAAGGAGAGTGGTGTTTCAAAGGGGAAAGTGGGGTGAGGGAGGGCATTACCATGGGACATTTTTTATAATCATGGAAGTTGTTAATAAAAAAAAAATATTTTTCTGGGCTGGGAAAGTGGCTTAGCAGTTAAGGCAATTGCTTGCAAAGCCATGTAAAAGCCTGATGTACAATGGCACAAGCATTTGGAGTATTGTTTGCAGTGGCTGGAGGCCCTGGCCCACTCACACTCACTCTCCCCCAGTGCATATATAAATAAAGTATTTTAAAAAATAGATCTAGCCGGGTGTGATCTATCCCAGCACTCTGGAGACTAAATAGTGAGTTCCAGGTCAGCCTGAGGTACAATGAGATCCTACTTTGAAAAAAGAAAACAAAAAAATCTTTCTTTAAAGCAGTGCCTAGAGATTAAGAGATAAACAACCAATATCTTTCATTTTTGCAGAACTAATGGTAGTCTGGTCTAGCAGAGGTGTTGGGGAAGACTGACACAGACTCTCAAGAAACCCAAGTCTAACTTGTACGATCTCGCTTACATTACCTTTGCAAGTCGATTTGTCTCTCTGTGGGTGTTGCCTTTTTGGCTGTGTCTTGCAGCTTGGGCGCTTTGGTGTTACATACTTCCAAACCCCCAGAGCTCTCTTGACTGCCTGCAGCTCTCTTCCTCCCTTTGCCAGATGGTTTATTTATATCGTCATTTTTGGTTGCATTGCCCTGAGATTCAGACTTGGGGCGACGTCCTCTCCTGGGTTTCGAAGCGGCAGGCGGTCCTGAGTCATCTGCTTTCTCATCTGGTTTTTGATGGATATTCTCTGCACCAGCTGCAGTTACAGTTCTTTTCTTTCCTCTGTCACTGCTGATGTTGCCCTGGGTAGTCTGATCAGAGTTAATTTCCTAAAAGAACAGAACAGCAAACCTGAAAACACTAATTCCTTAAATATCAATGAGCAACCGTACTACACAATATT
The DNA here is from genome assembly GCF_020740685.1 of Jaculus jaculus. Taxonomy (NCBI): domain Eukaryota; kingdom Metazoa; phylum Chordata; class Mammalia; order Rodentia; family Dipodidae; genus Jaculus; species Jaculus jaculus. The sequence goes on along the minus strand of NC_059112.1, from coordinate 25,201,705 downwards.
ATTTTCAAAGTATTTTATTTATTTGACAGAGAGAAAGAGGCAGAGAGGGAGAGAATGGGCACGCCAGGGCCTCCAACCACTATAAAGGAACTCTGATTCATGTGCCCACTTGTGCATCTGGCTTATGAGGGCCCTGGAGAATTTAACTGGCATCTTTTGGCTTTGCAGGCAAACACTGCTAAGCCATCTCTCCAACCCTTCAAAGTATTATAAACGAGTTGAGATTCCAGAGCTTCCAGTTAACTGCTTACATTCCGTTAGAAAAGCAAGCTCCCAGCCAGGCGTGGTGGTGCACACCTTTAATCCCAGCACTTGGGAGGCAGAAGTAGGAGGATACTCATGAGTTCAAGGCCACCCCGAGACTACATAGTGAATTATAGGCCAGCACAGACTAGAGTGAGCCCCGACCTCAAAAAACAAACAAACAAACAACAACAACAACAAAAAGAGCTCCCAGAGGACAAGGATCATACATTGTGTCTGATGCTTACCTCAGTGTGTGAACTATGTAGCATACTTAGTATACATATGCAGACATAAGAAAAGCTCCTTTTCACTGATGGCACACTCTGAATTATTCAAAATCAATCAAGTTTTTCATAATTCTACATTGTATTGATTGTGATGCCTCTACAATAATCTTTAGAGGTCCAAATTCCTTAACTTCTTACTCCAATGAACCCTGTTTCTTTATATGCCAATCATTAGCCTACTTTTCTTTAAAAATTATTTTTACTTTTATTTATCTGAGAGTGAGGGAGAAGGAGTGGGAGGGAGGGAGGGAAGGAGAGACAGACAATGGGTGTGCTAGGGTCTCCAGCCACTGCAAATGAACTGCACATGCATGTGACACTGTGCATCTGGTTTCACGTGGACACTGAGGAATCAAATCTGGGTCTTTAAACTTTGCAGTCACTGCTACACAACCTCTGCAACCCATATTTTATTCTTTTAACAATATGTCAAAGACCATGGCATGTGTGTGCATGCATGCGTGCATGTACACACACAAATATAAAAAAATGCAAATTAAAAATAAATAAATAAATAATGCTGGGTGTGGTGGTGCACACCTTTAATGCCAGCACTTGGGAGGCAGAGGTAGGAGCACTGGAGTGAGTTCAAGGCCTTCCTGAGACTACATTGTGAATTCCAGGTTAGCCTGGGCTAGAGGGAAACCATACCTTGAAAAACAAACAAACAAACAAACAAACAAACAAACAAACAAACAGAGCTGGGTGTGGTGGCTCACATCTTTTATATCAGCACTTGGAATGCTGAGTAACAGGGACCATTCTGAGTTTCATGCCAATCTAATCTGGACTACAGTGAGATCCTTTCACAAAAAAAAAAAAAAAAAAAAAAAAAAAAAGGTAGAGTACTTACTGTGAGGCAGAAATCAATGAACTTTTTTTGGTTTTGTTTTGTTTTTGTTTTTATAAGGTAGGATGTCATTCTACCTCAGGTAGACCTGGAATTCACTATATAATCTCAGGGTGGCCTTGAACTCACAGTGACCCTACCTCTGGGATTAAGGGCGTGTACTACCCTATGTGGCTTTATTTTTATTTATTTTTTTGGTTTTTGGAGGTAGGGTCTCACTCTAGCTCAGGCTGACCTGGAACTCACTCTGTAGTCTCAAGGGGGCCTCAAACTCTTGGTGATCCTCCTACCTCTGCCTCCTGTGTGCTGGGATTAAAGGCATGTGCCATCACCTATTTTTTTCTTACCTCTTTATTAAAAATAATTTTATATTCATGCATGCTGGGATTAAAAGGCATGTGCCACCATACCTGGCTTCAATGAACATCTTAAAAATCTCCAAACTCTCAATTCTATTCTTTCAAAATGTTTGGAGGGGATGGAGGAATGGCTTAACAGTTATGGCCTTTGCCTGCAAAACCAAAGGACCCACGCTTGTTTCCCTAGGAACATGTAAGCCATATGCACAAGTAGTTTGCAGAGGCTAAAGGTCCTGATGCACCCATTCTCTCCCTCTCCCAGCCTCTGTCAAATAAATAAAAAAAAATGTATATTTTAAAAAAGGAGGAACAGTGTGCGAGAGTGCCACATGGGTCACCACAGACAGATAATTTTAGGAGATATGCATGGTGTTATGAAAAAATAGCATGTGGATCTCTAACAGTAATGTGCACATTAATTAGTTGGCCATGTATCTCTTACCCCTATTATGAAATTAGAATAACAATCTCCATAGCAGAGACATAGTCTATTGGTTAAATTTTATGCTGGGCTGGGAATGTAGCTCAGTCAGAATATTTTCTGAGTATCTGCAAGGCCAATCCTTAGCAATATAAATAAGACATGAACATTTTACCTTATTCTTTACAGGATCAATATTCTTTACAGGTGAAACAGAAATAATCCTCACAGGATTCTCTTCATTTTCACTAACTCCAGTTTCTGATGTCTCTGAACTCTGCTCCCTAGTGAAGAAAAGAGAACCAAGGCTTTTCATGCCACTATAAGATAATTCCCTCTTCCATAATACTAAAAAGTGAAGTATACATTGTTTAATCAAAGGAATGCAATGACAGTAAGATTCAAATCTTCTGGGGTTACCAATCACTGCTTTATTATGCCATGTTACCGTTTTCCACTTATCATTAACAACACAAGTTATAAAGGATTGCCTAAAACCACATGGCCAAAAATATTGTTCAGAAACAACTATAGTAAAGCTTTCATCTCTTGAGAATAGGAAACACAAACAAAAATGAAATCATAGGCCATATTATATTATAGTTATTTATTTATTTTGAAGTAGGGTCTCATTGTAGCTCAGGCTGACCTGGAATTCACTATGTAGTGTCAGGGTAAGGTTATTCTCATGTAGCAGCTAGCATAGTAAATATGATCAAGAACGGAATTATTTTTACAACTGGAAAATCTACCAAATTCTATTTTCAGCCAAGAGTGGTGGTGCCTGCCTTTAATCCCAACACTTAGAAGGCAGAGGCAGGAGGATTACTGTGAATTTGAGGTTATCCTAGGACCACAGAGTTATAGGCCAGCTTGGGCTAGAGTGAAATTTACCCTGAAGTAACAGAAACGGAAAAAATAAAAGTTTAAAAAATTCAAGGCAGGGGAGATACTCCAGCAGTTAAAGGTGCTTGCTTGAGCTGGGCGTGGTGGCACACGCCTTTAATCCCAGCACCTGGGAGGCAGAGGTAGGATCACCAAGAGTTCGAGGCCACCCTGAGACTACATAGTGAATTCCAGGTCAGCCTGAGCTAGAGTGAGACCTTACCTCAAAAAACCAAAACGGTGCTTGCTTGCAAAGCATCATGGCCAGGGTTCAAAACACCAGTAATTATGTCCACCTCCCCCTTCCCACAAAGGTAGGGTCTCACTCTAACCAGGCTGACTTAAAGTTGGGAGTGCTAATGCAGGCCTTTAACCCCACCCCGTGGAAGGAAAAGATAGAAGGATCACTGAGAGTTCAAGGCCACTTTTAAAATTTTATTTTAAGATTTTCTATTTAAACTTTTTGTTTGTTTGTTCATTTTTTTATTTATTTGAGAGTGACAGAGAGAGAAAGGCAGAGAGAGAGAGAGAGAGAAAAAGAGAGAAAGAGAGAGAGAGAGAGAGAGAGAGAGAGAGAGAGAGGAAAGAGAATGTGCGTAATAGGGCCTCCAGCCACTGCAAACGAACTCCAGACATGTGCGTCCCCTTGTGCATCTGGCTAACGTGGGTCCTGGGGAATCAAGCCTCGAAACAGTATCCTTAGGCTTCACAGGCAAGTGCTTAACCACTAAGCCATCTCTCCAGCCCTCAAGGCCACACTGAATCTACAGAATGACTTCCATATCAGCCTGGAGCACAGTGAGACCCTACCTTCCAAAAAAACCCTACATATATCAAAAGAGTTGTATTTTCAACGTATCCCTACACATTGTTCTTATATATGCAAAATATTTTCCATGTAATTTAGATATTTGACAAAATTTTACATTTTACAAGTTTCCTACAGTTTCAAGACAAGTATACAACTTGAACTATCATCATTAAACATCCTAAAATTTATAATGTTATTTCGTACTATGTCCAAAGACAAAGCACATTTTATGATATAATGACCTAGAAATAAGTTAAAAAATAAACCAAGTAGTGAGAAAACAAAAACAAAAAGAAAAAAATTTACCTTGACCGATTTCCTGTTGATGGGTTCAGCTCAGAATTGACATTAATATTGTTTCCAGTCTCAGTGCCAGTGCTTCTAACATAGGGCTTCCTCCCTGTTGCTGATAATGGCTTGTTCACTGCACCTAACACTCCAGTAGGCTTTGGCTGAAAATCACATACAAGTTATTCCATACCTTAGTAAAGGAACATACAAAAATTTAGAAACATGGCACCAGGAATGGTGGTACACACCTTTAATCCCAGCACTAGGGAGGCAGAGGTAGAAGGATTTCCATGAATATGAGGCCACCCTGAGACTACATAGTGAATTCCAGGACAGCCCGGGTTAGAATTAAATCCTACCTCAAAAAACAAACGGGGGACTGGCGGAATAGCTTAGTGGTTACAGCATTTGCCTGTGAAAGCTGCGGACCCAGGTTTGATTCCACAGGACCCAAATAAGCCAGATGAACAAGGAGTATGTATGTCTGGAGTTCATATACAATGGCTAGAGGCCTTGGAATGCCCATTCTCCCTTTCTCTCTGTCAGTCTCTTTCTTTCTCATAAATAAATAAAGAAAATATTAAAACAAACAAACATTTAGAAGCATAGTTGGAGAGATTGCTCAGTGGTTAAGGCACTTCCTACAAAGCCTAAGGACCCAGGTTTGGTTCCCCAGTACGCATGTAAAGACAAATTTATAAAGTGGCACAAGCACCTGTTGTTCTTTGCAGTGGCTTGAGGCCCTGGCATGCCCATTCTCTCTCAAATAAATAAATAATAACAAGGTAATATATGCTGTTCCTTACTGCTTTAATTTAAACAAAATGTCTCCAGCCAGGCATGGTGGCACATGCCTTTAATCCTAGTACTTGGTAGGTAGAATCAGGAGGATCACCATGAGTTCAAGGCTACTCTGTGAAAACATGGTGAATTCCAGTCAGCGAAACCTTACCTCAAACAAAACAAAAACACAGGCAATAAAACCAGATTAACCACTGGGACCTTATGACATTACAAAGATTTTGTACTGCAAAGGACACTGTGAATAAAGCACAGAGGCAACCTACAGAATGGAAAAAAAAATCTTGGCCAGCTATATATCTGATAGAGGATTAATACAGATATATAATATATTATTATATATAATTATATATATAATTAATGTAGACAAACAACTCAAAAAGTTAAATAATAAGAAATCAAACAAGCCAATTAAAAACTGGTCTATGGAGCAAAATAGTTCTCAAAAGAAGAAATACGGATGGTGCATAAGCATCTAAAAAAAAATGTTCTACATCCCTAGTCATCAGGGAAATGGAGATTAAAACTACATTGAGATTCCATCTCACTCCTGCCAGATTGGCTACTATCATGAAAACAAATGATCATAAATGCTGGCGGGGATGTGGAAAAAGAGGAACCTTTCTACACTGTTGGTGGGAATGCAATCTGGTACAACCATTGTGGAAATCAGTGTGGAGGTTCCTAAGACAGCTAAAAATTGATCTACCATATGACCCAGCTATAGCACTCCTAGGCATATATCCTAAGGACTCATCCCATTTCCTTAGAAGTACATGCTCAACCATGTTTACTGCTGCTCCATTCATAATAGCTGGGAAATGGAACCAGCCTAGATGTCCCTCAACTGATGAGTGGATAATGAAGATGTGGCACATTTATACAATGGAGTTCTACTCAGCGATAAAGAAAAATGAAGTTATGAAATTTGCAGGAAAATGGATGGATCTGGAAAGGATTATACTAAGGGAGGTAACCCAGGCCCAGAAAGCCAAGCGCCACATGTTCTCCTTCATATGTGGATCCTGGCTACAGATGATTTGGGCTTCTGTGTGAGAAGGAAAAAACTCAGTAGCCGAGACTAGTAAGTTAAAAAGAGATATAAAGGGAGGAGAGTACTTAAGAGGTTGGTATTGTATGTGTGTGTGTGTATATATATATATATAAAAGTAGAAGAATAGATTAATGGGGGTGAAAAGGCCCAAAGTGAAGTCAGGGTAAGAGACTGAATAAAGGAAAGGTGGAGGGAGGGCTAATCAAAATCTAAGAGGATGCAAATAAATCATATGGAACCCTCAGTTTTGGACAATGGAACACTCAGGAGCCATAGATCATTGTTAGAAAATTTTCAGTGCCAGGGATGGGATACCTCCAGGGAGTTGTTGGCCAGGGAAGTCCCTGATGACCCCAAAACATTATAGGCCATTGCCAAGGCCCTTGGTTTCCAACCAGGAACCCTATTGTTGAAGACTCCACATACTTGGTCTGCAAGGCCACTGAAAAATCCCGCTGGACATGAGCTGATAACCTCCTCCATGTAGACCAGCTGACAGAAAGCTGGAAGAAGCCATTCAACTTGTAGTTCAAAGGGAGAAAGAGATACCACCAGTGAAGATACTCAACAGTGGACACTGCAAGCCTGATTATTGGCCAGCCAACCCAAATGAGCCAATGGGTGCAATAGTGGCACATCTGTCATGATGGAAACCAACTGTCCTCCAATTGGACTGGAGGCCTGCTCCATGGGGGGGAAATACATCCCTGACACTGAAAACTTAAAACAGGGGTAGTCATGAGCCTTAGGGGTGTAACATCTGGTGATGTCTGGATAAGTATATATACTATGCTTATTAAACTGCCCAGTAAGCACTTCTCTTAATATTTATACCCTTATATTAATGCTACTCTCACTTTGGGTACAGAATCTCTTTTCAGATGGCAGTGACCTTGGGATGACTCAGAAGGTAACATAGTGCTGGAAAGAAGTGACTGGAGTACTGATTAACATCTCTTTCACACCTTCTAAGGCTCAGGGTCTAATGCAGAAGAGGTGGCGAAAAGAATATAAGAGCCAAAGGAAGGGTAGGACTCCTTACAATGTGCTCCCTCCATATCCATGACCTCACTGTGTCTGACACTACCTACACAAGACCGTCATAAGAGGAGGAAAAGATCATGACATCGAAATAAACGAGACTGATTGAGAAGGGGATATGATGGAGAATGGAATTTCAAATGGGAAAGTGGGGGTGGGGAGGGGTGGGGAGTGAGTGTATTACCATGGTATATTTTTCATAATCATGGAAAATGATAATAAAAATTGAGAAAAAAAAACAAACAAAAAATAAAAACAAAAGTCTCCATAAATGGCCTCAAAAGTGAAATACTGAATGTATGTAACATTAGATTAGAAACTATTAAAAATATTACTTTTGGGCTGGAGAGATGGCGTAGCGGTTAAGCGCTTGCCTGTGAAGCCTAAGGACCCCGGTTCGAGGCTCGGTTCCCCAGGTCCCACGTTAGCCAGATGCACAAGGGAGCGCACGCGTCTGGAGTTCGTTTGCAGAGGCTGGAAGCCCTGGCACGCCCATTCTCTCTCTCTCCCTCTATCTGTCTTTCTCTCTGTGTCTGTCGCTCTCAAATAAATAAATAAAATTTAAAAAAAAAATTACTTTTTTTTAGTTCTCACCATATCAGTTTTGTAAAATATGAAACTGTCTACATTAGTATTTCAGATTACTTCCTTTCTTTGTCTTACATGCCTATGGTTACTATTCTATTGCTCATGAAAATTTGCTTTGTGAATTTGTATATATGAAGACATTATATTATATGGTAGTAGTTTAGAAGAGTGGTTTATGGCAGCAGAAAGTATGAGACATTAGATTCAATACAAAGCCATAATGTGAATCAAAAGCTATAAAATCTAGAGGATAGAAGATTTTTTTTTTGAGGAAGGGTCTTATTCTAGTCCAGGCTGACCTGGAATTTACTATACTGTCTCAGGGTGGCCTTGAACTCTCAGCAATCCTACCTCAGCCTCTCGAATGCAGGGGATTAAAGGTATGCACCATCACATTCAGCCCAAAGAGAACAATTTAAAAAATACTTTATTTTTATTTATTTATTAGAGATTGTGTGTGTGTGTGAGAGAGAGAGAGAGAGAGAGAGAGAGAAAATGAGAATGAGAATGGATACATTAGGACCTCCAGCTATTGTCAATGAATTCTAGATACATGCACTACTATGTGGATCTGATTTACGTGGGTTCTGGGGCATCAAACCTGCATCCTTAGGCTTTGAAGGTAAGTGCCTTAACTGTTAAGTCATCTCTCCAGTCCAAAATAGAAAAAAATTTATACCTATTAAAAATAAAAAACCCCAAACCAAAACAGTAAGTACCTTTCCTGTTAACAGAAGTACTCTTGTCTCTTCTGAAATATAACTCTTGTCGTTACAGAAGTCCTATTAAAAAAAAGTCGACATGTACTTTTTTTATTATCTAAATTATAAGTAAAGCACAATAGTATCATTGAAGAAAAAAACTACTATTAACAGTCCATAAATTCATTGGCAGTAGGCATGGTAGTATGTGGTAGAGATGTCAGGATCTGCTTGGGTAACATAGGAAGACTGTTCAGGAAAAAGCAGGTGAGAGAGAACTAGAAGGAGGTCACTAATCTCATTTGAAATATACATTTTGGTTTTACTAAATGTATCTTCTTTTTATTGAATAGAATTCTAGAAGCAACTAAACAGAACATGACAACATAAGATGCATCACTGTGTGCTCCTGATTAGTAAAGAACCTTGTAATTAGGAGCTTTGGAAGGCAATCTCCCATTACCTAATAAACTTGGAGGCTTTAAAAAAAAACAAACAAACTTGTGTTCTCAAACAATCCAGTATTTGTCACTAGTGCTAATGTCACTAGTCCCTGAAATTTAAATTATTTTTGAGTGTAGAAGAATTAGGTGAAGAAAATTACCTTTTCTGGTTGTGTAAAAAACTTCAGTGGGAGGACTGGGTCCTTTGGTGAATCTGCATTGCACAAAGCACTTTTACTATTTATAACACACAGAGCCACATCACATACTGTGTAAAGTTTCTAGGAAAGGAGGGGGAAAAGGAATGATTATATAACTTCCACAACTACAAAGTAATCATAAGTATCAATTCTACCATATATAAAAACTGGAATTGAAAAATTCACTCCATGAATATTTTCTACTTCTGTTCATTGCTGTTCGAATTTCAGGTAATAATAATAAAAAAAAACCCTCTACCTTTATTTAATGTAAGCACCAAGGATAAATTTTGAAAAGCAAGCAAACCAGAACAAAATATGCAAAAATAAACACACATGTCTGTATTGCACATTTTTTTTTTCCTCTTCAAAATAGGGTCTTGCTCTACCCCAAGTTGACCTGGAATATACTATGAAGTCTCAGGCTACTTTCAAACTCCCGGCAATCCTATATATATCTCACCTTTAAATTTTTTTTTCTTTAAAAAAAATTTTTGAGAGAGTGCAAGCAACAGACAAAGAGACAGAGAGAATTGGCACACGAGGGCCTCAGCCACTGCAATACAAGTCTAGACACTTGTGCCACCTAGTAGGAATGTGTGACCTTGAGGTTGCGTCACCTTTGTCTATCTGGTTCACATGGGACCTGGAGAGACAAACATGGATCTTTAGGATTTGCAGTCAAGTGTCTTAACTGCTAAACCATCTCTCTAGCCCACATATCTTACATTTTTTAAAAATATTTTTCATTTATTTGAGAGAGATAGAGAGAGAGGGGGAGGGATGGGGAGGGAGAGAGAGAATATGAGATTGGGCACATGAGTGCCTCCAGCCACTGCAAAAGAACTCCAGATGCATGCGTCCCTTGTGCATCTGGCTAACGTGGGTCCTTGGAGAATTGAACCAGGATCCTTTGGCTTTTCAGGTAAGCGCCTTAACCACTAAGCCATCTTCTTCAGCCCACATGTCTTACATTTTTAAAAATTCCTTTCAAGGTAGGGTATCCATCCTAGCCCATACACCTGGAACTCACTCTGCAGTCTCAAGGTAACTTCATACTGAACTCACAGTGATCCTCTTACCTCTGACTCTTCACTGCTGGGATTAAAGGTGTGTGCCATCATGTCTTGCTGTCTGTATCTTGTGTGTGTGCGCGAACGTGCTCGCACACATGCAGGTGTGGAATTCAGAGGTTGACCTCAGGTATGTTTCTATTGCTCTCTATTTCTTAAAACAAGGTCTCTCACTGAACTCAGAGCTTGCCAATCTGGCTAGATAATTTAGTGAACAAATGTTTGTAATTACTGGTACATGCACCATATCCAGCTTTTTATGTAAGTGCTGGGGATCTGAACTCAGATCTTCCTGTTTGCATGGCAAGCACTTTACTCACCGAGATGCTCCCTAACCTGTCTGAAATTAATACATATAGATATAATACAGAGAGAATGGGCTCGCCAGGGCCTCTAGGTACTGTAACAGAACTCCAGACACATATGCCACCTTGTGCATCTTACATGGGTACTGGGGATTAAAACCTGGAGCCTTTGGCTTTGCCAGCAAGTGCCTTCATTACTATGCTATCTCTCCAGCTCATATTTTATCCATTCTTATCCTTCTGCCATGAAGTGTCAATGTTTTTAAAAATTATTTTTATTTTTTGCCTGCGTGTGTGTGCGCCCTTGTGCCATCCATATAGACTTGTCTGAAGCACAGGCAGATATTCTATGTTGCTGGATGTAGAATATGGGGTGACCTGCTCCATTATTTTTACAACTGGTTTAGTTTTCTCTCATAACTAGTTCCGTAACTTGAGAGGCTCCTCCGTCCTCTCGGGTCTGTGCTCCCCTGCACAAATGAGACTACAGGCATACATGGTCATATCCAGTTGTTAACACAGGATCTGGTGATTGGAACTCAGGCAGTCTGAGGCCCAAATGGTGACACAGGAAGCACACAAGTGCTGAGCCACCTCCCCAGCATATTAGTGCTTTTCGAGAGTAGAAAGGATTCCCAAAAAGATGGGGGTGGTGGTGCACACTTTTAATCACAGCAGTTGGGAAGCTGAGGTAGGAGGATTACCATGAGTTCAAGGCTAGCCTGAGCTGGTGGTGTGAGACCCTGCCTCAAAAAAAAAAAAAAAAAAAACAAGCAAAATTGATCATAAGTATATTTTAAATAAATATTCTGCAGTTTAAGCTCTTATATAATTGCCATGAAAAGTAAAGTTGGCTGACATTCTTTTTTTTAAAATTTTTTTAAAAAATTTATTTATTTATTTATTTATTTATTTGAGAGCAACAGACACAGAGAGAAAGACAGATAGAGGAAGAGAGAGAAAATGGGCGCGCCAGGGCTTCCAGCCTCTGCAAACGAACTCCAGACGCGTGCGCCCCCTTGTGCATCTGTCTAACGTAGGACCTGGGAAAACGAGCCTCGAACCGGGGTCCTTAGGCTTCATAGGCAAGCGCTTAACCGCTCAGACTGCCAACATTATTTCTTTTTTTTTTTTTAATTATTTATTTATTTATTTATTTGAGAGTGACAGACACAGAGAGAAAGACAGATAGAGGGAGAGAGAGAGAATGGGCGCGCCAGGGCTTCCAGCCTCTGCAAACGAACTCCAGACGCGTGCGCCCCCTTGTGCATCTGGCTAACGTGGGACCTGGGGAACTGAGCCTCGAACCGGGGTCCTTAGGCTTCACAGGCAAGCGCTTAACCGCTAAGCCATCTCTCCAGCCCCCAACATTATTTCTTATGGCACCTTAACAACCATTGGGCTAGCATTTATCTTACTTCATTTGTCTTGGATTCATCTGGAGACTGGGCATCTCTGGTTAATTTGATGTTCTCTGCCATCTTCTTCATGAAGGCATGACTGTTATTCTCATTCTTTGTCATTAAAACTTCAAGCATGAACCATAGGCACCTATATGTAAAACATAGTAAGGAGACTAAATGTAGATGAATGTGCTTAATAATAGAATACATACATCTATATATAGGGGCTGGAGAGATGGCTTAGTGGTTAAGGTGCTTGCCTGTGAAGCCTAAGGATCCAGGTCCTACTCTCCAGATCCCACGTTAGCCAGATGCACAAAGGTGAGGCAAGTACAAGATGGTACAAGCACCTGTAGTTCAATTGCAGTAGTTAATGCCCTGGTGTGCCATTTTTCTCTCGCTCTCAAAAATAAGTAATAAAAAAATGAGTGTATATATATATATCTGTATATAAAAACTGGGAAGTTCATTCTCTGTATAAAAGTAAAATATAAAGAAAATTTGAACTACTAATAGTATATTATCTTATTAATAATATTCAATAAAAACAACAATAAAAAATAGTATGTACTATCTGGGTGTGGTGGTGCATGCCTTTAGTCCCAGCACCTGGGAGGCTGAGGTAGGATGATTGCCATGAGTTCAAGGTCACCCTGAGAGTACACAGTGAATTCCAGGTTAGCCTGGGATAGTGTGAGACCACGAAAAACCAAAGCAGTGCTTTTTCAGACAAGGACTCATGTAGCCCAGGCTGGTCTCCAACTTACTATGCAGCTGAGGAAAGCCTTGAACATGATCCTCCTGCCTGCACTAAAATTAATTTATGAGAAAGAGAAAGACAGGTAGACAAACAGAGAGAATGGGCACACCAGGCCCTTAGCCACTGCAAAAGAACTTCAGACAAAAAAAAAAAAAAAAAAAAAAAAACAACTCCAGGTACATGTGTTACCTTGTGCATCTATCTGGCTATACATGGGTATTGGGAATCAAACCTGGGTCCTTTAGTTTTGCCAGCAGATGCCTTAACTGCTACGACATCCCTCCAGTCCTGCCTCTGTCTCTTTACTTTTGGGATTTTATGCAGGTATTGGTCACCATACCCAGTTCAGATAAACATATTTAAAACAAACAAACAAAAACCTTCTAATTAAGAGGGAAAAGGGGATATGATAGAGTGGATTTGTGAAGGGGAAAGTGGGTGGGAGAGGGAACTATGCTTTTTTGTTCATAATTATGGAAGTTGTCAATCAAAAGAGTTAAAAAAAAAAAAAGCTTAAGTTAAAACTGGGTATTGTGGTGTACCCACTTACTCCCCAGCACTCTGGAGGCAGAGGAGGGTTGGACTGCTTTGAGTTTCTGGCCATCCTGAGACTACACAGTGAATTCCAGGTCAGTCTGGGCTAGAGGGAGAATCTAGGTCAAAAACAAACAAAAAAAAAACACCTTATTGAGAGTTTCAAATCGCTTCATGAAATAGAAAGACATTATAAGTTCTTTTTGTTTGTTTACTTTTATTTTTTATTTGAGAATGACAGAGAAAGAGGCAGAGAGAGGGAGGGATAGAATGGGTGCATTGAGGCCACTGCAAATGAACTCCAGATAACTTGTGCATCTGGTTTACGTAGGTCTGGCAAATTAAGCCTCGAACCGTGGTCCTTAGGCTTCACAGGCAAATGCTTAACTGCTAAGCCATCTTTTCAGCCCCTCTTTTTCATTTTTTAATTAATTAATTAATTAGACAGCAACGGGGGGTAAAGGGGGGAAGACAGTGGGTGGGCCAGGGCCTCCAGCCACTGCAAATGAACTCGATGCGTGCACCCCCCTTGTGCATCTGGCTAATGTGGGTCCTGGGGAATCGAGCCTCAAACCGAGGTCCTTAAGTTTCACAGGCAAGCACTTAACCACTAAGCAATCTCTCCAGCCTTAAAATATTTTTTTTCTAAAAAAAATTTAAAACAAGAAAAAGGAGCTCATTTGCAGTGGCTAGATAAGCCCTGGCATGCCCATTCTCTCTCTCCCGCTTTCTCTCTGTTGCTGTCAAATAAATAAAAATAAACCAAAAATATTTTAATTTTAGCTGGGAGTGGTGGCTCAGCCTTTAATCCCAGCATTTGGGAGGCAGAGGTAGGAGGATCACCGTCAGTTCGAGGCCACCCTGAGACTGTATAGTGAATTCCAGGTTAGCCTGGGCTAGAGGCGAGACCCAACCTTGAAAAATCAAAGATTTATTTACTTATTATAGACACAAAGATGGAAAGAGTCAGGTAAAGAGAACGAGAGATAATGGGCATGCCACAGCATCCAACCACTGCAGACAAACTCCAGACATATGGGTCACCTTGTGTATGTTTATATGGGTCCTAGGGAACTGAACCTGTGTCCTTTGGCTTTGCAGCAAGTGTCTAAGTCATCTCTCCAGGCCTTTAATTGGTTTTGTTGTTGCTGGGATTAAAGGCATGTACTACCATGCCCAGCTCATTATTTTTTGGGCTGGAGGGATGGTTTAGCAGTTAAGGTGCTTGCCTGCAAAGCCAAAGGACCCAGGTTTGATTCCCCAGAACCCACATTAGCCAGATGCACAAGGGTGCGCACACGTCTGAAGTTCGCTGAAGTTTGTTAGCAGTGGTTGGAAGCGCTGGTGTGCCCATTCTCACACCCTCTCTTTGTGTCTAACAAATAAATAAAAAACAAACCAAAAACAGTTTGAAGTATTGCTTGACTCCATCAATGGGGAAGAAATTACTTGATAATGTTTGATGCGATCTTCTTTGCCTGTATTAAATGTTTTATGAGGTTAGTTTAATAGTTTAAATGAAAGTTGGTAGTTTTGGGCTGGGCATGGTGGCTCATACCTTTAATTCCAGCATTTGAGGGGCAGAGGTAGGAGGACTGCTATGAGTTTGAGGTCATCCCAAGATAACATAGTGAATTCCAGGCCAGCTGGGCTAATGAGACCCTACTTCAAAAGAACCAAAAAAGGGTTAAGGCACTCACCTGCAAAGACTAAGGACCTAGGATTGATTCCTCAGTACCCACATAAAGCCAGATACACAAGGTGGCACATGCATGTGGAGTTCATTTGTAGTGGCTAGAGGTCCTAGTGTACCATAGTGACCCATTCTCTCCCCAACTCATAAATAAATAAACGCGGAGGTAGAAGGATCACCACGCATTCACGGCTATTCTGAGACTACATAGTGAATTCCAGGTCAGCCTGGGCTTGGAGGGAGACACTATTTCAAAAAACAAATGAACAAACGAAGAAGAAGGAAGAAGAAAGGAAGGAAGGAAGATGGAAGAAGGAAGGAAGGAAGGAGGAGGAGGAGGGAGGAAGGAAGAGGAGGAAAAGGAAGAGGAAGGACGAGGAGGAAGGAAAAAAAAACCCCAAAAAGAAAACAGAAAGTTGGTAGTTTCTGTAATACTTAACTCTGGCAAAGGAGATTTAAATCTAGATGGCTGACCAATGTTTGACAATCAAAGGAGCAGAATAGAAAATAGAATAAATAACTAAATAAATAACTATTACAACCATTAATGAGTACTGATAGTTGGGCATTTATAACTATGACACATCTTACACATAATCTTACACATAAGAATGGAAACATGCCAGGCAGGTGTGGTGGCGGGTGCCTATCCCAGCACTCAGGAGGCAGAGGTAAGAGGATCGTCGTGAATTCGAGGCCACCCTGAGACTACATAGTGAATTCCAGGTCAGCCTGGGCTAGAGGGAGACCCCCTACCTTGAAAAACCATGAAGGAAATAGAATTAAACTATCTTTTTTCTTTTTGTCAAGGTAGAGTCTCCCTCTAGCCTAGGCTGACCTGGGGACTCAATTTTGTAGTCTCAGGGTGGCCTCAAATTCACAGTGATCCTCCTACCTCTACCTTCCAAATTCTGGGATAAAAGGCATGTGCCAACACACCGGGAAAATTAAACTATCTGATCTTATACTTTAAATATTGTACACAATGAAATCACTTCATTAGTTAGTTCTTTGGCTCAAGAACTGTTTTGCGCCGGGCGTGGTGGCGCACACCTTTAATCCCAGCACTTGGGAGGCAGAAGTAGGAGCCATGAGTTCAAGGCCACCCGGAGACTACAGAGTTAATTCCAGGTCAGCCTGGACCAGAGTGAGACCCTACCTCAAAAAACCAAAAAAAAAAAAAAAAAAAAAAAAGAACTGTTTTGCTTTTCTTGTGGTAGGGACTCACCCTAGCTGAGGCTGACCTGTAACTCACTGTGTTAGCCCCAGGCTGACCTCAAACTCACAAGGACTTTTCTACTTTGGCCTCCTGTGTGTTGTGATAAAAGGCGTGTGCCACCATGTCAAACTGGACTCGGAAGTCTATTAAGTTTCTTTATCAACGTGGAAGATTCTTGGTTACTTTACACAAAATGACAGCATTAGAATTACTATATTTGTACATGTCATGAGGAAAGATTTTTGTTGCTAAGGATCCAGGTTCAACTGCCCAGTATGCATGTAAGCCAGACGCACAAGGTGGCACATGCACCTGGAGTTCGTTGGTGGGAGCTGGAGGCCCTGGTGCACCCATTCTCTTTTTCTTTCTATCTCAAATAAATAAAAAAGAAAAAAAAAGTTTGGGCAAAAGTACCTGTAGGTGTAAATAATGCTGTGCCCAGAAGTCATAGATTGTTACAATAATATTTCAATGCCAGGAAAGGAATACCTTACAGTGAGTTGTTGGCCAGGGAGACCCTTGATGCCCTCAAAACATTATGGGCTATTGCCAAGGCTCTTGGTTGCCCAGCAGAACTAGATGGAGGCCCTACTGCTGAAGACACCACATGCTTGGGCTGCAGGTCACTGAGAAATCAAGCTGGAGCTGAACTGGTAGCATCCTCCCTGTTGACTAGCTGTCAGGATGCTGGAAAGAGCTATGCAGCATGCAGCCTGTTGGGGGAGAAAAGCCATCAGCAGTGGGCCCTGAAAGCCTTATACCTGGCCAGCCAGGCCAAATATGCCAACTGGGGCAAGTCTTATAGGGGAAACCCACCGCCTTCTGATGGGACTTGAGACCTACTACATGGGAGAGAACTCATGCCTGGTAGTGGTAACTTAATCAAAAGCCCATGGCTGGGGAAGTTATAAGCCCTAGGAGGGAAATTACTGTTATCTGACTAAATGGATATATTGTGCCAAACTGTCTTAAAATACTTATGTTTATGCACATATATCAATGCCTCTCTCAGTTTTGACAAGAGAAGCTTCTTTAATCAGTTGGCAATGACCAATGACAACTGGGGACACACAAAATACACTTAAGTGGCCATGATATTCATGACCTCTCAGCGGCTGATACTGCCTACACAAGACCTGCAAAACTGGAGGCAAAAACGAAATGAAACAAAACAATGCACAAGAACACTATTACCAATGGCCCTCCCCAAAAGACATCAAAATAGAGGAGAGAAGCCAGGCGTGGTGGTGCACGCCTTTAATCCCAGCACTCTGGAGGCAGAGGTAGGAGGATCACCGAGAGGACACTCTGAGAGTAAATAGTGAATTCCAGGTCAGCCTGGCTAAAGTGAGACCTTACCTTGAAAAAAAGGACTGGTTGGTAAGAAGGGAGTCAGTGGGGCAGGAGGTGTGGGGGGGGTGGGGAAGGAAAGGTAGTAGGAAGGGATTATGACCACTGTTTATTTATATGAAGGTTGTCAATATTTTTTTTTTCTTCCCCCAGGTAGTGTTCTCAGTTTAGCTCAGACTGACCTGGAATTCACTATATAGTCTCAGGGTGGCCCCAAATTCATGGCAATCCTCCTACCTCTATCTCCTGAGTGCTGGGACTAAAGGCATGCACTATGCAGACCAGACAGAGCTATAATATGCAACATTTTCATCTTAGCTTAAGGAGTATGGGGAGTAGAGGTGCAGCAAGTCCAAAAGATTTTTTTTTTCCCCCTTTTGGTTTTCCGAGGCAGGGTCTCAATCTAGCTCAAGCTGATCTAGAAACCACTATGTAGTCTCAGGGTAGTCTTGAATTCATGGATCCACCTACCTCTGCCTCCTGAGTGCTGGGATTAAAGGCATGTGCCACCACTGTTGGCTTTTTTTGTTTGTTTGTTTGTTTGCTTGTTTTCTGAGGTAGGGTCTTTCTCTAGCTCAGGATGACCTGGAATTCACTATGTAGTCTCAGAGTAGCCTTGAACTCATGTTGATCCTCCTACCTCTGCCTCCCAAGTGCTGGGGTTAAAAGGGCATGTGTGCCATCACACCCAGCTATAAATGATTTTTTTTTAGTGAGCAAAAGTGAGAGAGAGGGAGAAAGACAGTTGAAGTGCTAGGGCTTCAGCTGCTACAACTGAATTCCAGATGCTTATGCCACATAGTGGGGCAAGTGTGATCTTGCCCTTGCCTCACCTATGTGCATCTGGCTTACATAGGATCTATAGAGTAGAACATGGGTCCTTAGGCTTCGCAGGCAAGTGCGTTACATGCTAATCCATCTCTCCAGCCCGTAAATGGTTTATTTTTTTTTGAGGTAAGGTCTCACTCTAGCTCAGGCAGACCAGGCATTCATTATGTAGTCTCAGGGTGGCTCTGAAATCATGGCAAACCTCGTACTTCTGCTTCCCAAGTGCTGGGATTAAAGGTGTGCACCAAGAACAACCCAAATGAATTTTTAAACGATATGTTATTTATTTATTTACTGGGTTGGGGGAGAGAGACAGAGAGGGGAAAAGAAAAAGAATGGATGTGCCAAGGCCTCTAGGCACTGCAAACAAACTCCAGATGCATGTGCCACCATGTGTATCTGGCTTATATGAGTACTGAAGAATCAAACTTAGGTCCTTAGGCTTCACAGGCAAGCACCTTAATGGTGCTTAATGGCTAAGTCATCTCTCCATCCCCCAAATAATTATTTGTATTGTTTTCTTAAAAAAAAAAAAAAAAAAAAAAGATCGCCACGCCTGGACTAAATGTTTAATTTTTACTTATTTGTGACAGAGAAAAAGACAGAATGGGTGTGCCAGGGTCTCTAGACACTGCAAATGAACTCTACATAAATGTGCCACAATGTGCACCTGGTTTATGTGGGTCCCATGGATCTGAACATGGGTCCTTAGGCTTAGCAGGCAAGCACTTTAACCACTAAGCCATCTCTAAAGCCCAGATATTTCATGTATATTTAATGTGCATATTTGTGTGCAGAGCATGTATGACATGACATATTACATGTAGATGTGTATGCAGATGCACATATGATATATGAATGCATGCAGGAGAACTCTGCATGTCCTTTTTTTGGGTTTATTTTTATTTATTTATTTGAGAGTGATAGAGAAAGAGGCAGAGAGAGAGAGAATGGGCGTCCCAGGGCTTCCAGCCACTGCAGATGAATTCAGATATATGCCCCCCCTTTGGCATCTGGCTAATGGGGGTCCTGGGGAATCGAGCCTCGAACCGGGGTCCTTAGGCTTCATAGGCAAGCACTTAACTGCTAAGCCATCTCTCCAGCACTACATGTCCTTTTGTAATGCTCATCTGCAGACTTCCTTGAGATAAAGAGTGTCTCCCTCAACCGGGAGTTACCATTTTTTAGTCAGTGAGCCCCAGTGACTTTCTGATCTTTTTCCCCACTCCCAGGGACTGATGTTACAGACATGTGTATCCCTAACAAGGTCCAGGACAGCTTGGTCTACAGTAAGGCTCTACTTTGAAAAAAATAAAAAATAAAGTAAGCCGGGTTTGGCGGTGTACACTTTTAATCCCAGCAACTGGGAGGCAGAGGTAGGAGGATTGCTGTGAGTTCCAGGCCACCCTGAGACTCCATAGTGAATTCCAGGTCAGCCTGGGCTATGGGCTAGAGTGAGACGCTACCTCGGAAAGAAAAAAAAAAAAAAAGAAATTTTATATTCTAGGTCAGCCTGAGTTAGAGTGAGATCCTACCTACAAAAACAAAAAAGAAAAAAGTTTTAAAGCTTACAATTCACAATAAATGGTAGGGAGAAGTGGGAGGACTAAGAATTTACTACAACAAATTGTTATAGAAAATGCCAGAATGAGCTGGGCATGGTGGCACATGCCTTTAGTACTAGCACTTGGGAGGCAGAGGAGGACTGCTGTGAGTTTGATCCCAGCCTGAGCTTGAGCAAGACACTACCTTGAAGGAAAGAAGGAAAAAAACAAAGCAGTTTCAGATAATTGTAATAGCTTTATGTTGAAGTTTTTCCCATTTGTTAGCGCAATTTTAACTGTTTCTGAAATAACTGCCTGTTGTAGATTAAGCAAACCTTTACAGGCATAAATACATAAAAATAGTTGTGTGAATCTTGCAAACTATGACTTACTCTTTGATGTCACGAAGCTGATCAACGTCTTGTGATCTTGTGAAATCAGGGTCATGAGCTAGCAGGTGGATCATGTATGGAACTACATACTCAGGCAATAGTGATAATAATTTCTCTAAAATGAAAATATTTCTATTAATAACAGCAATAGCGTTAAGACCTTCCTATATTTGCATTCTAATAATTTTGGTTTCCATCTTTTCCCCATCATTTATATAAGTAACAGATAACAAACATGTACCTAAATGATACTGAAATACTGTTATTTCACTTGTAGGAGAAATTAATGCTCCAAAATTGAATAAATGACCTAGCTAAGAAGAAATAACTAAGTTAAGAAAATACTGACATATTGGGCTGGAGAGATGGCTTAGTGGTTAAGCGCTTGCCTGTAAAACCTAAGGACCCTGATTCGAGGCTTGATTCTTCAAGACCCACGTTAGCCAGATGTGCAAGGGGGCACATGTGTCTGGAGTTCGTTTGCAGTGGCTGGAAGCCCTGGCACAACCATTCTCTCTCTCTCTCAATTTCTCTCAAATAAATAAATAAAAATGAACAAAAATAAATAAATAAAAGAAAATACTGACATACTGTCTGAGCAACATGTTCAAATCAAGCAATACTATTGATTTCTTAAGACAAATGAAGCCACTGGAAACCATTTTATGCTTTACAAATGGCTTATTTCCCCCCTTCCCTCTCTCAAATAAATAAATAAAATTTTTAAAAATTAAAAAAAACTATAATGGAAATAATTATTAGTATCCCTACTCTATTCACAGACACATGATAGAGTTAACAGGCACATACCAGTAGCTATAGGGTTCTGTTTAATGTATTCCCTGCGTATACTGATGTTCTTTAGCAAACACTGTCGTGCATGGGCTCGTCTTTCCTTGACAGGATCTTTGGCACACAAGGCAAAGATCGCCATATACTCCAACGGGAGTAGTAACTTCACAAGTGCTTTATGCAGCTTCTGTGCAAATATTTGCCTTACTTGGTAACACTCATCCTACAGCAAGCAGCACAAGAACAAAAACACATAAAATCAACGAAATTTACCAAAAAGAGAAGTTTAAGTTGTTTCTATAAATGATAGTTATAGTGGAACAAATATTAATGTAATATTTGGAATACATTTTAATAGATAAAAGCACTCTCTGTATATTCATAAATTAACTGGCTCTGTACTGATCAAAAAAATAATGATTTAATATCAAGGAAAATTATTTGGAAAAACTAAGGTGTTACTTACATTAATAACCAGTGCACAGAGCTGAAACTGTTCTGGGGTAATAATTTCATGGTAACAAGGTTCCTGAGCAAGCTTCATTATGGCACTACCAGCAGCTAATCGCAAGCGAGACATATCAGATTTACTATAAACAAACAAAAAAGAAATAAACATTTCCTATAACCATTATGTGCAAAAATGCTCTGATTCCTTTTTGAGCATAAGACCAATAGTGGAAAACTTATGTTTAAAATAATATCATGTATGGGAAAGCTACTCTGAAATCCATGAACTCAACCCAGGAGAAAAGACTCAAATCACTGTAATTTTCTGAAAACAAATTTGTCTTTCTTTATTTCTACTTTTGTTTTCTATCTTTATTTGTTTATGTTCTACTTTAGACATTTCACCACTGCCAAGCTAAACAACTCACCTTAATCTTCCAAGCAAAATGATTATTGTACTAAGAAAAGCCAGTTACATAAAAATCTATAGCCATCATTTCAAGAACACATATTCACTTTAGAAAACTTCATTTAGGACTGGAGAGATTGCTCAATGGTTATGGGTGCTTGCTTGCAAAGTTAAGGCCTGTGTTTTGAGTCCCCAGGGCCTACATAAAGCCAGATGCATAAAGTGGTGCATGAATCTGGTGTTCCTCTGCAGTGGCAAGAAACCTGGTGCATCCATACTCAATCTCTCTCTCTCTCTGCTTGCAAGTAATTAGAAAGAAAGAAAGAAAGAAAGAAAGAAAGAAAGAAAGAAAGAAAGAAAGAAAGAAGGAAGGAAGGAAGGAAGGAAGGAAGGAAGGAAGGAAGGAAGGAAGGAAGGAAGGGAGGAAAGAAAGAAAACTTAGTTTCAATGAACAAAGAACTAGAAACCCATCACCACTTCATCTTTTCCTACACACATACACACACACAGACACACATGCATGTGCATGTGCACGTGCACGCCAAGACTCTAGCTTAAGGTTACACATATCTAATGGATGGCAGCAAGGCAGTTACAAGAGAAGAGGGAAATGACAAATACAAAGACAGAGACTAGAGACTTAGTAGTAGTATCTGAGCTGACTTCCTTGCAAAGAATAAAATTTTGAAGAAAATTTAGGAAGCCTCAGCACCCCAACCCCTTACTCTGTGGACTATTACCTAAATGGTAAAACGTAGTGAACATGGGGTGAAAGACATTCTTCCTATTTCAATTTCTATGTGGCAGACAGCCTGTCTTTTTATTTTGAAGACTGTAGGAAATGAGAAAAGCTGGCTTGAACTCACTGGGATTTTTGCTTAGCAAAACGGGGGTGGGGTGGGGGGAGACATGGTTCTCTTAGGAGAGACCTGTTAAAAGCAAGCAGAGGGGCTAGAAAAGAAGGCTCAGAGCTAATAGGCGCTTACCCACAATACCTAACTACCAGGCGCATGCAACTGGAGTTTGTTTGCAGTGGCTAAAGGCCCTGGCACACCCATTTATTCATTCTAACTCTTCCCTTCTCTTTTCTTGCAAACAAACAAACAAAATATTTTTTTAAAGTGAGCTGTGGGGCTGGAGAGATGGCTTAGCAGTTAAGGCGTTTGCCTGCAAAGCCAAAGGATCCCGGTTCGACTCTCTAGGACCCATGTAAGCCAGATGCACAAGGGAGCACATGTGTCTGGAGTTCGTTCACAGTGGCTGGAGGCCCTAGCACACACCCATTCTCTCCCTCTATCTCCCTATTTCTGCATCTCTCTCTCAAATTAATGAATAAAAGTAAAATATTATATAGAAAATAAAGTAAAAAAAAAAAAAAGAAGCAGCTCTGGTTGGGCATGGTGGCAGATGCCTTTAATCCTAGCACTTGGGTGGCAGAGGTAAGAGAACTGCTGAGTTTGAGGCCACTCTGACACTGCAGAGTAAAGTCCGGGTCAACCAGGGCTACAATGAAACCTTAAAGCCAGGAGTGGTGGCACATGCCTCTAATCCCAGCTCTCGGGAGGCAGAGGTGGGAGGACCACAGTGAGCTCAAGGCCACCCTGAGAATAGAGAGTGAATTCCAGGTCAGCCTGGGCTAAAGTGAAACCCTACCTCAAAAAGCCAAAACAAGAAACAAACGAGCAAAAAAAACCGAAAATGTGAGCTATCATACCAAAAAGGGATTCTCAAACAGCTCTGTAGTAGATAAATCAAACAAGCTATTATTTAGTGCTTACACTGTGACATGCAGTGTGTAAAACACATTATAGACTTTTTGTCATTTAATTTCACTGTATGCGGAAAATGAAGCTTGGAAAAGTTAATTGATGTATACAAGCTCATACAACTAATAAATGAAGGCAGTGCATAACTCTAGAGCCCAAGCTAACATTATGTTATCACCTAATTAAGATTTAATCCCAGCACTTAGCACTTGGGATGCAGAGGGAGGAGGATTGACTGAGTTTGAGGCCACCCTGAGCTAGAGCAATACCCTGCCTTGGAAAACCAAAAAAAGATTTACTAAATCTGCTACATGTGATCAATAGTTAACCATTCTCTTAGTTACAAATGGAGAGTACGTTTATGTATAAATATATGTATATATGGATGTATGTGTGCATATATATATGTAAATAATTTTAACCTGCTTGAACCAGGCTTTACATATGATATTAATCATACAATCTCCATTAAAAAAAAATATTAGCCTGGTGTGGTGGCGCATGCCTTTAATCCCAGCACTCGGGAGGCAGAGGTAAAAGGATTGCCATGAGTTTGAGGCCACCCTGAGAATACAGAGTGAATTCCAGGGCTAGAGTGAGACCCTACCTCAAAAAAGCATAAAAACAAAAAATCAAAAACAAAATAATAATAACAACACAACAACATTATTTATTTGTAAGAAGAGAGGAAGAGAAGAGGCACTACAGCTTCCTGCAACACAGCAAACAAACTCCAGAACTATGTGCCTCTTTGTGTGGTTTTACATGGATACTGTGGAATCAAACCTAGGCCTTTAGGCCTTGCAAGCAAGTACCTTGTAACTGCTGAGCCATTTCTCCAGCACCTGTGTGCATATTTTTGCATAATGATATTATTATTTCACAAATGTGAAAGCAATCAGTGAAAGGATATTTTTGAGGATCAGATATAATAATATGCCTAACAGTCCGGCAAAGAAGTCACCAACTTACACTCGCAGACAGCATGGCAGAACCCTTTTCTTGACCCTATTGAGAAATTATTATTATTATGTATTTTTTTTGAGATAGGGTCTCACTGTAGCTCAGGCTGACCTGGAATTCACACTGTAGTCCCAGGGTGGCCTGGAACTCATGGTGATCCTCCTATCTCTGCTCACCACGGCAAGCTTAAGAGCTTATTATAATGTGTTGTCAATATAATACAGTTATGCCAAATTTAAACTTCTCATTATTGCCAATTTAGCTTTAATCATCATTACTGATAAAAGGCAACTATTGGCTTGTTCTATCATAAAAGGTTTTCTGTTTAAATAGCTTAATTCAACTTATTAAAGCAAAAAGAACATTTAATGTAACCTGCTTATATTTTTTTCTCTTCTACCCAATTTTATGCTCTTTGGAAGGTTTTTTTTTTTTTTTTGGAGAGGGGTTGAGGTAGGATCTCACTCTTAGCTCAGGCTGACCTGGTATTCACTACATTGTCTCAGAGTGGCCTCGAGCTTACAGTGATCCTCCTACCTCTACCTCCCAAGTGCTGGGATTAAAGGCTGTGCCACCACGCCCAGCTGGAAGGGATTTTCGTTAGTTTTAAATGACAGCAGTACCTAATACTTAACAGTACTCAATAAATACATAAATGACTAAAATTCTGTCTGTATAGTTGCATCTCAAATACACACACACACACACACACACACACACACACACACACATATACACTTTTTTTTTCTTTTTTTGAGGTAGGGTCTCACTGTAGCCCAGGCTGACCTGGAATTCACTAAGTAGTCTCAGGCTGGCCTCCAACTCAGCATTCCTCCTACCTGTCTCCTCAGTCCTGGGATTAAAGGCATGTACCACCACACCCAGCCTCACAGGTAAAAATATTTAGTCATCTCTGTGGAGGCTCTTGATCCCTATGATAGTCAGTACTTAAAAGAAAACAAGGAACTCCAGAACTAAAAACTTTTTAAAAGGACCAGAAAGGAACTAGTAACATCAGGAATTAGAAGAGTAGACATGGCTAGACATAGAAACGCACACGAGCATGCATTCACATGCTCTATCTATAGAATTATATGTAGACTTTATAGGCTTCTACTTTTTTGTTGCTTTTGTATGGTGTATGCGCATTTATGTATGTGTGTGGGGGGATACGTAGGCATGTGGAAGCATGAGATAACCTTATGTGTGTTTTTAATTTTTAAAGTTGTGTGTGTGTTGTGCACCAAGGTCTCTTGACTGCTTAAATGTAAGGCCAGATGCTTGTGTCACTCTGGGTCTGGGTTTACAAAGGTAGCTGGAGAATTGGAATTGAACCAGGCAGGCTTGGTAAGCAAGCTCGTTTAACTCTCTAACCACTGAGCCATCTCCCTAGTCACAATCCTTACTTTTCCAGCCCATTTAAAGCAAAGCCTTTCCTCTTTGGGATCTTTTATGAAGGGTATGAACTCTAGTCCAGGCTGGCCTTGAACTCATGGTGATCCTCCTCCTGCCTAAACCTCCAGAGTGCTGGGATTAAAGGTATGCCACAACCATTTCCAGCCTCTTTGGATTCTTGCTCTGCTGGCCATGAGCTTACCAGCAAAGTACCTTGGCTCTCTCTGCCTCCCATCTCACCACTAGAATCTGTGCACCGAGATTACATAGTTTCTAGGCTTCTAGCTTTTTTTGTTTTTGTTTTTTTGTTTTTCAAGGTAGGGTCTCATTCTGGCCCAAGCTGACCTGGAATTCACTATGAAGTCTCAGGGTGGCCTCGAATTTATGGCGATCCTCCTAACTCTGCCTCCAAAGTGCTGGGATTGAAGGCCTGCACCACCACGCCTGCTGGCTTGCTTCTAGCTTTTAAAGTGGGGGTTGGGGATAAAATTTGGGAACTCTTCACTTGAGCAGTGAATACTTTATCCGCTGAGCCATCTTCCGAGCCCTCGTGTTTCTTTTCAATTGCTCTCACCTTAATTTATTGAGACAAGCTCTTTCACTAAACCCAAACCTTGCCAATTTGGCTACTTAGCCAGGTTGTTCCAGGGATGTGTTTCTGTCTTCTTAAAACTGGGATTACAGTATGCTTGGGTCCGCAAGTTTATACAGTAAGCACTTTACCCATTGGGCCCCAGCCCCCCCCCCCTTTCTTTTTTGGAAAGACTTTTATGGTATGGAAGTCATTCTATTTGTTCAATCATTTTACTACATAGTGTGTGCTTTGTGGGCAGGGACCAATCTCTTTCTTGTAAAATATTTAATTTAATTTAATTAATTAATTTATTTGAGGGGTGGGGGAAGAAGGGAGGGAAAGAATGGCGTG
The DNA here is from genome assembly GCF_020740685.1 of Jaculus jaculus. Lineage (NCBI taxonomy): Eukaryota > Metazoa > Chordata > Mammalia > Rodentia > Dipodidae > Jaculus > Jaculus jaculus. The sequence goes on along the minus strand of NC_059112.1, from coordinate 25,174,926 downwards.
CTAGGGCCTCTAGCCAAAGCAAATAAATTCCAGATGCATTTACCACCTTGTGTATTTGGCTTTACATAGTTATTAGGAACCAAACTTGGGTACTTTGGCTTTGCAAGCAAATTCCTTTAACCACTAAGCCATCTCTCTAGCCCCTCTTCTTAAAAAAAAATATTTTTATTTATTTGAAAGAGAGAAAGAGAGAGAGGAGAAAAGAAAATGAGAATGAATATGAATGGGCACGGCAAGGCCTACAGCCACTGCAAACAAAATATAGACACATGCATGACCTTGTGTATCTGGCTTACATAGGTACTGGGGAATCGAATTTGGGTTCTTAGGTTTTGCCAGCAAGTGCCTTAACTGCTAAGCCATCCTCCAGTTCCCCCATCTCATTTTGATACAACAATTCTCATAGTGTTTTGCAACAACTAGAAATTCAACAAGGAAAAAGTACTTTCGGAGGCAGAGGTAGGAGGATCACTGTGAGTTCAAGGCCACCCTGCGACTTCCTAGGGAATTCCAGGTCAGCCTGGACTAGACTGAAACCCCACCTCAAAAAAACAAACAAAAACAGAAGTACTTTGGTAACAATGACTAAAAATAAGATTAAGGTTTGTCTTTAGAAATAAAAGCATATACATATCAATAAAGAACTCTTGAAATAAATTTGAAGTACATAAGGTTTGACCCAAAGCATATAGTAAAATTACAACATTCAATATTAATAAAGTAAATAATTCTATGCAAGTTCTTACCCATTTACTGAACTAAGAAGACAGGAAATAATATGAATCTCACCTGATTCTCTTTTGCTCTGTCAGGTCACCCTCACTAACCAACATCGCTGATAACAACCGAAGAGTTGAGTTGGCAGATTTAGACTGGTTGTTTTTCATACCCAACAGCCACCTTACCAGAAGTTTAATTGCCTGTACCTATAAAATATTAACATGCTAAAAAAAGAAAGCAACTTAAAATCCCAATTAAAAGGAAGATTAATCCGTAAGTAGATTCATGAGCGTATGTATGCTTATCAGCAGACACATTTTACTACTGAAGCTAAGAACTAATATTTATTCTGTGTTTAATCTGTACCAGGCAGTTTTTCCAGAGCTGTGTATGTATTAATTTGTTTGATCTCCCATTAAATTTCATGAAATAAGTTTTCTTATTTTCAACAAAAAAAGGCAAATGAAAAACACTTATAATAGATAACACACAGAAAATATTTTAATACTTATGGTTTCTGGTGGCTTTTGACACTGAAAATGTATAATTAAAAGACGATATTTAGAGCGTTTTACTGAAGAGTAGGAAGGACGTGAGGGAAGAACTGAGTGAAGAAAGAGAACTATCACAGAAGTGAAGTTGGAGCTGGGCATGGTGGCACATGCCTTTAATCCCAGCACCCAGAAGAAGAGGTAGGAGGATCATCATAAATTCAAGACCACCCTGAGACTATAGAGTGAATTCTAGGTCAGCCTGAGCTAGAGTGAGACCCTACCTAGAAAAACAAAAAAAAAAAAATGAAGTTGGGTAACAGGGGTAACTATATACAACAATCCAGTAACTGGAAAAGAATAATCAACAGTGTATTTCAAAGTGAATAGTGGAGAAGAAATCAGATGTTCTTGATACAAAGATAGGAAAAATGTTTGAGGTGATATTACAAACAGAAAATAGTGCTGGGTGTGGTATAGCACTTGGGAGGGAGAAGCAGGAGATCGCTGTAAGAGGGCAGCCTGAGAACTAGATCAGCCTGGGCTAGAGTGAGACCCTACCTCAAAAAGGAAAACAAACAAACAAACACAACCACTCTTTAGAAAGGCTTTCATAATTTTTTGAGTATTGAGAAGCTAAGTCTCAATACTCAACACCTCCTTAACATGCTGGCCAAAAACATTTCTAGAATTATTTCCCGTTATTTGAAATTGTATTACCAATATGTTAATAATTAGCCAAAACATCTGAATATTATTTATTATACTTATGACAACCTGAAAAAAAACTGAATACATGACAACTGTGAAGAAAAAAAAAATCATCAAACGCCCACAACTTCATTAAAAAAAAGGGGGGGGGGGTTGTGCATGCCTTTAATCCCTCAACCAGGAGGCAAAAGTAGGAAGATCGCTGTGAGTTTGAGGACACCCTGAGATGACATAGTGAATTCCAGGTCAGCCTGAACTACAGTGAGACCCTACCTAGACAAAACAAAATCAGTTCAGCTGGGCACACACCTTTAATCCCAGCACTCGGGAGGCAGAGGTAAGAGGACTGCTGTGTGTGAAGACACCATGAGACTACATAGTGAATTCCAGGTCAGCCTAGGCTAGACTGAGTGAGACCACCTATGAAATTCACCAATTTTGCTAAATGAATACTGACATCCTTGTCAATTTTGGTGGGTAGTTAGGGTAGACATGAGATGCCACCAGGCACTGACCATCTATAATCTCTGCAAACCAGGCTCAGAAAGGTGGTTTCAGCAGTCTGAAGACACTGACACATATATTCACACATTCATATATGGATATGCTGAGGATATACCCTAGCATGTGAAGCCCTGATCAATCCTTAGAACCGGCCTTCTGAAACAAGTAACTTTGTTCTGTGGATTTTAAAATAAGTACCTCAGCAAAAATGCTTGTGAACTGTTAGGTTAGAAAAAGAAAGGATGTCTACAATAAGCAGACCGACAAATTTACCTTTGCTAGTACTTCAGGGGAAACCTCCTCATCTGGAGACCATAATTTTCCATTCTTCTCACCTGTGGACTACAGAAAATTTAAGAAATTAAGCTTTATTGAAGAATAATTTATGTTTTTGCTTATCAGGTTTTACATTGTGAGCAATGGACACATTGAAGAAACCTTTAGGGAAGGCACAAAAAGCTTGGGAAAGAACAAATTCAAAAGAATCACACTTTACATCCTCAAAATTTACTGAAAGTTTATAATAATCAAGACAGTATGTCAGGTACTGAAGGATCAGCACTAGAACAATGAAATGGAAAAGAAAACCCTTTTAACATATGGCCAATTCTTGGGCTGGCGAGATGACTTAGTGGTTAAGCGCTTGCCTGTGAAGCCCAAGGACCCCAGTTCGAGGCTCGATTCTCCAAGACCTGTGTTAGCCAGATGCACAAGGGGGCGCACACATCTGGAGTTCGCTTGCAGTGGCTGGAGGCCCTGGTGCACCCGTTTTTTCTCTCTCTATCCATTGCGTTCAAATAAATAAATAAAAATCAAAAAAAATTAAAAAATATGGTCAATTCTTTATGAAATGGGTGCTGAGGCCAATTTTTGGGGAAAGACTTTCTTCCAATGGTGCTGACAAAAGCAGTTATTGACATGTAAAAGAACAGATGATGATGCTAAATTGGGCATTGAGGACATATGCCTTTAGTTCCAGCATTTGGGTGGCTGAGGAGAATCACTATGAGCTTGAGGCAAGTTTGGGGCTAAAGTGAGACACAGCCTCAAAAAAGAACAAACTTAGCAAATGACACTGGGGAAAATCCTCACTATCCTGGACTTGGTAATTTTGTAAATATGGTATATTTTGGTAACTTGGTAAATTGGACAAAAGGTTCGATATCAAAAGTACATAAGAAGGAGGACTTGGGAGTCAGAGGTGGGTGGATCACCCTGAGTTTAAGGCCACCCTGAGACTACATAGTGCATTCCAGGTCAGCCTGGACTAAGGGAGACCCTACCTCGAAAAACCAAACCAACCAAACAAACAAAAAAACCAGAAGGAAATCTTGGATGTGAGGTTGATTCAGCTGATCTGGCTGGCTAGGCCCTTACTCCCTCACTGCTCCATGTCTATATATATAGGGTACACCTTTAATCCCAGCACTCAGGAGGGAGAGGTGGGAAGATCACTGTGCATTCAAGGCTGCCCAGAGTCTACATAGTGAATTTCAGGTCAACCTGAGCTAGAGAGAGATCCTACCTTGAAAAACCAAACAGAGAGATTTCTTTCTTTTTTTGGTTTTTCTAGCCCAGGCTGACCTGGAATTCACTATGCAGTCTCAGGGTAGCCTTGAACTTGCAGTGATTCTCCTTCCTCTGCCTCCCAGTGCTGGAATTAAAGGCGTGCACTACCACGCCTGACTGAGTAACTAATTTCTTAAAAAATAGAAAACAAAGTCTGGAGAGATGGCTTAGTGGTTAAGACATTAGCCTGCAAAGCCAAACATCCAGGTTAGATTACCCAGGACCTACATGAAGGCAGATGTACATGAAGGAGCATGCGCCTGGAGTCCGTTTGCTGCAGCTAGAGGACCTGGCACTCACATATTTCCTCTTTCTCTAAGATGCTACCCTGCAAAGCCTAAGGACCCCTGATTCAATCCCCTAGTACCCATGTAAGACAGATGCACAAGGTGGCGCAAGCATTAGGAGTTTGTTGGTGGCTGGAGGCTCTGGCATGCTAATTCTCTCTCTCAAATATTTGCCTCCCTCTCATAAATAAAATATAAATAAATAAAAGGCAAAGTGAGGGAGTTGGGAAGTAGCTCAGTCATAAGCAGTACATATCTAATGCAAGGAATTTCTGGGTTCAACCTCTGATACATACCAACACGTGTGTGCATATATACACTATATTCAGATAAAGAAATGTTTATGTAAGAAAGATGTACAGTCTTAATCTTGTGATTCTAACGTAATTAAATAAAACTTACCCGATCATTCATTAGTAGATCTTTCACAATGAAGTTTGCTACTACAGATTTCATTGGGGAAGCAAACTGATCTGGTGCTAACATAGAGATGTGGCCCAATGAAACTAATGGAGTTATAAGCTGTTCTGGTACATCAGCATTCAGACTCCTACTGAGTGGCTATAAAATAAAACAGAAACAATCTGCATCAATGATATGACCATAATTGACTTGGACCACATTGGATATTACGTGCTTAATTCACTTACTGGAATAACAGAATTGAATAACAACAACAACAACAATAAAAAAAAAAAGATATGGGAAAAAAATTAAGCCCAAGTAAATGAAATAAAAACAGGAACATTTCCCATTCACCAAATCTGCATTAGATTTGTTGGTTTTTCTAAAGGGTCTCACTCTAGCCCAAACTGGCCTGGAACTCTTTCTGTAGTCTTAGGCTGACCTTAAGTAAAAATCAGGTGATCCTCCTACCTCTGCCTCCCAAGTGCTGGGATTAAAGTCATGCATCATTTCATCTAGTAGCTTCCCCCCTACCCCAGGTAAGATCTCGCTCTCTAGCCCAAGCTGACCTGAAATTCACTATGTAGTCTCAGGGTGGCCTCCGACTCAGAACGCTCCTCCTACCTCTGCCTCCCAAGTGCTGAGATTAAAGGCGTGCACCACCATACCTGGCTGGAAGACACTTTAAATGACCTTGAAAAAAAGTAAGAGTTCATGGAATCCTGTTCATACCATCTCCAATTTATGGTTAGCAGAATTAACTCAAAGAATATATACAGAGAAGGGGAACAGGATAATATTAAGGTATCAATATTGGAAATAAAGGCTGAAAAATAATGATCTGAATAAAATAAGATAGAATCCTTCCTCCTAATGAATTTATATTTCAAGGGAGGACTACATATAGCCTTTACAACTAGAATATAGTAAAATCTAGGTCAGTCTGGGCTAGAGCAAGACCCTACCTTGAAAAAACGAAAATATATAAATAACTAGATTCAATCTCTTGTCAATCCAGACATTAAAAATAAAGACCAATGCAAACATATCCTATGTATTATATATACCTCAAAAATCTGTGCAAGCTGGACTTCTTTATTAGTAAATATGGCATGTATACAGTGGACAGCCTGTTTTGCTTGGTGTGGAGTACCTCTCTTTGCTTTTTGATGTAAAATGGGAATTAAGGTCCTGAAAAAAAAAAATACACACACACAAAACAAAAATGATACAAGCACTTTATTTTTTTAACTTATTCTTTTTTTTTTTTTTTTTTTTTTTTGGTTTTTCAAGGTAGGGTCTCGCTCTAGCCCAGACTGACGTATAATTCACTATGTAGTCTCAGGTGGCCTCCAACCCATGGCAATCCTACCTCCGCCTCCTGAGTGCTGAGATTAAAGGCATGTGCCACCATGCCCAGCTACTTTTAATTAATTTTTGTTTTGTTTTTGGAGGTAGGGTCTCACTCTAGCCCAGGATGACCTGGAATTCACTCTGTAGTCTCAGGGTGGTCTTGAACTCTCGGCAATCCTCTTACCTCTGCCTCCCGAGTGCTGTGATTAAAGGCATGTGCCACCATGCCTGGCAGCCCAACCACCTCTTAAAGAACCTTTATTATTATTACTATTGTTGTTGTTGTTATTACTATTATTGGTTTTTGGGGCAGGGTCTCACTCTAGCTCAGGCTGACCTGGAATTCACTCTGTATTTTCAGGGTGGCCTCAAACTCATGGCAAGCCTCCTAGCTCTGGCTCCCGAGTGCGGAGATTAAAGGCATGCACTACCATATCTGGCTTTATTATTTTTTTCATGTGTATCACAGTAAACAAAAACACAAAACGCATCCAGTCATAGGCAGTTGGCTTGGACATGTATTTCTGGATGTGGCATGTGTGCACATAGCATTTCATTTAGGGAACTGAGAATGTGCAATATGCATCATGTTTTCCCCACATACTGTGAATATTCACCAACTCAAAAACTTTAAGACAGCTTAATGAATGTTTATTTTTGAAAAGTAAACATTCATTAAGTATCTGTTGTAAGGTAGACATCCAGGTGACCCCTTCTTTCTCTATCCTCAAGTGTAATATCATAACATAATCAAATTGTAATAGCTGTGTGATGTTCACTATAAAAACATTGATAAAAATGTACAACGGGTATGGTGACATACGCCTTTAATCCCTGCACTCGGAAGGCAGAGGTAGGAGGATCACCATGAGTTTGAGGCCATCCTGAGACTACATATGACTTCCAGGTCAGCCTGAGCTAGATTGAGACTCTACCTCAAAAAAACCCCCACCAAACAAAAACCCCTAAAAACCAAAACAACAACAAAACCAACAACAAAAAAACTTTAAGCTAAATTATTTTGATAACTAAGAATATAGTACATCAGCTCAATCTGTTAAAATGTATGTATGTTTTGTTAAAAATGGCCCATTAAGCCCTCAAGGATTTTTCTGCTTGTCCTCATATCCCCCATTTGGTTGGATGTATGCGAATAGACAAGGCGTTTTAGAATTTATCTGATCTACAGAAGGATTTAAAGCTCCTTTTCTATCCCAAGAACAAGACAAGAAATACAATGCCTTGAAGTCTATTTAAGAAAGCAATTTTTGCTTAGTGGTTAAGGCGCTTGCCTGCAACGCATAAGAATGCATGTTCAAATCTCTAGGTCCCACCTAGGCAGCCAGATGCACAGTGATGTAAGTGTACAATGTCACACATGTGCACAAGGGGGTCACACATGTCTGGAGTTTGTTCACAGTGGCTGAAAGTCCTAGCATGCCCATTTTCTCTCTTTCTCTAAAGTAAATAACAAAATTTAAAAAAGAAAGTAATTTTCACTTTAAATCCAGCTTGTGAATATGGAGAAATAACGAACAATCTACCTTTAACATTCCGGATTATTTTAATAGGCTTTTATAGTCAGCAAAATATTGGCTCTCGTAGGTGAGAAAATTAAAGTACAAAGATACATTTAAACCTTCTAAGGTGACAGAGAATTAGAATATGGTAAGGGTAGGGTTTTAATGATTTTTCAGATTTAATGCTACTAGTATACATACTATTATGGAAGATAAAAATATTTCCATAGAACAATACAGAAACACAAATTGTATTCTGCATTCATTTAGTGTTGACAATATGGTAAACTATTACATAGAATGAAGTAGTACATTTTTATGAACTGATAAACAAAAATAGGCATTAAATGAAATGAGGACTTGCAAGAAGCCCTCTTATGCCTCAAGTTTCTTTCTATGGAGGTCTGGAATAGCAGGAGAGAAATTTCCAAGCCCAAACTGCCTTCATGACTTTTGTCATGATTTTTTTTTTGTTTACAAACTTACTTGTGAGATTAAAATTGCTATGAATACTGGTGAATACCAAAGGAAGGAAGATAGTTTGTTTTGCCCAAGGTAGGGTCCAACTATAGCCCAGGCTGAGCTGGAATTCTCTATGTAGACTCAACCAGGCTTCGAAGTCACAGTGATCCTCCTTCCTCAGCCTCCCAAATGCTGGGAATACAGGTATGCACCACCATGCCCAGCTGGATGATAGTATTTTTTTCCTTCTTCTTCCAAGCAGAGTGACAGAAGAGAGACAAGAGAAATAAAATGGGTACACCAGGGCCTCTAGCCCCTGTAAACAAACTCCAGTTGCATGTGTCACATTGTATATCTGGCTTTATGTGGGTATTGGGGAATCAAACTGGGTAATTAGGCTTTGCAGGCAAGAGCCTTAACCACTGAGTCATTTCTCCAGCATAGGAAGTTAGTTTTTTTAAAACATGTATTCATTTATTTAAGAGAGAGACAGAGACAGACAGCTTTATTAATAATTTTATATTAACAAGATTAAAATAATAAAACAAAAACAAACTTTAATATTTTTCTTTTTTTTTCCTGTTATTTATACTCCAAAGGTAACTTTGATATTGTTTCTGAGGCCTTTAGTATTGTGCTTTTTGGGTTTTCTGTGATATCTAAAAGGTGGTGGAGTAAGGCAAGGACAGACAAAATAGAGTGACAGATGTGAGGCTACAGCCTGGTCTAGAGTGAGAACCTACCTCAGGGGAAAAAAAAGAAAAAGAAAAAAGATGAGAGAAGTATTTTCTAGGTGAAAGTTTACTTTTTTTTCCTGTTTCCCATTTTTGTCTATTAATAAAAAACAATTGCTAAATGGGTCCCATGCAGAAACTTCTGTATTTACCATGTGAAAACATATACTCACGATCGTATCTGGGGAAGGTCTGTTTCTATCTTGTGGCCTGTGTTTCTAAAAATTTGAATTGCAGCTTCTGCTACCTTGTCGTCCTCCATTCTTAGGCACTGTAGCAAGGACTCATATGTCTCTGGAGAGTGGAACGAGGTAGGATGTGTGAAAGACAGAACCTGGAGGAATAGATACAGCTTTAGGAGTACAGACAATTCCTCTTATCCACTAAAAAAGGAGAATAAGCCGGGCGTGGTGGCGCACGCCTTTAATCCCAGCACTCGGGAGGCAGAGGTAGGAGGATCGCCGAGAGTTCGAGGCCACCCTGAGACTGCAGAGTTAATTCCAGGTCAGCCTGGACCAGAGTGAGACCCTACCTCGAAAAACCAAAAAAAAAGAAGGAGAATACTCTCCACCCTGTGAGGTAAGTTCTCACTCTGAGTCCCAGGCTAGCCTTGAACTCACAGTGATACTCCTACCTCTGCCTCCCAAGTGCTGGGTTTAAAGGCATGTGCCACTTAAGAGGAGACTTTTGTTGAAACAGTGAATAAAATATGAAGTCCTAGGGTATATATGCTGGTAACATAGAACAGAAATCACATCTAGTGTCCACTGCAGTTGGCTATGCCCAGTGAGACGGGAGAACTGTGTGGTAACTTCATTTACTTCCTAAGATAGCTTATATACAGGGTTTGCCCCATTTATTTCTGTTATCTTAGCTTATTGTGCTATTTGGAATGCATAAAGAATGGCATCTTTTAATTGTCTTTAAAATATATTTTATTACCAAGTAGGCTTTATCCCAGAGATGCAGGGATGGTTCAATATACGCAAATCTATAAATGTAATAATTATATAAATGGGTTGAAGGACAAAAATCACATGATCATCTCATTAGATGCAGTGAAAGCATTGACAAAATCCAACATCCCCTCATGATAAAAGTCCTACAAGAGACTGGGAATAGAAGGAACATATCTCAAGATAATAAAAACTATTTATGACAAGCCTACAGCCAATGTATTACTAAATGGGGAAAAACTGGAAGCTTTTCCACTAAAATCAGGAACAAGACAAGGGTGTCCACTGTCCCCACTTTTATTTAATATAATTCTGGAAGTCTTAGCCATAGCAGTAAGGCAAGAGACACACATAAAAAGGATACAAATTGGAAAGGAAGAGATCAAGTTATCATTATTTGCAGATGACATGATTCTATACATAAAGACTCTACTAGCAAACTGTTAGAGCTGATCAAAACCAACAGCCATGTAGCAGGACACAAAATAAATACACAGAAATCAGTAGCCTTCATATATGCTAACAACAAACACACAGAGGATGAAATCAGAGAATCACTCCCATTCACAATTGCATCAGAAAAAATAAAGTACCTTGGAATAAACCTAACGAAGGAAGTAAAGAACCTCTCCAATGAGAACTTTAAAACACTCAAGCGAGAAATTGCAGAAGACACTAGAAAGTGGAGAAACATCCCTTGTTCCTGGATTGGAAGAATCAATATCGTGAAAATGGCAATCTTACCTAAAGCAATCTACACATTTAATGCAATCCCTATCAAAATTCCAAAGGCATTCTACATGGAAATAGAAAAAACAATCCAAAAATTCATTTGGGATCACAAAAAAACCTCAAATATTTAAAATAATACTGAGCAACAAAAATAAGGCTGATGGTATCACCATACCTGATTTTAACCTATACTACAGAGCCATAGTAACAACAATAGTGTGGTACTGGCACAAAAACAGACATGTGGATCAGTGGAACAGAATAGAGGACCGAGATATAAGTCCAGGTAGCTATAGCCACCTGATATTCGATGAAAATGCCAAAAATACTCATTGGAGAAAAGACAGCCTCTTTAGCAAATTGTGTTTCATTTGCAGAAGGATGAAAATAGATTCTTCTCTCTCGCCATGCACAAGAATTAAGTCCAAATGGATTAAAGACTTTAACATCAGACCTGAAACTCTGAAACTGCTAGATGAAAAAGTAGGGGAAACCCTCCAACATATTGGTCTTGGCAAAGACTTTCTGAATACAACCCCAATTGCTCAGGCAATAAAACCACAGATTAATCACTGCGACCTCATGAAATTACAAAGATTTTGCACTGCAAAGGACACAGTGAAAAATGCAAACAGGCAACCTACAGAATGGGAAAAAACCTTCGCTAGCTATATATCTGATAGAGGATTAATATCTAGGATATACAAAGAACTCAAAAAGTTAAATAATAAGGAATCACATGAGCCAATCAAAAAATAAATGGGAAAGTGTGGGGGTGAGGAGGGAGGGAATTACCATGGGATGTATTTTATAATCATGGAAAATGTTAATAAAAATTTAAAAAAAAATAAATAAATGGGCTATGGAGCTAAATAGAGAATTCTCAAAGGAAGAAACACGAATGGCATTATAAGCATCTAAAAAAATGTTCTATGTCACTAGTCATCAGGGAAATGCAGATTAAAACTACATTGAGATTCCATCTCACTCCTGTCAGATTGGCCACCATCATGAAAACAAATGATCATAAATGTTGGCGGGGATGTGGAAAAAGAGGAACCCTTCTACACTGCTGGTGGGAATGCAATCTGGTCCAGCCATTGTGGAAATCAGTGTGCAGGTTCCTAAAACAGGTAAAGATTGATCTACCATATGACCCAGCTAAGCATATATCCTAAGGACTCATCCCATTTCCTTAGAAGTACGTGCTCAACCATGTTTATTGCTGCTCAATTTATAATAGCTGGGAAATGTAACCAGCCTAGAAGTCCCTCAACTGATGAGTGGATAATGAAAATGTGGCACATTTATACAATGGAGTTCTATTTAGCTTCTGCGTGAGAAGGAAAATGCTTAGTAGCAGAGGCCAGTAAGTTAAAAAGGAGATATAAAGGGAAGAGAAAGGAAGGGAGGGGGGTACTCAATAGGTTGATATTGTATATATGTAAGTACAATGATTGAGATGGGGAGGTAATATGATGGAGAATGGAATTTCAAAGGGGAAAGTGTGTGTGTGGGGGGGAGTGTATTACCATGGGATTTTTTTTATAATCATGGAAAATGTCAATAAAAATTTAAAAAATTAAAATATTTTATTTGAGAGAAAGAGGCAGAAAGGGGGGGAGGGAGGGAGGGAGAGAGAGAGAGAGAAAAAGAATGGGCACGCCAGGGCATCCAGCCACTGGAAACAAACTCCAGATGCATGTGCCACCTTATGCATCTGGCTTATGTGAGTCCTGGGGAATAAAGTACTGTAGCTTTGCAGGCAAATGCATTCACTGCCAAGCCATCACTCCAGCCGAGCTCCTTTTAATTTAGTGTGATATTCCAGTATTATAATAATTCTCAGATTGTAAATTTACTTAGGTAAAGGAAGTTTTTCTTGAAATAGGGTGGGGTTAGTTCCATATGTAATGCTAGAACCTGTATGGTATAAATAAATAATGACTTAGAGCCTTGGCTATCAAGTGGGAATGGATCAATTAGTTTTATCAGGGTTAAAAGAAGGAATTAAACAGGAGGTCTTGATTAATATGATTCAACAATTAATTATCAAATGAATCATAATGTACAGAAGTGATCTTGATGGGGTTAGGTGTGACAATATGTAGTCATGTCAGAAACATGAAGAGTTTGTAATTTTAGAATGAAATATTTAGTATGATCTCAGTGTGATCCTTCACTCTTTTCTGAGGCATTATTCCCTAGTTTGTCTCATATCTTATGTTCATCATGCTGTGGTCTCAATATTTTCTCCCCTTCAATTTTTTCCCGTGGTGCTCACTACAATAAAGTTCTAGCCAGGCTTGTTGCTGGAAAAGGCAGACTTAAAAGCTTTAAAAAAATTTTTTTTATTTTTATTTGTTTGAGAGCGACAGAAAGGGGGGGGAGTGCACGTGCACCAGGGATTCTAACCACTGCAAATGAACTCCAGGCGTGCGTGCCCCCTTGCGCATCTGGCTAATGTGGGTCCTGGGGAATCGAGCCTTGAACCAGGGTCCTTAGGTTTCGCAGGCAAGCGCTTAACCACTAAGCCATTTCTCCAGCTCTTACAAGCTTTTAAAATAAAAACATTTTGCTCCAACAGCCTTCAGTGATTTGGAACCAACCTTTGCTTCTCCGACTCCCTAAAGCAACCATTTCCTCTACTCATATCATAAAATTATGTATCACTAGAGTCTTACTAATAATAGTTAATTTGAACTCTTTTGTATTTATGATAACTTTAAAATTTCCCAGTCATACAGATGATGTCATATAACAATTCCAATGAGCAATCGATTCTGAGATAGTTTCTCTGAAAGAAGAGATTACTAAGCACATAGGATCACATGCATAACAGGAATGAAAATGTTTTATAATATTTAACATATAAAAACTATTTTTATAAGAGCTGATGTCTATAAAGCCAGCACTTGGCAGACATAATAGGAAGGCCAAGAGTTCAAAGCAAGCATGATTGCTAACTGCTATGGAAGTTAAAAAATAAAAATCTGATTTTTACTAGAAAAATTCAATCGTTTCAATAATTTAATGTAAATAAGATGGCTGTATTATGTGCTAAAACGAATGCAAACTATGTCTCTATGGAAATAAAACTATTTGAAATATACCTTAAGAAGTTCAAGTCCTGAACGAATAGCTGTATCCGGACTTACACCCTCCTCTTCATCATCTGCTGTCCCCTCTATTGATTTATTCATCAGTTTTACTAGTGCACTAATTAAAAGAAGAAATGTAAGTTAGTAAGACTGCTTATTAGTAAAAATATCAGAACTGAAATATGCCACAACATACAGAATCTAAAAAGTTCATATCCAAACAACTTTCTGCCATGTGGCATGGGTATCTTCTACTTGATCATGAGCATAGACACAGCCATCAGCATTAATGCTGGTAATTACTCTAGACTCACTCATTACATTTCTAGAAATAGTAGAGAAGCCATTCATCACACATCATGCTATATTCATAAAAACAGACTCAACAATTAGGAAGTAAAAACTATAGATTTATTTATTTATGCACCACCAAGCCCGGCTGGAGTTATTTCAACATATTTGGCATAGAAAATAGAATTTCAGCTTGTCAATAAAGCACAATAAAGCCTTTAATCCCAGCACCTGGGAGACAGAGGTAGGAGGATCACCATGAGTTCGAAGTCACCCTGGGCCAGAGTAAAACCCTACCTCCTCAAAACCCCCATGGCCCCCCAAAAAATCACACAGTAAAAAACCAGTACCAGGGACAGGAAAGATGGCTTAGATGGCCTGGAAAGCCACACAACCCAGGCTCACTGAAAAGGTGGCAAATACATCTGGAAATTGTTAGCAGCAGTTGGGGGCCCATAATGTCTCTCAAATAAACAAACAAAAATAAAACAAAAAATATTAAAATGGGGCTAGAGGGATGGCTTAGTGGTTAAGGTGTTTGCCTACAAAGCCAAAGGGCCCAGGTTCAATTCCCCAGGAACCATGTTAGCCAGATGCACAAGGGGGTACACACATCTGGAGTTTGTTTGCCGTGACTGGAGTCCCTGGTGCGCCCATTCTCTCCCCTCCCCTTGCTCTGTGAAACAAATAAATAAAACATTTAAAATAAAAAACACAATAAAACTTAGCTGTGGGTGGTGGCGGCAAATGCCTTTAATCCCAGCACTAGGGAGGCAGAAGTAGGAGGATCACTGGGAGTTTGAGGCCACACTGAGATTGTACATAGTGAATTCCAGGTCAGCCTGGGCTAGAGAGAGACCCTACCCCCAAAAAGAACAAATAAATAAATAAAAATAAAAATAGATTAAAAAAAGTGTACCATGTGTTTGTTTCAAGGTAGGATCAATGATATAGCACAAGTTTTCTCAATTTCAGGTATTTTCTTAGCAATAGCAGGAATGCTACTTTATTTTGAGATTTCCTCTACTAAATCTGTCCTTTACATTCCCTCCTCCCCACCCTTGCCCACTGATTTCATTCTAGTCTAGGCTGACTTAGAACTCAATGTTTAACTACAGGCTGGCCTTGAACTCACAGTGACCCTCCTACCTCAGCCTGTGGAGTTCTGAGTTCATAGCCATATGCCACTACACCCAGCTGTCATCTTCTTGTCTATGGTATACACTAATTTCCCTATGCTCATCACTCATACTCTATATTCCTGTCACAGACCAACTCTCTTTCACTTTCCTGTGCATACAATGCACTTTTATCTTTTCTTGGACCAAAACTTTCTGGCTTTAGGATGCCTTTCAATTTCATTACTTGACCTGGGAAGGTCATTTGACCCTTCTGAACCCTAACTTAAGAAGAAAAGAACATCTTGGGCTGGAGTGATGCCTGTGAAGCCTAAGGACCCTGGTTTGAAGCCTGATTCCCCAGGACCCACATTAGCCAGATGCACAAGGCGGCACACACGTCTGGAGTTCGTTTGCAGTGGCTGAAGGCCCTGGTGCCCATTCTCTCTCTTGGCCTCTCTCTCTCTGTCACTCTCAAATAAATAAAAATAAACAAAATTTTTTTTTTTAAAAAAAGCATATCTTATCATTTTCTCCATACTTAACTACTTCTACTAACCCCCCACCCCTACCTTGAGGTAGAGTCTTACTCTTGTCAAGGTTGACCTGGAATTCACTATGTTTTTTTGGAAGGTGGGTGGGGGTGTTGAGGTAGGGTCTCACTCTAGCACAGGCTGACCTAGAATACACTATGTACTCTCAGGGTCACCATGAACTCATGGCGATCTTCCTACCTCTGCCTCCCAAATGGTGGGATTGAAGGTGTGTACCACCACGCCTGTCTCAAATAACCTTTCTAGTCATAGGCTGGCCTCAAACTCACAGCAACTTCCTAGCTCTGCCTCCCAAGTGCTAGGAATTGCTTTAGGATATGTGTCATATCAAGGTGTCCACACTTGTTCACTAAGTTGCTAGACTTAGTGAACCTCATACCTAACCCTCTTGAGATTCTGGGACCACAGGCCCACACCAATTATATATACCTATCATTTCCTACCCTTTCTTTTTTAAAATATTTTTTTAAATTTTTTCTTTCGTTTGCTTATAAGTTTTTATTCATTTATGGGAGGGAGGAAGAGAGAGAAAGAAAGGGAGGGAGAATATGGGTGTCCCAGAGACTTCAGCCACTGCAAATGAACAACAGACACATGCATCACCTTGTGCATCTGGCTTACATGGGTCCTGGGAAATCGAACTTGGGTCCTTTGGTTTTGCAGGCAAGTGCCTTAACTGCAAAGCCATCCCTCCAAACCCTATTTTCTTTGCGTTTTGTAATTTATTTGCAAGCAGAGGGTGAGAAAGGAGAGAGAGTTAGTATGTGAGAGCAGGAGAGTGCCAGTGCATCTTGCCATAGTAAACAAACTCCAGATGAATGCACCACTTTGTGCATCTGGTTTTATGTGGATGTTGGGAAACTGAACATAGGTTGTTGTCAGGTCTTACATCTCTCCACACTCCATCTCTTTTGTTTTTGAGACAAGGTCTTATGTAACCCAGGCTGGCTTTGAGCTCAAAGTTTAAATATGGATGGTTTTTATCCACCTCCTGAGTGCTAGAATTACAGGCATATTTTATGACAGCCAGCTCCAGTTTTTTTTTAAATTTTTTGTTTGTTTATTTTTATTTATTTGAGAGCGACAGAAAGAAGGGGGGGGGGGAGAGAATGGGCGCGCCAGGACTTCCAGCCACTGCAAACGAACTCCAGACGCATGCACCTGCTTGTGCATCTGGCTAACATGGGTCCTAGAGAATCGAGTCTCAAACTGGGGTCCTTAGGCTTCACAGGCAAGCACTTAAGCACTAAGCCATCTCTCCAGCTCCCCCCTTTCTTCATCGTTAAGAGGAAAGAAAGATCATGACATCAAAATAAAAGAGAGACTGATTGAGAAGGGGAGGGGATATGATGGAGAATGGAATTTCAAAGGGGAAAGTGGGGGGAGGGAGGGTATTACCATGGGATATTCTTTATAAACATGGAAAATGTTAATAAAACTTGAGGAAAAAAATTAAATTAAAAAGGTGTGGATAAACAATACTGTGTGTTTTCTTTTTTCAAGGTAGGGTCTCACTCTAGCACAGGCTGAACAGGAATTAACTATGTTGTTCCAGGGTGGTCTGAAATTCAGTGATCCTCCTACTTCTGTCTCCAGAGGTATGAACCACCAGGCCCAGGTTATTTATTTAACGTATCTGTTGTTTTACCTTCTTTAGGGGGTTTCACCTGTTAAAACAATGATTATTGCAGTTTCAGTGAAATATATATGTAAAAGTGTATCATGTATCTACAGATGGATGTCTGGGGAAACTACTAAAAAATAAAAATGGTGATATTCAGGATGATTTTCTGCCATTTACAATCTTTTCTTCTAAAATCCTACACCATTCTAGGAAGGACTAGCTGATAAAATTTAGTTAGCATTTAGCATGTGATTACATTAACATGTAAATGTGGTAGTATGAATGGATGTTCCCCAATAGACTCAGCAGCTTTATTCAAACTATAATTTGGATATCAAGCTGCCTGACTGAAGGAGGTG
Organism: Jaculus jaculus; assembly: GCF_020740685.1. Lineage (NCBI taxonomy): Eukaryota > Metazoa > Chordata > Mammalia > Rodentia > Dipodidae > Jaculus > Jaculus jaculus. The sequence goes on along the minus strand of NC_059112.1, from coordinate 25,157,435 downwards.
TTACAGGGGGCAGATCTGGAATCCCAGCATAAGCCATGCAGAGTGCTTGAGCTCCGCCTGGGTTTTCTGGAGTGTGCTTGCTGTGTGGTGCTGCTGGTGGTATTTCTCTGTGTGGTCCTGTGAAAGTAGGCCAGCTTCTGCCATTATTAAACTTCACCTAGATGTGTAAGCTTCAAAAAGTCCTGTTCCTCCCATAAACTGTGTCTGATTTGGAAGTTCATCCCAGCAGTGTGAAGCTGACTGTGACAATACATTAATGTATTAATAAATGTCAAGTGTTTTACAGGTATTCACATATAAGACCCTGAATAGCTTTAGTAAATAGTAATAATTATTATTCTATTTTTTTCAATATATATTGAGAGAGAGGGAAAGAGAAAGGAGAGGGGCAGAGGTAGATAGAATGGGTGTGCCAGGACCTCTAGCCACTGCAAAGAACTCCAGATGCATGTGCCATCTTACACATCTAGCTTAAGTGGGTCCTTTGGCTTCAAAGGCAAGTGTCTTAACCTCTAATCTTTCAGACCCCAAATGTTCTTATTTTAAAAGATGAGGAAACTGAAGTTCAGAATAGTTTAAATAAGCTACCCATGGATTTAGCCAGGGTTACTGACCTAGACTACCTTCCCCACAGTTCTTTCCTGGCTCATTCCTTTAAGTTCCATTTTTATACCTATCAGATGTTCTAACTATTTTTGGAGCCTTCTCTAAAAACATACCAACCTACACAGTTAGGTTTATATAATTATTCATTCTCAGTTACACAATGTACATTAGCTGGGTGTTGGTGGTGCATGTCTTTGATCCCAGCACTCGGGAGGCAGAGGTAGGAACATCTCTGTGAGTTCAAGGCCACCCAGAGACTATAAAAATTACAAAAACTTGAGCCATCACTATTAAAAAGTCACCAAGTGACTTCATCCACTACAAATGAATTACAGACACATGTGTCACCTTGTGCATCTGGCTTTTGTAGGTCCTGGGGAATCAAACCTGGGTCCTTTAGTTTTGCAGGCAAACGCATTAATGACTAAGCCATACCTCTAGCCCAATAATGACTCTTTACATAGTATATTCTCTGGAGACTAAGACAATCAGAAAATTTTACAGTGCCCAAGATTCCCTTAAGCCTGTATGGAAAGGAGTACCTTTTCACACATATGCACATGTGAACAAACATTGACTCATATATGCACACCCACAAACTCACTATATAGGCTACATGTGGTGGCACACACCTATAATCCCAGCACTCAGGAGGCAGAGGTAGGATGACTGCCATGAGTTCGAGGCCACCCTGAGACTCCTTAATGAGTTCCAGGTCAGCCTGGGCTACAGTAAGACCCTACCTCAAAAAACCAAAAAGAAATAGTAAATAAAATAATAGTAATAATAAACCTCAATTTGGTTGAGGATACAGATCTAAAACTTCCGTTTTTATTGCTTTAACTTTACTTTTTTTATTTCATAGGAGAGAAAGAGAGAGAGAGAGAGAATATAAGAATGAGAATGGGCATGGCCAGAACCTCTAACCACTGCAAACAACTCCAGATATATGTGCTACTTTGTGCATCTGGCTTTACATGGTTACTGAGGCATCTAACCTGGGTTGTTAGGATTTGCAGGCAAGTGCCTTAACTGTTGAATTTTCTCTCTAGACCTAGGTTGTTTTTATTCAGCCCTAGTTTTTTTTTTTTTTTTTTTGGTTTTGCGAGGTAGGGTCTCATTCTGGTCCAGTGCTGGGATTAAAGGTGTGCACCACCATGCCCGGCTCAGCCCTAGTTGTTTTGCAAGTTGAGAGACAGAGAAGAGAATAAGATAGAGTATAGGCATATCAGGACTGTCAGCCACTTCAAATGAACTCCACATGGATGTGCCAATCCAGCTGCACATGGGTACTGGAAAACTGAACTCAACCAATGAGGGAGCTGTCCAGCCCATTAAATTTTTTTTTTTTTTTCCGAGGTAGGGTCTCACTGTAGCTCAGGCTGACCTGGAATTACTTATGTAGTCTCAGGGTGGCCTTGAACTCACGGCGATCCTCCTACCTCTGCCTCCCGAGTGCTGGGATTAAAGGCATGTGCCACCACATTCGGCTCAAAAAAAAAAAAAAAAAAAAATTTTTTTCTTTAAGTGAGCACATATAGACTAAAAATGAATACAAGAACCCTTAAATAATAAAAGGCATTAAATAAAGCCAGTGTTGGGATGGATGTCCCAGGACCCAGGCAAAGCCAGAGGCACAAGATGGCACAGTGACTGAAGGCCCTGGCATGTCCATTCTCTCTATCTGCCTCTCTTGAATAAATAAATGAAATAATGCCAATGTTCAGAGAATGAGAAGCTGTATGTTATGTCTATTTCTGCCTTTAATAATATACACAGGGCACAGTTTTCAGATTTCTATAGAGGCTCAAGTTTTAAACTTATTAAAACATTATAATTGGGGATTACCACCTGTCTTTATTGTGTTTCTCTCCTGGCTTACCTTATGGCTTCAGAATCAATGTGCACAGGTGCAATTCTTTCCAACAGAAACTTGACCATCTCTAGAAAAGGATTGGTTGGCTGCTTAGGATTTGCAAGTTTCCGAGCTATTTCTCTCTATAAAAGGAAAAGGTTTTACTGTAAGTATAATTCATTTTGGTGTTTTCATAGTAGAAATTACTTAAGGTGTAAAAAGGCTTTTAAGATTCAAAACCTTAGAAATTAAAGCAGTATCTGTTTCTGAGTTTAAAATTTACACATTGAACAATCCCTGTATAATATGGACATGAAGGACAAAAAAAAGTGTGGTTTATAAGTGATTTCTGCCTCTGTCTCATATGTTCCTTGGAATTACCACAGTTTGGCCATGTTTACATATGTTCTACTTTGGAAATTAGATATCAATTTGCCGATAATGAGAATGTTTTATTGTTTCAAAATTTAATGAAGTACTGTGCTTTCTTTCAGTTAATATCTTTCTTGAAAGGCATTTAGCTGGGGGGGGGACTAATATTAAAAGTGATGAATATTTGGTAAGTCTTTCATTTCTGGAAGAACACTGTTGAAGAAAACTAGGAACATTAAGTCCTCAAAATTTTAGCTATTTGACTTTGGATATAGAATGATTTTTAAACTATTCAGTGAATCCATGTATAAAAGTAACTGGCATAATTTAAGCACAAATATAGTGTCATTATATCAAAAAGCTCTTACAAGAATAATGTTCCTTTTTCAAAAAGATGATCTAAAGTGGGGGGGGAAGGGAGGGAATTACCATGGGATATTTTTTTATAATCATGGAAAATGCTAATAAAAATTTAAAAATAAAAAAAAATAACATGATCCATTGCCGGGTGTGGAGGCACATGTGTTAATCCCAGCACTTGGGAGGCAGAGGTAGGAGGACTGCTCTTCAAGGCCACCTTGAGACTACATAAGCAATTCCAGGTCAGCCTGGTCTAGAATGAGACCCTACCCTAACCAACCCTTCCAACAAAAAAAAAAAATTAAACAAAACAAGAACCATTAGCTTAAGAGATGGAGTGGTTTAAGACACTTGATCCAGGAGTTGATACCTGGCATCCCCCCACCCCCAATTTATTTATTTACTAGAGAGAGTGAGCAATCAAACAAGCATGGGGACATCAGGGCCTCTAACCACTGTAAATGAACTCTTGACACATGGGCCACTGTGTATCTGGGCTCATGTGGGTACTACGGAACTAAACCTGGGTCTTTTGGCTTTGAAGGCAAGCACCTTAACCACTATGCCATCTCTCCAGCCCAACAATGATTTTTTTTTTTTTTTTTTGCCCCAGGCCCTGAGTTGGCACACATCTTTATATATACATATATATTTGATAGATAGACAGAATGAGTGCACCAGTGCCTCCAGCCACCGCAAATGAATTCTGGACGCTTGCGCCCGCTTGTACATCTGGCAAACATGGGTCCTGGGGAATCAAACCTGGGTACTTTGGCTTTGCAGGCCTTAACAGCTAAGCCATCAATAATGATATTCTTGCTAGAAGTCTTTTATGGTGAAGAACTAACAATAAGAAAGACTCTCTGTTAGCTAGGTTAATGCGTTTTATTTATTTATTTATTTGGTTTTTCGAGGTAGGGTCTCACTCTAGCCAAGGCTGCCCTGGAATTCACTATGGAGTCTCAGGGTGGCCTTGAACTCACGGTGATCCTCCTACCTCTGCCTCCCAAGTGCTAGGATTAAAGGCATGCACCACCACGCCCGGCTCTACACAGATCTATTTCTCAGATGACCCCATGTCCTATGAGGTGGGTATTCTTTTTTTTTTTTTTTTTTTTAAAAAAAAACAATACCTAGCACTCAACTTCCCTTTTTTAAAATTTTTTTTGTTCATTTTTATTTATTTATTTGAGAGAGCCCGGCCGGTTAGTGAATTTTAATTCAGCCAGGCTTTGAGGATACAACAACATGCCCAACCAGACAGATTATTCTATTGACACATACTCATTTCTATTGCAGATAATGTGCCATCTTGACAAATTATCAAGGCCATATCCAACTCGATCCATATCTGAATGCTGGAGTTATAGGTTACCATGTCCATTTTATATAATTATAGGGATTTATGCATAATAACCAAGCACACCACCATCTAAGATACTTGCCCAGCTCATGACAATGTTGGTGTTGAAATCTTTGCTATTACTCCAGATTAAGGCTAGTGGTATTTGTTAGCTACAAGCTACTTTGTTTTAATATATTCTGAGACAGGGTCTCACTATGTAATCATAGCTAGTCCTGAATTTAGGATCAACCTACATATGGCATAGGCCAGCTGAACAGGTTAAATTAATCCTAGGATTACAAAAATAAGAGCTACAAAGAGGTTATATCCATACCTGTACTTTTTCTTTTTCATTTTATTTTTTTTCTAAGATATGGTCTCACTCTAGCCCAGGCTGACCTGGAATTCACTCTGTAGCCCCAGGCTAGCCTCAAACTCATGTGCCACCATGCCCATATTCTTTTTCAATTTTGACAATTAAAAATGTGTTTACGGGCTGGAGAGATGGCTTAGCGGTTAAGTGCTTGCCTGTGAAGCCTAAGGACCCCGGTTCGAGGCTTGGTTCCCCAGGTCCCACGTTAGCCAAATGCACAAGGGGGCGCACGCATCTGGAGTTCGTTTGCAGAGGCTGGAAGCCCTGGCGCGCCCATTCCCTCTCTCTCCCTCTATCTGTCTTTCTCTCTGTGTTTGTCGCTCTCAAATAAATAAATTTTAAAAAAAATTAAAAAAAAATGTGTTTAGGGCCGGGCGTAATGGCACACACCTTTATTCCCAGTACTAGGGAGGCAGAGGTAGGAGGATCTCTGTGAGTTTGAGGCCTGGGGCTACAGAGTGAATTCCAGGTCAGCCTGGGCCAGAGTGAGACCCTACCTTGAAAAACCAAAAACAAAAAGCGTTGTGGGGAGGAAGGAAAAAGAATGGGTGCACCAGGGCCTTCAGCTGCTACAAATGAGCTTCAGATGTGTTCGCCTCTTGTATGCATTTGTGACATTTTGCTCTGTGTCACTGTGCATCTGGCTTATGTGGGACCTGAAGATTTGAATATGAGTTCTTAGGCTTCACAGGCAGGGACCCTAACCACTAAGCCATCACTCCAGCCCCTTTATAATTTTTATTACTTTTAAAAATATTCTATTTGGGGTCTGAAGAGATGGCTTAGCAGTTAAGGCGCTTGCCTGTAAAGCCAAAGAATCCCAGTTCTATTCTCCAGGACCCATGTAAGGCAGATGTATACAGGGGCGCATGCATCTGGAGTTTGTAGTGGCTGGTGGCCCTTGCATACCCATTCTGCACAAAAAAATAGGTCGGGCGTGGTGGTGCACACCGTTAATCCCAGGAATCAGGAGGCAGTCATCCTGTGATTACATAGTGAATTTCAGGTCGGCCAGGGATAGAGTGAGACCCTAGCTCAGAAAAAAAAAAATTTTTTTTAAATATTCAATTTATTTATTTGGGGAGGGGCAGATAGAGGAAGAGAGAATGGGTGCACCAGGGCCTTTAGCCACTGCAAATGAATTCCAGACCCATGTGCCCCCTTGTGCATCTGGCTTACATGGGTCCTGGAGAATCAAATGGGGTCCTTAGGCTTCACAGGCAAATGCCTTAACTACTAAGTCATTTCACTAGTCCTTCCCCTTTATTATTTTTAAAGCATCCTTTCCTGTGCACAGGAATCCCTGTCATACATTTACTTTTTCTTAGCGAATCAAGGTAATTCCTAAGAAAATTTAATATTAAGCTTTTCTTTTTTTTTGTAGCTGGAATCAGTAAGCTTGATGAGGGTATACCAAATCCTTATAGGAAGCAATTTCCAAACATTTGACTTTTCTGCTAAAGTGGGATGTGTATGATTCTCACTGAGTTACAGAAAATAAACATTCTGTAACTGTTGCTAAACAGCAAAATTCATCTCTTCCCAGTATCACTTTCTTTAGCTCTTCCCAAGTGACATAACTGTGTCAATATATACTAACCTGGTCTGAAAATCAGACTTCTGAGCATGACTGAGACACACAGTTATCTTCTATTCTGACAGCATACCTCTATGGTCAATTCGTTCAAGCTAGCAATGCAATAGCTATGATTCACAGTGGTCTGATTCTTACTCATTCTTCAAGACCCAATTCTGCAGAATAAGCCATTTCCAAACCTAGAACCTTTTCTGTGACTCACTCTGCCAATTTTTTCCTAGAATATAGTTCACTTCTAAGTGGCAAGAGAACATGGTTGACAAGTCTCAAGTAATTTAATATTCACCATACCGTTAAAATCACTCAAAAGACTGTATACAATGAAACACAGATTTCTGTATGTAAGCTATGAAAAGAAACATAAAGGTATATTGACTAACCACACAAACATCTGCTTGTTTACATGAACATGTTGGGCTGATTAATAACTCTAATTGAGACCGTAGTTTCTCATCATCACCAAGAACCTGGTTAAATTTCTTTACAAAATCTTGTGCTTTCCCAGGGTCAGGCAAATTCTCTATAAAACAAATAAACAAACAAAAAATATTGAAGAAAAAAGGCTACTAACTAAACTAAAACCGAATGACTTAAAAAATGTTCGTAAGCCATACTCACTTGCTATGGTCATCAGTTTCCCAAACATAGCAGAACAGTTAGCCTCTGACTGAAATTTAAAACAAGCAGAAGAACCAACAAGTCATTTGAACTAATTACTAATTCATTCCGCCTTACCTCCCTCCCTCTTCCTCCTTCCTTCCCTCCCTGTCTTCTCTTTGAGGCAGGTCTCACTAGTCCAGGCTGACCTGGCACTTACTCTGTAACCCAGACTGGCCACAAACTCATGGTGATCCACACTGCAGTTTCCCAAGTGCTAGGATTAAGGTGTGTACCACATCTGGTGACTGAGCTAGTAAACTTGTGTAAGAAAAATCCTTATCAATTAATGTACAATGTTCCATAGTTGGGTTTTTTTTTTTTTTTGACATAAGGTCTCACTGTAGCCCAGGCTACCTGGGACTCACTATGTAGTCTCCAGGTGGCCTCGAACTCACAGTGATCCTCCTGTCTGCCTGGGATTAAATGTGTGTGCCACCACACCTGGCTCTGTTCTGTAGTTCTTTTTATTTGGGTTTTTCGAGGTAGGGTTTCACTCTAGCCCTGGCTGACCTGGAATTCACTCTGTATTCTCAGAGTGGCCTCGAACTCCTGACGATCCTCCTACCTCTGCCTCTCAAGTGCTGGGATTAAAGGTGTATGTATGCCACCATACCCGGCTTCTGTCCCGTAGTTTAAAAAAAAAAAATTAATCATAATATAACCACTGGAAAATCATTTGCCACATGTATTTGTGAATGTGCATATACATATAGAGTAGCCATGATGAACTGTGTAACAGCAATAACAAACAAGACAAATAGTAGAAGAAAAGGAAATGTTAGCAAGAAAACATTCAGATTTAAAGATGAGCCAAGTGTGCTATGTGCCTGTTGTCTCAGTTATTCAGTGTCTATGGTAGCACAATTGCTTAACCAATGTCATGGCCAACCTGGGCAACTTAGCAAGATCCTGTCTCTTTCTGCATGTGTGTGCATGTAGAGGCCAGAGGTCAGCCTGTGTTATTCTCAGGTGTACCTTCTAGCCATTTATGAGATAGGGTCTTTGATTGGTCTAAAGCTCACCAAGTAGGCTAAACTGCCATGATAATGAACCCCAGAGATCCTCCTGTCTCCATGCTAACATTGGTATTACAGGCCAAGTACTGCCATGCCTGGAATTTTAAAGGAATACTAGGGATTTAAACTCAGGTCCTCCAATTTGGTATGCAAACATTTGACTAAATAAAACATCTCTTCAGCCCTGAGATACTCTCTCTTAAAAAGTAATTGCCCGGGAGTGGTGGCACACACCTTTAATCCCAGCACTCAGGAGGCAGAGGGAGGAGGATCTCTATGAGTTCAAGACTAATCTGAGACTACATAGTGAATTGCAGGTCAGCTGGTGCTATAGCAAGACCCTAACTCAAAAAAATAGAACAACAAAGCCGGGCATGGTGGTGCACACCTTTCATTCCAGCACTCAGAAGGCAGTGGTAGGAGGATTGCAGTGATTTCAAGGCCACCCTGAGGTTAGTGAATTCCAAATAAACATAGACTAGTGTGAGACCCTGCCTCAAAAAAACAACCAACCAACCAACCAACCAAACAAACAAACAAACAAAAAAACCCCAACCAGAAAAGATTCAATTTATCTGTTATATATAATTTTGAGATTTGATTTTATTTATTTGCAAATTGGGAAGAGCTCAGTGGTAGAGGCCCTGGGTTTCATCCTTATTACTGATCAAATATATATATATATGCATTTTTTTTTCAAGCCAGAAAATAATGTTTCCAGGCATGGTAACTCAATGTTCTATACTATCAGCATTCAGATGCCTAGTTATAAGGATCACTATGAGGCTGAGGCCATTCTGTGTTACAGTGAGCAAGGCCTCCTACACCTCCAAAATGAGAACCCTGAATCACAACACACAAAACAAACAAGGCAATTTATCTCGACAGCTATACAACCTACGGGCAACTTTCTTGAAATGCTTTTTCCTCTTCATTATATAGTACTATAGAAAAAGTGAATAGTGACTTGTAATCTATGAATGTAAACAAATAATGAACCTACTGCAGGCTGCTTGTGCAAATCCAACAGTTCACGTACATGACTCCGAAGCATGTTCTGACACTTCCACATTTCATTGAGAGCTCTGCAAATAGTTATAAATATGAGGTACTCAGAGATTAAAAGTGATTGCTAGCAAAGCCTACTGGCCTGGGTATGATTCCCCACCTAAAGCCAGATACACAAAGTGGCACATGCATCTGGAGTTCATCTGCAGTAGCAAGAGGCCTTGCTCTCTCTCACACAAATAAATTAAAAAATAAAACAAAACAAAAAACACTGCGCTGGAGATATGGCTTAGTCATTAAGGCGTTTGTCTGCAAAGCCAAAGGATGCCAGTTTGATTCCCCAGGACCCATGTAAGCCAGATGCACAGGGAGGGACATGAGTCTAGAGTTTGTCTGCAGTGGCTGGATGCCCTGAAGCACTCATTCTCTCTCTCTCTCTCTACTTTTCTCTCTCTCTCTCGAATAAAATATACATATCTTTTAAAAGAAAGAAATTTAATGAAGTATTTAGGAAATCATTCACTGGGCATCATAGCACTTGCCTATAATTCCAGTTTTCAAGACGCTAATGAATGGAAATCACCAGTCCAAATCTGACCTACATGGAGCATATAGTTGGTTCAAGTTTGGGCCAGGCTACATAGCAAGACCTTGTCTCAAAATAAAAAGAACCCACTTAGCAAATAAGTCATTTGAAGAGAAACTTACTTTACAGCATTTGGATCCAGGCTAGCATATAAATAATATAAGCATTTCATTCTCTCTTCTGTTTCCAGGTTGTGGGGAACAAGATATTGAGCAAAGATTTTCTCTACCAACAATCTATGGAAAATAAGCAAAAAAAGCCCACAATTACTTATACGAAGATACCATGCCAATGGTGAAAGTGATGTGCACACAAATAATGAAAAACTTCAGTATATCACTCTATGATCACTGCCTTTCTTTGGAAGATTTTCAATTGCTATTCTTACATTTACATAAATATACCATATCTACTGGTGGCCTTATTCTATAGGCTGTCATGAAATATTTGCTCTAGAATGCTTCCCTCTGGCTTATTTTTGGAGGCAAGGTCTCAAATTACAGCCTATGCTGGCTTGAAATTGTAGTCATCCTACCACCTCGGCCTCCCATGCACATGTGAACCCACTGTAACTGGCTACTTCTTAAAACATTATTGATTTGGGCAGGGGGAGTGAGGAGGAAAGGATAGTTTCATGTAGTCTAAACTGGGTTTGAGCTGAAGAGCAGCTAAGGCTAATCTTGAACATCTGATTCCCTTGCCTTAGCCTCCAAGGTGCTAGGATTATAGGCATGCAGTTCCACACCTAGCATTCCTAAATGTTATTCTTTTTTTTCCCCCAGGTAAAAACAAAAAAAGAACAGATGTTCTTTATCCAAATATATCCTTTTATTTTTTATGTTTTGTTTTTTTGAGGTAGGGTCTCACTCTAGCCCAAGCTGACCTGGAATTCACTATGGAGTCTCAGGCTGGCCTTGAATTCATGGCAAGCCTCCTACCTCTGCTTCCCAAGTGCTGGGAATAAAGGTGTGTGCCATCATGCATGGTAACCCCCTCCCTTTTAATATAAAACTGAAGTACATAGAAATAAAATTAAAAGGGAGGAATGAAAATTTGGTTTTGGGCTGCCTCACAACAATGACCACCTCTATTTCACTTCAAACTACTTTATAGTCTTGGAAATGAGTCTTATGTAAACACAGTATGTAATAAACATAGATAAATTAGAACTGCATTGTGAAAATTAAATATATATCTAAAAATGAAAAGCAGCTTTACTGACACATTAGACTCACTTGTCATCGATGCTGTTTTGATAATAAATGTGCAAAAGCTTATCCTTTATCCAGCTGACTTTCTCTGCAGCTTCCTTTCCTGCTTCACCATGAAGACAGTACTTCTTATAAAGTTGAGCCAGACCCATCATAGCTTCTTTCCTCACTCGCCACTGGAAAATATATTAGATGAGTAAGACACCAAGGGATTGCATGCATAGACATATCCACACAGAATGTCTTTTTCCGAAGCAGTAGCTTTATTAAATTGCTTTGAAACCTACTTTAAAACTGGGTGTGGTGGTGCATGTTTTTAATCCCAACATTCTGCAGGTAGAGGTAGGAGGAATTGTGAGGCAAAAACAAAATAAAAAACTACCACTTTGACTGTGTTGCTATTTGGGTGTTTTTTTTTTTTTTTTGATTGCATATTGCTAGATGACTTAGCATTTTCTATTTTCCCCAAAGCTCAGCAATAGTCAACACTACAGATTTCATTTAATTCTCTCCAAAAACATTGACGTGATTAATAGATAAAAAGCAAATTGGGGCTGGAGAGATGGCTTAGCGGCTAAGTGCATGCTTGTGAAGCCTAAGGACTCTGGTTCAAGGCTTGATTCCCCGGTACCCAAGCCAGCCAGATGCACAAGGTGGCACAGGCATCTGGAGTTTGTTTGCAGTAGCTGGAGGCCCTGGTGCACCCATTCTCTCTCTGCCTCTTTCTTCGTCTGATGCTCTCACATAAATAAACAAAACTTTTTTTTAAAAAAAAAAGCAAATTGGGTTGGAGAGATGGCTTAGCAGTTAAGCGCTTGCCTGTGAAGCCTAAGGACCCCGGTTCGAGGCTCCGTTCCCCAGGTCCCACGTTAGCCAGATGCACAAGGGGGTGCACGCGTCTGGAGTTGGTTTGCAGAGGCTGGAAGCCCTGGCGCGCCCATTCTCTCTCTCTCCCTCTATCTGTCTTTCTCTCTGTGTCTGTCACTCTCAAATAAATAAATAAATAATAATAATAAAAAAGCAAATTGTATATATACAAAGCCTTGTCATCTAGGTTTTTAGTTTATAGAGTTCCTAATAACAGCCCCATTGATGTTAACAAGGAATAAGAATGAAGGTTAGCACCAATAATGATGAAACAACAAAGTGGAAAAGAACCTTAGTGTACATGGTATGTGAATGACCTTATTGGTAGACTTAAAGAGGCAAATCAATTATCTAAGTATGTACTACTTGGCAGAAGACACTAGGATTTCTGGAGACTGGATGGGGAAATTTTTTTTTGCTTTTTCTAGGTAGGGTCTCACTATAGCTCAGGCTGACCTAGATCCTCCTACTTCTGCTTCCCAAGTGCTGGGAGGATCACTAAGAGATTGAGGCCACGCTGGACTACATAGTGAATTTCAGATAAGCCTGGACTAGAGCAAGACCGTACCTCAACCTCCTCCCACCCACAAATCTAAGTTGGGGGCTGCAAAAATGACTTATCGGTTAGGTCGCTTGCCGGGAAAGCCTAAAGTCCCATATATGGTAAAGCTGGATGCACAAGGTGGTGGGATGCATTAGTCCAGAGTTCATTTGCAGTGGCTAGAAGCCCTGGCATACCTATTTTTTCTCTCTTGCTCAAAAAAAAAAATAATAATAATAATAAATATTTTAAAAGAAATTCTGGGGGGCAGGTATTACTATGGGATATTTTTTATAATTATGGAAAATGTTAATAAAAATTGTGAAAATAAAAAATAAATAAATAAATTTTTTAAAAAAGAAATTCTAGGGCTGGAGAGATGGCTTAGCGGTTAAGTGCTTGCCTGTGAAGCCTAAGGACCCCAGTTCGAGGCTCGGTTCCCCAGGTCCCACGTTAGCCAGATGCACAAGGGGGCGCATGCGTCTGGAGTTCGTATGCAGTGGCTAGAAGCCCTGGTGCTCCCATTCTCTCTCTCTCTCCCTCTATTTGTCTTTCTCTCTGTGTCTGTCGCTCTCAAATAAAAAGTGAACAATTAAAAAAAAAAAAAAAAAAAAGAAATTCTAAGTAGTCTCTGGTTTAAGGTAAGTTGATAATGAATCCTATAATATGTACTTTATTCTTCTAGCACAATTTATTTGTCAGCCCCCACCAAAAAATGAAGCATAGTTCCTGTATGTCTTGGTTTAATAAGTATATTTTATTTATTCATTAATTTGAGAAAAAGAGAGAATGACAATGGGTGCACCAGGGGCTCCAGCCACATGTGCCCCTTGTGCATCTGGCTTATGTAGGCCCTAGAGAATCGAACTGGGGTCCTTTGGCACTGCAAGCAGATGCTTAACCACTAAGCAATCTCTCTAGCCTGGTTTAGTAATTTTTTTTAAGAGCAATGCTGGAAGTATCATAATATCTGATTTAATTATTTCAGAGAGAGAAAGAATGAGAATATGAATGAATGAATAAGAGAACATGAATATAAGCACAATAAAGGCCTCCAGCTGCTGTAAAAAAAAAAAAACCAAAAACCAAAAAACAAAACAGGGCTGGAGAGATGGCTTAGCGGTTAAGCGCTTGCCTGTGAAGCCTAAGGACCCCGGTTCGAGGCTCGGTTCCCCAGGTCCCACGTTAGCCAGATGCACAAGGGGGCGCACGCATCTGGAGTTCGTTTGCAGAGGCTGGAAGCCCTGGCGCGCCCATTCTCTCTCCCTCTATCTGTCTTTCTCTTTGTATCTGTCACTCTCAAATAAATAAATAAAAAATTAAAAAAATATTAAAAAAAAAAAAACTCCAGATGCATTTGCCACCTTGTGCATTTTGGCTTATGTGGGTCATGGGGACTTGAACCTGGGTCCTTTGGCTTTGTAGACAAATGCCTTAGCCACTAAACCATTTCTCCAGCCTGCAATGTTTTAGTAAACTATTTGTATCTTAAAAGTATTTTTATTTATTTGAGAGACAGAATGGGTGCGCCAGGGCCTCCAGCCAGTGCAAGTAATTCCAGGCACATGTGCCAAGTTGTGCAGCTGGCTTATGTGGGTCCTGGGGAATCGAACCGAGGTCCCTTGGATTTGTAGGCAAATGCTGTAACTGCTAAGCCATCTCCCTAGGCCTGTATCCTAATTTTTTTGTGTGTACTTGAAGAATCCATAACATTTAAAATAACTTTTATATATGAAATAGCTTTTATTGGACAACTTATCATCTACTTCAAACTTATGGAATTGTCATGATGTTTAAATACATGAAAAGTGGAAAGAGTAAAACAACAACAAAACAGTGGGGCATGAATCTGGAAATTCATTTCTTTTTTTTGGTTTTTCAAGGTAGAGTTTCACTCTAGGTCAGGCTCTCCTAGAATTAACTATGTAGTCTGGGGGGGGGGGGCCTCAAACTCGCAGCAATCCTACCACCTCTGCCTCCCAAGTGCTGAGACTAAAGTCATGTACCACTATGCCCAGCTTTTTTGGAAATTCATTTGTAATGACAAGAGGCCTTGTTGTGCCCATATACCATTCCCTCCCTTTCTTCTCTCCCAAATAAATCAATGAAATACTTGAAAGAGAAAGGAAGAAATGAGACAGAGGGAGGGAAGGAAGGAGGGAAATTGTTGAGTAACTGTTACTCTGGCCAGATTGTGCAGTTTCAGTTACAGTAAGTAATTCAGTCAGTTATTTGAAACAAACATTAACAGGAGGAACATTTTCTAAAAGAAAAAAAAATGGCAATAACCTTGGCTTTATTAAGTAATAAGTGAATGGGAAGGAGTGAGCAATGAAGTCACCTTTAGGTAGAGAGTCATTTCTATAGCACAGCAGGTTCCCAATAATGTCAAACAAAACAGCACACCATGAGAAAATGGCTGTTATACTGTTAGTAAGTAGATGCCAAAAAAGGCAGCCTTGCACACCTATCTCTTGCTTTAGGTTGATAATACTATCCCTTAACAACTGCTACAGCTGTTCTTGTTACTATTCCTTATCAATAAATGTTTCTACCTCCATCAAATGAAGGAAATAGCAAAATAAACTAAACTTACACACACTTCTGTTCTGATCTTAGCTTGGCATAGCATTATGGAAATATCATTTCCTTTAGAAGTCTCAAATACTTTAGTTCAATGAGTGACATCCAGCTAAGTTACACAAAATATGATTAAAAATAAATATACAGGGTTGGGGAAATGGCTTAGTGGTTAAGGCATTTGCTTGCAAAGCCTAAGTACCCTGGTTTGATTCCCCAGGACCCATGCAGGCCAGATGCACAGGGGGTGCACCTGTGGGGTGTATCTGGAGTTTGTCTGCAGGGGCTGGAGGCCCTGGTGCAGCAATTCTATCTGCCTCTTTCTCTCTTAAATAAATAAGTAAATAAATAAAAATATACACAATCAATTACTGTTTTCAAAATTAAGATGCTTGTAAAAAAATAAAAGTTTAAGTTATGTGTTATTTTACACTGGAAACTGAAATAAGAGAGAAACCTATTTCTAAAATATAAGAACTTCAGAATCCATACAGAAAATCAAAATGCTAATCTCAACACAGTAAATGAGGGAAGAACAAAAGTTCCTAGATCTGGGCTGCAGAGATGGCTTAGTGGTTAAGTGCTTGCCTGTGAAGCCTAAGAACACAGTTCAAGGCTTGATTCCCCAGGACCCACGTTAGCCAGATGCACAAGGGGGCTCATGTGTCTGGAGTTCATTTGCAGTGGCTGGAAGCCCTGGTGCGACCATTCTCTCTCTTTTTCTCTCTCTCTATCTGCCTCTTTCTCTGTCACTCTCAACTAAATTAAAAAAAAAAAAAAAAAAAGAACCACAACAACAAAAGAACAAAAGTTCCTAGATCTTACCCGCTTATCCAGTGTCCTTTCCCTGACAAAGCCAAGCAGCTGATCATTTACTAAGGCAAGGTCTCTTTTGGCAGCTGTTATGATAGTAACAATGACATCATGACGAATAGCTTCTTCTGGATCATGTGATCGAACCTTCAAATATTCTGTAATAAAAAAAAAAAACACATCAAGCTAATGTTTGCTATGTAATTTGTCAAGATTCACAATGACAGAAAACTATAGTTTAACTTTTGCCCAAATGAAACAATGTTTGTAAAACATGGCATGAATTACAAGCTTTTTTTTTTTTGTTTTTTGAGGCAGAATCTCACTCTAGCTTAGGCTGACCTGCAATTCACTATGTAATCTCTCTCAGGGAGGCTTCAAACTCACAGTTATCATCCCACCTCTGCGTCCCGAGTGCTAAGATTAAAGGAGTGTGCCACCATGCCCGGCAAATCTTTTTTAAGATAGCAATAAGTACTCTCTAATAGTCATGATGCTGTATAACACATCTATAAAATGTGTGTGTGAGTGTGTGCGCTCTAGAGTCACATGGCATTCAATCAATAGAGAATTGAACCAGGGCCAGTGGGCAATGCAAGCAAGCACCTTTAAACTCTGAGGCATCTCTCCAAACCCCAGCATAACATCTTTTTTTGTTTGTTTGCTTTTGTTTTTACAAGGTAGGCTCTCATTCTAATCCAGCCTGATTTAGAACTCACTCTGTAGTCCCAGACTGTACCTACAGGGATTAAAGACATGCATCACAATGCCTGACCTATAAAACACACCTTAATAAATAAATAGATAATGTATTTAGGTGAAAGGTCAAATGACAACACAGTACATAATTTATATATTTAAAACCTTGTTGTTAAATTAAAAAGATTAAAAACATTAAAAATGGGATGAGAGAAATGGCTTAGCAGTTAAACTGCTAGGCTGAGAAGCCTAAGGACTCATGTTTTACTCTCCAGGTCTCATGTTAGCCAGATGCACAGTGACAAAAATGTGCCAAGGTCATACATATGCACAAGGGGGCAAACATGTCTGGAGTTCAACTGCAGTGGCTGGAATACCCTGGCACACCAATTCTTTCTTACTTTTACTCTCTTGCATAAATTAAAAATACACACATCTAGAATCCATTCACAGTGGCTAGGGGCCCTTATGCACCCATTCTCATTTCTCTTTCTCTTCTCTCTCTACCGGGCATGGTGGTGAACACTTTCAATCCTAACAGGAGGATGGCTATGAGTTTGAGACTACATAGTGAACTCCAGGTCAGCCTGGGCTAGAGCAAGATGCTACCAAAAAAAAAAAAAAAAAAAAAAAAAAAGTTGGGCATGGTGGCACGTGCCTTTAATCCCAGCACTCAGAGGCAGAGGTAGGAGGATCACCATGAGTTCAAGGCCACCTGGAGACTCCACAGTGAATTCAAGGTCAGCCTGAGCTAGAGTGAGATGCCACCTCCAAAAAAAAACCCTCATAAAGTAGATGACAGGCTTAGGTTTATATATAAATTACATAAAACTCAGAATATAACCTTGAAAAGTACATAGATGGTTAAATGTGGTATAAGCAGGAAGGCATCAAGGGCCTGAGAATGAGAGTTCTAGAACCAATGTAAACAGCTTGGCATGGTGATACTTGTCTGTAACCCTAGTCCAGTGGGAGCAGAGATGAACAGTGGGGGCTTGTGAATCACAATCTCTAGCGTCAGTAAAAACTCCGTTGGAAGGGAAAAAAAAAAACAGGTGGATAAGTAGCCACAGATAAGTGAAGTGTACTGAGTACCATATCAATACATACTTGTACATATAGCAAACACATACACAAAAATAAATAAATAAAAGATAGCTCATGGATAATTTATAATACAAACTAAATCAAAAGAATAAAGTATTATTTTTTGTGTTTCTAATAATCAGCAGCATTTTGAGAAATGTCTTTTTATTGGCAACTACCAAACATGTATGTGTAAGTACTTTTAGTGAATAACACAAAATTCTACTCTAATCTAGAAATAACATTTTCTACTCATGACTTGATGTTACTTTGTTTACTAATGTGGGCATGATCTGTGCTCAAATTGGATGCTATAAGGAACACTTATCTCTTCAAGTACGACTTTAAAAGTATCGCAAATGATGAAAACATGAGTATTTCAACTGCAATTTTATTTTGTAAAAATGAAGTAATTTCTTCCTGGGCACGGTAATACATGCCTTTAATCCCAGTACTATGGAGGTAGAAGGATGGTCATGGGCTTAAGAACATGGGATTACAGCATGAGTTACAAGACAGGCTAGGTGAAAGACCCTACCTTGAAAATCAAACAAAAATTATTTCCTAGTTAGAAAAAGTAGACAATAAACTATGCACAGGATCAAATCCTACCCAGAACTGTTTTTGGGCTTATTGTGTATAATAAACTAGGTAACTTACCTGTGAGATCTTTGGCTAAATCTGGGTGATTCATTAAACAGTGACTGGCAAATTTCACACTTTCTAATCTCACAGGAACATGAATGTCATTAAATCTAAATAGAAAAAGATAACTAAATATTAATTCAAATATTTTTCAATGTAACTATATCAAACACATAAGCAATAGTTACTGTTTAGCAAACATGTTTATAGTAATAGAGTTAATGTGTTCTGTGGAAAAATGTGAAGCATAAGGATACACACCTTGTTTCAAACAGAGTATTTGCCATGCTAAAACAAGCAAAAAGCAGCACAAACACATTCCTCAAATCAACTACCCATTTTGTACACTGAAAGATGAAAGCTTAAAATTATGCTATAAAAGAAAGTATTCCAAATAGGTATGCTTGACAGGAAGGATTAAGAGAATCTGAGTTATAAAAAGAACTCATTTCAAAGTGGGTTGCATAGAATGTGAGCCACACAGCTTCATTACAAAGTTGCATCTAGACAGGATCAGCATGTATTAATATGCTCTTTTTTTTGGGGGGGGATTGATTTTCCCCCTCAAGGTAGGGTCTCACTCTAGCCCAGGCTGAATTGTAACTCACTATGTAGTCTCAGGCTGGCCTTGAATTTACAGTTAATCTACCTCTGCTGGGATTAAAGATGTGGAAGTGTGACCAGCAGAGGGGACAGGGAGAATATGAATGGGCAGGGAGAATATGAATGGGCAAACCAGGGTCTCTAGCTGTTGCAATAAACTCAAGATGCATGTGCTACTTCGTACATCTGGCTTTTGACATGCCTGCCTAAAATGGTCTAATTTTCCAGTTTAAAAATTCTATAAAATATGAAACATAACATGCAGAGAATGAGCCCATTTTTCTTTTATTTCTGCAAATAAACAGAAGTGTTTTTTTAAACTGGGTGTGGTGGTGCACGCCTTTAATCCCAGCATTACAGAGTAAACTCGAGGTCAGTCTAGACTAAAGTGAAAACCTACCCCAGAAACAATTTTTTTTTTTTTTTGCTTTTTTGAGGTAGGGTCTCACTCTAGCCCAGGCTAACCTGGAATTCACTATGGAGTCTCAGGGTGGCCTCGAACTCACGGCAATCCTCCTACCTCTGCCTCCCAAGTGCTAGGATTAAAGGCGTGCACCACCAGGCCCAGCTGAAACAAAAAATTTTAAAAGCTGGGCGAGGTGGAGCAGGCCTTTAATCCCAGCACTCGAGGGGGAGAGGTAAAGAGGATCGCCATGAGTTGGAGGGCACCTTGAGATGACAGACATAGCGTATTACAGTCAACCTGGACTAAGAGTGAGACCCTACCTTGAAAAACCAAAAACAAACAAGAAATAATAATAATAAAATAAAAATAAATAAATTTATTTATTTATTTGAGGGGGGCAGACAGAGGTAGATAGAATGGGCATGCAGAGCCTCTAGCCACTGCAAATGAATTCCAGATGTATGTGCCACCTGTGTGTGTGGCTTATGTGGGTACTGGGTAGGTAAACCTGGGTCCTTAGGCTTTGCAGCAAGCAGCTTAACCATTAAGCCACCTCTTTGGCCCCTAAAAATATTTTTTGCAGAGCATGGCGGCATACATCTTTAATCCCAGTACTCAGGAGGAAGATTGGCTGTGAGTTCAAGGACAGCCTGAGACCACATAGTGAATTCAAAGTCATTCTGGTCTAGTATGAGACCCTATCTTGAATAACAAAACAAAACAACAACAAAAACAATGGGATTAAATAAAACTGGACGTGGTGGCGCACACTTTTAATCCTAGTGATAGGGAGGCAAAGGTAGGAGGATCACCATGAGTTCGAGGTCACCCTGAGACTACATAGTGAATTCCAGGTAAACCTAGGCCATAGTGATACCCTCTTGAAAAAGCAAAAGAAAATAATTATAATAATGGGATGAAGACATGGCTTAACAGTTATGGTGCTTGCCTGAAAACCCTACGGTCCCAAGGTTTGACTCCCCAGTATACATGTAAGCCAAATTCACAAGGTGGTACAAGTGTCTGGGGTTCATTTGCGTTAGCATGCTCATTCTCTCTCTACTCCATCAAATAAATAAATAAATAGGACTGGAGGGATGGCTTAGTGGTTAATCTACCTCTCCTGGGATTAAAGGTGTGGAATAGTATGACCAGCAGAAGGGGCACACTGCTCTGTGAAGTCTAAGGAACCATGTTTGACTCCCCAGATCCACATAAGACAGACACAAAAAGGTGAGGCAAGAGCAAGGTCACACATGCCCACTAAGTGGCAAAACTATCTGGAATTCGATAGCATTTGCTGAGGTCCTGGTATGCAAACTCACTCACTCTCTCTTGCTCCTAAAAAATTAAATAAGTAAAAAAGAAAACAAAAAAGACTTCACTCCTGTCAGTGCAGTTACAATTGCATACATGTCACTCACTCCTCTCCCATACTAATGTAGTCTGAAGCTGAAGTACAGATCATTATTAAAGTATGTGCTTAACATGTTCAAGGCCCTAACTAAAATCTCCATTAGCACGGGTAGGTGAAAACGTGGTATTTTTAAATACAAGCAAAATTTCCCATCTTTGAAATGATCCCATAATAAAGAAGTTATTCAATATATTATTTTAAAAATTTTGGACTGGAAAGTTGGCTTAGCAGTTAAGCGCTTGCCTGTGAAGCCTAAGGACCCCGGTTCGAGGCTTGATTCCCCAGGACCCACGTTAGCCAGATGCACAAGGGGGCTCACGTGTCTGGAGTTCGTTTGCAGTGGCTGGAAGCCCTGGTGCGCCCATTCTCTCTCTTGCTCTCTGCCTCTTTCTCTCTCTCTCTGTCACTCTCAAATAAAAAAATAAAAATAAACAACAAAAAAAATTTAATTCACTATTTGAGAGACAGTGTACGTGTGAGGGGGGAAGAGAATGAAAATGAATATGGGTGCACCAGGGCTGATTGCTGCTGCAAACAAACTTCCATGTGCTACTTTGTGTATCTGGCTTCACAGGAATACTAAGGAATTGAACCCAAGTTGGCAGGTATTGCAGCAAATGCTTTTCACTGTTCAGCCATTTCCCAAACCCCTTAAAAAAATTTTTTTTTTTTTTTTTGGATTTTTTAAGGTAGGGTCTCACTGTAGCCCAGGCTGACCTGGAATTCACTATGGAGTCTCAGGGTGGCCTCGAACTCACAGCAATCCTCCTACCTCTGCCTCCCAAGTACTGGGATTAAAGGCGTGTGCCACCACACCCGGCAGGCTAAGAAATTCTTAATATCTACTGGCCACCTATTTTCTAATCTAGACATAGTCTTAATTTTTTTTTCCTTTGAGATAGGCTGAACTGGAATCCACAGTGTATTCTCAGGGTGGCCTTGAACTCAGAGCGATCCTCCTACCTCTGCCTCCTGAGTGCTGGGATTCAAGGTGACAACTGGCTCTTGTGTGTGTGTGTTTGTTTTTAAAGGCAAGCCCAACGACTGGCCCTTTGTTTTTTTTAATACGGCAATGAGAGAACATGCGCCAAGGCCTCCAGTCACGGAAACCGAACTCCAGATGTCTACTCCTCCTTGTGCACATGTGCAAACTTGAATGCTTGCATCACTCTGTATCTGGCTTACATGAGACCTGGAGAGTGGAACATGAATCCTTATGTTTTTCAGGCAAGTGCCTTAACCTCTAAACCATCACTCCAGCCCATAATCTTCATATTCTGATTTTTGAAAAAAAAAAACAAACAACTTTTTATTCACTTATTTGCAAGCAGAGAGAGAGAGAGAAGAGTCAGACAAGAGAATGGGCGTGTCAGGGCTTCCAGTGGTTGCAAACGAACTCTAAACACAAGTGCTTCTTTGTGCATCTGGTTTTGCATGGGGAACCAAATGTGACTTCTTTGGCTTTGCAGGCAAGTGCCGTATCTGCTAAACCATTTTTCCAGTTCCCTTCATATATATATATATATATATATATATATATATATATATATATATATATATATATATATATATATATTTTTTTTTTATTTGAGAGCGACAGACACAGAGAGAAAGACAGATAGAGGGAGAGAGAGAGAATGGGCGCGCCAGGGCTTCCAGCCTCTGCAAACGAACTCCAGACGCATGCGCCCCCTTGTGCATCTGACTAACGTGGGACCTGGGGAACCGAGCCTTGAACCGGGGTCCTTAGGCTTCACAGGCAAGCGCTTAACCACTCAGCCATCTCTCCAGCCCTCCCTTCATATTTTAATAAAATCTTTGATTTAGGATCTGTGATTTTATATGTCACAAAAATTAAACATTATTTATGAGCACATAAACTGGAATTAATCAAAATACTTAATACTCTAAGAAAAATAATATTCAATAGACAGAAATTCTTAGTGTCTATGAATTAGAGCCATATCACCAGGGTTAGCAGTGTTCACTAAATTATGTTAAAAAAAATTTTTTTTACAAGGTCAAGTCTCAATCTAGCCCAGGGCAATCAAGAACTCACTCTCTGTAGTAGCCAGGATAGCCTTGAACTCAGTGATCCTCCTACTTCTACCTACTATGTACTAGGATTAAAGATGTACACAATTGCCATAAGTTCAAGAATACCCTGAGACTACATGTGAATTCTAGCTCAGCCTGGACTAGAGTGAGACCCTACATTGAAAACCAAAAAAAAAACATAAAAAAATAAAAAATAAAAAGATGTACACAATCACACCTGCATAGTAAGTGAAGAAAACTATTATGGCTGACTTTTTTTTTTAAATTTTTTGTTTATTTTAATTTATTTATTTGAGAGTGACAAAGAGAAAGAGAGAGAGAGGGAGAGAGAGAGAGAAAGAGGCATATATAGAGAGAGAATGGGCACGCCAGGGCCTCCAGCCGCTGCAAACAAATTCCAGATGTGTGTGCATGCTTGTGGATCTGGCTAACATGGGTCCTGAGGAATGGAGCCTTGAACCGGGGTCCTTAGGCTCCACAGGCAAGCGCTGAACCATCTCTCCAGCCCCTGAATCTGTTTTTATATATAACCCAGTTTAAAAAAAATTGCAAAAAAAAAAACCAAAAAAAAATTGCATTTTTTTTTCCTGCTCAAATGAGTTGCAATAAATAATGACACTTACTATCACTCGGATAGTGAATTCCTTTTTTGTATGCCTGGTTAGGTATAAGGGCTTAGAATAGAAGCCTCTATTTTAAACAGGGTAGGAGGATCACTCTCAGTTCAAGGCCAGCCTGGGATTAGAATTCCATGTCAGCCTGGGCTAGAGCAAGACCTTGCCTCAAAAAAGCATTAACAGGGCTGGAGAGATATTTTGTGGTTAAGGTGCTTACCTACAAAGCCAATGGACCCAGGTCCGATTCCCCAGAACCAACATAAGCCGTATGCAGAAGGTGGCACCTGTGTTTGAAGTTTGTTTGCAGAGGCTGAAGTCGGCCTGGGTGTGCCCAATCTCTCATAAATAAATTAAAATTAAATAAAGGCATGTGCCACCAGGCCTGGTTACAGACTATTTAGGAAAAAACAAAACAAAACACAAAACAAACGACGGGTGTGGTGGTACACGCCTTTAAGCCCAGTGCTTGAGAGGTAGAGGTATAGGAAAATCTCTGTGAGATGGAGGCCCTCCTGATACTACATAGTGAATTCCAGATCAGCCTGAGCTAGACTGAGACTCTACCATGAAAAACCAAATAAGCCAATGGGTACAATTGTGGCACATCTGTTATGGGGGAAAACAACTGCCCTCTAATTTGACCGTAGGCCCGCTCCATGGGAGGAAATACATCTTTGATACTGAAAACCTAAAGCAGTGGTAGTCATGAGCCCTAGCGGTGTAATGTGTCTTGCTGTCTGGCTGAAAGTATATAGTATGCTCACTAAACTGCCCTTTATGCACTTCCCTTAATGCTCATACCCGTATATATTAATGCTACTCTCACTTTTGGCTAGAGACCTTCTCTTTTCAGATGGCAGTGACCTTGGGATGACTCAGAAGGCACCATGGTGCTGCGAAGTCTTAAGAGGAGTGCTCAGCACTGAAACATCTCTATCACACTTTCCAAGGCACAGGGTCTATTGTGGAAGAGGTGGCAGAAAGAATCTAAGAGCCAAGGGAAGGGTAGAACTTCATACAATGTGTGCCTCCAGACACAAAATGGCCTGGGTATCCATGAATTCACAGTGCCTGACACTACCTACACAAGACCATTATAATAGGAGGAAAAGATCATGACATCAAAACAGAGACTGATTGAGAGGGGGAGGGATATGATGGAGAGTGGAGTTTCAAAGGGGGAAAGTAGGGAGAGGGAGGGAATTACCATAGGATATTGTTTATAATCATGGAAGTTGTCAAAAAAAAAAAAAAGCATCCTGCAATTTATTCTACAAGGAGCTAACAAAGATCCATTTCAAGTAGGCCATGGTAGCTCGTGCCTTTAATCCCAGTACTTGGGAGGCTGAGGTATGAGGATTGCTATGATGTTGAGGCTAGCCTAAGACTACATAGTGAATTCCAGGTCAGCCTAAGCTAGAGTGAGACCCTATTAAGAAAAAAAAAAAAAAAAAAAAAAAAAAGATACATTACAATTTTGGTAAGTAATTCAGGTGGATCCTGCTGAATTGAGTCCATAATATTTGATGCTCTTACCGGCCAAGAAAACACTGCCAAAGAGGACGATTCTGTGTGGCCAAATCAGAATCCTTAGACCCAAACAATTTAGCAAGTAGTCGAACCACAGCTAACCGTTCTTCTCCATCATTGCTCTGTGAAGGGACAAAAAACAAAGGTATTTTGAGCTTTATTATGCACAATCTACTTTGCAAAAACAAACAAAAAAAAGTGTTGGGATTTTTCCATACTTGGGGGTACACACCTGTAATTCCACAACTTGGGAGGCAGAGGTAGGCAATTTGAGGCTACCCTGACCTGACACTACACAGTTAATTCCAGGGCATCCTTGGCTAGAATGATACTCTACCTTGAAAAACAACCAACCAAAGGGGGGGGGGGGGAGACAGAGACAGCCACTATGCCTGGTAATTTTAAAAAAAAAGAACCAATAATTGGTATAAAAACTGTTTTAATGGAAATTACTTGAAAAACAGGGTGTTTTTTTTTGTTTTTTGTTTTTTTTTAAATACTGTGATAACTAAAAGCAACTGCTATTTTTTGGGGGGGTGGGGGGGAGGGGAGTTCTCAGATATGCTCTCACTCTAACCACAGCAGAACTGGAATTCACTATTCTCAGGCCAACCTTGAATTCAATGCAATCCTCCTACCTCTGCCTCTTGAGTGCTGGGATTACAGACGTGTGCCACTATGCTCAGGGAAAGTGCTAATTTTAGAGGTTCAAATACAGAAACAAAGAACATACTCAATAAGTAAATCTTTGTGGGAAAAATAAACATAAACACAAAGACCATGGGATATCACAAAAACTTTAGATTTAAAAATTCATTCGAGACAGGCGTGGTGGTGCATGCCTTTATTTCGAGCTCTCAGGAGGCAGAGGTAGGAGGATCACTGTGCCACCCTGAGACTCCATAGTGAATTCCAGGTCAGCCAGGGCTAGAGTGAGACCCTACCTCGAAAAACCAAAAAAAAACCCAAAATTCACTCATCTGGGCTTGAGGGATGGCTTAGCAGTTAAGGCGTTGCTTGCAAAGCCAAAGGACCCAGATTCAATTCCCCAGGACCCACGCTAACCGGATACACAAGGGGGTGCAAGCATCTGGAGTTCATTTGCAGTGGCTAGAAGCCCTGACGTGCCCATTCCCTCCCTTCCTCCCTCCCTCCCTCCCTCCCTCCCTCCCTCCCTCTCTCTCGCTGTCAAATAAATGAATAAATAAATAAAAATAACATATTAAAAAAACTTTCACTCCTTTGCTGGAGGTGGTGGCACATGCCTTTAATCATCAACTTAGTAGGACGAGGTGGGAGTTTTCACTGTGAATTCAAGGCCACTGTGAGACTACATAGTGAATTCCAGGTCAGTCTCAGCTAGAGTGGAACCCTACCTTGAAAACAACACAAAACAAAACAAACAACAAAAAAAGCAGGCTGGAGAGATGGTTTAGCGGTTAAGGCATTTGCCTGCAAAGCCAAAGGACCCTGGTTCAATTCCCCAGGACTCATGTTAGCCAGATGCACAAGGGGGCACATATATCTGGGGTTCATTTGCAGTGGCTGCAGGCCCTGGTGCACCCATTCTCTACCTTTTTTTCTGTCAAATAAACAAAAATATTAAAAAAAAAAAAAAACCATACACACAAAACAAAACAAAATTCACTCATTCATGCCAGGCAAGGTTGTTGATGTTTTTAGTCCCAGCAGTTGGGAGGATGACATAGAACACCACCATAAGAATAAAGGCATTCTAGGTCACTCTAGGAAGATTAAAACTCTTCCTCAACTAAATAAACAAACAAATGAATTTCAGTCATTCATTGTTTAAAATTAGAAAATTTTCAATGACATTTAGTATTTTACTCTTAGAAATAATTTGGATAATAATAATATGGATATACCTTTAGGCTATTGCTAAAATAAACTCCTTAATTAAAAACTAAAACAGGCTGGAGAGATGGCTTTAGTGATTAAGGTGCTTGCCTGCAAAGCCTAAGGAACCAGGTTCGACTCCAAAGAACCCACGCAAGCCAGATGCACATGGTGGTGCATGCATATGGAGTTCATTTGCTGTGGCTTGAGGCCCTGGTGCGCCTATTCTCTCTGCCTATCTGTGTCTCAAAGAAATAAAATCAAAATAAAATAAAGGGGGCTGCAGAGATGGCTCAGAGGTGAAGGACCTTCCCTACAAAGCCTAATTACTCTGGTTTGATTCCCCAGTACCTATGTAAAGCCAAATGACAAAGTGGTACATACATCTGGTGTTCGTTTCCAGTAGTTAGAGGCTCTGGTTTGCTCATATTCTCTCTCTTTATCCTGTCTCCCAGCTTACAAATAAATTAAATAATAAAAATAATAATAAAGGTTTCTAGGTTTATCCTATGGAAAAAGTATCTTATTGAAGCAGGGTCTCTTGCAGCCCAGACAGGTTTTGAGTGGATTTTAAGTATGCATCACCAGGCTAAGCTTTCATAGGCAAATTCTTACTGGTATTATAACCTTTGTGTAATAATGAATAATTATTATAAATACCAGTGAACACAAATATACA
Source organism: Jaculus jaculus (assembly GCF_020740685.1). Classification (NCBI taxonomy): domain Eukaryota; kingdom Metazoa; phylum Chordata; class Mammalia; order Rodentia; family Dipodidae; genus Jaculus; species Jaculus jaculus. The sequence continues at coordinate 25,130,048 of NC_059112.1, read as the reverse complement.
CATAATTTAAGTCTGGACAAAATATTTCAATTTTATATTTTTATCTAAAAAATGAAAAATGCCAGGCATGGTGGCACAAGCCATTAATCAAATCACTTGGGATGGTGAGGCAGGACTATCGCTGTGAATCTGAGGCCACCACGACACGACAGGGTGAATTCCAGCCTGGGCTACACTGACACCTATGTCTAAAAACAAAAGGAAAGAAACAAACAAAAAAAATAAAAATAAAAAGGGGGGCTTGAGAGATGGCTTAGTGGTTAAGGAGCTTGCCTGCAAAGCCGGAGGACTTATATTCAACTCTGTAGGTTGCACGTAAGCCAGACAGTGATGCAAGTACACAATGCTGCACATGAGCACAAGGGGACGCATGTGTCTGGATTTCACTTTCCGTGGCTGGAGGCCTTGGCACACCAATACTCTCTCATAAGAAAATAAAAGATAAAAACAAACAACAAACAACAACAAAAAACAGGCATGGTGGTGCATGCCTTTACTCCCAGCCCTTGGGAGGCAGAGGTAAAAGGATCGCTATGGCTGTGAGTTCGAAGCCACCCTGAGATTACATAGTGATTCCAGGTCAGCCTAAGCTAGAGTGAAACCCTACCTTGGGGGGAGAGGGTGACACACAAACAACAACAACAACAACAACAACAACAAAAACAGACCAGTCTGTTGGGCTTGCCTCAAAAAATAACAAAATATATAAACCAACCAGGTACAGTATACGTTGTAATGTTAGCAGAAAGCAGGACCTCAAGGCCAATCTGGGCTACAATAAAACTGTACTCTAAAAAACACAATCAAAACAAACAAACAAAACCCCACATTAAATCCTGTAATGACAGTGTTAACTAAAAGCAAGCAAGGACTACATAGATAGCTTAGTGGTTACAACATTTCCCTGCAAAGCAAAGGACCCAGGTTCAACTCCCCAGGACCCATATAAGCCAGATGCAGAAGGTGACACATATGATTTTGTTTAAGTGGCTGGAAGCCATGGTGTGCCCATTTCCTCTATTATGTCTCTCTCTCAAATAAAAATAAATAAATAAATAAAAGCAAATGATGGCTGCAGAAATGGCTAAGTGTGTTCAGACACTTGTTTGCAGAGCATTAACTACTTGAATCCCTAGTACCCATAAAAGGCCAGATGCACAAAGAGGCAAAGGCATCGGGAATTTGTTTGCAGTTGCCAGAGGCCCATGCATGCCCAGGTACTCACTGATTACAAATAAATAAAATTTAAGTATTTATTTGCATGTGAAGCCTAAGGTTCAAGGCTCAATTCCCCAGGACCCATGTTAGCCAGATGCACAAGGGGATGCTCGCATCTGGGGTTTGTTTGCAGTGGCTGGAGGGCCTGGCACGCCCATTCTCTCTCGTGGGCTCTCTCTCTGGCTCTTTCTCTCTCTGTCTGTTGCTCTCAAACAAATAAAAATTTTTTAAAAATCCGATAGAAAATGTTTCTCAAGGGCTAGAGAGATGGCTGTGATGCCTAAGGACCCAAGTTGGATTCCCCAGGACCCACATAAGCCAGATGAACAAGATGAAGCATACATCTGGAGTTCATTGGCAGTAGCTGGAGGCCCTGATATACGGGTTTTCCCATTTTCTCTCTCTCCCTTTCAAATAAATAAATAATGTGTTTAAAAAAACAAAAAAAAGAAGCTGGGTGTGGTGGCACAAGCCTTTAATCCCAGCACTCGGGAGGCACAGGTAGGAGGATCGCCGAGAATTCGAGGCCACCCTGAGACTTCATAGTGAATTTCAGGTCAGCCTGGGCTACAGTGAAACCCTACCTTGGAAAACCAAAAAAATAATAGTAATAATAAAAGTCTCTCAAAAAGCATAGGGTCTTCTGTGCTGGAGGTCATCAATATAATCCTTTCCAGATCATTCATGTTTATGGCAGCTCTATTCGCAGTAGCTTAGAAATGCAACCAGCCTAGAAGATGTAATGAAGATGTAGTACATTTACATAATGGAATTCTATTCAGTGGTTAAAAAAGTGTCAAATTATGCAATCTAAAGGGAAATGAATAAATCTGGAAAGGATTATACTAAGTGAGGTAACCCAGGCCCAGAAACCCAAATGCCACATATTCTCACCCACTTACGGATCCTAGCTACAAATATTTATACTTGTATGTGTGTTGGAGTAAAACTCAGTTGCAAAGGCCAGTAACCTAAGAAAGGGGCTATAGGGGAGGACTGAAGGAGATGGTATAGTATATATGTAAGTAGATGAACAGATTACTGGGGTTGGAATTGCGTAAGTGAGGTCAAGGGAACAGACTGTGTAAAATAAGGGTGAGGGGAGAGTTAATTAAAAATTTTAAGATGTTACAAATAAGACATATGGAGCTGCAGAGATGGCTTAGCAGTTAAGCAGTTAAGGCACGTGCCATCTGGAATTCATTTTAGTGGCTGTAGGCCCTGGCATGCCCTTTCTCTCTCTTTTTTGTGTCTGCCTATCTGTCTCTCAATAAAATATATTTAAGATACCTAAGCTATATGGAAAACTACTTAATAGACAATGATATACCCAAAAGCAATAGATTACTAGAAAAATTTCATAGCCAGGCCTGGTGGTGCATGCCTTTAATCCCAGCACTTGGGAGGCAGAGGTAGGAGGATTGCTATGAGGAATTCGAGGCCACCCTGAAACTATATAGTGAATTGCAGGTCAGCCTGGACTAGAGTGAAACCCTACATCAAAAACAACAACAAGCCAGGCGTGGTGGCGCACGCCTTTAATCCCAGCACTCGGGAGGCAGAGGTGGGAGGATTGCCGTGAGTTCGAGGCCACCCTGAGACTCCATAGTGAATTCCAGGTCAGCCTGGGCTACAGTGAGACCCTACCTCCAACCCCCCCCCAAAAAACAACAATAAAAATGCAGGTGTGGTGGTGCACGCCTTTATTTCCAGCACTTGTGAGGTCTATAGAGAGGTAGGAGGGTTGCTGTGAGTTTGAGGCCACCATTAGAATACCTATTGAATTCCAGCACAGCCCAAGCTAGAATGAGACCCTACCTCAAAAAATAAAAAAAATTAAAAAACAAACAAACAGAAAAATAACCTCCCCCCCCCCAAAAAAAAAGAAAGACAAGAAATATTTCAGTGCTAGGGATGGGATAACTTCCAATAACATGTTAGCCAAAGAGGTCCCTGATGACCCAAAAACATTACAGGATATTGCCAAGACTCATGGTTTTCTATCAGAAATAGATTGTAAGACCCTACTATTGATTGAAGACTCCAAATGCTTTGACTGCAAGGTCACTGAGCAATCAAGCTGGAGCTGAAAACCACCCCCTATACACCAACTGACACAAAGCAAGAAAAGGCTATGTTGCATGCAGCTTTATGGGAGCGAGAAGTTACCAGTGTTGATAACAGTGGATACTGCAAGCCTTAAGTTTGGCCACATAGGCCAAATGACCCAAACAGGTACAATACTGACATGTCTTGTTACGGGGGAATACAACCACTCTATCATTAAACTGGAGGCCCACTACACAGGAAGGTATACATTGCTGGTACTAAAAACCTCATCAAATGCTTATGGTGGGAGGTCTTGTAACCTAGGAAGGTAATGCCTACTCTTGTTTGGCAAAATGCATATATTATGCTCACCACACTGCCCTGCAAGCAGTATATACTTAATGTTCATATTCATATATTAATGCTAATCCCACTTCTGGTTAGAGAAGCTTCTCTTTTCAGATGGCGGTGACCACTGGGATGACTCAGAAGACACCACAGTGTTAAGAAGAAGTGACAGGAGTGTTCAGCACTGTGACAGCTCTATCACACCCTCAAGGCTCAGGGTCCATTATGGAAGAGGTGGCAGAAAGAATGTAAGATCAAAAGATGAGTAAGAGTGCGCTCTCCCAGACATGAAACGTCCTGGATATCCATTACCTCACAGTGCCTAACCCTAACTAACACAAGACCTTCATAAGAGGAAGAGAAGATGATGACATAAAAATAAGAGAGACTGACTGGGAGGACAAGGTGATATGATGGAGAGTGAAGAGTGGAGTTGTGAAGGGGAAAAAGAGGGGAGGAAAGGATTATCATGGTTTATGGTCTATAATTATGGAAGTGGTCAATAAAAAGTGTTTAAGGAAACTGTGGAGGGCTGACTTAATAGTAAGGTGCTTGCCTACAAAGCCAAAAGACTCAGGTTCAATTCTTCTGGACCCACATGAGCCGGATGCACAAGGGGGCGCATGTAGCTGGAATTTGTTTGCAGCAGCTGAAGGCCCTGGCATGCCCATTCTCTCCCTCTCATAAATTAATTAAGAAAAATTAAAATTAAAAAAAAATTTAAAAACAAACTATGCAGCCTGGATTGCTGCTTCATGCCTTTAATTCTAGCCCTACAGAGTGACTTCCTAGGTCAGCCTGGGCTAGAGTGAGACCCTGCCTCAAAAAACAACAAAGCAACAAAAATAAACAGGACTAGAGAGGTTTAGTGGTTTTAGTGTTTGCCTGCAAAGCCTGATGACCCAGCTTTGATTTCTCAGCACCCACGTAAACCAGGTGCACATGATGGCACAGATCTGGAGTTTGCTTGCAGTGACTAGAGGCTCTGTCACATCCATACATATATACACATTCACTCATTCTGAAAATAAAGGAATTAATAAACAGAAGTTGAAAACCAAAAAAGGGTCCAGAGAGATGGCTTAAGGGTTAAAGCACTTGCCTGAAAAGCCCAAGGACCCAGGTTTGATTCCCCAGAACCCATATAAGCCAGACGCATATGGTAGCACATGTGTCTAGAATTTGAATGCAGTTGCTGGAGGCCCTGGTGCGCCCATTCTCTATATGTCTCTTTCTCTTTCTCAAATAAATATATGAAATTTTAAAAAAAAGAAAGGAATGTTAGGAGTTTGTGAAAAATTTACGCATTCCTTGCTAAGTTGGCTATACAATAACTCATTCAAAAAAAATTATTTGGGCAGAAGAGATGGCTTAGCAGTTAAGTGCTTGCCTATGAAGCCTAAAGACCCCCATTCGAGGCTTGATTCTCCAGCACCCACGTTAGCCAGATGTACAAGGGGCACACACATCTGGAGTTCGTTTACAGTGGCTGGAAGCCCTGGCACGCCCATTGTCTCTCTCTCTCTGCCTTTTTCTGTCTCTGTCACTCTGTCATAAATAAATAAATAAAATAAAAATTAAAAAAAAACTCATTACTTGATTTATGCCATAAATGACCCTTAGAACACTTAATTTAAATTTGTTTGGTGAAATGTCATAAATTAGGGCTGAGGAAATGGTTCAGTGAATAAGGTACTTGCTATATAAATGTGACAACTGTGTAAGTAGTGTCAGGTACTGTGAGGTCATGGACATCCCTAACCCTAACCCTACCTACACAAAGCTATCATAGTGGGAGAAAAAGATCATGACATCAAAATAAAAGAGAGGGATGGAGAGATGGCTTAGTGGTTAATTGCTTGCCTGTGATGCCTAAGGACCCCGGTTTGAGGCTCGATTCCCCAGGACCCACATAAGCCAGATGCACAAGGGGGTACACGCGTCTGGAGTTCATTTGCAGTGGCTGGAAGCCCTGGCGTGCCCACTCTCCTCTCTCTCTGCCTCTTTCTCTGTCACTCTCAAATAAATAAATAAATAAATATTTAAATAAGATGGGATTGACATCTTTAAAAATAAAAAATAAAAAAATAAAAGACAGACTGAGAGAGGGAGGGGATATAATAAAAAGTGGAGTTTCAGCTGGGGGAGGGAGGGAGTTACCATGGGTTATCTACAATTATGGAGTTGTCAATTAAAACAAAATTGAAAAAAAATGTGACAACTGGAGTTTGGATCCCCAGAATCTGAGTAAATGCCAGATGTGCACAATGGCCAGTTTATAATCCCAGTACCTGAGAGGTAGAGACAGGGGATCCTGGAGCAACTTGGCTAGTGGAACTAGTTTATCTGGCTTGCACTGTGTTCAAATGAGTCTGTGCCTCAATAAATAACGTGAAGAACAACTGAGCAAGACACCTGACATTCACCATTTGCCTCCATAAGCACACAGATCACACACACACACACACACACACACACACACACACACACACACACCCCAAAAAGCAAAGTCCCATTATCTGAACACTGAAAAATTGGGGGGGATCTATATCATTCAATATCAATATATTGAATATCACCAATTTCAAATGTAACACTTTTTAACATCTATCACTTATGTCACCATGCTTAACAGATATTTTAAAAATGGGCATATGATCATTACAAACTGTTACATCAAGCCAAGTAAGAGAAAATTTTAACTCATTTAATTCATTTATTCTTAGAGAAAATCTACGATACACAAAATTTTTTAAAAGCTTAAAGTGCTTTGAAATTGTTTAATCCTACCTTCAGTTTAAATTCAAGCTGTGGCATAACAGATAATAATAAATGAGGATCTATGGCAAAAAGTTCCTGAATCAGATCGAATACATGTTCTGACAAATCACTTACTGACGATCTTCCCAGCACCAGGACTTGATTGAAAAACTATGAAACATTAAAAACAAAAATATTTGTTTGGTTTAATGACATAAATAGGTTTTCTACAAACATGACTATAAAGAAAACTATGTAATCAAATATACAGTAATGATAAAGAACAAGTATTTGAATACCCCACCGCCAAGGTAGGTTTTTACTCTAGTTCAGCCTGAACAGAAATGTATTCTGAAGTCCCAGAATGCCCTTGAACTTCACACTGATCCTCCTACCTTTGACTCCCAAATGCTGGGATTAAAGCTATATGCCATCATGTCGGGTTAAGAATTTTTTTAAAAAGTATTTTGTTTTTATTTATTTGAGATAGAGAGAGAGCAAGCGCGCGCACGCCAGCGAGCTACCGCATGCCAGGGCTTTCAGCCACTGCAAGTGACTTCCAGATGCACGTGCCACCTTGGGCATCTGGTTTATGTGGGTATTGGGGAATCAAACCAGGATCCTTTGGCTTTGAAGGCAAAGCACCTTAAATGCTAAGCCATCTCTCCAGCCCACTAAGATTTTTTAATAAACATTTCTTTAAATAATAATATTAATCTGCAAGCAAGAGGGGAAGGAAACACACGCAAAGTATGGACAAGCCAAGGGACTCCTGCTACTGCAAACAGAACACCAGACACATATACCACTTTGTGCATCGATGCTGGGGAACTGAGAACAGGCTGCAGATTTTGCAAGAAAATCCCTTTAACAATTCAGCCATCTCACCAGTCCAGCATTTGAATTGTTAGTATGTATCAGGAAAACCATTGAAACAAGAAAAGAAATAAAAATGAAATAAATAAGAAGTTATAAAGTTATGGGGAAAAAGGGAAAGATTTTCCATTGTGTTTCAAATTAGGATTTGAGAATCTAAATTCATTTAAGTAAAACAATGTACATAGCTTGTGTGATCCAAAGAATTTAACAGCAATTTTCTCACAAAAAATGGAGAGAAATGTATTGCCAAATTTTTTATTTCTAGCTAAAACATATTCTATTTTTTTTTTGCCACGAGTTTGGCAATAGAGAGACCTTTAAAACAAAGGGTAGGGCTGGAAAGATGGCTTTGCAGATGAGGTGTTTGCCTGCAAAGCCAGAGGACCAAGGTTCAATTCCTCAGGACACAATAACACAGATGAACAAGGTGGCACACATGTGTGAATTGATTTGCAGTAGCTGGAAGCCCTGGTGCGCCCATTCATTTGAACTTTCTGCTTCTCTATCAAAAAACAAAAACAAAACAACAACAACAAAAAAACATGAAGGCTAAGTTTCTTTTCTTCCCTCCCCCACCCACCTTTTTGGTTAGTTCTGAAGGCAAGCTGTTCATTAAAAGTCAGATGACAGAAAAAACTGCTGATAATGCAAAGCCCATCTAGAAAACTCAAAAAACTATTACAGAAGAAACTGGATGTGGTGGCTCATGCTTTTAATCCCAGCACCCGGGAGGCAGAGGATAACCATGAGTTCAGGGCCACCCTAAGACTACCGACTACCTAGTGAATTCCAAGTCAGCCTGGGGTAGAGTGAGATCCTGCCAACAAAACAAAAAGATGCTACAGAGGCAATGGCATGTAAATAAGCATCTATTTTCTTTTGCATGTTTCCTTTTGAAAGGCACCATAAATGGTTAAAAAAATATGCCTGTTCAGTATGCAGTCTGAAAAGAATGAGGAACACAGTTTAACTTAATACACACACAGATAAAGATAGAATATTTACAGAAGTGATGTGATTATAATTGGTGTTTATTTCTGAGAAATGAGATCAGGACATTAAAGGCTGAGCTATACCTTCCACTGTTTGGTACTATTTTAAATATTTCTTCTGTTAACCTACTAAAATATTGATTTAACAGCAGAAAAAATAACATCATTTGGGCTGGAGAGATGGCTTAGCGGTTAAGCGCTTGCCTGTGAAGCCTATGGACCCTGATTTGAGGCTTGATTCCCCAGGACCCACGTTAGCCAGATGCACAGGGGGACGCACGTTCGTTTGCAGTGGCTGGCAGCCCTGACACACCCATTCTTTCTCTCTTTCTTTCCTTGTCTGTCTCTCTCAAATAAATAAATAAAAAGAAACAAAAAAAAAGTTAAAAAAAAATAACAACATTCAAATGAATAAACCTTCATTTAGTTTAGTTTTTTTTTGTTTGTTTGTTTTTTGAGATAGGGTCTCACTTTAGCCCAGGCTGACCTGGAATTCACTATGGAGTCTCAGGGTGGCCTTGAACTCACATCACAGAGATCCTCCTACCTCTGCCTCCCGAGTGCTGGGATTAAAGGCATGCGCCACCACACCCGGCTTTCATTTAGTTTTTATATGAAAGTAATTCAACAACATTTAAAAATACCTTAGTGCAAGACAACAAGAAAATTAGTTTGTTATCAATTTAAAGGGATATTTGTAATTCTTCATATGACAAAGAAAAATCTCAAAATAAAGAAATATACTTAGATAAATAGTAAATGTGCAATAAAATTAACTGCTATACTTGGTTAGATAAATTACAAAATTTCCCCAAATTGCATTTTTAGGAAAAAAGAGTTGAATTCAATGAAGCTTTTAAAAATTTTTTATTTGCAAGCAGAGAGAAACAGGAGAGAGAAAATAGGCATATTGGAGCCTCTAGCCACTGTAAACGAACTCCAGATGCATGTGCCACTATGTGCGTCTGGCTTTATGTGGGTACTGGGGAAGCACATCAATGAGAATTCAGGCAAGCACCTTAACTGCTGAGCCCTATCTCCAGAGCCCAATGAAGTTTTATTTTTAAAAAACGGTACTTATACATTACGAGGAAGAAACACAAGGGTTTCACAGCAATGATGCTTATGAAATTATACATTTCTTTTATTTTGACCATATTCACATTAAAGTTTTTAAATTTGCTCTAATAAAATTGCTTATGAGACCCATCTACATGAGACTAGTTCTAATAAATTCAAATTCTAATAAATTCAAAAAATGGCTTAAGGATTATGATTTACAAATAAATGTAAACAAATACATACATTGGCAATGCAAGCCTCAATGGTCTGGACTGTCCTTTTCAACAGGACTTTTGCAAGGTCGAAGGACTGTTTATTTAAATTCTGAAAAACAAAAACATGCAAAGCATGTAAAATTATAAATTAGTTAACTTGAGACAGAATCATCTGTACACTACAGTTTTCAAACTATTAAAATATGAAATTAAAAAAAATCACTAAATTCCAATTGTTTTACCATATCCTCTGGTCAACTGGTCTTAAATGCAGAAGTTGCCAATTGTACTTAATAAGTCAAAGCTAGAGCTGGGCATGGTGGCCCACCCCTTTAATCCCAGCACCTGGGAGGCAGAGGTAGGTGGATTGCAGTGAGTTCAAGGCCACTCTGAGACTTCAGCCTGAGCTAGAGTAAAACCCTGCCTCGAAAAACCAAAGCAAAACAAAACACTAAAACCATTAGGTCAGCAAAAGTCCAACCCTATGTTAACAGTTACACAGAAACAGACAAGGCTTTTTCAGTTTGTATGTTAACTAACATGAACTGTCATACACATGTATCCTTTAATCCTGGGATTAAAGGCATGGACCACTATGCCTAGCTTTGCTTCATTTTCAAGGTAGGGTCTCACTGCAGCCCAGGCTCGCCTCAAATTCAAGGTGATCCTTCAACCTCAGCCTCCTGAATGCTGGGGTTAAAGATGTGCATCACTACTCCCAGCCTCAATTGTATTTTTACAATTTCACACACTCAGAGGCACACAAGGGCTTTTATCCACTGAAAACAAACTCCAGATGCATGTGACCACCACTTTGTGCATCTGGCATTACCTAGGTATTGGGGAATTAAACCCAGACCATCAGGCTTGCAAGAATCACCTTTAACTACTGAGCCATCTCCTCAGCCCAAATTGTATTTTGAAATATGAATGCATGCTCCCTTAAGCCCCAGTGCACAGTAAAACACTGAAGGCTCTCAGACTGTGAGTGACATATTATTTGATTTATAAAAGGTATTAAGATTTTTGGGGAGGCTAGTAAGATGGCTAAGGTGTTAAGAGCATTCCCTATTAAACAATAGGGCATGGGACAAACCAAAAGTTTTAATTCCCAGAACCAACATATAAAACTGATATGGTTTAGGCGTGGTGACTTTGAGGTACCCTAAGACTATATAGTCAAGTTCAGGTCAGCCTGGACTAGAGTGAGACACTACCTCAAAAAAAAAAAAAAAAAAAATCTGGTCCGGGGGAGGGAGGGAATTACCATGAGATATTTTTTGATAATCATGGAAAATGTTAATAAAAATTAAAAAATTAATGAAAAAAAATCTGTACTTGTGTGTGTGTGTGTGTGTGAGAGAGAGAGAGAGAGAGAGAGAGAGAAAGGGAGGGATGGAGGAGGGAAGAAGGGTGGACATACATGTATATGACCACAGTCCTTATGTGGAGTGGACAACCTGGGCTGTGAGGCCTCACCTTCATCTCGTATATCACTGTAGCCTGACAAGCTCGCCTGCCCTTGAGTTTCCCAGTAATTTCCTATACTACCTCCATCTCATTAGTGACTTTATATGGGTTCTGGGGATCTAACTCATGGTTTTTACCTACTGAGTCACTTCTGCAGTCCCTTTAGGGGATAAAAATTTTTTTGTTGTTGTTTTAAAGAACACCCATTAAGATCGCTATACTATCAAGTTGTGAACTGAGATTATCTTCCAGCTCTGAAAATGAGGCTAAAAAACCCTCCACTAAAGACCAGTGGTCAGCAAACTATGACATTTAATTAATTTATTTGGTGTGTATATATGTGTAGGTCAACGGACAATTTTTCAGGTAGGTCTTTGTCTTTCACTTGTTTGATGCAGATTCTGTTTGCCACTGTTCATGAACTGAAATACAGAAGCCCACCACATCTTCCAGAATTTTAAATAATTATTATTTATTTCTGGGCAGGGGGAAGAGATGGGGAACACAGAGAGAGAATGGGCAAGCCAGGGCATTTAGTGCCCCAGCTCCCTTGGCAACCTTGTTATGTAAAGAACATATAGTAAATATTGAGATAGGGTGCATGGGGGAGTTGTCATAGTTTCAGATGCAATCACACAACTCTTGTTACTACAGAATGAAAACAACGTATTTCCTTTCTAAACAAAGCCTACAACAACAAAAAACCTATACCCTAATAATTCTTAGATTCATTATGAGTGGGAATACAAAATAATACTAGCTTTCATGAAACAAGTAGTCCTTAAGTAAATGGAAATACTATGAAATACGCCTATCAGTTTATCTTCTAAAAATAAAAGCTGGAAGTATTTATTAAACACTTGAGTGCTCTTTGGTCCCGGTGGCAGAAGCAAGATGACGAAGGGCACGTCGTCGTTTGGAAAGCGTCGCAGTAAGACGCACACCCTGTGCCGGCGCTGTGGCTCGAAGGCCTGCCACCTTCAGAAGTCGACTTGCGGCAAGTGTGGCTACCCTGCCAAGCGCAAGAGAAAGTATAACTGGAGTGCCAAGGCTAAGAGGCGAAACACTACCGGAACTGGACGAATGAGGCACCTAAAAATTGTCTTTCGGAGATTCAGGCATGGATTCTGTGAAGGAACAACACCTAAACCCAAGCAGGCAGCTGTTGCAGCATCCAGCTCATCTTAAGAATTTTGTCTGTCAGTCATAATAAATGCTCTGGTTTGAAAAAACAAAAACAACAACAACAACAACAAAAAACAAAAAAAACCCTTGTGTGTTTTATCCTAAAGAGTCATAGTAGGAATTATCATATAGGATTGCAAATAGTCCAAAATAGCCAATCATTTGTTTATGTAGCACTACCTTTAAATATTAACCTTTGGGGCTGGAGAGATGGCCTTAGAGAGGTTTAGTGGTTATAGTGTTTGCCTGCAAAGCCTAATGACCCAGGCTTGATTCCCCAGGATCCACATAAGCCAAATGTACAAGGTGGTACATGCATCTGGAGTTTGTTTACAGTGGCTGGAGGCCCTGGAGCACCCATTCTCTTTTCTGTCTCTCAAATAAAAATAAGTATTAACCTTTCATATCTTCATGTTATACGTACCTTATGTGCAGGTATAAGGTTAATAAGAATGGAATCCAGTAATTCTTGAGTAACCCCATCACCTTCCATGATGATAGAACTCATCAAGTCTAACATGTGCATTTGTACCTTCTTATTGTGGCTATTACTAAAAAAAGAACAATAATAATAAAAAATAAGACATAAAGGGCAACAAACCCAGTAAGCTTCTTAACAAGATTTATTGGGCTGAAGAGATGGTTTAGCAGTTAAGGCACTTGCCTGCAAAGCTCAAGAACCCAGGTTTGATTCCCCAGTACCCATGTGAAGCCAGATGCACAAAGTTGCACATGCATCTAGACTTCCTTTGCAGTGGCTAGAAGCCATGAAAACTGAAAATTAGTTTGGACTGTCCTGTAATTTGTCATCGGACAAGCTGATTCTCCCTGCTTTAGTTTCCTTATTTCCATGAAAAGCTAATTTATGTTTATGGTTGGGTCAGGGTCATAACCAAGTGGGAGAGTGTTTGCCTAGAATGTGAGGCTCTAGTTTCAATCCCCAACACTACTTTACAAAATAGCAACAAACCCTAGCTCCAAAACAGAAGTTATACCTCTTAGAACTAATGTTGATAGAATACTATGATCTTTGCCTTAAATTAGTACTTTGTTGTTGAAAGTGTCATCTCATTTGCTTTACTACTATACGTTGTTGTGTCCATTACCTAAGTATATTCAAAACAAGAATTCTGCTTTATGATTCTCAAATATTATAGAGCCTCTATTAACTAGCACATGGAACACATAATAGTCAATAATAAATCTGTACCATAAATTCAAAGAGGTAGTATAAAGCATGGAATGGTGGCAGATGTTCATAATCTTAGTACTTGTAGGTTGAGGCAGCAGGATTGCTATGAGACGACCCTGGCTACATAATAAGTTCCTGGCCCACCAGGGATACAAAATAAGACACTCTATCTGAAAATAAACAAATTTTAAAAAACCAACCCTAAATTATTTAATTAACTAATTAAAAATTAAAGCATTAGTATAATAAGGATAACACACAACAAAATTTTTATTCATTTCCTCTGTGTATTGAGGTTTCTAAGCAAAACAACTCCTCATAAATCTGTACAGTTTTAGTCTACATTAGAGAATATAACACTTCAATCAATATACACATTAAGAAAAAGACAAGCTTAAAAAACTTACTTGATCACTGAGAAGAGAGTCCTAAAAAGCTGAATAAAAATTTCATTGCAATCTTCCAACTCAAAGCAGATGTTGTATGATTTAACCCAAGCTAAATTCTTAAAGGAACAAATAAAAAGAATTATTTAATCAAACAAGTACAGAATAGTTACACAAAATTACACTAGTAAAATTTAATTTTTAGAACTAGGACTCTTAAATTAACCCTGGTAAAGGCTCAATATAAACTTATAAACATTTGGGCTGGACAGAGGGCTCAGCAGTTAAAGGCCCTTGTTTTAAAATTACAAGCTTAAATTGGTCACTCTAACCTTTAAAAACACCAGCTTTCTCAAATTGAAAAATGCTAAGTAATGTTTATTACAAATGCACATATATATAATTATACAAAATTAAAGAACAGTAAAAATCCATTTTTAAATTAAAAATAAAGTTAGTCAAGTCTAGAGATTCAAATCATTTCTTTTTTCTTGTACAGTGTATTTATAAAGATGTAAGAAGCCATAAAAATACAATATAAAATGTAAGAAAATTTATTAAATATTGAGTTTTGTATAAATTTAAAAAGGTTTTATATTATGAAATTACAACAAGGAATCTACCACTAAATCAAATGCAGTAAAGTATTATCTTTTTACCTCTAATAAATAAAAGTATCTATTAAACTGTGGACTCTTTGTATCCTCCAAACCTTTTAATTGTCGGGTAATAAACAGAAATATGTCCTGTTAAAAAAATAAATAATAAATTGTGTTAATTTAGACAAAATGACACCATTTTTTCTTAACACAGAGTCTGCCTGCCTCATCCTTTCCCTCTCCCTCTCCCAGGTATGTGTCTGTGTGTACATATGTATGTGCGTAAACTGGTCAATTAAATTCTCAGGGGGCTGGAGAGATGGCTTAGCAGCTAAAGAACATGCCTGCAAAGCCAAAGGACTCAGGATCCTTTCTCTAGTACCCCCATAAGCCAGATACACAAAATAGTGCATATGTCTGGAGTTCATTTACAGTTTACAATGGCTAGTGGTCCTGACATGCCCATATTCTTTTTCTTTCTTTCCCTCTCTCTCACCCCCTGCCTGTTTCTCTCACAAATAAGTAAAATAAGTAAATTAATTAATAAATACTCAGACCAAGGGTTATAGTGCACACCTTTATTCCCAATACTAGAGAGGCTGAGAAGGATTGCTGTGAGTTCAAGGTCAGCCTGGGCTAGAGTGAGACTCTACCTTGAAAAAGAAAAAAAGAAAAGAAAAAGGTGGGGGTAGAGAGATGACTCAGCAGTTAAGGTACTTGCCTGCAAAGCCTAAAGTCCCAAGTTTGATTCCACAGTACCCACATAAGGCCACATGCACAAAGTGCCACATATGTCTAGAGTTCATTTGCAGTGGCTAAAGGCCCTGGCATGCCCATTCTCTCTGTCTTTTTTCTCAAATAAATAAGGACATGAGGGTGATCTGGCTGTGACATCTGTCACACCCCACAGATCAATTGCCAGTGCTGATTCGGCTGATATGGCTCATCACTCCATGTATGTCTCTCCTGAAGCTGCACGCTCGGTCAAAGATGACGACCTTTCCCAAATAGAGGACCAGTCTTCGGTGAAGAGTATACGAGTAGCTGCACTTCCCTGCAAACTAGAACCTCCAAACAAGTTCCCAAATAAGCAAATTACAAAAATAAGTAAATATTTTTAAAAAAGATTTTCAGTCTGGAGAGGTGGCTCAGCAGTTAAGGTACTTTCCTGCAAAGCTGAACCACCCGAGTTTGGTTCCCCAGTATCCATGTCAGCCAGATACACAAAGTGGTGAATGCATCATTTGTAGTGGCAGGAGGCCCTGCACCCTACTCACTTTCTCTCTGTCCCCCCTATCTTTCTCCCTCTCTCAAATAGATATAGTAAGTAAAAAATTCTTTTGGCTGAATGCTGTTGTGTAGACCCAGTCCATTATTTAAAATGAGAAAAGAAATTGTTTTGGAAGCAAAAACAAAAGACTGTCACTCCTACTAAATACTTGAGATTAATAATCTATACCTAATGTTTTCTTTTCTACTATAGAGCTCCCAGTTCCTGATCTTCATCTTGCATCATGGTGAATAACTATGATCACTTTGAAAAAGCTGAGTGATTTGCCGGGTGTGGTGGTGTACGCCTTTAATCCCAGCACTCAGGAGGCAGAGGTAGGGGGATCGTGGTGAGTTCGAGGCCACCCTGAGACTACACAGTGAATTCCAGGTCAGCCTGGGCTAGAGTGAGACCCTACCTTAAAAAACAACAAATAAAAAAACAACAAAAAACAAACAAACAAACAAACAAAAAAACAACAAAAAACAAACCCATCATATAACTTCAGCAAGTAACAATAATAGAATAATAGAAAATCAACTCAAGTGATCAATTTAAAAGATGGGTATATTGGGCTGGAGAGATGGCTTAGCGGTTAAGCGCTTGCCTGTGAAGCCTAAGGACCCCGGTTCGAGGCTTGGTTCCCCAGGTCCTACGTTAGCCAGATGCACAAGGGGGCGCACGCATCTGGAGTTCGTTTGCAGAGGCTGGAAGCCCTGGCGCACCCATTCTCTCTCTCTCCCTCTATCTGTCTTTCTCTCTGTGTCTGTCGCTCTCAAATAAATAAATAAATAAAAATTTAAAAAATGTTCATAAATAAATAAAAGATGGGTATAGAGTTTTGCATGTTGAATAATTTGCTCACTTCTGTATAGCCATCTGGGTTTTGTGAGGGACTGGCCTGAAGGTTAAATATAAGCAGACAAAAATAAGTCATGATCTTCACCTTTCAGAATGTCATCAAATCATCACTAATTCTTATAGATAATTAATAAATACTAAAATGTCATTATGAAGCTTCTGCTTATGGAATAAGCTATTAATAAAAGTAAAAGATGTGGTAAATATTCTATTTACCTTCAGTTTATCATGGGAAGTATATGGAGCTTCTGGGGCATAGATTCGAAATATGTCAGCCAAACAGCATGCAACAAGGAGGCGCACATCTTTGTTAGGGTTCCTGAGAAAGAATTCAGATGCAAGGTGCAAGGCTAGTGGAAGATATTGCTGCTTTTCATCTTCTGAGTCCTGATCCATATCCATGAAGGTTTTTACTACCATCTGTAAAAACATGTAAAAACATAATATAGTCAACTCATCAGTGGGCGATGCCTCTTATCCCAACCCCAAATTAGGAAAAAGAGGTAGGCATGGATTTCAGTGGAAGAGTACAAGGCCTTAGGCTCAACCCTACTAATAAGCACATACACAGAAAAGAAAAGGACCTTGTGAGCATGAGAGGTATGGTCACAAAGAACCCTATAAAAACAAGTACTGTTGGGCATAGTGTTGCATACCTTTAATCCCAGCAATGAGGAGGCCAAGGTAGGAGGAGGAGTTGGCAGGGTCTTACTCTATCCCTGGGTGACCAGAAATCTCTCTGTAGGCCCAGGCTGTCCTCAAACTCACTGCTATCCTCCCAAGTATTGGGATTATGAAGACATGTGCCACGATATCTGGCCAAGACTTGAGATGTTTGTTTTTTCTTTCAATTTTCAAGGCAGAGTCTCACTCTAGCCCAGACTGACCTGGAATTCACTAGTCAGTCTCACGATGGTCTCAAACTCACAGTGATCCTCCTACCTATGCCTCCCCAGGTCTGGGATTAAAGGCATACACCACCACATTCAGTAAGGTAAGAACTTGATTTTTCAACAAAATGGCTCAGTGGATAAAAATACTTATCAACCAAGCATGAGGGTCTGATTTACCCTCAGTTTGATCCCTCAGCACCCACCCAAACGGCTGGATGTGGCTATACACCCTAGTAAGCCATGTCCTAGGGGAGTGGAGACTGGAGAATCACTGGAGCTTGCTGGTCAGCCAATCTGACTGAGGAAAAGAACAAAAACAAAAACAAAAACAGTAGCTCCAAGTTTAGTGAGAGACTTAATTTTAAACCAATGAACACATGGATGAGTGAAAGAAGGACAACTGAGAGTCTCCTCTGGCCTCAGCATGGATGTATGCAACTGACAATCACATATGGGCGCACACACAAATTTTTTTTAAAAAAAGAATTTAAAAACTCATGATTTTATAGAATTGATTAATCAGTATGAGATATTGCTATGTTTCTAGGACATATCTCAAATTCTTTACCTCTTCTCTGGATCCTCAAATAGTTGACATGCCATTTCCTTATCCTATAGCTATAGTTCTTATGTGAGGTATATGCATGTAATATACATGTATGTGCAGATGCTTGTGGCCTGGGCACACACATGTGGGGGCCAGAAGGGGATGTCAGGTTTCCTCATCTATTGCTCTTTTGACTTATTTTCCAGAGACTCTTACTGAACCTGGAGCTAATATTTTTCTAGTTAGACTAGCTGAGCAGGGAGCCACCAGGGATTCTCCTGTTTCCACTCCCCTAAGTGCTGGGGTTAAAGGCATGCATAACCATGCCCTACTTTTTCTGTGGGTGCTAGAAATTGAATGCAGGTCCTCATTCTTGAACTGCAAGAATTCTTAAATCCTCAGTGACCTGTCCAGTCCTCATTTCTACTTATAAAAATCACTGTGTTTGAGTGCAGGAACATGTATACTAGGAGATCAGGACAATCTAGAGTGTTAATCCTTACCTTCCACATTGTTTGAAAAAGGTCTTTTGTTGTTTGTAACTGGCTACCTAGCCTGTGAGCTCTGGGGATTCTCTGTTCTCCATCACCCATCTTACCACAGAAGTACTCTGCCATATCCAGCTTTATGTGGGTTGTGGGAATTAAACTCAGGACCTCACAGTTGTGTGTCGAACACTAGATCCACTGAGCTATCTCCCAGCTCTCAACAGAAAAAGGCAAACAGAGAAAGTGAGTATAGGGGTGTCAGGGCCTCTTGGTCACTGCAAAAGAACTCTAGACACATACTTTGAACATCTGGATTCTCACTGGGAAATTGAACCTGGCTTTTAAAGCAAGTACCTTTAACTACTGAGCCAGCACCATATCTTTCTTTACTGCTATAAGTAAAATTGAGGGCATATACATAAACAAAAATAATTTTTTTTAATGTTAGGAGTGATGGCTTAGCAGTTAAGGCGCTTGCCTGCAAAGTCTAAGAACTCATGTTCGAATCTCCAGGTCCCACACAGCCAGATGCACAGTGATGCAAATGTGCAATGTCACACATGCACACAAGGGGTGGATGCACGTGCCTGGAGTTCATTCATAGCACCGGAAAGACCCTGGTGCACCCATTCTCTCTCAAAAATAAAAAGAAAAGCTGAGCGTGGTGGTGGCACACACCTTTAATCCCAGCACTTGGGAGGCAGAGGTAGGAGGATTGCCATGAGTTCAAGGCCACCCTCAGACTACATAGGGCATTCCAGGTCAGCTAGAGTGAGGCCCTACCAAAAAAAAAAATAAAAATAAATAAATAAGCCGGGCGTGGTGGTGCACGCCTTTAATCCCAGCACTCGGGAGGCAGAGGTAGGAGGATGGCCGTGAGTTCAAGGCCACCCTGAGACTCCATAGTGAATTCCAGGTCAGCCTGGGCTAGAGTGAGACCCTACCTCAGAAAACCAAAACAAAAGAAAAAAAATAGTAATATTTATTTTTATTTATTTGAAAATGACAGACAGAGAGAAAAGAGGGAGAGAGAGAGAGAGAGAGAGAGAGAGAGAGAGAATGGGCACACCAGGGCCTCCAGCCACTACAAAAGAACTCCAGACGCGTGCGGCCCCTTGTGCATATGGCTAATGTGGGTCCTGGGGAAACGAGCCTTGAACGGGGGTCCTTAGGCTTCACAGACAAGCACTTAACTGCTAAGCCATCTCTCCAGCCCAAAAAATAAATATTTTTTAAAACGGAAGGATTGTGCATGCATGCATGCATGCACACACACACACACACACACACACGAAAAAAAGGAAGGATTGTTCTGGGGCAATCTTGAAGGTAACTACCATACAATTCCTCTTATTATTTATAGCTAATGTAATCGTCTTCCACCATTAGCCTAGTTTGTCCAAATGACTTATTTTGATACAAGGGACATTAGGTAACCTCTTAAGGCCTTGTAAGTAATGGCACACTGAAAATGCAATGCTCCCTATGAGATCCCAAATCCTGGTCCTGTTAAAAGCCCAGACTATACAAGAAAAAGAAGCCTGGAATATGAGTCATCACATCACCAGGCATGTCCAACTTGTAACCTGCAGGGTGTTTGCTCTCAAGGGTATCTGTGAATGTAGCCTAACACATCTATAGATGACAAAGTCATATCACAAAGCCTTCACAAAGACTATATAAATGAAAAGAGGGTGGCCTACATGAGTATCCATCTAAATTTGGCTACTAAGAACCTAAATGCAGCAGAAAGACTTAGAAAACTCTTGAGTGGGCTGGAGAAATAGCTCAAAGGTACAGTACTTGTCTAGCATGTGCAAAGCCTTAATAGAAGAGAGGAGGAGGTATTGTGATTACTAACTAACCATGGTAACTAATGCCGGTAATCACAGCACTTGTGGCTGAAGCAAGAAGGCTGCCACAAGTTCAAGGCAAGACTATCTCAAAAAGAACCCCTAGGGCTGGAAAGATGGCTTAGCGGTTAAGGCGTTTACCTGCAAAGCCAAAGGATACAGTTCTGTTCTCCAGGACCCACATAAGCCAGATGCACAAGGGGGCGCATGCATCTGGAGTTCCTTTGCAGTGGCAGGAGGCCCTGGTGCACCCATTCTCTCCCTCAAATAAATAAATAAATATTTTTTAAAAGGACCACCTACCCACTCCTCCCCAAAAATGTGAGAAATATTTTAAGTAGGGATGAGGAAACAGCACAGCCAGACCAAGAATGCATGTTAAAAAAGCTAAAAAAAAAAAAAGAAGCTATGGTGGTGAATGCCTTTAAACACAGCACTTTGCAAGCAGAGGTGTGCAGATCACCTTGAGACCACATAGTGAATTTTTAGGTCAGCCTGGGTTACAGCAAGACCCTACCTAAAAAAAAAAAAGCCAGACCAAAGCAAAACAAAATAACAAAAACCTGGATATGGCAGTGCACATCTGTAATCTCACTACTGGATGGACCCTTGTGGCTCACTTAGCCAACCAGTCCAGCATACTTGCCGAGTTCTAGGTCAGTGAGAAGACTGTCTCAAAGAACATTGATGGTGCTTGAAGAATAGCACCTGGGGGTGTCCTCTGGGTTCCACATACTTGTGCACACATTCATATGTACCTGTACACACATGAACATACCAAAAATATGTTAAGCTACTGGGCTTTGTTTTACCATGTAGAATCAGTTAACTGAAACTACATTCTTCCTTTCTTTTTCAATTTTTATTTATTAGAGAGAGAGAAAGAAGCATATGCATACACACACACACACACACACACACACACACACACACACACACACGGGGGGGGGTAGAAAGAGAATGGGTACACTAGGGCCTCCAGCCACTGCAAATGAACTGCAGATACATGTCCTCCTTGTGCATCTTGCTTGCACTGGGGTCCTGAGCAATCAAACCTATGTACTTTGGCTTTGCAGGCCAAGTGCCTTACCCGAACCCATCTCTCCAGCCTCACTCCTCCATTCTTATATGCCTGTTTGGGTTAAGGTTGGAAACCTAAAATCTATAGCAGTAATTCTGGCTTGGCCAACCAGAAGGACTTATTCAAGACTGGAAAGTGGAAGTGTAGGAGATTGTGTTGCTGCTGCTTCTGTTGTTTCCCACTGACCAGTGGAGGTTTGTGTGTAAGCTCATGAGCACAAAGTAGCTTTCCACTGACTAGTTGCCAGTTTTGAGAAGTCAGAGAAGAGATCTGTGTCATTTTGTGCTGGGCACTAATCACTAAGTATGTGAATGATGCTCCATAGTGAAATGAGATTGGTTATTTCACAATCAAATTACAGTTAATATACACAGCATGTCCCAAGTGAAGAGTTTCCCAATGTTCTTGGGATGTAGCTCAGTTGCAGAGCACCTGCCTAGAATGACAAGGCTGCACACTCAATCTCAGGAAGAGAAAAAAAGAAGATGGGTGAGAAAAAGAAAAAGGACCTCTACAGTGTCTTCCTCATTTCTTCATCCTTCTCATTAGGGCACAGGAGGAAGCTCTCCTACCTAGACTAGCTATCAGAAGGAAACACTCTAAGTGTCTAGTTCTACAAACCTGGATTGAGGAAGTTCTTATAACCTTTCCACAGCACTCTGAAAGAATTAAATAGTTGGTATTAAATCCTTTTCTGCTTAAAAAAAAAAAAAAAAAAGACTGTACAATACTATTTCATACAACTGAAACCTAACTAGTGTTTTAAACATGTGCTCCTACCTATCATGCTAGTTTTCTCTTCCCTAGACTTTTTTTTTCCAAGATAGGATCTTAATAGCTCGGGCTGACCTGGAATTCACTATGTAGACTCAGGGTGACTTCTAACTCGCTGCGATCCTCCTGCTTCTGCCTCCCAAGTGCTAGGATTAAAGGCATGTGCCACCATGCCCGGATCTACTCTACATTAAAAAAAAAATAGTATTTTATTTTTATTTATTTGTGTGTGAGAGAGACAGAGGGAGAGAGAGACTCCAGCCATTGCAAAGGAACTCTAGACATATGTGCCCCTTGTGCTTCTGACTAATGTGGGTCCTTGGAGAATCAGACCTGGATCCTTTGGATTTGCAGGCAAGCCTTATACAATAAACCATCTCTCTAGATTTTTATCCCATTTACTTCTGACAATATTTCCAAAAGGCAGGCATCTAACTTTATCAATAGAGAAAACTGTATAGATGTGCAAGGTACTGTATTCCTGTAATGTCTGCACCATGGAGGTTGTAGCAGGAAGCTCACTTCCAGTTCAAGCAACCTGGCTGTCTTAAAAAAAAAAAAAAAAAAAGCTGGGGTGGAAGGCAGAGGTAGGAGGATCACTGTGAATTCAAGGCCAACCTGAGACTACATAGTGAATTCCAAGTCAGCCTGGGCCACAGTGAAACTCTACCTGGAAAAAACAAAAACATACCATAGATCCTGAAAATTACAGCTGAGCACACAGTGGCCTACACCTGTAATTCCAGCACTTGACAGGCTATGTCAGGAACATCAGGAGTTCAACGACAGCCTCAGCTACAAAGTATTTTCAAGATCAGACTAGGCTACATGAACCCCTGTCTCAAATGAACAACCATACATTACTTTGTATGATTTTAAGTGTTGGGATTAATGGAATGGGTCACAACACCCGGCAGGAATTTTAAAGACTTATTGGCCAAGTAGTAAACTCTTTGTTACTTTTGACAATTTTGAATTGAACCATTATAAATATTTTATGTACAGACCGTTCAATGATTTGATTCAATCAGGGCCTCACTATAAAGCTCTGGGTGGCTTAGAACTTGGTATATAGCCAAGGCTGGCCTCAAACTTTCAAGTGTTCAAGTGCTAAGATTATAGGTGTGTACCCAACAGATAAATTTGAATGTTTTAAAACCTCTACATATAAGTTAGGGGCTGGAGAGATGGCTTAGTGGTTAAGGTGTCTGCCTGCAAGGTCAAAGAACCTCAGTTTGATTCCTGAGGACCCATTCGTAAGCCAGATGCTCAAGTTGGTGTATGAGTCTGGATGGAGTTCCTCTTCAGTGGCTGGAGGACCTGGTGTGATATTCTCATTCTCTCTCTCTCTCCCTCTCTTGTTCTCTCAAATAAATGCTCAATGTCTATGTAACTGTATAATTCTGATTCCCAATTACATGACCATGAGAACTGGAGGTGCTCAGCAACCTTCCAGGGTATTTATTTAGACTTTATGTTTTTGTTTTGTACCACCGAGGTAGGGTCTCATTCTAGCCCAGGTTGTCCTGGAATTCATATGTAGTCTTACGGTGGCCTCGAACTCACAGTTATACTTTAACATCTGCCTCCTGAGTGTTGGGATTAAAAGGGTGTGCTACCATGCTCAACTCTAGATTTTATGTTTGTCTGAAAGCTACTCCAGCAGCTGTGCAGTGGTATTTCACGGTGGTTTTAATTAGTACTTTTCCCAATCACTAATAAATTTAACACAAAAGTATCTTTCTGGGGCTGGAGAGATGGCTTAGCGGTTAAGCACTTGCCTGTGAAGCCCGGCTCAAGGCTTGATTCCCCAGGACCCACATTAGCCAGATGCACAAGGGGGCATACGTGCCTGGAGTTCGTTTGCAGTGGCTGGAGGCCCTGGCGCACCCATTCTCTCTATCTGCCTCTCTCTCTGTCACTCTTAAATACATAAAGATGAACAAAAAATTTAAAAAAAAAAGTATCTTTCCATGTACTTATTTTGTCAGACATAAATTTTCTTTTTGAAGAATATATATATTTTAATATATTTGCAAGCAGAGAAAGAGCAAGAAGAAAGTCAGAGAATGGGCATGCCAGGATCTCACACCTCTGCAAACAAACTCCACGTGCATGCACCCCTTTGTGCATCTGACTTTTTCGTGGGTACTGGGGAATTGAGCTCAGGTCATCAAGCTTTTGCAGCCAGCACCTTAACTTCTGAGTCCATCTCTTCCACATCATATAATTTCTTGTAACATTTTATTTGTTTGTTTGCAAGAAGAGACAGAGTGAGAGAATGGTGTACCAGGGCCTTTAGCCACTGCAAACAAACTCCAAACAAATGCATCACTTTGAGCATCTGGCTTTACATATGTACGGAAGACTCAAACCCAGGTCATTAGGCTTTGCAAGCTCAACTATGGAGCCATCTCTCGTGACTGCCCCCCATGTGTTTTCTTGGTAAATAATAGGACTCCTTACAATGTGCTCCCTCACAAAAATGGCCTGGATATACATGACTTCACAGTGCCTGACACTACCTATACAAGACCATCATAATAGGAGGAAAAGATCATGACATCAAAAAGAAAAGAGAGACTGATTAAGAGGAGGAGGGGATATGATGGAGAGAGGAATTTCAAAGGGGAAAGTCGGGGAAGGGAGGGCATTACCATGACATCAAAAAGAAAAGAGAGACCGATTGAGAGGAGGAGGGGATATGATGTAGCATGGAGTTTCAAAGGGAAAGTGTGGGGAGGGAGGGCATTACCATGGGATATTGTTTACAATCATGGAAGTTGTTAATAATAAAAAAGAATGTCTTTCAATTTTTTGCCTCTATTTATATACTTTTCTTTAACTATTTTTTATTTGAAAGATATAAAGAGGTAGAAAGAGAAAGATACAAAAAGAGAATAAACGGACTGGAGAAACGGCTTAGCAGTTAGTTAAGGCACTTGTCTGCAAAGCTAAAGAGTTTTAACTCCGCAGAACTCACGTAAGCCAGATGT
The DNA here is from genome assembly GCF_020740685.1 of Jaculus jaculus. Classification (NCBI taxonomy): domain Eukaryota; kingdom Metazoa; phylum Chordata; class Mammalia; order Rodentia; family Dipodidae; genus Jaculus; species Jaculus jaculus. The sequence continues at coordinate 25,104,930 of NC_059112.1, read as the reverse complement.
ACAAGGTGGTGCATGTGTATGGAGTTCGTTTCCAGCTGCTGAAGGTCCTGGTGCACCCATTTGTTCTCTCTATGCTTCTTTCAAATCAACAAATAAATAAATAAATAGCTGACAGATTGATTGATACATTTAATAATAAATGTAATAATAAATCAGCTAATTAAAAAATCCAAGCATTAAATTAACTTAAGATGCAAAAATATGTCCATTATAACACAAGAAACACAAAAAAATCAAAACAATATAAACCCACCAAAACTTATTAATACATCAGAAATGACCTCCAGTGAGACTGATTTAGAGGAAATGCCTGAGAAAGATTTCAAAAGAATGATTATAAATACATTCAATGAAATTAAAGAGAAAACAAGGAATCAAAGAGGAAATCAAAGGAATCAAAGATGACACAGAACACCAATTTATTGAAATAAGGAGGTCAATACAAGACATAAATAAGGAAGTAGAAATAATAAAGAAAAGAACAAAGCCGGGCGTGGTGGTGCACGCCTTTAATCCCAGCACTCGGAAGGCTGAGGTAGGAGGATCGCTGTGAGTTCGAGGCCACCCTGAGACTCCATAGTGAATTCCAGGTCAGCCTAGGCTAGAGTGAGACCCTACCTCGAAAAACCAAAAATCGAGAAAAAAGTGTCGAAGCTGAGCGGGGTGGTACACACCTTTAATCCCAGCACTCGGGAGGCAGAGGCAGGTGGACCACAGTAAATCTGAGGCCACCCTAAGACTACCGAGTGAATTCCAGATCACCCTGAGCTACAGTGAGACCCTGCCTTGAAAACCAAAATAATAATAAAATTTTTAGAAAGTGAAAAAAAAATAAATAAAAGACTGATTGAGAGGGGGAGGGGATATGATGGAGAATGGAGTTTCAGAGGGGAAAGTGGGGGGAGGGAGGGTATTACCATGTTGTTTACAATCATGCTAGTTGTTAATTTTTTAAAAAACTCAAAAAAAAAAAAAAAAAGAAAAAAGAAAAGAAAATCTCACCAGTAGAATGGATGAAGGAGAGGACAGAATATCTAAACTAGAAGACCAGGTAGCAGATCTAATACAGTCCAACAAAGAGAAAGACAAACTAATAGGAAAGTATGAATGGGAATCTTAAGATATTTGGGACACTATGAAAAGATCTAACATAAGAATTCAGGGTATAGTAGAAGGAGAAGAAATGCCCTCCAAAGGCATTTTCAACAAAATCATAGAAGAAAACTTCCCCCAAAGAAACTATATTGAAAGCAGTTAGAGAAAAAAATCAAGTCCCATACAAAGGCAAGCCCATCATGTTCACAGCACATTACCCAACACAAACTTTCAAAGCCAGAAGGGCTTGAAATGATGTATTCCAAGTTCTGAAGGATAACAACTGTCAATCAAGGTTACTTTACCCAACAAAGCTATCCATTCAAATAGGCAGAGAACTAACGACATTCTATAACAAAAGCAAGCTAATGGGAGTATTTGAAGCTCAACAGAAAATACTTGAAAGGATCCTCCATGCTGAAGAACAAGAAAAGCACACATATAAGAAACCCCGAAAAATCAGGAAGCACCATAAAACAAAAAAAAAAAAAAAAAAAGAAAGGGAAAAATAAATACACACCTTTCAATAACAACTCTTAATAAAAAACGGCATCAATGCCCCAACCAAAAAACATTAGGTTTGCAGACTAGGTTAAAAAGCAGGATCTTTCAATTTATTGCCTCAAGAAACTCACCTTTCTACAAGCAGGGGTCACTATCTTAATATCTATCATGGTATATACTTCAGACATTAGTCAGGAAAGTTAAGGAAGGTCACTTTATGTTGACTAAAGGAATAGTCCAATAGGAGGATATTACAATCCTAAACATGTATACACCTAACATGGGGGCTGCCAATTTCATCAAACAAATATTTATTAGAACTAATGTCACAGATAACACCAAACACAGTTGTAGTGGGTGAATTCAACCCCCCCCCCCCGTTCTTATCAATTGACAGGTCATGTCAAGGAAGATTAAATGAGGTCATAGAACAAATGGATTTAACAGATATATACAGGACATTTCATCCAAATGCTGCAGAATGCATTCTTTTCAGCAGTATGTGGAACACTCTCTAAAATATACCATGCATTAAGACACAAAGAAAATCTTAACACACACAGGAAAATTGAAATAATTCCTTGCAATCTATCTGATCACAATGGGATCAAACTACAAGTAAATAGCAAGAAAAGCTACAGAGTATTCCCAAAATCATGAAATCTAGACAAGACACTATTAAATAATGAATGGGTCAATGAAGAAATCAAGAGGAAATCAAAAAGTTCATAGTCAATTGATAATGAGAACACAACACACCAAACTTCTGGGAGACAATGAAGGCAGTCCTAAGAGGGAAAAATTTATGGCTTTAAGGGCCAATATTAAGAAATTAGGAAGGTCGGGCTGGAGAGATGGCTTAGTGGTTAAGTGCTTGCCTGTGAAGCTGAAGGTCCCCAGTTCGAGGCTCAATTCCCCAGGACCCATGTTAGCCAGATGCACAAGGGGGCGCACGCATCTGGAGTTTGTTTGCAGTGGATGGAAGCCCTGGCGTGCCCATTCTCTTCCTCTCTCTCTCTGGCTCCCTCTTTCTCTGTCTGTAGCTCCCAAATAAATAAAATAAACAAAAAAAATTTTTTTAAGCAATTAGGAAGGTCAAAAGTAAACAACTTAATGCTTCACCTTAAGGCCTTGGAAAAGGAAAACCAGTAGATGGGAAGAAATAATAAAGATTAGGAAGCCAGGCGTGGTGGTGCACACCTTTAATCCCCGTACTCAGGAGGCAGAGAATCACCATGAATTTGAGGACACCTTGAGACTACCGAGTGAGTGAATTCCAAATCAGCTTGAGCTAGACAGAGTGAGACCGTACCTCAAAAATCCAAACCACCACCATCAAAAAAAAAAAAATCCAAAGAATCAATGAAAAAAGTTGGATCTTTGACAGGATAAACAAGATTGATAAACGCTGACCAAAAGAGAGAAGATACACAAATTAATAAAATTAGAGATGAAAAAGGCACCATCACAACAGGTATCAGGGAAATTTAAAAAAAATCATGGGAACATACTGTAAGAACATTAAATGTTCTCTCTCATATGTGAATCCTAGCTACAGATGATTGGACTCCTGTGTGAGTAGGAAGAAAACACAGTAGCAAAGGCCAATAAGCTAGAAAAGAGACAGGAAGGGAGGGGGGTATTTAATAGGATGGTATTATGTGTATGTAAGTAGAAGAATAGAAAAGGAAGAGGGAGGGCTAATCAAAATCTAAGAGGATATAAATATATCATATGAAAACCTACTTTTTTGGACAATGGAACACTCAGGAGCCATAGATTGTTAGTAAAAAATTTGTGGAATCAGGGATGGGATACCTTCCAGCGAGTTGTTGGCCAGGGAGGTCCCTGATGCCTCCAAACCATTACAAGCCATTGCCAAGGTCCTTGGGTTCCCACCAGGAATAGATGGTAAATGCTATTGCTGAAGACTCCACAAACATACTTGGGCTGCAAGGCCACTGAGAAATCCTGTTGGAAGTGAGCTGAAAACCTCCTCCATATAGACCAGTTGACAGAAAGCTGGAAAAAGCCATGCTGCATGCAGTTCAATGGGAGAAATCACCAGTGCAGATATTCAGCAGTGGACACTACAAGCTTTATATTTGGTCAGCCAGGCCAAATAAGCCAACGGGTGCAAGAGTGGCACATCTGCCATGGTGGAAACCAACCGTCCTCTAACTGGACAGGAGGCCTGCTCCATAGGAGGGACTACATCCCTGATACTGGAAACCTACAACAGGGGTAGTCATGACCCCTAGGGGTATAAAGTCTGCTGCTGCCTGGCTAAATGTATATATATACTATGCTCATCAAACTGCCCAGTAAGCACTTCTCTTAATGTTCATACCCTTATATTAAGGTTACTCTCTCGCTTTTGGTAGAGAACCTTCTCTTTTCTGATGGTAGTGACCTTGAGATGACTCAGAAGGCATCACAGTGTTGAGAAGAAGGAACAAGAGTGCTCAGCACTGTAATATCTCTATCACACCTTCCAAGGGTCAGGGTCCATTGCAGAAGAGGTGGAAGAAAGAATGTAAGAGCCAAAGGAAGGGTAGGGCTTCTTACAATGTGTTCCTCCAGACACAAAATGGCCTGGATATCCATGACCTCACAGTGCCTGACAACACCATCGTAATAGGAGGAAAAGATCATAACATCAAAATAAAAGAGAGACTGGGCTGGAGAGATGGCTTAGCAGTTAAGTGCTAGCCTGTGAAGCCTAAAGGACCCGAGTTCGAGGCTCGATTCCCCAAGACCCATGTTAGCCAGATACACAAGGGGGCACACACATCTGGAGTTTGTTTGCAGTGGCTGGAGGCCCTGGCATGCCCATTCTCTCTCTCTCTCTCTTTCACACTCTGTCACTCTCAAATAAATAAATAAAAATAAACAAAATTTAAAAAAATAAATAAAAGAGAGACTAATTGTGAGAGGAGGAGGGGATATGATGTAGACTGGAGTTTCAAAGGGAAAAGTGGGGGGAAGGGAGGGCATTACCATGGGATATTGTTTAAAATCACGGAAGGTATAATTTCAAGGTTCTCGAAGACCCACATTAGCCAGATGCACAAGGGGGCGCATGCATCTGGAGTTTGCAGTGGCTGTAGGCCCTGGCGCACCCATTTTTCTCTATCTCTGCCTCTTTCTCTGTCTGTTACTCTCAAATAAATAAAAATAAACAAAAAATTTTAAAAAAGAAACTAAGGTGAGCATGATGGCACATGCCTTTAATCACAGCACTCTGGAAGCAATAGTAGAAGGTTCCCTGTGAGTTCCAGGCCAGCCTGGGACTTCAATTAAAAAAAAAAAAAAAAAAAAGCCTATAACATAGGCTGGAGAGTTGACTCTCAGTGATTAAAGGGGCTTGCTTGCAAACCTTGATGGCCTGGGATCAATTCCCTAGTATGCAAGTAAAGCCAGATACAGAACGTGGCACATGTACTTGGAGTTCATCTGCACTGGCTAGAGGACACTGGCATACCTCATTTTCTCTCTTCCCCAGCCCCCACCTTGCAAATAAATAAACACATTTGAAAAGAACAACACTATATCCTAATGCAATCTATGGTTTGGGAGGGGAAGTCTTATGACCTAGTAAGGAAAATACTGTTTTCTGGCTAAACAGATGTATTATGCCCACCAAAATTCTCTCTAAATATTTATGGTTATGCTCATATACTAATGCTACTGTCACTTTAGGTTAGAGAAGCTTCTTGTCAAATAGCATTAACCACTGGGGAGACTCAAAATTTACCAAAGTACTAGTAAGTAATGCTGGCACTACGTAAAATCTCTATCACACCATCCAAGGCACAGGGCCCACTGTGGAAGAGGGCGGGGAGAAAAATATGACAGCCAAAGTAAGGGAAGGAGTACTTACAATACTATCTTCCAAACACAACATGGCCTTGATATCCATCACCTTACAGTGGCTAATGACATAAGCCAAGCGTGGTAGCACACACCTTTAATCCTAGCACTCGGGAGGCAGAGGTAGTAGGATCCCCATGAGTTTGAGGCCACCCTGAGATTACACAGTGAATTCCAGGTCCACCTGGGTCAGAGTGAGACCCTACATGAAAAAAACAAAAAAATTTACACACACACACACACACACACACACACACACACACACACACAGACATACAGACAGACTAGTTGGAAAGAAGCAGGGATTCAATGGAGGAGAATTTGAGAGGAAAAAGAGGGTGGTAGGACAGGATTATGATCATCATTGTTTATATCTATGGAAGCAGTCAATAAAAAAATTTTAGAAAAAAAGAATGTCAACAATTTTAGGAATTCATTTTGTTTGTTTATGTGAGAGAGCAAGAGAGAGAGAATGGGAGCACCAGGACTTACAGCTATTGCAAATGAATGCCAGACGCATGGGCTTCCTTGTGTGCCTGGCTTAAATGGGTCCTCAGAAATCGACCTGAGGGCCTAAAGTGCTAAGCCATCTCTCCAGGTCCCGATTTTAGGAATAACAACTGATCTCTTACCAATTTTCTTCGCCTTTATAGTAAAAAAAAAAAAAAAAAAAAAAAAAAAAGGAAAATAGTCTGCCTGGGCTGGAGGGATGGCTTAGTGGTTAAGGGTCTTACCTGCAAAGCCAAAGGACCCAGGTTCTATTCTCCAGGACCAACATAAGCCAGATGCACAAGGTGGTGCAAGTGTCTGGAGTTTGTTTGCAGCAGCTGAAGGCCCTGGCATGACCTTTTGTCTCCCTCTCTCCCTGCCTCTTTCTCTCTATATATAATTTAAAAATAAAATTATAAAAATACTTTAAAATATTTGTTAAAAAGTCTGTCTATAGATCTTCAGGAGCTCTTCTTTTTTCCACTTTTTAATGTAATTTTTGCACATGTGCATGTGTGGGCACATTATTTGGGTGTGCCAGGGTCTCTTGCTGCTGCAAATGAATGCCAAATACATGAGCCCCTTTGAGTTCATTATGGATAACTTACGAACTGAACCTGAGTGGCAGGCCTTGCATGCAAGTGCCTTTAAATGCTGGGCCATCTACCCAGTCCCTACAAGAGCACTTTTAACAAGTATAAAATATTTTTTAGCTGAGCATGGTTGTACATGTCTATAATCGAGCACTTTAGGGGCGGAGGTGGGCAGGTTAATATTGAGGTTGAGGCCATGTTGGCCTACATAGAAAGACCATGTCTTGCTGGCTGTAGTGGCACAAGCCTTTACACACAGCACTCCAAAGCAGGCAGAGGTAAGAGATCACCCTGAGACTACACAGTGAATTCCAGGTCAGCCTGAGATAGAAAGAGAGAGAGAGGGAGAGGAAATGGAGGAGGGAGGGGGGGGAGAGAGAGAGAGACAGAGAGACCCTACCTGTTAAAACCACTAACCACACACACCCATCCCAACCCACACAAAAAAAACCCTAAACATATTATTTGTGTGTGTTGGGGGGGGGAATGAATGAATAATATAGGTGTTCAGGACTTTTTATCATTATATATGAATCCCAGATGCATGGGCCACTTTTGTAACTTGTTTCACCTAGGTACTGGAAATTGAACTAGGGCATGCAGGCTTTATAAGCAACTAACTTTAACTGCTGAGCCATTTCCTCAGCTCCCTTGATAACCTTTTAGATGATGGACTTAGGCTTGTAGTTCTTTGTACCTATAACTCAATAACCACTATTGTAAAAATACAGTCAGCTAACTGTTAGAGTGTCAGTTAAGAAATACTAAGCCAGGCTAGAGAGATGGCTTAGTGGTTAAGTGGCATTTACCTGCAAAGCCAAAGGGCCCAGGTTCAACTTCCCAGGACCCATATAAGCCAGATGCAAAGGGGGTGCATGCATCTGGACTTTGTTTGCAGTTCCTGAAGGATGTGCCCATTCTCTATCTGCCTCTTTGTCTCTTCTGTCTCTCTCAAATAAATAAATAAAAATAAAATATAAAAATACATGTCTTTAAAAAACATACTAGACCTCACAACCTGAAAAGATAAGTCATATGGTATGAACTAATGATAAATTAACATTTTACATTGAACCTAGGTCTGGAAATTGAAGGATCAGCATCCCCCATTTCAAAACTATACCTAAGACCATACTACAAGAAAAATTGTTCTTCCTTGGGCTAGAGAGATGGTTCAGTGGTTAAAGACATTAGTTTGTGGGCTGGAGAGATGGCTTTGCAGTTAAGTGCTTGCCTGTAAAGCCTAAGGACCCTGGTTTGATTCCCCAGGACCCACGTTAGCCAGATGCACAAGGGGGTGCATGCTTCTGGAGTTCGTTTTCAGTGGCAGGAGGCCCTGGCGCGCCCATTCTCTCTATATATCTGCCTCTTTCCCTCTGTCACTCTCAAATAAATAAATTTTTATTGGATTTTTAAATTTTTTATTTTTATTTTATTTTATTTATTTATTTTTAATTTTTATTAACATTTTCCATGATCATAAAAAAAATCCCATGGTAATCCCCCCCCGACACTTTCCCCTTTGAAATTCCATTCTCCATCATATTACCTCCCCATCTCAATCATTGTACTTACATATATACAATATCAACCTATTAAGTACCCTCCTCCCTTCCTTTCTCTTCCCTTTTTTTAAAATTTTTATTTGTAAATATTTTTTGTTCATTTTTATTTATTTATTTGAAAGTGACAGAGAGAGAGGGAAAGACAGATAAGAGAGGGAATGGGCATGGTAGGGCTTCCAGCCACTGAAAACAAACTCCAGACGCATGCGCCTCCTTGTGCATCTGGCTAACGTGGGTCCTGGGGAAACGAGCCTCGAACCAGGGTCCTTAGGCTTCACAGGCAAGTGCTTAACCGCTAAGCCATCTCTCCAGCCCTCTCTTCCCTTTATATCTCCTTTTTAACTTACTGGCCTCTGCTACAAGTATTTTCCTTCTCATGCAGAAGCCCAATCATCTGTAGCTAGGATCCACATATGAGAGAAAACATGTGGTGCTTGGCTTTCTGGGCCTGGGTTACCTCACTTAATATAATCCTTTCCAGGTCCATCCAAAATAAATAAATTTTAAAACAAAGACATTTATTTGCAAGCCATTAAGGCCCAAGATTGATTTCCCCATAACCACATAGAGCCACATGCACAAGTGGCACATGTATTTGGAGTACATTTCCAGTGGCAGGAGGCCTTGGTACACTCATTCTTTCTCTCCGCCTGTCAAATGTATTTTTGTGGGGTTTTTTTTTGAGGTAGAGTCTTGTTCTAGATAAATGATTATTTTTTAAAAGAAGGCTGGAGAGATGGCTTCACGGTTAAAATGTTTGCCTGCAACACCAAAGGATCCAGATTCAACTCCCCAGGACCCACATAAGCCAGATGCACAAGGTGGCACATGCGTCTGGAGTTTGTTTGTAGTGGCTGGAGGTCCTAATGTGCCAATACTCTCTATACCTGCCTCTTTCTCTCTCTCTCCCTCAAATAAATAAAATTTAAAAACAAGGCCGGAGATGACTGTGATTAAAAGTGATTGCTTGCAAAGCATGATGGCCCAAATTTGATTCCAGAGTACCCACTTAAAGCCAGACACAAAAAGGTGGCCAAGGCCCTTGTGTATCCATCTTCTTCCCTTCCTCTCCCCACCCCCACAAATAAAAAAAAAAAAAAAAGGAAATAGCCACAAAAAAATGAAAAGAAGCTGGAGAGATGTCTCAGTGGTTAAAGGTGCTTGCTCTCAAAATGTGACTGACTGGGTTTGATTCCCCAGTATACACAAAAGGCCAGATGCACAAAGTGATCTTATGTCTGGAATTTATTTGCAGTAGGAAGTGACCCTGGTGTACATTTTCTCGCTCTTTAAAAGAGGGCTGGAGAGATGGCTTAGTGGTTAAGGCACATGCCTGCATAGCCTATGGATGCAGGTTCGATTCTCCAGGTCCCACATAAGCCAGATGCTCATGGTGGTGCAAGCATCTGGAGTTCATTTGCAGTGACTAACAGGCCCTGGCGTGCCCATTCTCAGTCTTTCTCTCCCTCTCTGTCTCAAATAAAACTAAAATAAATTGAGAGAGAGAGAGAAAGAGAGAGAGAGAGAGAGAGAGAGAGGGGGGGGGGGGGGGGGGGGAAAGCGCACTGGGCGTGGTGATGCCCAGCACTCAGGAGCTAGAGATAGGAGTTTGAGGCCACTCTGAGACTACATAGTGAATGCCAGGTTAGCCTGAGCTAGAATGAGACCCTGCCTTGGAAAAAAAAAAAAAACACGGCGTGATAGCATACACCTTTATTCCAAGCACTTGGGAGGCTGAGGTAGAAGGATGGCTTTGAGTAAAAAGGCAGCCTGGGACTTCAGGCTGAATTTGAGGTCAGCCTGGGCTAGAGTGAAACCTTACCTCAGAGAGAAAGAAAGAAAGAGAGAAAGAGAGAGACAAAGAGAGAAAGAGAGAAAGAAAGACAGAAAGAGAGAAAGAGAGAGAGAGAGAAAGAGAGAGAGAGAGAGAGAAAGAAAGAAAGAAAGAAAGAAAGAAAGAAAGAAAGAAAGAAAGAAAGAAACCTGTGCTATAGACTTTTGATCAGTGAATTTATAGGTTTCAGTTTCCAGGAGAGGAATGTGTCTACTATAGAAAACCACAAAAATAGTTCAACAAAATGAAATTGAGAACATGACCCAACTGCTCTGGGTTGTTCATGGGAAAGAAAGAGAATTCACTGTTATGGTTCAGTGGAATTATTCCAAGTACCATAGAATAACTAGGTAGCGACTATGAAACCAGAGCAAGAGTAAATTTAGTGTTTGAATCAGCATTTGTCTTAAATATGTTTCTAAAATCATAAGTGATATGTATGGAGTCGAGTGACTTAAGGTTTTTGTTTTTAATTTTAATACATCTATAAAATACAAAATAAAGTGCTTAGATGATATAGCAATGGCAAATTGCTATAAGCATTTTGCTTACTCTTAATTTCTACAATTACCTATTGTGAAATGACAGGGACATTTCAACAGCTAAAGCTCAGTATGTCATACTAAAAGCTCAATGGAAACTACAGTGCCCTAAAAGAGTAGAGATTCCTTGGAAAAAGTTTTAGAACTGTAAACCAAATTAACAAAACAATCCTAAGTGGGGCATGGTGGCACATGCCTTTAATATCAGCACTCAGGAGACAGAGGTAGGAGGATCATTGTGAGTTTGAGGCCACCCAGAGACAACACAGTCAATTCCCGATCAGCCTCGGCTAGAGTGTATTTGAGAGAGAATAGGCAGGTAGGTGCACCAGGGCCTCTTGCCACTGCAAACAAATTCCAGACTCATGTATCACTTTGTGCATCTGGCTTTACATAGGGAATCAAACCCAGGCTGACAGGCTTTGTAGGCAAATGCCTTTAACAGCTGAGCCTCTGGTCCAGGATCTTAAAATAATTATGAGCTGGAGATGTAGCTAAAAACATGAGCATGCATGAGACCCTGGGTTCAATCCAGATCACCAAAAAGCCATACTTTGAGCCAGGTGTGCACTCAAGAGTCTGAGGTAGGAGGATTGCCATTAGTTCGAGGCCATCCTGAGACTACATAGTGAATTTCAGGTCAGCCTGAACTAGAGAAGAGACCCTACCTGGAAAAACCAAACCAAAAACAAAACCAATCCACAACAGCGCTTTGCTAACTATGATAAGAGCTCTACTGGAAGCCAGGCGTGGTGACGCATACTTTTAATCCCAGCACCTGGGAGGCAGGGGTAGGGGATTGCTGTGAGTTTTAGGCCACCCTGAAATTTTGTAGTGAATTCTAGGTCAACCTGGGCTAGAGTGAGACCTTACCTCGAAAAACCAAAAACAAAACAAAAAGGTATACTGGAAAGGCAGACAACACTCATCAACAATAAGAATTTGAGCTGGGCAGAGTGGTACACACCTTTAATCCCAACACTAAGGAAGCAGACCTACGAAAATCACCATGAGTTCCAGGACAGCTAGGGCAAGGGTGACATCCTATCTGGAACCCCAACCACCACAAAAAAAAAAAAAAAAAAGAATATGGATAGAGAACTTAAAACATCAAGAAGGTGTAGGGAAATAAAACTCTGAATAAATATTTGAAGAGATAATGGCTGAATAGTTTTCAAAAGCAACAAAAGTTAAAGTACAGATCCAAGCCAGGAGTGCTGGTACATGCTTTTAGTCTCAGCACTAGAAGCTGAGGTAGGAGGATGTTGGTGAGTTCAAGGCCAGCCTGGGAGCTACAGACTGAGTCTCTATTTAAAAAACAAACAAAAAAACACTATAGTTCCAGTAACAGTACCCTAAACAAGCTAAATTAGTAAGCAAATCTTGAAAGCAACCACAGAAAGTACTACTTAATTATTAATTCACTCATTCATATGTAGCTCAGTCTAGCCTCAAAGCCAAGCTCCTCCTACCCCTGACTCTAGAATGATGGGATATGCCCTACCACCATCCCATATGTATAAGCTCCTGCACGGAAACAGTCTTACTACTGGAAGTGTTCTGTTAAATCACATCACTTAATTCCAGTATTTCCAGTTTGGAAGTACAGTGAAGTCAAAAGTAGTAAAAGGGTTGAAGATATGGCTTAGTGGTTAAGGTGCTTGCCTGCAAAACCTAAGGACCTCCCCAGTACCCATTTAAGCCAGAGGTATGCATTTGAAGTTTGTTTGTAGTAGCTAGAGGCATGGCACACCCATTCTCTCTCCCTCAAATAAAAAATTAAATATTTTTCTAAAAAGTAACTATATATAAATATTTACTTTGTGGCTCAAAGATATTACAAAAGGATCCCATCACATATGTGAATTAAGAATGCTGGATTCTCAGCTAGAGAGATTGCTAGTTAAGGCACTTGTCTGCAAAGCCTAAGAACCCAGGCTCAATTTCCTAGCACCCACATAAGCCAGATGAACAAGGTGACACGTGTCTGGAGTACATTTGAAGTGGCTAGAGGCCCTGACATATTCATTCTTTCTCTTTCTCTCTCAAACAAAATATTTTTTAACATTTTATTTATTTGAGACAAAGACAGAGAGGGGAAAGGGGGAGGGAAAGAAAAAAAGCAAGCAAGCAAGCATGAGAATGGGCACACCAGGGCCTCCAACCACTGCAATCAAACTCCAGATGCATGCACCACCATGTGCATCTGGCTTACATGGGACCTGGAGAATCAAACTTGGATCCTTAGGCTTTACAGGCATATGCCTTCACCCCTAAGCCATCTTTCTAGCCCAACAAAGTATTTTTTTTTGTTTTTTTAATTTTTTTTGTTACTTTTTATTTATTTATTTGAGAGTGACAGACAGAGAAAGAGGCAGATACAGAATGGGTGTGCCAGGGCCTCCAGCCACTGCAAAGGAACTCCAGATGCATGCACCCCCTTATGCATCTGGCTAACGTGGGTCCTGGGGAATCAAGCCTTGAACTGGGCTCCTTAGGCTTCACAGGCAAGTGCTTAACCGCTACGCCATCTCTCCAGCCCTGTTTTTTTTTTTTTTTGGTTTTTCAAGGTAGGGTCTCACTCTGGTCCAGGCTGACCTAGAATTAACTCTTTCATCTCAGGGTGGCCTTGAACTCATGGCAATCCTCCTACCTCTGCCTCCCAAGTAAGTGTTGGGATTAAAGGTGTGCACCACCACGCCCGGCCTGGATTTTTTTTTAATGTGTGTAAGAGAGAGAGAGAGAGATAGAGAATTGTCATGCAGGACCTCCAGTCACTGCACTCAAACTCCTGATGCATGTACCACCTTGTACACATGTGCAACCTTGCATTCTTGTGTACTTGTGCATAGGGCTATGTGGGACCTGGAAGGTCGAATGGGTCCTTAGGCTTCATAGGCAAGTGCTTTAACTGCTAAACCATCTCTCCAGGTGGTCCAACAAAGTATTTTAAAAAAGAGAGAGAGAGAGAGAGAGAGCTGGGCATGGTGGCACACGCCTTTAATCCCAGCACTCGGAAGGCAGAGGTAGGAGGACTGCCATGAGTCGAGGCCACCTTGAGACTCCATAATGAATTCCAGGTCAGCCTAGGTTGGAGTGAGACCCTACCTCGAAAAACAAAAACAAAAAAAAAAAAAAGAGGAGAGATGACTTAGTAGTTAAGGAACTTGCCTAGAAAGACCCAATTTGATTCCCCAGAACCCACATAAAGCCAGATGCACAAGGCAGCACATACATTTGGAGTTTGTTTGCAGTGGCTACAGACTGTTCTCTATTTACCTCTTTTGCTCTCTCTCAAACACACACACACACACACACACAGCTGGATTCTAAACCAAGTGTGCATACATTTAAGCCCCTAACTAATGAGACAAAGGTAGGAGTTGGAGGTCAGCCTGGGACTACAGAATATGATCAAGTCAGCCTGGGCTACAGTTAGATACTACCTGGAAAAGGGGGAGGGGGAATCTTTAATCCTATCACTCAGAAGGCTGAGGTAGGAGGATCACTGAGTTTGAGCCAGTCTGGACAACAGAGTGAGTCTGAGGTGAGCCCTGACTTGCGTGACACAATGCCTCCAAACAAACAAAAAAAGAATGCTTTATTCTGGAATGTCACACCAACGAAAAAAGCAAAATAGGTCCTATGTTTACTAACCCTCCTGTCTTAGAAAAAAAATAAAACTTGCAGGGCATGGGGGAACATGCCTTTAATCCCAGCACTCAGTAGACAGCAGCCCTGGGTTATAGTACAAAGAAATTGGATTAAAGCCAGGTTTAATCCCAGCACTTGGGAGGCAGAGATAGGTGGATTGCCATGAGTTCCAGGACACCCTGAGACTACATAGAGAATTCCAGATCAGCACAGACTAGAGTAAGAACCTACCTTGATAAAAACAAAAAACAAAATAAAAAGAAATGGGATAAATGAGACCTGAATAGACAAGTGTATACAATTACTCCAAAAGGACCTAAAATAAGTTCATTTTATTACTGCCTAATTTTTACCACTTTCTTAAAAGATATTTGTACATATGAAAAAAAAAAGATATTTGTACATATGCATTGAGCCTCCTTATGTACAGTTTGATTGAATTCACTTCAACACATTCATACTCTCTTCCTCCCTCCTTCCCTTTCAAACCCATTTTTACAGTAATTCTACTTTACCAGAAATTAGCTTCCCACTCCCAAAAATGCTTTTCTTCATGTCTAAAAATGACACTACTAATTTGTTTCATTCATGTTGATATGTGCATTACTATAATGATGTAAGTTTGTTTTAAATACTTATTTACTTATAAAAGAGAGAGGAGAGAGAATGGGTAAACTTAAGCCACTGCAAACCAACTTCAGACTCATATACCACCTTGGGCATCAGGGTTTATGTGGATACTGGGGAAATGAACCTAGGTTCTTAGACTTCACAGGCAAGTACCTTAACAACTAAGCCATCTCTCTCCAGGCTGAAGTTTTTTTTAATATTTATTTTTATTTATCTATTTGAGAGAGAGAGGCAGAGAAGGGGAGAGAGGGAGAAAGGAAGAGAGAATGGGTTCATCAGGGCATCCAGCCACCACAAATAATCTCCAGGCATATACACCAACTTGTGCATCTGGCTTATGTGGGTCCTGGGTCCTTTGGCTTTGAAGGCAAGTGCCTTAACTGCTAAACCATCTCTCCAGCCCTGAGGTTAAGTTTCTTTTTTAAAATATTTTTTAAATTTATTTATTTGACAGAGAAAAAAGGAGGGGGGGAGGGGGGAGAGAAAAAGGGGGCATGCCCATTAAAAAAACATTAAAATATATTCTTAAAAAGGAGAGAAAGATTCAGTAAGGGGGAATTTGAGAGTGGCAAAAAAGTGTGATGATGCAAACCTTTAATCCCAGCACTCAGGAGACAGAAGTAGGAGGATCGCCGTGAGTTCCAGGCCACCCGGAGACTACATGGTGAATTCCACATCAGCCTGGGCTAGAGTGAGACCCTACCTCGAAAAACAAAAAGTTGTAATGTTTTCCATATATTAATGCTACTCTCACTTTTGGATAGAGAAGCTTCTGTTTTCAGATAGCAGTGACATTGGGATGACTCAGAAAGCACAGGGTGCTAAGAAGTGACAGAGTGCTCAGCACTGAAACATCTCTATCACATTTTCCAAGGCTCAGGGTCCATGCGGAAGAGGTGGCGAAAAGAATGTAAGAACCAAAGGAAGGGTAGGACTCCTTACAATATGCTCCTCCAGACACAAAATGGCCTGGATATCCATAACCTCGCAGTACAAGACACTACCTACACAAAACCATCACAATAGGAGGAAAAGATCACAACATCAAAAGAAAAGAGAGAATTATTTAGAGGGGGTTGGGATATGATGGAGAGTGAAGTTTCAAGGGGGAAAGTTGGGGGGGAGGGGAGAGGGAATTAACATAGGATTTTTTACAATCATGTATGTCGTCAACAAAAAAGAAAAAGCCAGGTGTGGTGGTGCATGCTTTTAATCCCAGCACTTGGGAGGCAGAGGTAGGAGGATCACTGTGAGTTTGAGGCCACCCTGAGACTCCATAGTGAATTCCAGGTCAGCCTGGGCTAGAGTGAGACCTTACCTCGAAAAACCAAAAAAAAAAAAAAAAAAAGAAGAAGAAGAAGAAGAAGAAAGGAAAAAAGAAATTATCTTCTGAATTCTCTTTGTATGGTACCATTATTCCAAGAATGAGTCTGTTGTAAAGGGGCTGTGAAATATTAAAAAAAAAAAAAAAAAGTTAAGCTGGGCGTGGTGGCATATATATGCCTTTAATTCCAACACTGTAGAGGCTGAGGTAGGAGGACCACTCACTGTGAGTTTGAGGCCAGTCTGGGACTACAGAGTGAATTCTAGGTCACCCTAGGGCTAGAGGGAAACCTAACCTTAAAAAAAAAATAATTAGGGGCTGGAGAGACGTTTTAGCTGTTAAGCCTGGCCCCCAGCTGGTAGCAATTTGGGAGGAGTCTTGCTGAAGGAGATGTGTTCGTGGAGGTAGATCTTGAGGTTTATTAGCCCAGCTCTAAACCCAGCAATGAGACTACTTCAACCCAGATATGTGACAGATTCCTGACTGTACCATGTTTTCCCCACTATGATGAAGATTCTCCTGAGACTGTAAGCAGATACAAACATGTTCATCCTATCAGCTGCTTGTGATCAGGTCTTTGATCCAAAAATGTAAGTTAATTGTAACAATGACTCAATGGGTAAAAGCACTTACTACACAAACTTGACCACCTCAGTTTGGATCCCCAGAACGTATCTAAAGATGGGCCAGTGGCAAAGCCATGTGTAATGCCAACCCTCCAACAGCACAATGGGAGGTGGATACAGAAAAATCTGTAGAAAGACCAGCTAGCCTGTTGTAGGCAGTGGTGAACAAAAAGACCCTCCCTCAAACAGGGTGGAAAGCAAGGATCAACATCTAAGCAATCCTATCCTCTGATGTCCAAGCATGTCATAGCATGTGTACACCTACACTCACAGATAGCTACAAAGATTAAAAAACTGCAGAGAGCTGAAAAGATGGCCTAGTGGATAAGATGCTTGCCTGCAAAGCCTAACAACCTGGGATTGATCCCCAGTAACCACGGGAAGCCAGAGGCACAAAATAGGGCACATATCTCAAGTTCGTTTGCAACAGCTGACAACCCTGGTGCACCCTTCAAACTTTAAGAAAAGGAAAAATATATATATAAATATTAGTGTTCTGAAAGTATTTGTGCTTACAGTAAGCAGTACAAATAAACATATTATAAAACTAGGCCTTATACTGTAGAAAAATATGTAATTATGGAATAGAGGCAAAATAGGAAGAACTCTATGTAATGAATTTTAAGTGGAAACATAAGAACAGTATGATTCATTAATTGATTAAATAAATTCAAGTTTACTTCCTACCTCTGCACACTGAAAGGGCCTGAAGAAATATCCTAATAACAAGCACTATATCTAGATCTTCATTTATAAACAATGTCCTGTATTAAAACTGAAAACAGGGGGGCTGGAGAGATAGCATAGTGGTTAAGCGCCTGCCTGTGAAGCCTAAGGACCCCAGTTCAAGGCTCAATTCCCCAGGACCCATGTAAGCCAGATGCACAAGAGGGCGCATGCCTCCAGAGTTCATTTGCAGTGGCTGGAGGCCTTGGCACAAGCCCATTCTCTCTCTCTCTTTCTGCATCTTTCTCTCTCTCTCTGTTGATCGCAAATAAACAAATAAAAATAAACAAAAAAAATTTAAAAAACTGAAAACAGGGATGGTTATTTGCATAAAATGGGCGGGCTATTCAATTCTGGGGTATGAAGTACAAGGTAAATAATAACTTGTAAAAGAAAGCAAAATGCTCAAAGACTCCCAGAAAGATATAGCAAAAGGACACTAGGGAGCTAAAAAGATGGTTAAGTGGGTAAAGTGAATGCCATGGAAGAGAACCTGAATTCAGATCACAAGCAACCACATAAATGCAAAGTGTGACAACGTGTGACTGTAAATCAGATACAAACTAATCCCTGGGGCAAGCTAGCTAGCTACACTATCCAAATTGGTTAGCCTGGTATGTATAAGGCTCTGGGTTCAAATTCCGAGTACAAAAAAAAAAAGTTCTTCAGCTGAGCATGGTGGCTTATAAATGAAATCCCAACTAAGTGACAGACTAAGGAGAATCAACTAAATTTCCAGGGTAACCTTGAACAGTGAGCCCCAGGTCAAACAGGAATACATAGCAAGATCCAAGACACTAGGTACAACAAAAAGATTACCAAGGCCAGCACACACTTATTTAGAAGAGCTTAAGTCTCAACTCAGAAAATGTTTGTGGACTGAAAAGATGGCTTAGTGGTGAAGGCGCTTGCCTGAAAATCCTAAGAAGACATGTTCAAATCTCCAGGTCCCACATAGCCAGATGAAAAGTGACAGAAGCATACAGTCGCACATGAGCAAAGGGGGTACATGCACCTGAAAATTGTTCACAGCAACTAAAAAGCCCTGGATGCGCCCATTCTCTCTCTGCCTCTTTTCCAAAAAAGTAGTAATAATAATATTAATAGCAATGAAAACGTCTGGGGCTGGAGAGATGGCATAGCGGTTAAGGCGTTTACCTGCAAAGCCAAAGGACCCAGGTTCGACCCCAGTACCCACGTAAGCCTGATGCACAAGGGGGCACACACATCAGGAGTTCATTTGCAGTGGTTGGAGGACCTAGAGCACCCATTCTCTCTCTGACTGCCTATTTCTGTATCTCTCTCTCTCTCAAATAAATAAATTATAATATTTTAAAAAAATAAAGCTGCAAAAAAAAAAAAAATACAGCTGGGAGCGGTGGCACATGCCTTTAATCCTAGCACTCAAGAGGCTGAGGTAAGAGGATCGCCATGAGTTTGAGGCCACCCTGAGACTACATAGTGAATTCCAGGTCAGCCTGAGCTAGAGTAAGACCCTACCTTGAAAAACCAAAACCAAGCAAACAAACAAACAAAAGGCCCCCAAAAATTAAGATTAAAAAGAGATAACCAAGGCTGGAGAGAGGCTTAGTGGTTAAGGCACCTGCCTGCAGAGCCTTAAGGACCCAGGTCACACTTCCCACAACCCAGAAAGATAAGATGCACAAGGTGACACATGCATTCAAGGTGGAACACATGTTTGGACTTTGATTGTAGTGGCTAGAGGCCCTGGTAAGCCAATTCTCTCTCTCACTCATAAAAGAAAAATTAAAAAAAAAAAAGTGCTGGGCATGGTGGCACACGCTTAATCCCAGCACTTGGGAAGCAGAGGCAGGAGGATCACAGAGTTCCAGGCCACCCTGAGACTACATAGTAAATTCCAAGTCAGCCTGAGCTAGAGTGAAACCCTACCTCAAAAAAACAAAAAGCAAGCCCGGCGTGGTGGGGCATGCCTTTAATCCCAGCACTCAGGAGGCAGAGAGAGGTAGGAGGATCACTGTGAGTTCAAGGCCAGCCTGAGACTCAACAGTGAATTCCAGGTCAGCCGGGTCTAGAGTGAGACCCTACCTCGAAAAACCAAAATAAAAACAAAGCAAATGACTTCTGGGCATGATGGTAGTGTATGCCTTTAATCCCACTTGGGAGGCAGAGGTAGGAGGATTACAGAGTTTAAGGCCACCCTAAAACTACACAGTGAATTAAGGTTAGCCTGGGCTAGAGTGGGATCCTACCTCAAAAAACCTTAGAAATAACCCAAAACAAGAGATTAATCCTTTATTACATATAGGACAATGGGAAAACATGTAAATTTTAACTGAACTTTTTTCCCTAAACCAGCACATTAAAAAAGTATATTCTCACTAGATGTGGAAGCACACACCTTTAATCCAAGCACTTTGGGAGGCAGAGATAGACGGATCACCATGAGTTCAAGTCCACCCTGAGACTACATAGTGAATTGCAGGTCAGCCTGGGCTAGTGAAATCCTACCTTGAAACTGAAAAACCAAAAAGAAAACAAAGGAATGAACGAACAAAAGAATGAATGAATGAGTATTATCTGGGAGTAGTGGCACACATCTTTAATCCCAGTACTTCAGAGGTTGAGGCAGGAGGATTGCCATGAGTTCGAGTCCACCCTGAAATTACATGGTGAATTCCAGGTCAGTCTGAGTACAGAGAGACCCTACCTTGAAAAACCAAAATCAGACAAGCGTGGTGGCACATGCCTTTAACCCCAGCACTCCGGAGGCAAAGGTAGGAGGATCTCTGTTAGAGCCACCCTGAGAATACAGCATGAATTCCAGGTCAGCCTGAGCTAGAGTATGACCCTACCTCGAAAACCCAAAATAAAAATTAAGAAGAAGCATATTCTAGCCAGACATGGTAGTACAACCCCAGCAATTCAGTGGTTGAGGCAGGAGGATCACTATAAGTTCAAGGCTAGCCTGGGCTGAGAACCTTTAAAAAAAAAAAAACATATTTCAGGTTGTGGATCTAGCTCAATGCTGCCATGCAAGCATGAGTACCTGAGTTCAGACCCCCCAGGACCCATGTAAATGACAGAAGCCCATGTTGGGCTTCTGTAATCCCTGCAGGTCCCTGGTGAGATGGTAGGTGGAGAAAGGAGTATTCCCCTGAAGGTTGTGGACCAGGTAGTGTGGTCAATACAATGTTAAACGAGAGACCCTATATCAAAGCAACGTGGAAAGCAAGGACTGACATAGTTGTACACTGACCTTCACATATACAACATGGCACATGTAGGCCTACACTCATACACATGTACACACACATAAGCATATTTCGTTATGAAAAGTACACAAAGTATACATATATCAAAACATGAGGGCTGGAGTGATGGCTCAGCGGTAAGACATGCCTGCAAAGCCAAATGACGCTGGTTTGATTCCTCAGTACCCACAAAGTGGCATCTGGAGTTCATTTACAGTGGATAGAAGCCCTGACACTTCTCACTTGGCTTGCAAATTTAAAAAAAAAAAGGGGCTGGAGGGATGGGTTAGCTATTAAGGCATTTGCTTGCAATGCTAAAGGACCCAGGTTTGATTCCCCAGGACCCATGTAATCCAGATGCACAAAGTGGCCCATGTGTCTGGAGTTCATTTGCAGCGGTTGGAGACCCTGGCATGCCCATTCTCTCCCTCCCTCCCTCTCTCTCAATGTCAAATAAATAAATACAAATAAAATACACTTTTTTTAAAGTTAATATATTTAAAAATATATTAATATATTTATTTAATATATATTAATATTTTATTTATTTAATACTTATTGATATATTTAAAAAATCTGGGCATGTTGGTGCATGCCTTTAATCACAGCACGTGAGACAGAGGTAGGAGGATCGCCATGAATTCAAGGCCACCCTGAGCTAGAATGAGACCCTACCTTGGAAAAAAACAAATAAAACAAGAACCATGAGCTGAGGAGATGGCTCAGTTGTTAAAGACACTTGACCCAAGACTTGATTCCTAGCACCCACATAAAACCAGATGCAAAATGTGTTTGCAATCCCAACCTACTTCAGCATACAGTCAGGATAATCTCCAAGCTTCCAGACCAGCTTTTGGCCTTTCAATGACAAAACAAGAGGGCTTTGTCTCAAACAAGGTAGAATGAGATGACCAACATCCCAAGGTTGTCCTCTGATCTCCACACACATGCCATGACACATGCTTGTGTACTCACACACACATCACACTGAAGCCAAGTGTGGTGGTACATGCCTTAGAAAGAAAGATTAGGGGTTCTAGGTCATCCTTATCTACATAGTAGCTAACACCCATACAAAAATGCCACAGTATATTTGCAGTGGCAAGACTCTGGGGCACCCATGCGCGCACACACGCACGCGTGTGCACACACACACACACACACACACGAAAACAAGCTAATGAAATAAAAATAAACCTTTCCTTCCAAAAAAAGATGGAGCCAGATCAATGCAGTGGTACCTTCTATAGATACAATGGAGGCTAAAACAGAAGGATCATGATTTTGAGGCCACCCTAAGCAGCACAGTGAGGCCATCTCAAAACAAAGTTACAGTTCATGTTTAGTGAGGTAACACAAGCCTATAATATTAGCACTAGAGAGGCGCAGGCATGAGGACCAACAGGAGTTTAAGGTCATCCTCAGTTGCAGAAAGTACTTGTGGCCAGCCCGGTCTATGTGAGACCCTGTCTTAAAAAACAAGAACAAAGCCAGGCGGGGTGGCACAGGACTTTAATCTCAGCCAGTGGGAGGCAGAGGCAGGAGGATCACCATGAGTTCAAGGCCACCCTAAGACCACATGGTGAATTCTAGGTCAGCCTGGACCATAATGAAACCCTAACACACACACACACACACACACACACACACACACGAACAAAGCTGGAAAAAAATTTTAAAAAGAACAAAGCTGGGAGTGGGGGAGCACACCTTTAATCTTAGTACTTAGGTGGCAGAGGAAGTAAGATTTCTGGGAGTTCAAAGCCAGCCTGAGACTACAGAATGAATTCTAGATCAACCTAGGCTAGAACCCTACCTTGAATAAATAAATAAATAAATGAACAAGTCAAGCCAGCCTGGGCTACAATGAGACCTTACCTCAAATGGACAAAAACAAGAGTGCATGAAGGGGCTGAGAGATGGCTCACCCATTAAGGTGCTTGCCTGCAAAGACCAATGACCCAAGTTTGATTCCCCAGTACCCACATAATGTCAGATGCACAAAGTGGTACATTTTCTCTTTCTGTCTCTTTTCTATCTTTCTGTTTTCAAACAAAGAAATAAAAAATATTTTAAAAAAAGAAAAGAAAATGAAAGCAGAAGCAGCAGCAGGTACAACATATATATTTAATGGAAGTTGTCAATAAAAGGTTGAAAAGAAAGGAAGAAAAAAGCTGGGCATGGTGGCACACACCTTTAATCCCAGCAGAGGTAAGAGGATCAGCATGAGTTCAAGGCCACCCTGAGACTACATAGTGAAATCCAGGTCAG
The DNA here is from genome assembly GCF_020740685.1 of Jaculus jaculus. NCBI lineage: Eukaryota > Metazoa > Chordata > Mammalia > Rodentia > Dipodidae > Jaculus > Jaculus jaculus. The sequence goes on along the minus strand of NC_059112.1, from coordinate 25,081,971 downwards.
CCTGAACTAGAATGAGACCTTACCTCAAGAAAAAACAAACAAACAAAATAAATAATAACAACTTTCTATTTTAAAACATACTTATCTATTTTATATATACATCTGGGTTGGTCCTCACCTTCCACTCACTGTTTACCACTTGGTTAGTAAACTTCCTGGGGCACAATGAGTTTGAGGCCAGTCTGTGACTACAGAGTGAGTTCCAGGTCAGCCTGAGCTAGAGTGAGGCCCTACCACAAGGAAAAAAATAAGTTTCAAATCTTTTCCTACTGTTTGCTTCCTAGTCTCTGGACTCCCTACCCTATAACTGTGACAACCAAAATTCTGAAAATGCATCCAACATCCCCCTTGGGGTGGGCAAGGGGCTCAAGTTGTAAAGGCTGTCCAAATCACTGAGTTCAAGCTGATCCCATAACCAAAAGAGCAGTGATTTCATAACCTATGTCCATGGAACAGAAAGCCAAAAATAATAGAAGGTTGAAACTTACAATGTTTATCTTAGGACCACCACACTTTACACTAAATAAACTGAGGCCCCATAAAAACAGCCAAAAATAAAGTCAGGCATGATGCCACACACTTTAATCCCAGCACTTGGGAGGGAGAGGTAGGAGGAGAGCCATAAATTTGAGGCCACCCTGACACTATATAGTGAATTACAGGTCAGTGTGGGCTAGAGGGAGGCACTACCTCAAAAAATAATGAGCTGGGCATGGTGGCACATGCCTTTAATCCCAGCACTTGGAAGGTAGAGGTAGGAGAATCACGATGAGTTTGAGGCTACCCTGAGACTACATAGTGAATTCCAGGTCAGCCTGAACTAGAGTGAGACCCTACCTCGAAAAACCGAAAAAAAAAAATAAATAAATAAATAAATAAATACATAAGTAGCCAGGTGTGGTGACTCACACCTTTAATCCCAACACTCGGGAGGCAGAGGTATGAGGATCACCATGAGTTCAAGGCCACCCTGAGAATACACAGTGATTCCAGGTCAGCCTGGGCTAGAGCAAGACCCTACCTCAAAAAATAAAATAAAATAAGGAAATAAATAAAGGAGCCATAATACTCTCTTAAACTCCTCTGGACATATGTGCTAAAAATCATTTCATTTCAAACTGGAATTTCGAAACACCAGTACATTTTATCAAAATTTATCCACTCTATATACAAATGTAAACTTCTACTATTATAAAGTTATGAAAATCTACAAATGCCTTTAATCCCAGCATTTGGAAGGCAGAAGCAGGAGGATTACTGAGAGTTCAAGGCTAGTCTTGAGTCCACAGAGTAAGTTCTAGGTCAGTCTGGGCAAGAGTGAGACCCTACCCCAGGACTGGAAATGACTTAGCAGTTTAAAGGTGCTTGCTCACAAGGCCTTACAGCCCAGGGCTCAATTCCCCAGTACCCACATAAAGCAAGATGCACAAAGTAACCCATGCATCTGGAGTTTGTTTCCAGTGGCAAGAGATGCTAGTGTGCCCGTTCTATCTTGTCTGTCTCTGTCTCTCTTTCTGCTTCTATCGCTGCCTCTCAAACAAATATATAAGTAATTTAAAAAAATAATTAGAAGTGCTGGAGAGATGGCTAAGTGGTTAAACACTTGCCTGTGAAGCCTGAGGACCCCGGTTCAAGGCTCAATTCTCCAGGACCCACATAAGCCAGATGCACAAGGTGGCCCATGCATCTGGAGTTCATTTGCAGTGGCTGGAGGCCCTGGCGCACCCATTCTCTCTGCCTGTCTGTTGCTCTCAAATAAATAAAACTAAACAAAAAAAATTTTTTTAAATAATTAGAAGCTGGAAAGATGGCTTAGTTGTTAAGGTGACTGCTTGCAAAGCCTGACCCTCTGAATCAATTCCCCAGTACCCAGGAAAAGCCAGATGCAAAGTGGCATATGCATATGGAGTTTATTTGTAGTGAATATGGTGGGCCCATACTCACTCTGTCTTCCCTTCTCTCTCAAAAATATAATTTTTTAAAATCCCACTCCTTTTAAATTCCCCATGATAGTTATGCCTTTTCAGAAGTTACTCAAAGTTGTATTCAACATAGAATAACTTTCAAAGGGGCCAAAAAGAGAAGAAGACGATAAAGCTCTCTCTCAAAACTTGGTAGGAAGAAATTCTAAAGGCCAGGGCGAGTAGTGCAGTAAAACCCACAAAGCAAAGCCATCAAGACAAACCAGTACAGAAGCTTACCTTCAGCCGTTTGATCATTTCGTCCGTGGTGATCTTGTCGGTGATCTCCTTTACCCCCGGAGGATAAGCGATCTTGCCATCGGCACTCACGACGCCACAGAGGGCAGTGGCAGGCTTGGGCTGCGTGGTGAAGTCCATCCTGGGGGACAACTTTTCTTTCACAGTCCTCTACCGGCCTCTATCGGTCAGAAAACCAAAGTTCAGCGGGAAAAAAGGGGAGACTTTGTAACCTCTTTTTTTTTTTTAATTAAAAAAAAAAGAAAAAGAAAAATTCTCTAATCTGAAAAGGGGCCATTTCTCCCGGGAGGCCAAGGACTTCTCCACGATCACCCCAACAACCCGACCTCCTAACCCTCCTTTCCCGGGGACTCTGGCTCCGCAGGCCGCCCGGGCCGTTCCCACCCGTGCCAGCCACCCCCACCCCCGTCCCCGCGTCTCTTCCCGGGGACCAGAAGGCTCCCGGCTCCGGGAGGCGCCGAGCAGCACCCAGAGTTTCCCATTCGGCCTTTCACAAATGAAATAAATGCACGCTCTCCCCGCAAACCCCGAGCACCCTAGGTCCCAAGTTTATCCGTTTCGGGGGAAACCAACGAGGATATCCCCCCCATCATCACACAACACACTCCCGACCCTACCCGAAGACCCGGACACCGGCCAGTCCCCCTTCCACCGGGAAAAGGTAGACGCGAGGCCTACAGGACTCAGGTTAGGCCGCAAAACTAAGGATCCGAGCGGGACCCCCACGCACGGGCGACTCCCCGCAAGCCCTGGCCCGACCGAGCCTCTCCCCCCACCGCGCCCGCCCCACGCCACCGGGGATGGTGGAGGAGAAGAGACGTCCGTCCCCACGCCCAGGCAAGCCCCCGCCCCGCCGCCGCCGCCCGCACCTCGAACCCCGCGCCAGGAAGCGGAGGATGCGGATGTGCGCTTCACATTTTTGTTCCTTAACTTCGGCCGAAGCGGGGGATGGTGGAGGAGGGGGGGAAGAGAGCACCGCGGACGGCGTCTTCGCGATCGCTCCTCCCCGGCTACGGCCGAGGCCTGAGCCGCGGTACGTCCGGGGTGAGCCCCGCCGGGCCTCGGGCGCGCGCTCGCGCTCTCCCTGTCTCTGTCTCTCTCTCTCCCCGCCTTCCCTCCTTACACACACCGCCACCATGCCTGCGGTCTCCCCCTTCCGTCCCTCCGCCGCCTCACCTCGTCCTCATGCGGGCGGAAGGTGCATGGAGCGCCGCGGCCTCTGTCAGGTGGTTGCGCCGCCGCCGCCGCCGCCCCTCGTCGGGCTGCAACACAAAGCGACTCGGCCGATCCCGTCGTCGTCTTCTGTCCGTCCGTCCCCGGAGCGGCGCTGGCGGTGCCGACGACGACGAGAAGCAGAAGCAGCAGCAGGAGCCGCCGCCGCCGACGCGGGGTGCGGGGAGGAGGAGGAGGAGGAGGAGGAGAGACGCGGGCCGAGCGTGAGCCGGGCGGGGAGACACTGCCGCTCGCCGTCAGGCTGAGGAAGAGCAGCCTCGCCGCCTGGCCTCCCGGACGGCTCGCCCCCCCCCCCCGAGAGCTCGTGCGCCTGCGCGCGCCCGCACGCACGCACGCACACACGCACGCACAGCTCACCGAACGTCCCTCCCCCGCCCTCCCCACGCACAACACCTTCGTCGCGGCAAGCGCCCGGACGCCCGTGGTTACCACCACCACCACCACTCCCTCCACTCCCCGGAGACGTCCCGTCGCGCGCACCTCGACAGGTCACGCGAGAACAGACGCGCGCGGCTCGCTCCCCTCCCCTAACTGCGCCCGCCCGACCCGCCCCGGGCGTCCGTCTCCCTCCGGCCGGCCGTGGACAGTGCCGCCACCCGTTTGGCGCCAAGAGCTGTCGCGCGGGCGCCTCTGGGAGAGCGAGAGGGCGAGCCGCGGAGGCCGACTGGCGGGAAGCGAACCCCGGTGTCTGTCTGTCTGTTTCTCTTTCTCCCGAGGCCCCATCCCGGGCTTTGCTTTGAGACGTTTGGACACGGACAGGATTGGTTGAAAAATGCTTGAGTAGAGATCTATGGATCATTCCTAAAACCCTTGCTGCAAAGCATAAACTTTTTGTTTTTAATGCAGCCACTTGAGATTAATAAAATAAATCCCAGTTCAGAGCTGGGGACAAGTCTACTGGTGGAGTGCATGCTTAGGATGTAGAAGACTCTAGATTCAATTGCCTACACCAAAAAATTAAATAAAAAAAAAGATAGGTGTTGCAGTCAGGTTCTTGTTGCCAGTAGAAATCATCCAACTAAGAGCAACTTGTGGGTAAAAGAGGTTTATTTTGGCTTACAGGCTTAAGGGGAAGCTCCACCATGGCAGGGGAAACGATGGCATGAGCAGAGGGTGGACATCACCCCTGGACAACATAAGGTGGACAACAGCAACAGGACAGTGTGGCAAACACTGCCCCCAACAAAACACTCCCTCCAGGAGGCGTTAATTCCCAGTTGCCATCAGCTGGGGAGACTAGCATTCAGAACATCTAAATTTATAGGGGAACACCTGAATCAAACCACCACAATAGGTAAATAAAAATTTAAAAAGGGACAGATCCATATGTTTTTCAACACCTTGGACTATTTGGTGAATTCTGACAAGTCAACCCTCCAACCTTAGACTCTTACAATTAAGATCTCCTTTTCATTTCAAAGCTGCAAAATATCAATTTAGCATTGAGAGGTTCTTGGTGTAGTAGTGTTTGAGTAATTTAAGGTAAATATTGAAGCAATAATTTCATGAAATGAAAGAAAAAAAACACACTAAGTCTTAGCTCTGCAAAGTACTACCATACTTTAAAATATTTGAGGGCTGGCCAGGAATAGATGGTAAGACCCTATTGCTGAAGACTCCACATACTTGGGCTGCAAGGCAACTGAGAAATCCTGCTGGAACTGAGCTGAGAACCTCCTCCATGTAGACCAGCTGACAGAAAGCTGGAAGAAGCCATTCTACATGTAGTTCAATGGGAGAAAGAGATACCACCAGTGAAGATACTCAACAGTGGACACTGTAAGCCTTATAATTGGCCAGCCAAGCCAAATGAGCCAATGGGTGCAATAGTGGCATGTCTGTCATGGTGGAAACCAACTGCCCTCCAATTGGACTGTAGGCCCGCTCCATGGGGGGAAACACATCCCTGATACTGAAAACTTAAAACGGGTAGTCATGAGCCCTAGGGGTGTAACATCTGCTGATGTCTGGCTAAATGTATATACCATGCTCATCAAACTGCCCAGTAAGCACTTCTCTTAATGTTCATACCCTTATATTAATGCTACTCTCACTTTTGGTAGAGAATCTTCTCTTTTCAGATGGCAGTAACCTTGGGATGACTCAGAAGGCATCATGGTGCTGGAAAGAAGTGACCAGAGTGCTCAGTACTGACTGTAATATCTCTATCATACCTTCCATGGCTCAGGGTCTAATGTGGAAGAGGTGGTGGAAAGAATGTAAGAGCCAAAGGAAGGGTAGGACTCCTTACAACATGCTCCCTCCAGTCATAAAATGGCCTGGATATCCATGACCTCATAGTGCCTGACACTACCTAGACAAGACCATCATAAGAGAAGGAAAAGACCATGACATCAAAATAAAAAAGAGACTGACTGAGCTGGGGAGGGGATATGATGGAGAATGGAATTTCCAAGGGGTAAGGGGGGGAGAGGAAGGGTATTACCATGGGATACTTTTTATAATCATGGTAAATGTTAATAAGAATTGAGGAAAAGAATATGTTACAATGGGCTGGAGAGATGGCTTAGCGGTTAAGCGCTTGCCTGTGAAGCCTAAGGACCCCGGTTTGAGGCTCGGTTCCCCAGGTCCCACGTTAGCCAGATGCACAAGGGGGCACACGCGTCTGGAGTTCGTTTGCAGAGGCTGGAAGCCCTGGCGCGCCCATTCTCTCTCTCCCTCTATCTGTCTTTCTCTCTGTGTCTGTCGCTCTCAAATAAATAAATAAAAATTAAAAAAAAAAAGAATATGTTACAATCAATTGGGAAAATTTAACTCAGGATTGGCTATCAGATTACCTTAAAGAATTACAATAAATTTTACTAAGTATGAAAAAAATATATTTGAGGGCTGGGAAAATAGCTAGGTGGTTAAGATGCTTGCCTGCTGTGGTGGTTTGATTCAGGTGTGCCCCATAAACTTAGTTGTTCAAAATGCTAGTTTCCCAACTGATGGAGAATTGGGAATTAACACCTCCTGGAGGGAGTGTATTGTTGGGGTCGGGCTTATGGGTGTTACAGCCAGTCTCCCCTTGCCAGTGTTTGGCACACTCTCCTGTTCCTGTTGTCCACCTTGTGTTGACCAGGGGGTGATGTCCACCCTCTGTTCATGCCATCATTTTCCCCTGCCATCATGGAGCTTCCCCCCGACTCTAAGTGAAAATAAACCTTTTTTCTTTTTCCCACAAGGTGCTCTTGGTCTGGTGATTTTGCCAGCAATGCGAACCTGACTGCAACATCTGCAAGACCTAATGACCAGGGTTCAGTTTTTAGTACCCCATGGAAAGCCAGTTGTACCAACTGGCCATCTGGAGTTGATGTGCAGTGTCTATAAACCCAGGTGTACCCATTCTCTCTCTCTCTCTTTCTCTTTCTCTCTCTCTCTTTTGTCTCCCTTTCTATGTACTAATAAATAAGATATTTTTAAAATATTTGATCATTTAAATTATTTTTTTAATTCATTTATTTTGAGAGAGAAAGAGGCAGAGAGAGGGAAAGAGGGAATGGGCACGCCAGGGTGTTCAGCCGCCACAAACAAACTCACTACACATATGGTCCCTTGTGGACATATGGAACATTGCATGCTTGTATCACTGTGTGTTTGGCTTATGTGGGACCTGGAGAATCGAGCAAGTTCTTAGGCTTCTCAGGCAAGTGCCTTAACTGCTAAGCCATTTCTCCAGGTCCCTCTCTTTTTTTTTTTTTTTTTTGGTGTGCGTGTGTCACCCATTCATGTGTGTGAGCCCTATTGCAGGCATGCAATGAGGCACCCACCCAGGCCCATGCTCAGAAGAAAGACAACCTTGGATGTCATTCTTGGATGTCATTCTTCTTTTTCCACCTGTGAGGCAGGATCATGCACTGGTTCACCACTCCTTCACCCAGACTAGATGGCCCGCTAGCTTTGGGGAGAGTCTCCTGTCTCCACCTCCTTTCTGGCTGTGGGATTACAGACACTTGAGCTTCAGGTCCCAGGGATACACATGGGTTCTGAGGATTGGAATTCACATCCTCGTTCTGGCTGGGCAAAGTGCTTTATCCACTGAGTCATCACCCCAGCCACTAGTCTGTTTGTTGTTGTTTCCACACCCTTTCATTCATTGGTCCATGTCCAGTGCCCACCACAAAAGTTGACTCTGAAGCCAGGCGTGGTGCACGCCTTTGGGAGGCAGAGGTAGGAGGATCGCTGTGAGATTGAGGCCACCCTGAGACTACATAGTGAATTCCAGGTCAGCCTGGACCAGAGTGAGACCCTACCTCGAAAAACAAACAAACAAAAAAAGGTGACTCTGAGACTTTGAGTCTGGGTGACTGGAAACACACTGGCATTTAAAAACATCATTCCTGGGCTGGAGAGATGGCTTAATGGTCCAGGCCCTTGTTTTCCTGCAATGCCTAAAGACCTGGGTTCAGTTCCCCAGTGCCTGTATAAAGCCAGATATGCAAAGTGGTGCATGCATCTGGAATTTGTCTGCAGTGACTAGAAGCCCTGAGGCACCCATTCTATCCCTGTTTTTTTTTTTTTAATTAATTAAAGAGAGAGAATAGATGCACCAGGGCCTCCAACCACTGAAAACGATACATGTGCCACCTTGTGCATCTGGCTTACGTGGGTCCTGGGGAATAGAGCCTCAAACCAGGGTCCTTAGGCTTCACAGGCAAGCACTTAACTGCTAAGCCATTTCTCCAGCTCCCTGTTTTTTTGTTTGTTTTGTTTTGTTTTTTTAGGTAGTGTTTCACTCTAGCCCAGGTTGACCTGGAATTCACTATGTAGTCTCAGGGTGGTCTTGTACTAACGATGATCCTCCTACTTCTGCCTCCCCAAGTGCTGGGATTAAAGCTTTGTGCCATCATACCTGGCTGTAATAAATTTTTCTGTTTGTTTTGTTTTTTGAGGTAGGGTTTCACTCTAGCCCAGGCTGACTTGAAATTCACTACATAGTCTCAGGGTGGCCTTGAACTCATGGCGATCCTTCTACCTCTGTCTCCCAAGTGTTGGGATTACAGACGTGTGCCCGGCTCTAATATACATATATATGTTTTAATCCCAGCCCTCTGAAGGGAGAGGTAGGAGGATCACTGTGAGTTCCAGACCACCCTGACTACATAGTGAGCTCCATATCAGCCTAGGCTAGATTGAGACACTACCTTGAAAATCAAAATAATAATTTTTGGTTTTTCAACAACAAATACATACATAGTGAATTCCAGGTTAGCCTTGGCTAAAGGGACACCCTACCTCGAAAAACCAAAATAAAATAAGAACTTAAAAATGGTTTTAGGGGGCTGGAGAGATGGCTTAACGGTTAAGCGCTTGCCTGTGAAGCCTAAGGACCCCGGTTCGAGGCTCGGTTCCCCAGGTCCCACGTTAGCCAGATGCACAAGGGGGCGCACGCGTCTGGAGTTCGTTTGCAGAGGCTGGAAGTCCTGGCGCGCCCATTCTCTCTCCCTCCCTCTACCTGTCTTTCTCTCTGTGTCTGTCGCTCTCAAATAAATAAATAAAAAATTTTTTAAAAAAAATGGTTTTAGGGCTGGAGAGGTTGCCTAGCAGTTAAGGCTCCTGCCTACAAGACCCTACCTAAAAAATAAAAACAAAACAAAAAATCCAGGGAGTTTGTCTCCTCCCCCATGGCTTTTCTTTTTAAATATGTTTTATTTATTCATTTATTTATTGGAGAGAGAGAGAAGGAGGGAGAGTATGGGCTTATGTGGGTCCTGGAGAATCGAACCAGCGTATTTTGGCTTTGCAGGCAAATGCCTTAAACACTAAGCCATCTCTCGAACCCTGCTGGTTTTTTGTTTTGTTTTTATTCATTATTATTATTATTATTATTATTATTATTATTTTATTGGTTTTTTGAGGTAGGGTCTCACTCTAGCTCAGGCTGACCTTGAATTCACTATGTAGTCTCAGGGTAGCCTCGAACTCAAGGTGATCCTCCTACCTCTGCCTCCCGAGTGCTGGGATTAAAGGCATGCACCACCACGCCCGGCTCTTTTTATTTTATTTATTTGAAAGAGGAAAAGGCAGAGAGAGAGAATGGGCGCATCAGGGCCTCTAGCTATTGCAAATTATCTCCAGACACACTTCCATGGGTCCTAGAGAATTGAACTGGGATCCTTTGGCTTTGCAGGCAAAAGCCTTAACAGCTAAGCCAGCTCTCCAGCCCTGTTCTTTCTTTCTTTCTTTTTTTTTTCTTTTTTTTTTTTAAATACCTTTAGGGGTTAGAGAGATGGCTTAGCTGTTGAAAACACTTGTTTGCAAAGTCTGAAAGCTTGACAGCATGGGTTCAATTACTCAGTACCCACATAAAGGCAAATGCACAAAGAGGTTTGTTTGCAGTGGTAGGAGGCCCTGGCTTACCCATATTCATTCTCTTCTGTCTGCATCTTTATCTCAAATTAATTAAACCATTTAAAAGTAGTTTTAGCCAGGTGTGGTGGCGCAGGCCTTTAATCCCAGCACTCGGGAGGCAGAGGTAGGAGGATCGCCGTGAATTCGAGGCTACCCTGAGACTACATAGTGAATTCCAGGTCAGCCTGATCCAGAGTGAGACCCTACCTTGAAAAACAAAAACAAACAAACAAAAAAGTAGCTTTAGAAACCGGGTGTGGTGATGCACGTTTTTGATCCTAGCACTCGGGAAGCGGAGGTAGGATAATCATGGTGAGTTTGAGGCCACTCAGAGACTACGTAGTGAATTCCCATTCAGCCTTGGCTAGGGGGACGACCTACCTCGAAAAACCAAAATAAAATAAAAACTAGGGCTGGAGAGATGGCTTAGCGGTTAAGCGCTTGCCTGTGAAGCCTAAGGATCCCGGTTTGAGGCTCGGTTCCCTAGGTCCCACGTTAGCCAGATGCACAAGGGGGCGCATGCGTCTGGAGTTCATTAGCAGAGGCTGGAAGCCCTGGCGTGCCCATTCTCTCTCTCTCCCTCTGTCTTTCTCTGTGTGTCTGTCGCTCTCAAATAAATAAATAAATAAAATTTAAAAAAATAAAAAAATAAAAATAAAAAAATTTAAACTCAAAATGGTTTTAGGACTGGAGAGATTGCTTAGCAGTTAAGGCACCTGCCTGCAAGACCTAATGACCCAGGTTTGTTTTCCTAGTACCCATGTGAAGCCAGTTGCACAAAGTTGCACATGCACCTGGAGTTCCTTTGCAGTGGCTAGAGGCCCTTGTGTGCCTATTCTCTCCGTGTGTCTCTCTGCTTGTAAATAAATAAATTAAAGCCGGGTGTGGTGGCACATGCCTTTAATCCCAGCACTCGGGAGGCAGAGGTAGGAGGATTGCCATGAGTTCAAGGCCACCCTGAGATGACAGAGTTAATTCCAGGTCAGCCTGGACCAGAGTGAGACCCTACCTTGAAAAACCAAAAACAATAAAAATAATAATAAATAAATTAATTAATTAAAACACTAAAAATGTTTTACTTACTTATTTGAAAGAGAGAGGATGAATGAATAGGTGTGCCAGGGTCTTTAACCACTGAGCCATCTGTCCAACCCTTTTTGTGAATTTGAGGCCACCCTGAGACTAAATAGTGAATTCCAGGTCAGTTTGGACTACAGCAAGACCCTACCTCAAAAAAAAAAAAAAAAAAAAAAAAAGATAAATAAAAGATATTCCATTCCTAACTGTGCTATCAGCATAGTCTTCCCTATCAATTACTTCTCAGTGGTTACTTGATTGTTTCTGGTTACTCTGGCCAGGCCTCTAACCGTACTTAGAGTCCTTCTTGATTTCTTCCACCCCTCTTCCTTTGCCTCCTCCTCAACTCTCCTCTCTCCCTCTCCCTCTCCCTCTTTCCCTCTTTCTCTCTCTCTCTCTCTCTCTCTTTTTGGTTTTTGAGGTAGTGTCTCACTCTAACCCAGGTTGACCTGTACCTGGAATTTCACTATATAGTTTCAGGGTGGTCTCAAACTCATGGTGATTCTCCTACCTCTACCTCCTGAGTGCTGGGATTAAAGACCTGTAACACCACAGTTGGCTTCTCTCTCTTTTAAAAAAAACAAACAAAAAAGCCAGACAGACTTGGTGGCACATGCCTTTTTATTCTTTATTTTTAAAAACATTTTATTATTTATTTATTTAATGCAGAAAGAGAGAGAGAGAATGGGCAAGCCAGGGTCTCCAGCTTCTGCAAACGAACTCCAGATGCGTGCACCCACTTCTGCATCTGGCTAACGTGAGTCCTGGGGAATCGAACCTGGGTCTTTTGTCTTTGCAGGCAAGCACCTTAACCGCTAGGCCATCCCTCCAGCCCAGCACACACCTTTTAATCCCAGCACTTGGGGAGCAGCGGTCAGAGGATCATCATGAGTTTGAGTTCAAGGCCACCCTGAGACTACATTGTGAATTCCAGGTCAGCCTCAGCTAAAACTTTTTTATTTATTTGTGAAAGAGACAAAATAGCAGATAGATAGGTGGATAGATAGGGAGAGAGAGAGAATGGACCCACCAGGGCCCTTAGCCACTGCAAACTCCAGACATATGTGCCACCTTGTGCATCTGGCTTACATGGGTTCTGGGGACTCGAACCTGGGTCCTTTGGCTTTGCAGCCTTATCTGCTAAGCCATTTCTCTAGCTCTCTCTGTCTCTCTATCTTTGAGACAAGTTTTCTTTTTTTTTTTTCCCTCCCTCTCTCCCACTTTCTTCTGTCAGCACATTGGGTTTTTTGTTTGTTTTGTTTGAGGTAGGGTCTCATTCTAGCCAAGAGTGACCTTGAACTCACAGCAATCCTCCCACCTCTGTCTCCCAAGTAATGGGATTAAAGGGTTGATGGCCCAGGTTCAATTCCCCAGTACCTACTTAAAGGCAGATGCACAAAATAGCACAAGGAGTTTTAGAGTTCTTTCTGGTTCATTCTCCTCTTCCTCTTTCTCTCTCCCTCTCCCTTTCTCTCCCTCCCTCCTTCCCTCCCTCTGTCTATTCCCCCTCTCTTCACAAATAGATAAATAAGGGCTGGAGAGATGGCTTAGCAATTAAGGCACTGCCTGCAAAGCCTAAGGACACAGATTCGATTCCCCAGTGCCCACATAAGCCAGATGTACAACATGGCGCATGCGTGCATCTGGTGTTCATTCATTTGCAGTGGCTAGAGGCACTGGTGTGCCCATTCTCTTTGTCTCCCTCTCTTTCAAATAAATAAATAAAAATAAAATATCAAATAAATAAGTAAATAAAAATTTTCAGCCAAGTGTGGTGGCACACATCTTTAATCCCAGCACTTGGGAAGCAGAGGTAGGAGAATTGCCATGAGTTGGAGGCCAGCCTGTGACTACAGAGTGAATCCCAGGTCAGCCTGGGATAGAGTAAGAGCCTACCTCAGGGGGAAAAAAAAAAAAAAAGTTGGACGAGCTAGAGAAGCATGAAGGCCTCAGAGATCTCAGAGACGTCTTGAGTTCCATCACCAGGACCTACATAAACAGCTGGCTATGGCAGTCACATCTGCATCCCCAGTCCTGTGAGGAGTAGAAACAGAATTCCTAAGGCACACAAGAACACAGCAAACTCCTATTTCAGGAACACACTCGAACTCATATAAGAACAGGTGGAAGAGCCAGGTGTGGTGGCACATGCCTTTAATCCCTGTGGTCCTGAGGAAGAGGTAGGAGGATCTCTGTGAGTTCGAGGCCACCCTGAGACTACAGAGTGAAGTCAGCCTGAGCTGACCCTACCTCAGAAAAACAGAAGGTGGAAACGGGAGTTGGAGAACAGCATAATGGTTAAGACACTTGCCTACAAAGCCAAAGGACCCAGATCCAATTTTCCAGGCCCATTGTAAGGCAGATGCACAAGGTGTTGCCTGTGTCTGGACTTCATTTGCAGTGGCTTGAGGTCCTGGCCTGCCCATTCTTTCTTTCTCTCAAATAAATTAAAAAGCAAAACAGGGGGGAGGGAGGGCATTACCATGGGATATTGTTTACAATCATGGAAGTTGTTAATAAAAAAATTAAAATGAAAAGAAAAAAAAGGGGGGCTGGGGAGATGGCTTAATGGTTAAGGGACTTGTCTGTGAAGCCTAAGGATCCAGGTTTGATTGCTCAGTACCCTCATATGCCAAATGCACAAGGTGGCACATGCATCTGGAGCTTGCTATCTGGATTCAGGCTGACCTCAAACTTCAGACAATTCTCTTCCTCAGCCTATCAGGTACTGAAATTACAGGTGTGAGCCACCAAGCCCATCAGTGACAGAGTTTTCAGAAAAATAGAAAAAATAAAAGGGCTGGAGAGATGGCTTAGTGGTTAAGGGGCATGCCTGAAAATCTTAAGGATCCAGGTTCAATTCTACGGGTCCCATGTAGGCTAGCTGCACATAGTGGCACATACATCTGGAGTTCACTTGCAGCGGCTAGAAGCCCTGGTGTGCCCATTTCCTCTCTCCCTCTCTCTGTCTCTAATAAATAAATAAAAAGAAAATCTTAAAAAAAAAAAAGAAAGAAAACTAAATGGCTGGAGAGATGGCTTAGTGATTAAGGCATTTGCCTGCAAAGCCAAAGGACCTTGGTTCGATTCCCCAGGACCCACATAAGCCAGATGCACAAGGGGGCACACACATCTGGAGTTCGCTTGCAGTGGCTGGAGGCACTGGTGCACCCATTCTCTCTCTCCCTCTCTCTCAAATAAATAAATAAAAATAAAATTTTAATGGGGCAATGGTGGCTCACGCCTTTAATCCCAGCACTCTGGAGGCAGAGGTAGGAGGATCACCAAGAATTCGAGGCCACCCTGAGACTACATATTGGATTCCAGGTCAGCCTGGGCTAGAGTGAGGCCCTATATCGAAAAACCAAAAAATAAATAAATAAATAAAATAATAATAATAAATAAAGATAATAAAGTTAAAAAAAAAACTAATGGGGGCTGGAGAGATAATTTAGCAGTTAAGGGGCTTGCCTGTGAAGCCTAAGGACCCAGGTTCAATTCCCCAGGACCCATATAAGCCAGATGCACAAGTTGGCATGTGCTTCTGGAGTTTGTTTGCAGTGGCGGGAGGCCCTGGAATGCCCATTCTCTCACTATCTGCCTCTTCCTCTCTCTCTCTCTCCCTTTCTCTCTGTCAACTAAATAAGATACTTTTTAAAATATTTCAAAAATAGGGCTGGAGGGCTGGAGGACTGGAGAGATGACCTAGTGGCTAAAACGCTTGCCTGCAAAGCCTAAGACCACAGGTTTAATTCCCAGGACCACATAAACCAGATGCACATGGTGGTACATGCTTCTGAAGTTAGTTGGCAGCCACTGGAGGCCCTGGCGTGCCCATTCTCTCATATATATAGATATATATATATATGTCTTATTCTCTCAAATAAATAAAAGATAAGATAAATATTAAAAATGGAGAACTGGGGCTGGAGAGATGGCTTAGTGGTTAAGCGCTTGCCTGTGAAGCCTAAGGACCCTGGTTCTAGGCTTGATTCCCCAGGTCCCACATTAGCCAGATGCACAAGGGGGTGCACGCGTCTGGAGTTCGTTTGCAGAGGCTGGAAGCCCTGGCGCGCCCATTCTCTCTCTCTCCCTCTATCTGTCTTTCTCATCTGTCTTTCTGTGTCTGTTGCTCTCAAATAGATAAATAAATAAAAATTTAAAAAAAAAAAAAAGGGAGAACTAGGGAAATGGCCTAGCAGTTACAGCACTTGCCTCTGAAGCCAAAGGACCAGAGTTCGATTCCTCAGGATGCATGCAAGCAAGCCAGATGCACAAGGGGCAAACATGTCTGCAGTTCCTATGCAGTGGCTAGAGGCCCCAAGTGTGCCCATTCTCTTTATCTGTCCCTTTATTTATTTATTTATTTATTTTTAATTTTTATTTATTTATTTATTTGAGAGTGACAGACACAGAGAGAAGGATAGATAGAGGGAGAGAGAGAGAATGGGCGCGCCAGGGCTTCCAGCCTCTGCAAACGAACTCCAGACGCGTGCGCCCCCTTGTGCATCTGGCTAACGTGGGACCTGGGGAACTGAGCCTCGAACCGGGGTCCTTAGGCTTCACAGGCAAGTGTTTAACTGCTAAGCCATCTCTCCAGCCCTATCTGTCCCTTTATCTTTAAGTTGTTAATAAAAAAACATTTTAGAGCCGGGCGTGGTGGCGCATGCCTTTAATCCTAGCACTCGGGAGGCAGTGGTAGGAGGATCGCCATGAGTTCGAGGCCACCCTGAGACTACATAGTGAATTCCAGGTCAGCCTGAGCCAGAGTGAGACCCTATACCTCGAAAAACCAAAAAAAATTTTTTTAAAGAAAAAAATAGAGGCAGAGGGCTGGAGGGATTGCTTAATGGTTAAGGCATTTGCCTGCAAAGCCAAAGGACCCAGGTTTGATTTTCCAGGACCTACATTAGCCAGATGCACAAGGGGGTGCACACATCTGGAGTTCGTTTGCAGAGGCTGGAGGCCATGGCATGCTCATTCTTTCTCTCCCTCTTTCTCTGTCAAATAAATAAATAAATAAATAAAAATAAAATATTTTTTTAAAAAATAGAGGTGGGTAGATGGCTTAGCAGTTAAGGCACTTGCCTGTGAAGCCTAAGGACCCAGGTTTGATTTTTCAGTTCCCACATAAACAAGGTAGCATGTGTGTCTGGAGCTTGTTTGCAGTGACTGGAGGTCCTGGCATACTCATTCTTTCTCTATCTACTGCTTTCTTTACTTTAATTTTTTTTGTTGTTTTTATTTATTTATTTAAGAGAGGGAAAGAGGCAGAGAGAGAAAGAGAGAGAGAGGAAGAGAAAGAGAAAGAGAATGGGTTCACCAGGGCTTCCAGCTACTGCAAACAAACTCCAAATGCATGTGCCACCTTGTGCATCTGGCTTACATGGGTACTGGAGAATCAAACTGAGGTCCTGTGGCTTTACAGACAAGTGCCTTAACCAATAAGTCATCTCTCCAGCTCTACTTTTCCTTTCTTTCTTTCTTTCTTTTTTCCAAGGTAAGGTCTCATTCTAACCCAGGCTGACCTGGAATTCACTATGTAGTCTCAGGGTGGTCTTGAACTCACTGCAATCCTCTGCCTCTGCCTCCCAATTGCTGGGATTAAAGCCATGCACCACCATGCCCAGATTTTTTTTTCTTAATGAGAAAGAGAGAAGTGGTGTGCTAGGGCCTCCAGCCACTGGAATGGAACTCCAGACATGTGTGCCACCTTGTGTGCATGTGAGACCTTGCATGCTTGTGTCACCTTGTGCATCTGGCTTAAGTGGGACCTAGAGAGTTGAACATGGGTCCTTAGGCTTTGCAGGCAAGCACCTTAATTGCTAAGCGCATCTCTCCTGCCTTCTATCTACCTCTTTCTCTCTCTCTCTCTCAAATAAATAAATAAATAAAAACTTTTCTTAATTATTTAAAAAATAGAGAATATGCCTTAATTTTACTGGGTGCTTTAATCCCAGCACTAGGGAGGCAGAGGTGGGAGGATTACTGTGAACTGGAGGCCAGCTTGAGACTACAAAGTAAATTCCTGTCAGCCTGGACTAGGGTGAAACTCGGCCTTGAAAAAAACAAACTAGAAAATACTTCCTTATGTTTTATTTTTATTTTTTTCGTTTTTCGAGGTAGGGTTTTACTCTAGTCAGGCTGACCTGGAACTCGTAATGTAGTCTCAGGGTGACCTCTGCTCCCAAGTGCTGGGAGTAAAGGCATGTGCCACCACGCCTGGCTTTGTTTTATTTTTATTTGTTTTGAGATGCTGTGAACTCTATCTCTGAGCTATATCCCTAGCCCTGGGACTTCTTTATTACACTCACTCAGTAGGGTTTCACTCTAGCCCAGGCTGACCTGGAATTTACTATATAGTCTTACGGTGGCCTTGAACTCATGGTAATCCTACTACCTCTGCTTCCCAAGTGCTGGGATTAAAGGAATGCGCCACCACGCCCAGCCTTAATTTTTTTTTAACATTTATTTACTTATTCAGAGAGAGTCAGAGAGAGAGAGAGCAAGAAAGAAGCAGACAGAAAGAGAGTGAATGGGTGCACCAGGGCCTCCAGTCACTGCAAACAAATTGCAGACACATGTGCCAATTTATGCATCTGGCTTACATGGGTCCTGGGGAACTGAACCTGGGTCCTTAGGCTTTGCAGGCAACTGCCTTAACTGCTAAGCCATCTCTCCAACCCTATTTTTTGTTTTTATTTATTTATTGTTATTATTTTTATTTTTTGAGGTAAGGTTTTATTTTAGCCCAGGCTGACCTGGAATTCACTATGTAGTCTCAGGGTGGTCTTGAACTCACAATGATACTCCTACCTTTGCCTCCTGAGTGCTGGGATTAAAGGCGTGCACCACCACTCCAGCTGCTTTTTTACATTTTTAAACCATTATTCTTTCTTAAGTATTTTATTTTTATTTATTTGAGAAAGAAAAATAGACAGGTAGGGAAAGACACACACACACACACACACACACACACTCACACACACACTTGGTGCTCCAGGGCCTCCAGATGTGTGCACCCCATTGTGCATCTGGTGTGCCTGGGTCCTGGGGAATTGAACCTGGGTCCTTTGGCTTTGCAGACAAGTGCCTTAACCACTAAGCCATCTCTCAAGTCATAATTTTTTTTTTTTAAGGGGGGTTTCAAGGTAGGGTCTCTCTCTAACTCAGGCTGACCTGGAATTCACTATATAGTCTCAGGCTGCCCTCCAACTCACAGCGATCCTCCTACCTCTGCCTATCGAGTGCTGGGATTAAAAGTGTGTGCCACCATGCCCAGCTATTTTTTAAAATATATATATACATATTTTGTTTATTTGTTTATTTGAGAGAGGGAGAGAGAGAATGAGTACATCGGGGCCTCTAGCCACTGCAAACAAACTCAAGACACATGTGCCCCCTTGTGCATTTGGCTAACATGGGTCCTGGAGAATAAAATCTGGATCCTTTGGCTTTGCAGGCAAACGCCTTAACCACTAAGCCATCTCTCCAGCCCTAATAAAAAATATTTTTTTAAAAGCCAGGGATGGTGGCACATGCCTTTAATCCCAGCACTTGGAAGGCAGAGGTAGGAGGATCTCTGTGAGTTCAAGGCCACCCTGAGACTACATAATGAATTCCAGGTAAGGCTGAGATAGAGTGACACCCTACCTCAAAAAAAAAATGTATTTTTTTAAACATGAAGTGGACTGGGGAGATGACTCAGTGATTAAGGACACTTGCTTGCAAACACTGCCAGCCCAGGTTCAATTTCCCAGTGCCCATGTAAAGCCAGAGTCACATAGTCACATGCACCTGGAGGGTTTTTGTTTGTTTGTTTGTTTTTTCAAGGTTGGGTCTCACTCTAGCTCAGACTGACATGGAATTCACTATGTATTCTCAGGGTGGCCTCAAACTCATGGCGATCCTCTTACCTCTGCCTCCCGAGTGCTGGGATTAAAGGCGTGTGCCACCATGCCGGGCCTCAAATATATAATTTTTTTTAACTCAAAAAAAAAAAAAAATCAGGGCTGGAGAGATGGCTTAGCGGTTAAGCGCTTGCCTGTGAAGCCTAAGGACCCCGGTTCAAGGCTCGGTTCCCCAGGTCCCACGTTAGCCAGATGCACAAGGGGGCGCACGCGTCTGGAGTTCGTTTGCAGAGGCTGGAAGCCCTGGCGCGCCCATTCTCTCTCTTTCCCTCTATCTGTCTTTCTCTCTGTGTCTGTCGTTCTCAAACAAATAAATAAAATTTTTTTAAAAATTCACAAAGCTTGGGGCTGGAGAGATGGCTTAGTGGTTAAGGCACATGTCTGTGAAGCCTAAGGACACAGGTTTGACTCTCAGGACCCACGTAAACCAGACGCACATGGGGGCACAGGCACCTGGAGTTCATTTACAGTGGCTAGAGGCCCTGGCATGCCCATTCTCTCTCTTTCTCAAATAAATAAAATAAAATAAAATCACAAAGCAAATATGATCTATAATAAGTGTGTTTTACTTTTGTCCTTTGATGATTCTAGTGACCGTAAAGAGACTCAAATAATTCTGCTGGTGACTTGTGATACGTCTTGAGGAATGCAAAAGAGATGCTGCTGATCCCTGCTGAGGCCCCTGTTTTCTTCATAGAGCCCAAGTAACGCTGCTCTGTTTGCTTGGAACTCTGCACCTTTTGCTTTTGGCATTTTCTCTTTATTTCTTTCTTCCTTTCTTTCTCTCTCCTTTTACTTATTTGAAAGAGTCAGATACACAGAGAGAGAATGGGAAGGCCAGGGCATTCAGCTACTGCAAAGGAACTCCAGACGCATGCACCACCTTGGATATCTGGCTTACGTGGGTTCTGGGGAATGGAACCTGGGTCCTTTGGCTTTGAAGGTGAGTGCCTTATCCTATTCTCTCCAAATCTGCAGTTACCCCTCCCCCTAATACTCCTCTCTCCCCAGATGAGGGATCAGAGCTAGAGGATGAGGCTGCCAAATATCATAACCCTGATTGCCCCCCCAGGCACTTTTGGGTACACGACCACCACACTATAATATACCACTCCCTCTGTGTGCCCCAGCACTTGATGCTCCCTCTGATCTAGAAGAAATAACTAGACAAGCCATTAATAAACTTTCCTGGGAGGCACAGTCTCTTAAAACGCCCCTCCAAACCAAAAAGGAAAAGTCAAAATTGCTCAATCAATTACACGATCTTGATTTAGAAATATGCTCCCCCTTCACTTGCCCCATTCAGAAAACTAAAACCAAAATTTAAACTCTCCACGCCTTTCCTGTAACTCGCTCGCAAGCCAAACCTATCGAAAGAAGATCTAATGTGGCTGAGCTGCAGGATCCACAAAGCCCAGAAGAGGGGGAGGGAGAATCTGAAACAAGGGAACCTGCTGGGTCAGAAAGCTCTGAGAATGAGGAGGGGATGAAACTTTACTTACTAAAACCCAGCGATACCACCGTCTTAAGTTTAAACATATAAAAGAGTTAAAAATGCAGTATCTTCGTATGGTCCTATTGCTCCTTTTACTGTCTCACCGTTAGAATCTCTAAGTGAAGACTCACTTACTGTTAATGATTGGGTGATGTTAGCTAAAGCTACTTTAAGTAGGGGCGATTTTCTTCTGTGGAAAGCTGATTTCACTGAGAGGTGCCAGGATGCTGTCTGCCGTAATTTGACCGGTGGTGGTTCTTCCAAATCCTGGATGCTAAATAAACTTTTGGGCAACTGTCCC
This sequence comes from Jaculus jaculus, assembly GCF_020740685.1. NCBI lineage: Eukaryota > Metazoa > Chordata > Mammalia > Rodentia > Dipodidae > Jaculus > Jaculus jaculus. Next base: position 25,061,382 of record NC_059112.1, on the reverse strand, counting down.
TATGATATGAATGAAAAACAATCCAAATTTCCTCCAGGATTACTTACACAAATTCAACACGCGGCTCTTAAAGCCTGGAAGAGCCTTCCCTCTAGAGGGTCAGCAGTCACCTCTCTTGCTAAACTCAGACAGGGGCCACAAGAACCATATAGTGACTTTATCGGCCGCCTAACAGAGGCCACTGAATGCCTCATGGGAAAGGAGGAAACAGACAATGAATTTGTCAGACATCTTGCTTTTGAGAATGCTAACTCTGCCTGCCAAGCAGCTATACGCCCCCATCGCCATAGCAAAAATATTTCTGACTTTATTAAACTCTGTGCTGATGTAGACCCTACTTCCCCCAGCATTGGATAAGCCAGAGGAGTGGCACTTAAAGATTTTACCCAGGGGGACAAGCTCAGAACTTGTTTTAACTGCAAACAACTGGGTCATTTTTTCAGAAAATGCACGGCCCCTAAGGCTGAACAGCCACTCCCATCCTCTCTCAGCCTGCAATGCAAGCGAGGCAAGCATTGGGCCTCTGAATGCTACTCCAAAACAGATATACAGGGTAAACCTCTACCCCAGAGGCAGGGAAACTTCTTACGGGGCCCACCCCAGGGCCCCAAGACCCATACCGGACAGAACCCTGGGGTTGTTAGGTTCATCCCTCAATCGATCCAAAATGCAACATCTCTGCCCTCTCCCGGGCAACCGCTGGCAGTGCAGGACTGGACCTCTGTTCCACCTCCAGAACAATACCAGCACCAGAGGTGGGGACTCAGGTCCTTGCTACAGGAGTTTTTGGTCCCTTGCCAAAAAACACTTTAGGCCTTATCTTGGGACGTGCCAGTTCAACCATTCAGGGCCTCACTATTTCTCCAGGAGTCGTTGATAATGATTATACTGGAGAAATTAACTCATGGCCACTGCCCTTCAGGGGCCTATTACCATCCTTCCTGGCCAACAGATTGCTCAGTTAATACTATTGCCTCTCAATGATAAAGCACCCTGCCAGAAACAAAAGAGAGGCCCCCATGGGTTTGGGTCATCAGACATTTACTGGGCATAAGAGGTCACTCAAGCAAGACCCCTTCTTAAATTAAAGTTAAAAGGAAAAACCTTTGAAGGACTTATAGACACTGGTGCAGGTGCCACAATTATTTCCAGTAAAAATTGGCCTGCATCTTGGCCTCTTCACTGCTTCCATGACTCATCTCAAAGGAGTCGGACAGGCCTCTAACCCCTTACAAAGTTCTGAAGTTATTCAGTGGGAGGACAAAGAAGGCAATCGAGGCACCATTCAGCCTTATGTGGTAACAGGCCTGCCCATTAATCTCTGGGGCCGAGACATCCTCTCTCAAATGAAACTCATTATGTGCAGCCCTGATGAGTTAGTAGCTCACCAGATGCTTAACCAAGGCTTCTGCCCAGGACAAGAATTGGGCAAACATACACAGGGAACCAAAGAGCCAATCCCAGTTACTATAAAGACTGATCGTGCTGGAATAAGCTATGAAAATTTATCCTAATGGCTGTCGACATGCCTGTACCCCATGCAAATAAAATATCTTGGAAAACAACAGAACCTGTTTGGGTTGATCAATGGCCCTTAACTTCTGAAAAGTTAGCTGCAACCATGATGTTAGTGCAGGAACAACTTGCTACAGGCCATATTGGGCCTACCACCTCTCCTTGGAATGCTCCTATCTTGGTTATAAAGAAAAGGTCTGGAAAATGGAGATTGCTCCAGTATCATAGAAAAATTAACAAGGCCATGGTACCTATGGGAGCCCTGCAACCAGGCCTCCCCACTCCAGTGGCAATTCCTGCAGGATATTGTAAAATCATTATTGACCTAAAGGATTGCTTTTTTACAATTCCCTTACACCTTGAGGATCGTCAGCATTTTGCCTTTAGTTTACCTGTGGCAAATTTTAGAGGCCCTATGCTGAGATTCAAATGGAAAGTCTTGCCCCAAGGGATGGCCAATAGCCGTACGCTGTGTCAAAAATTTGTGTCCCAAGTTATAGATCCATTTAGACATAGATGGCCTTCCTTATATATCATTTATTATATGGATGACATTCTCCTGGCTGGACCTGATCCCACTGCTCTCAAGAGCTTTCTAGGGCCCTTACTGGAGCTGGTCTTCAGATAGCTCCTGATAAAATTCAATTAAAACCCCCTTACTTATTCTTAGGCTTTGAACTTTTTCATAACAAAATTCTTTCACAAAAAATTCAACTTAGAACTAATCATCTAAAAACTTTAAATGATTTTCAAAAACTCATAGGACATATCAATTGGCTCAGGCCTTATCTTAAGCTAACTACTGAGCTTAAATCCTTGTTTGACATCCTCAAAGGAAACCCAGATCCTGCCTCCAGCCGCTCTTTAATGGCCCCCACCCTAGAGGCTCTGAAGATAGTAGAGGCCGCAATTCTGAGCCAAAGGGTCACTTTTATCTCTTATGAGAAGCCTCTTCTCCTGGTCATTTGTGCCACTGACTTTACACTCACCGGGGTGTTCTGGCAGGAGGGGCCCCTCTTCTGTGTCCATTTACTGGCTTCACCTCCCAGAGTCCTTACCCCTTACACCTCACGGGTGGCAGAGTTAATAAAAATTGGACGTGACCAAAGCAGAAAATGTTTGGTAAAGACCCTGATAAAATCGTTCTAGCCTATTCCACTACCCAAATCCAATGGTTAATACAAAATGATGATGACTGGGCAATATCTTGCACCTCTTTTCAGGGATCCCTTGATAACCACTACCCTACTGACAAGCTTCTCCACTTTCTGAGACTTCAGCCATTTGTTTTTCCTACATTGACTTCTCCCTGACCCCTTCCCCATGTCCCCCTAGTTTTTACTGATGGCTCCTCTAGTGGAGTGGCAGCCTTCACTGTAGACAATCAAACCACTTCCCTACAATCCCCATTCCGCTCTGCTCAACTGGTGGAACTTTTTGCTGTTTTACAGGTTTTTCAACAACTTCCAAATACCTCCTTTAATCTGTATACTGATAGTGCTTATATTGCTCAATCCATCCCCCTGTTAGAAACTGTGCCATACATAAAATCCACCACAAACGCTACCCCTGAGTTTTTCGCCATTCAGCAGTGCATACATTCTAGGCAACACCCTTTTTATATAGGCCATATTCATGCTCATTCTGGACTCCCTGGGCCTCTAACCACAGGCAATGCCATAACTGACAAAGCCACCCAGTTTGCCTTCCTTGTTAAGCTCGATCCTGTGGCCCAGGCCAAAGCAGCTCACTCTGTACATCACCTTAACGCTCAAACCTTGCATCTTCTTTTTAAAATCACTAGGGAACAAGCTCGCCAGATAGTCAAACAATGCACAAACTTTGTCACCCTCCTACCCATACCCCACTTGAGCATAAACCCTAGAGGTTTAATTCCCAATGAGATCTGGCAAATGCATGTAACATATGTTCCCTCATTTGGTAATCTTAAGTACCTCCATGTTACTGTGGATACCTTTAGTGGATTCATCTTTGCCAGTCTCCATGCTGGAGAAGCTTCAAAAAATGCCATTGCTCATGTACTCAATTGCCTTGGTGTCATGGGAAAGCCCCAAATTATTAAAGTTGATGATGGTTGGTCCTGGATGTACTGGAAAAAAATTCCAAAATTTCTGTCATAAATTACAAATTAAACATATTACAGGCATACCATACAACCCCCAGGGTCAAGGAATTGTTGAGCGAGCTCATCAAACTATTAAACATACCCTTTAAAAATTAAAAACGGGGGATTTATATCCAATAAAAGGCTCCCCAAGAAATATCCTTCATCATGCCTTGTTTGTCCTAAACTTTTTAACTCCTGATACTCAGGGAAATTCAGCTGCTGATCGCTTTTGGCACACAAACACAAAAAATACCTTCGCCAAAGCTATGTGGAAATATCCATTGACTAAAAAATGGAGTGGACCTGGCCCTGTATTAATATGGGGATGAGGATCTGTTTTTTCACAGAAAGAAAATGGAGCCAGATGGTTGCCAGAACGTTTGGTGCAGCATGCAGGCCATGAGATCAAATAAGAGGACACTGCTGATCCTGATGATATGGAGTCATCTACATCTTGCTTACAGTGACCTCTACTGGACCTATGTTCCTGACCCTCATTTATTACATCCAGTGACCTGGAAGAAAAAATAAATCATAATTCTAGTCAATAACACTCGGTTGCTAAATATGCCATCTAGTAAAAACATAAAATTACAGCAAGTAATTATGAGTTCAAATTCAGGGCATGGTCTAGGCATTCCACTATGCTTTTCTAAGACCAGTATAGTGGGATGTTTTGAATTAAAGGAAAGAAACATTACTGTAAAGCATGAACAAGAGCAAGTATAAGGTACAAAGAAGATAAAGCAGGCTCAAACAAGCAGAATTTCTATTTGGCTTCCCTATGGAAATCAAGTTACAGGGGATAGTCCACCAGAGGACTTTATTCCCTGTGAAGGAAATACACCTTGGTTCAATAACTCTATACATTGGAGCAAATGTGTGGGGAAAAAATTTATCAGGTATAATGTTTCTGGATCTACCAGATATTATTAAGGATTGGTCAGGATCAACAGGTTCTATAGGGAGTAAAACTGAATGGGTTAATGATTGGGTTACTGGACTGTCCTCAGGATTGTGGTGGTCAGACAATGGACATCAGTAAACTTACATGTGGAAAGTTGCTGCTGCTATGGGAGGTATCAAGGTTACATCTGCCAGCAATAATTCAAATAGTCTTCTGAAGGGAACTGTTATGGCCTGTGTTACACCACCTTATGCCCTGATGTTAGGAAATATGAATATTACTTGGTATCACAGGTCTGAAGGAATGTTTAATGTTACCTGTGATAATTGTAGACTGTCCAATTGTGTTTCTCATAATTCTGAAACTGTAATGATTGTCAAACAACCTGCATTTGTTATGATTACTGTTAATCTTTCAAAGCCTTGGTATTCTGACAAGGGTATTCAAATTCTAGAGGAGGTTAAAAATAGTTTAACTAGGCAAAAGAGAGTTGTAGGTTTAATTATTGCTGGGATTGTTGCATTTATTACATTATTAGGTTCTATTACCACTTCTGCTGTTGCTCTTACACAAGAAATTCATACTGCACACTTTGTTAATAATGTAGCTAAAAACGTTTCTGTTGCTTTAAGAACTCATGTAGCCATAGATAAGAAGTTAGAAGAAAAAATAGATGCTTTGTTTGATGCAGTGACTTATTTAGGAGAGCAAATTCAAGGTATGAAGATTAGAGCTCGATTGGAATGCCATACAGATTACCAATGGATCTGCATCACCTCTACAACTTACAATGCTACTTATGAAGATTGGGTAAAAGTCAAGATGCACTTAGAAGGAATTTGGCACCATGATAACATTTCGTTAGATTTGGTTAATTTACATTCAGAAATTCTAGCTATACAGAACAATCATCTTGATTTTGATGCCACTAAGGCTGCTAATGACTTACTTGCTGAAATTAAGTCTGTGTAGCCTGGTTGTGACTCTCTAAGTTCCTGGATAGGCAGCTTTGCAGCTGTGGGAGTTTGCCTTCTGCTTCTCTTATGCCTGTTGCCTATTTTCTTCAGGTATCTAATGAAGTGTATTGTGAATGTTCGTGCACAGTTCCAAGGTATGCACTATAGAACAGGTCCTTGGCTCCCTCAGACCTTATACTAATTCTCCCTGAGTTTTATCCGGCTGGTAGCCAGAGATGGGTAAGATCGGGGGAGGAGGCATCCAGCCTAAGACAGGGCATGTATTGAAAGATAATACGTTTGTCCAATGACAGGTAAGGATGTTCTTCTGCCTCTGACAACCTAAGACAGGCACAGTTGCTTCTTTTAATAAATAAAGAAAGGGGAGATGTTGGGAGCCACAGCTGCCCTTTGACCTTGGGAGCTAGGGTGATCTCTAATCTCCTAATCTCTTGATCCTAAAGCAATGTTTAGTATACAGCCTAGATAGAGTAAGCTCCTGATCCTAAAGCATAGTTTAGTTACAGCCTAGGTGGAGTGGGCTCCTGATAGAGGGATTAACCTAGACCCTGGTGAAACTGACCTTAGGCATGTAAACATTGTCAAAAAAAGTTCTATCTTCTATATATAAGCCATGTCTGCCTGAATAAATCTTGAGGGCTCAACAAACACTTAGAATGGTCTCCTTGTATCTGTTTGCCTTCTCCCATTCAGGTTAACTTCCCCTTGGGTCCTTGTTCAACTCCCTGCTGGCTGGGGCAATTTCTGCCAGCAAAGTGAACCTAACTGCAATAGTAAAGTTGGTACCAGAGGAGTGGAATTGCTGCTAGACACCTGACTGTAACTTTGGCCTTTTGGAGCTGATTTTCAAGAGGAATGTGGAAGGATTTGAAACCTTGGCCTAAGAGATGCCTTGCAGTGCTGTAAGTACAGCTTGATGGACTATTCTGGTCAGAGTTGAAAGGTCTGAATGCAATAAGAACTAAGGACTGTGAGGTTTGTCTTATGAGGGTGAGAAAGAGTTTTGTCAGGACTGGACTAGAAGCAGTTTGTATGAGAGGCTTGCCTTTGTACCTGTGTCCTGAGTACTTGGGCAGGGTTGCTTTGTGTAGAAATGGACTGGTGTGAGCAGAGAGATATGGTCCAGAAATCTTTGGGCTGAAGCTTCTGCCTGTTCAGTTGCAATTAGACGAGAGATTATAACTATTGAGATTGGACTATCTTACCTGCATTGGGACAACAGAAAGAATACAGAGTCTTAACAGGGTCTGAGTGCTCAAGGAATGTCCTGTTCTTCAAAGTCTGCTTTTAGCTGGGTGTGGTGGTGCACACCTTTAATCCCAGCACTCGGGAGGCAGAGGTAGGATGATCGCCATGAGCTTGAGGTCACCCTGAGGATACAGAGTAAATTTCAGGTCAGTCTGTGCTAGAAAAAAGGTATGTACCGAAGTCAGCTTTATTCCCCGTTGGATTAACAAATTAGCATTTTACCTGGTATTATGGAGCACAAGAAATGCAGGAACAAGAGGGTCATTACACTTGCAAGATGTACTTGTGTTTTGGAAATGGCCATGGGCAGTGTGAATCAGGTTTGCTTGATGGAGCTGTGAGGATGAACTATGGGTTGCAGTGGAGACCTAGTGGAGATGCCTGGACCACGAGATGACTGCTAACAAGAGCTGCTGACCCCAGATGAAGATTTCTGGGACTGTGAATAATCTAGCTGGAGGGGGTGAAAATGGAACTCCAGAGACTTGTTGCTGGTTAGAATTATTGGACTTGGGAGACTTGTCATTGACTAGAGTGGTTAGACTTGGAGCTACAGAGTTTGATGTTTGCCCTGTTTAAATCTTATATTGGTTGAATATTTCTTTCTTATATCCAATGCCATCTTTTGCAGTGTGAATGTTTATTCTGTGCCATTATGGTTTTATTTGTGGGGGGAGTTTTGGGTATTAGGGCTCAGTTGAACGACCTTGGATTATGTGGATATTTAAACATCATTGGGATTGATAAAAACTATGGAAACTTTTAAAGTTGGACTGAATGCATTGCATTTTACATCATGGATGGTTATCAGTTTATGGGGCTAGGGGTGGAATGTGATGGTTTGATTCAGGTATCACCCATAAACTTAGGTGTTCTGAATGCTATGTCCCCAACTGATGGCAATTTGGAAATTAAAGTCTCCTGCAGGCAGTATGTTGTTGGGGCGGGCTTATGGGTATTACAGCCAGTTTTCCCATGCCAGTGCTCGGCACACTCTCCTGTTCCTGTTGTCCACCTGATGTTGGCCATGAGATGATGTCCATCCTCTGCTCATGCCATTGTTTTCCCCTGTTTCCTAAGTCTGTAAACAAAATAAATCTTTTTTCCCCACAAGCTGCTCTTGGTTGGGTGATTTCTGCCAGCAATGTGAACCTGAGTACATTACCTTTCTTTCTTTTTCCCCCCTTCCTTCCTTCCTTCCTTCCTTCCTTCCTTCCTTCCTTCCTTCCTTCCTTCCTTCCTTCCTTCCTTCCTTCCCTCCCTCCCTCCCTCCCTCCCTCCCTCCCTCCCTCCCTCCCTCCCTCTCTCTCTCTCTTTCTTTCTTTCTTTTGAGTCAGGATCTCACTCTAGCCTAGGCTGACCTGAAATTCACTCTGTAGCTCCAGGCTGGCCTCAAACACACAGCAATCTTCCTACCTCAGCCTCCCAAATGCTGGCATTAAAGGTCTGTGCCACCATGCCAGGCCTTTTTGATTTTCAAATAATTTTATTTTTATTTATTTATTTGAGAGAGGGGGGGAAATTGAGAGAATGGTGACTCTCTAGCCACTGCAAGCAAACTCCAGAAATGCACCACCTTGTGCATCTGGCTTATGTGGGTCCTGGGGAATCAAACCTGGGTTCTTTGGTTTTGCAGGCAAACATCTTAACCAGTAAGGCATTTCTCCAGCACCCCCTTTTTGGTTTTTGGAGTCAGAGTTAGATTATGCTTTGAAAAAACCATCTTGATCTTGGGATAGACAAAAAGGGTGCTTTGCACTATGAGAAAGTTTATGACTTTCGGGGTCTGTGAGAGCCGACAAGTCACAGGCAGCAGTGAAAGGAATAACAGAAATAGGAATGGTTCCTATTGGGAGAATTAGCTGGGAAAGAAGCTGGCAGTGGATGGCAATAGCTACAAGTGGGATGAAATCAGGCTCTTGAAAAAAATTATTTTCACTTGATCTTAGCCAAAAGGTCAAGAAGGGCCGGGCATGGCGGTGCACGCCTTTAATCACAGCAATCGGGAGGCAGAGGTAGGAGGATGATCACCATGAGTTCAAGGCCAACCTGAGACTACATAGTTAATTCCAGGTCATCCTGGACCAAAGTGAGATCATACCTCAAAAAATCAAAAAAAAAAAAAAAAAAAGTTCAAGAAGGGCTGGAAAGATGGCTCAGTAGTTAAAGACACTTGTTTGTATAGCCTGAAGACCTGCCGGGGTTGCATTCTGTAGTACCCTCAAAAAGCCACATGTGCCAAATGGCACATGCATCTGGAGTTAGTTTGCAGTGGCAGGAGGCCCTGATGTACACATAGTGAATTTCAGGACAGCCTGAGCTAGAGTCAGACCCTACCTCAAAAATCCAAAATAAAATAAAATAAATATATAAATACAAATATGTATATATATATGAATACACACACGCACACACATATATATACATATATACACACATATACACATATATACACATACATATACATATACATATATATATATATATATAGAGAGAGAGAGAGAGAGAGAAGAAAGACAGAGAGAATGGGCAGGCCAGGGCCTCTAACTCCTACAAATGAACACTCCAGATGCATGAGCCACTCTATGCATCTGACTTTGCATGGGAACTGGGGAATCAAACCTGGGTCACTAGCCTTTGCAGACAAGCACCTTAACTGTTGAGCCATCTCTCCAGACCTCTCCCTCTTTCTTCTTGTGTGCTTAGGGAGGAGAAAAATCATCATTTAAGTTGGTCAGGGAATCTCAGTGCCAAGTTCACAATTTGGCAAATAGTTCGGGTACCTAAAAACTATTAGAGGGAACCGGGAATGGTGGCACATGCCTTTAATCCCAGCACTTAGGAGGCAGAGGTAGATGGATCACTGTGAGTTTGAGGCTACCTGGAGACTACATAGTGAGTTCCAGGTCAGCCTGGAATAGAGTAAGACCCTACCTCGAAAAAAAAAATTGCTGGAGAGATGGCTTAACAGTTAAGGTGTTTGTCTGCAAAGCCCAAGGACCTCAGTTCAATTACCCAGGACCCATGTTAGCCAGATACACAAGGCGGCACATGCATCTGGAGTTTGTTTGCAGTGGCTACAGGCCCTGGCGCACCCATTCTCTCTCTCTCTCTCTCTCTTCCTCCCTTCATCTCTCAAATAAATAAATACAAATAAAATATTTAAAAAACTATTAGAGGGCCAAATAATAAGTCAATCACCGAGGCGGGCTAGATAGCACAGGAAAGAGGCAATTGCATGGTGGCCAAAGGCTGATGCAACAGCAGATCTGGGTTACAGCAGGACACAATGTAGCCACTGAAGCATGAACAACACGACTTTGTCAAAGCTGGCTGCTACCAACCCGCCTGATCGACTACTTTGCTTTATTGTAATGCTATTTCCATAATGGCAAGGAGATTTCGATTGTTCTGAGCATGCATCTGACCTCATGACACATCTGATAACCCCAGATAAGGACAGGAGAGTGAATAGGCACGTTCCAGAAATTCCTCAATATTTTTCTCCACCTCTCCAGTAAGTTTGCCTGTGAAAAATGCTACTCCAGGGCTGGAGAGATGGCGTAGCGGTTAAGCGCTTGCCGGTGAAGCCTAAGGACCCCGGTTCGAGGCTCGGTTCCCCAGGTCCCACGTTAGCCAGATGCACAAGGGGGCGCACGCGTCTGAAGTTTGTTTGCAGAGGCTGGAAGCTCTGGCGCGCCCATTCTCTCTCTCTCCCTCTATCTGTCTTTCTCTCTGTCGGTCGCTCTCAAATAAATAAATAAATAATTAAAAAAAAAATGCTACTCCATGTCAGGTGTGGTGGCACGTGCCTGGAATGCCAGTGCTTGGGAGGTAGAAGCAGGAGGACCAACACAAGTTTGAGGCCAGTCTGGTCTACATAGCAAGTTCCAGTCAAACCAGGACTACATAATGAGAGGCTTTTTAATTTTTATTTATTTATTTATTATTTTTTTTTGGTTTTTCAAAGTAGGGTATTGCTCTAGTCCAGGCTGACCTAGAATTCACTATGTAGTCTCAGGGTGGCCTCAAACTCATGGCGATGGTGATCCTCCTACCTCTGCCTCCCCAGTGCTGGGATTAAAGGTATGTGCCACCATGCCCTGCTCATAATGAGACACTTTATAAAATAAATTAAAAAAAATTTTTTTAATTATTTATTTATTTATTTGAGAGCGACAGACACAGAGAGAAAGACAGAGAGAGGGAGAGAGAGAGAATGGGCGCGCCAGGGCTTCCAGCCTCTGCAAACGAACTCCAGACGTGTGCGCCCCCTTTTGCATCGGCTAACGTGGGACCTGGGGAACCGAGCCTCGAACTGGGGTCCTTAGGCTTCACAGGCAAGCGCTTAACCGCTACAGCATCTCTCCAGCCCAATTTTAAAATTTTTAATGAAAAAGCTGCCTCAACATCTGGTGGATGTGACACTCTCTGAGACTGCCTGAATCCACCCTTTGTATATGTATTTTTGCTCTGTGATAAAATGTCTTCACAAAATGTGTTATATCTCTGAATTCTTCCTCTGTCAGCTGAAGGAACCTAGAAACACTAGGTGGAGGTACATCCTTCTCTCCCTAAGACCTCTGCAATGCTCACCTGGAGAGGATAAGATAGACACAGAATGGTGGAGCGCTTGCCACTCTCAAGAAAACCCTTGTGTAGCTGGGTGTGGTGGTGCATGCTTTTAATCCCAGCACTCGGGAGGCAGAGGTAGGAGGATCATCGTGAGTTTGAGGCCACCCTGAGACTACATAGTGAATTCCAGGTCAGCCTGGGCTAGAGTGAGACCCTACCTCAAAAAACAAAAACAAAAACAACAACAACAAAAAAAAAATCCCAGCACTTGGGATGGAGAGGTAGGAGGATTGTTGTGAGTTCGAGGCCACCCTGAGACTACATAGTGAATTCCAGGTCAGCCTGAGCCAGAGTGAGACCCTACCTTGGTAAAAAAAAGAGAGAGACAGAGAGAGGGCGAAAGAGAGAAAGAAAACGTTTGTGCAGTGTGGGGCACGTCACAGTCTCATATATTCCAACCCACGCCATTCCTCCCTCATGCTTTTATCTTGGCTCTGGGAGACCCAAGATTCAGTGTAAAAATGAGATCCTTAATTTCTAAAGAACTGAGTATGGCCATTATGCGAAATGTTCCAGCTGACTAGCAGAAGGGTTTAAGAAGTGCATTTAAAATGAGGGCTCCAAGCTGGGCATGGCAGCTCACACCTGTAATCTTAGCATTTGGCAGAGGGAAGCAAGAACAGTTTCAGGTCATCCTCAGTTACATAGGGAGACCAAGGCCAGCCATGCTACCTGAAACGAGATCTTATTTTTTCTTTTCTTTGTTTGAGAACGACAGACACAGAGAGAAAGACAGATAGAGGGAAAGAGAGAGAATGGGCGCGCCAGGGCTTCCAGCCTCTGCAAACGAACTCCAGACGCGTGCGCCCCCTTGTGCATCTGGCTAACGTGGGTCCTGGGGAACCGAGCCTCGAACCGGGGTCCTTAGGCTTCACAGGCAAGCGCTTAACCGCTAAGCCATCTCTCCAGCCCTGAAACGAGATCTTAATTCCTTCACCCCAAATAGAATAAAATGAAAAAAGAGGCTGGACTACATTGTGAATTCCAGGTAAGTCTGTGCTAGAGGGAGACTCTCTCCTCAACAAACAAACAGACAAACAAACAAACAAAAAGGGCTGGAGGGATGGCTTAGCAGTTAAGGCACTTGCCTGCAAAGCTAAAGGACCCAGGTTTGATTCCCCAAGACCCATGTAAGCCATATGCACACGGTAGTACGAGCATCTGGGGTTCTTTTGCAGTGGCTGTATGCCTGTCAAACCCATTCTCTCTCTCCCCCTTCTCTCTCCCACTCTCTCTCAAATAAATTAATAAAAGTTAAAAAAAAATCTGAGCATGGTGGTGCACGCCTTTAATCCCAGCACTCAGGAGGCAGAGGTAGGAGGATTGCCACAAGTTTGAGGCCACCCTGAGATTACCTGGTGAATTCCAGGTCAGCCTGACCTAGAGTGAGACCCTACCTTGAAAAACAAAAACAAAAAATTAAAAAAAAAAAGAGGAGAAAGTTAAAGAAAATTAAACAACAACTCAATGATCTCAGAAAAATAGAAGCGGTGGCATACACCTTTAATCCCAGCACTTGGGAGACAGAGGTAGGAGGATAATTGTGAGTCCGAGGCCACCCTGAGACAGCATTGTGAATTCCAGGTCAGCCAGAGAAAGAGGAAGAGAGAGAGAAAGAGAGAATGGGCACGCCAGGGCCTCCAGCCACTGCAAACGAACTCCAGATGCGTGCGCCCCCTTGTGCTTCTGGCTAACGTGGGTCCTGGGAAATCGAGCCTTGAACCGGGGTCCTTAGGCTTCACAGGCAAACGCTTAACTGCTAAGCCATCTCTCCAGCCCATCTTTTCCTCCTCTTATGGTGGTCTTGTGTAGGTAGTGTCAGGCACTGTGAGGTCATGGATATCCAGGCCATTTTGTGTCTGGAGGAGCATGTTTTAAGGAGTCCTACCCCTTTCTTTGACTCTTACAGTTTTTTTTTTTTTTTTTTTTTTTTGAGGTAGGGTCTCACTCCAGGCTCCACCATGCCCGGCTGACTCTTACATTCTTTCTGCCACCTCTTTGGCAGCAGACCCTGAGCTTTGGAAGGTGTGATAGAGATGTTTCAGTGCTGGGCACTCCTCTGTCACTTCTTAGCCCTATGGTGCCTTTTGAGTCATCCCAGAGGCCACTGCCATCTGAAAAGAGAAGCTTCTCTAACAAGAAATTGCTAGGCATGGTTGTGCACGCCTGTAATCCCAGCACTTGGGAGGCTGAGGTAAGAGTATCACTGTGAGTTCGAGGCCACTCTGAGACTACATAGTGAATTCCAGGTCAGCCTGGGCTAGAGTGAGACCCTACCTTGAAAAACAAAAAACAACGGGCTGGAGAGATGGCTTAGCGGTTAAGCGTTTGCCTGTGAAGCCTAAGGACCCCGGTTCGAGGCTCGATTCCCCAGGACCCACGTTAGCCAGATGCACAAGGGGGCGCATGGGTCTGGAGTTTGTTTGCAGAGGCTAGAAGCCCTGGTTTGCCCATGCTCTCTCTTTTTCTCTCTCTGCCTCTTTCTTTCTCTGTTGCTCTCAAATAAATAAATAAAAATAAACAAAAAAATTCAAAAAAGAAAAACAAACAAACAAAAAACAGATTCACAAAAAGTAAGAGTAGCATTCATTAAGAGAAATGTTTACTGGGCAGTTTGGTGAGTATAATATATGTATTTAGCTAGGCATGTATTCCCTCCCATAGAGCGGTCCTCCAGTCCAATTAGTGAACGGTGGGTTTCCCTCATAACAGACGTGCCACTATTGCACCTGTTTGTTCATTTCCCTGGCTGGCCAAACTTAGGGCTTGCAGTGTCCACTGTTGATTATCTCCACTGATGACTTCTTTCTCACCCATAGAACTGCATTTTCTTTCTTTCAGTTTTTTGAGATAGGGTTTCACTCTGGTCCAGGCTGACCTGGAATTCACTATGTAGTCTCAGGGTGGCCACAAACTCATGGTCATCCTCCTACCTCTGCCTCCCAAGTGGAGTGCTGGGAAGAGCTGCATTTTCTGTCAGCTGGTCTGCAGAGAGGAGGTTTTCAGCTCAGCTCCAGCAGGATTTCTCAGTGACTTTGCAGTCCAACCATGTGGAATCTTCAGCAATAGGGTCTTACCATCTATTTCTTTCTTTCTTTTTAATTTTTATTAGCATTTTCCATGATTATAAAAAAATATCCCATGGTAATTCCCCCCGCTTTCCCCTTTGTTACCACCTATTTCTGGTGGGAAAAACCAAGGGCCTCGACAATGGCCTGAAATGTTTTTGGGGGCATCAGGGACATCCTGGACAATAGCTTACTGAAAGGTCCCATCCCTGGCACTGAAAAATTTCTAGTAACAATCTATAGCTTCTGGGTGTGTGCCATTGTTCAAAAATGTAAGTTTCTTTCTTTTTTTGGGGGGGGGTTCTGAGATAGGGTCTTGCTGTAGCTCAGGGTGTCCTGGAATTCACTATGTAGTCTCAGGGTGGCCTTGAACTCATGGTGATCCTCCTACCTCTGCCTCCCAAGTGATGGGATTAAAGGCATGTGCCACCACTTCTGGCTGAAAATGTAAGTTTCTATAGGGCTTACTCATACCATCTTAAATATTGATGAGCTCTCTCCTCACCCTTCCTTTACTCAATCTCTTCCCTTGACCTCATTTAGGCTCAGAAATCTGAATGCCATATGCTGTCTCTCATACGTGGATCCTAGCTACAAATGTTTAGACTTGTGTGTGAGTTGGAGTAACAAGTGATAGCAGAGGCCAGTAAGCTAGAAAGGGGCTATAAGGGAGGGAGGAGAGGGGAAGACTCAAGGGGATGGTACCCTAACCTTCTTTGAAGAGTGATGCGTTGTTAGAAGATATTAGTTCTTGAAATTACAACAGAACAAAGAGTTTGCCAGGCCCCTGGGTATGGTGGCACCTTTGGTCACAGCACTTAGTAGGGTTATTGTAGGAGGATCACCATGAGGTTGAGACCAGCCTGGGGTTATAGAGTGAGTTATTTATTTATTTTTTTGTTTGGTTTTTGGAGGTAGGGTCTCACTCTAGCTGAGGCTGACCTGGACTTCACTAGGTAGTCTCAGGCTGGCCTCAAACTCACAGTGATGCTCCTCCTACCTCTCTCTCCTGAGTGCTGGGATTAAAGGTGTGTACCACCACCCCGGCTAGAGTGAGTTTTTATACGTCAGCCTAGGCTAAAGTGAGAATTGAAATGACCCTTTCTACAAAATCTTTCTGGGTGTGGTGGTAGAAGCCTTTAATCCCAGTATTTGGGAGGCAGAACTCCCCTGCAAAGAACAAGAAAAGAAAAGAAAAAAGAAACAAACCAAACAAAAATCCTTTGAAAGGGGAGATTGTAGAATTTATTGGCTTCTATAAAAACATGAACTTTCCCCCATAATACATTTGTTCTTTTTATTTATTTATTTATTCATTTCTCAAGGCAGGGTCTCACTCTAGCTCAGGCTGACCTGGAATTCACTATGTAGTCTCAGGGTGGCCTCAAACTCACAGCGATCCTCCTACCTCTGCCTCCCAAGTGCTGAGATAAAAAGCGTGCGACCCACCACTCCCTGCTTTTCTTTTTCTTTTTTTTTTGTTTTGTTTTCCAAGAAGGGTCTCACTCTAGCCCAGGGTGGCCTAGAATTCACTCTGCATTCTTAGAGTGGTCTTGAACTCATGGGAATCCTCCTACTTCTACCTCCTGAGTGCTGGGATTAAAGGCATGCGCCACCATGCCCAACTTTTTAAAAAAAAATTAAATTTATTTATTTATTTATTTATTTGAGAGAAAGAGACAGAGAGAGAGAGAGACAATGGGTGCGCCAGGGCCTCCAGCCACTGCAAACGAACTCCAGAAGCATGCACCCACTTGTGCATATGGCTTATGTGGGTCCTGGAGAATCAAACCTGGATCCTTTGGCTTTGCAGGCAAATGTCTTGACTGCTAAGCCACCTCTCCAGACCTTTTATTTATTTATTTATTTTTGAGGTAGGATCTTTCTCTAGCCCAGGCTCACCTGCAATTCACTATGTAGTCTTAGGCTGTCCTGCAACTCACATCAATCCTCCTACCTCAGCCTCCAGAGTGCTGGGATTAGATGCATGCACTACTATTTTTTTTTTTTAATTTTGTTGAGATAGGGTCTCATTATGTATCTCAGGCTGGCCTTGAACTCATGAACCTTCTGCCTTTCCAAGCGCTAGGATTATAGGTATGTACCAACTCACCAGGCTGATATTCTAATCTATCTGTATGTCTATCTATCTATCTGTTTATCTATCTGTCATCACTCTATCTGCCCACTATCATATTGTTTCTCTGGAAAAGCCTGATACCAAGAATGGTTCTAGATGAATGTAATTTTAAAGATGAAAAGGTTTTTTTGTTTTTTGTTTTGAGGTAGGGTCACTTTAGTCCAAGCTGACCTGGAATTCACTATGTAGTCTCAGGGTGGCCTCGAATTCACAGTCCTTCTACTTATGCCTCCTGAGTGCTGGGATTAAAGGTGTGTGCCACCATGCCTGGCTTAAAAATGAAAAATTAAAATATATATATATACATGTATATATATATGATATATATACATGTATATATATGATATATATATATTATTTGTTTGCACACGTGTGTGTATTTATTGACATGCTGCTGCAGGATTTTAGGGTGCAGGAGGGGTTCCCAAGTTTATGAACCCTAAGTTTGTATTCTGTCCTACTTTTAAAAAAGAATTGATAGGGTTGGAGAGGTGGCTTAGCGGTTAAGGCACATGCCTGTGAAGCCTAAGGACCCAAGTTTGATTCTTCACGTCCCACATAAGCTAGATGCATGTGGTGGCTCATGCATCTGGAGTTCGTTTGCAGTGGCTAGAGGCCCTGATGTGTGTTTCGCCCTTCGAAGTCTCCCTACATATACACCTATCTTCCACACGCTTGTGGCCCTACCTCAGTCTTTCCTTTATGCCATAAGAAACAGTCTTCTACTTGCCAGTCTTTAACATCTACCTCTCAGAATTTTCATAAATTTCTATTTCACAGATTATTGCTATTTTTTATTTTCTTTTTTTTTTAATATATTTATTTATTTGATAGAGAAACGGTGGGGGGGGGGAAGAGAATGGGTACACCAGGGCCTCCAGTCATTGCAAATAAACTCCAGATGTGTGAACTCCCTATGCATTTGGCTAACATGGGTCCTGGGGACTTGAACCAGGGCCCTTTGGCTTTGCAGGCAAATGCCTTAACTGCTAAGCCATCCTTCTAGCCCTGTTTTTAGTTTTTAGAGAGAGCGAGAGAAAGAGAGACACACAGAGAATGCCAGGGCCTCAGCCACTGCAATCAAACTCCAGATGCTTGTGCCACCTAGTGGGCATGTACAACCTTGCGCTTGTTTCACCTTTGTGTGTCTGGTTTATGTGGGATCTGGAAAGTCCGACATGGATCCTCAGGCTTTGCAGGCAAACGCCCTGCCATCTCTCCAGCCCAGGTTATTGCTATTTTATGTCCACCATCTGTAGAATACAGTAAAACAGCATAAGCATAAAAAAATCAGAAGAAAGGTTAGATCATTCATTATGTTACAGGGCATAGAGTCCTCGAACCGAAAACCCTGAGTTCATGTTTGTATTTAACCAAAGAATTGGGCAAACCAAACTGAGAAGGATTACCATTCAATGATCACATTTGTTGAAGGAAGTACAGAATGAGGAAAGGAAAATGAATACACACACATGGTTTGACAGCCCACGTGGTGGGCCTGGAAGAAACGTGAAAAGGGAGTTATAGAGGAAAGAAAAGAAAGTACAAAGAACTCCTGCCATGTGGAGGGCAGAGAGCCCATATGGGAATAGGAGTTCAGGAGTGACGGTCAGGCAGCTAGGAGAGCTTGCCCTCCCCAGGTAAATGTATTTATAACCTTATGGTGGTTAGCCCTACCTTTAGGCTCAGGTGAGTCAGAGAGACAGCTGATTGGTCTGGGCTAGAGGCTGGCTCAGGAAGAGGCCAGCCATGACCCCAAATTCTGGGGTCTAAGCTTGACCAACCGCAATGCCAGGATTAGATTAAAATTCCAGGACGGGAATGGTGGTGTACACCTTTAATCCCAGCACTCGGGAGGCAGAGGTAGAAGGACCACATAGTAAATTCCAGGTCAGCCTGAGCCAGAGAGAGACCTTACCTCAAAAAACCAAAATAAATAAATAAATAATTTATTTAAAAAAGAAAATAGATTTGAATTATAGGAAAGGTGAACTTCCTCCCAGGGCTCAGGTATGGAAAAACAGGTCTGGAGAGCTCCTTTAGGCAAGAGATAAGGAGAAGCCAGATTCTTCTCTACCTCTAGCAAAGTGCAGGCTATAAAGGCAAGCCCAAAGACATTCCTACTTTTTAATTTCAGGGGTGCAGTCTCCCTAAAGTACCTAACAAAGCTACCTGACTCCCTCTCAATCCTCTGGTGGGACAGTCAAGAAGGCATATATAGAAAGGACAAAAATTAATATGGTCAACTCAAAAATGGCTTCTCTTAGCTGGGCTTGGTGGTGTATCCCAGCACTCTGGAGACAGAGGTAGGAGGATCACCACAAGTTTGAAGCCAGCCTGGAACTGCATAGTGAACTCCTGGTCAGCCTGATCTTGAGTGAGACCCTGTCTAGAAAATAAACAACAACCACCAAACAGCAAAATGGCTTCTCCCTTGCCTTAACTCTGCCTTACTTTGAGTCTCAGCTAAGTGGAAAAGTACTGTGACTACCCTGTGACATCTGTTCTGCTGAGCCAGATAAGGAGCAAAGGACAGAAATTCAACAGCCCTGAAGGCAACTTCTTGGAACCAGCCCAGCCACTGTCCTGCTAAGGACTTCTAGGAGACAGCTGTTAGAGTCACTCAACCCTATGTAAATCCTAGCCCCTGGCAAGGAAGGACTGGGCACTTTCCGTGATGTCTTGCTCTTTCTCTATGGAGAGTGAAGAAATGCCTTTGCTTACACTATCATTGCTCTCTGTGATGACAACCTCAATTTTCCTCCTAACATAATTTTTTTTCAAATTTTTATTAACATCTTCCATGATTATAAAAAAAATCCCATGGTAATACCCTCCCTCCCCCCACTTTCCCCTTTGAAATTCCATTCTCCATCATATCATAGCATATCATATCATATCCCCTCCCCATCTCAATCCATCTCTCTTTTATTTTGATGTCATGATCTTTTCCTCCTATTATGATGGTCTGGTGTAGGTAGTGTCAGGCACTGTGAGGTCATGGATATCCAGGCCATTTTATGTCTGGAGGGAGCACATTGTAAGGAGTCCTACCCTTCCACCCAATTAACATGTGTCTATTTAGAAAGAAAGAAAGTGTGTTTCTTTTTTTTTTTTTAAATTTTTTTTGGTTTATTTTTATTTATTTATTTGAGAGCAACAGACAGAGAACGAGGCAGAGAGAGAGAGAGAGAGAGAGAGAGAGAGAGAGAGAGAGAGGGAGAGAATGGGCACGCCAGGGCTACCAGCCACTGCAAACGAACTCCAGACGCGTGCGCCCCCTTGTGCATCTGGCTAAGGTGGGACCTGGGGAACCGAGCCTCGAACCGGGGTCCTTAGGCTTCACAGGCAAGCGCTTAACCGCTAAGCCATCTCTCCAGCCCAGAAAGTGTGTTTCTTGTAGACAGCAGATTGATGGATTCATTTTTCTGATCCACCCAATTAACATGTGTCTTTTTATTTATTTACAAGAGAGAGAGAAAGAAAGGAAAAAACAGAGAAGAAAGAAAAGTAAAGCCAGCCAAGAGCTCTTCATGAGTTTTTTTTTTTCTTTGTTTGTTTGTTTTTGAGGTAAGGTCTCATTCCAGCTCAGGCTGACCTGGAATTCACTATGGAGTCTCAGGGTGGCCTCGAACTCACAGTGATCCTCCTACCTCTGCCTCTCGTGTGCTGGGATTAAAGGCGTGCGCCACCACGCCCGGCTGAGATGTTTTTACCTCTACCACACTTACTGGGGTCCAGAGGAAAGTATTGAGGAAGCAGTGACACGCGTATTACTCCTGATAACCACCTCTAGGAGAAGAGTGTCAAACACTGTGGTGAACTGAAACATCATACCAGAAACACAGAGGCTACAGACAAGTCAGTATCAACTACCAACAAACCCACCAAGGCTCAGCGATGGTTGTGGAAGTGGAGGGTTGTTGGGATGGGAGTGGCGGGGGGGGGGGGGTAGGAAGATTGTGAGGGCCACAAGGTGGTGGCAATACTCTGAGGTACAGCTCCCCCCAGAGACAGAGGCCCTAATTAACCTACAATGAATACCCTACCGAGGAGGGGCCCTCAAGGAAATGGGGACTGAGGGAGAGGAGTTGTATACTACAATCTATATAACTATATGTAGACACACACATACAAATTATATATAATATATATATAAACTAGGGACTGGAGAGATGGTTTAGTGGTTAAGGCACTTGCCTGCAAAGCCTAACAACCTGGGTTTGATTCCCCAGTACCCATGTAAACCCAGATGCACAAAGTGGCACCTGTGTCTGGAGTTTGTTTGCAGCAGCTAGAGGCCCTGGCATGGCATGAGTTTGAGGCCAGTGAATTCCAGGTCAGACTGGACTAGAGCAACACACTCAGAAACAAACAAATAGATAAAAATCTAAAATAAGCAAGTAAAAGTAGGTACAGAGTTACAAGAAGCCAAGAACCAATCCCTGGGCCTGGAATATGCCAACATTGAAGAAAGGCTGGGTGAAGCTTCCCAGGAGAAAAGTGAAAAGGGATGACCTGAGAAGAGGGAAGAAAACAGAGGGGCATGTTGTGAAGGAAATCCAAGAGAGAGAGAAAGTTTCCCTGGAAAGCTGTCACTATGTCACACGTTCCCCAGTAATTAAGTAACAGGAAAGTAAGAAAAAATCTGGAGAGTGACCTGAGTAGAGTGGTGTGTGCAAGATGATAGCTCTGAGCTGAGAACCTCCTCCATGTAGACCAGCTGACAGAAAGCTGGAAGAAGCCATGCTGCGTGCAGTTCAATGGGAGAGAGAGAAATCACCAGTGAAGATACCCAACAGTGGACACTGCAAGTCTTATATTTGGCCAGCCAGGCCAAATAAGTCAACGGGTACAATAGTGGCATGTCTGTTATGGGGGAAACCAACTGCCCTCTAGTTGGATTGGAGGCCCGCTCCATGGGAAGGAATACATCCCTGATACTGAAAACCTACAACAGCGGTAGTCATGAGCCCTAGGGGTGTAACGTCTGCTGCTGTCTGGCTAAATATATATACTATGCTTATCTAACTGCCCAGTAAGCACTTCTCTTAATGTTCATACCATATATTAATGCTTCTCTTACTTTTGGTATAGAAGCTTCTCATTTCAGATGGCAGTGACCTTGGGATGACTCAGAAGGCACCATGGTGCTGAGAAGAAGTGACAGAGGAGTGCTCAGCACTGCAATATCTATCACACCTTCCAAAGCTCATGGTCCATTATGGAAGAGGTGGAGGAAAGAACGTAAGAGCCAAAGGAAGGGTAGGATTCCTTACAACGTGCTCACTCCAGGGATCAGGACCACATCTTTCCACCTCCCAGGATTTGGGAAGTAGAGCTGCATCCAGCCTTCCACTGAATTCCCTCCTACTGAAAGGCCCAAGAATTCAGAAGCCCAGAAATACTATCACGTTCCAAAGGGAGCTTAAGTGGGCCCCTGCATACCTCAAACTCCAGGCTTTACTCTCTGTGGGAAGCAAGTAAAGAATCCCTCTTCTCATTATATCAGAGCCCGCTCCTAATATAAAACTAGGTAAAAAGGGCATGAGATAGCCCTCAAGGATGGGAAATGAATAATGAAGTGAACCACTTATTTGGTTTCTGTAAATAGCCTGCACCATAAGCCTTAATAGCCCACACCGTAAGCCTTAGTAGCCCGCACCATAAGCCGTAGCAGCCTGCCTCATACCACCAAGGTCATAGGAGACTGATACCACACTCTGCTACCCCCACCCAAGGACCTGCGCAAATGCTGACCTCCAAGGTCATAGGAGACTGATTGGTCCATGAGGGGCTTGAACAAATTAAACTAATTGGCTTAGAAACTATGCGGTGGCACAAACTGACTGGCTCGCACCCCGCGGGCTCCTGATGTTAAAAAAATGATTGGTCTGCCGGACGTGGTGGCGCACGCCTTTAATCCCAGCACTCAGGAGGCAGAGGTAGGAGGATCGCCGAGAGTTCAAGGCCACCCTGAGACTACATAGTGAATTCCAGGTCAGCCTGAGCCAGAGTGAGACCCTACCTCAAAAAACCAAAAAAACAAAAACAAACAAACAAACAAAAAATGATTGGTCTAATGCACAGGCTTTGTTAGAAACCCTATAAAAACGCTCCCGTTCCTGCATTCGGGGCTCTGCAGTCCTCTTCCCCTGCGCGGTGTACGACTGTGGGCCCCAGCGCGCTTGGAATAAAATCCTCTTGCAGTTTGCATCAAGACCGCTTCTCGTGAGTGATTTGGGGTGTCACCATATCCGGGCAGAGCGCGGGGTCCCCCTCCTGGGGTTCCTTCACTACCTCCAGAGGTTTTCGGACCAGATGACCCTCTGTTCACAGTGTTGCTGTCCTCTGACTGCCACTTCTTCCTGTTGGGGCCTGAAGAATGTCTCTGGGGCTGAGGAATGTCTCTCAGCAGCTGCCCTCTATGGTCTCTGACCTACAGTCAGAGTACAGTCCCAAGAAATCAAGACTGAGACCAGATTCAGGGTCAGTTCAGTGAGAAGAATATATCTCGCTGGGGTCTCCAAATGTAGCAAGCCCCAGAAAAGAAATGAACAGAAGGCCACCCAAATAATAAAAAATTAAAAGGAGAGTCTTCATTAAGCTGGCTGGTCTCTGTCCCCTCACAGTGTGGAGTAGAGCAGCCCCGTGCTATTTTTACAGTGAGTTTTTGAAGGTGAAGATCACATTCCTTTACAATGATCTACCCCTTACTCTTCAGTCATCCCCGACCCCAATTATCTTTTTCTTTTTTTGGTTTTGAGGTAGGGTCTCACTCTAGCCCAGGCTGACCTGGAATTCACTATGGAGTCTCAGGGTGGCCTTGAACTCACAGCGATCCTCCTACTTCTGCCTCCAGAGTGCTGAGATTAAAGGCCTGCGCCACCACACCTGGCTCCAATTATCTTTTGCAAGACTAAGAAAGCACAATTTACAAGAGCAGAACTTGGGCAGAGCAAGCTCCAGATAAGGGTAAGACCAAACACCAAATGAAGCTCAAATGGAGTACCAGGCTACCTTGACCTCAGGGCAAGACTAACCTCAGATGTCTTTACTGCAATAATGCCCTCAGGTGTGTAGTCACTGCTCTGTGTTAATCTTTAATCTCTTTTGGCTCCTTGAAAATGTCAAGATGGCTGAGTGACCTAAGACGGCTTCCCTTAGGTCTGCTCACCAGAAGTTATTTCATTACATGTGTCATAGGGAATTGAACCTGGGTCCTTTGGCTTTGTAGGCAAGTGCCTTAATAGCTAAGCCATCTTTTCAGCCCTAAACTTAATTTTTTTTAAATTTTATTTATTTATTTGAGAGCGACAGACACAGAGAGAAAGACAGATAAAGGGGGAGAGAGAGAGAGAATGGGAGAGAGAGAATGGGCGCGCCAGGGCTTCCAGCCTCTGCAAACGAACTCCAGACGCGTGCGCCCCCTTTTGCATCTGGCTAACGTGGGACCTGGGGAACCGAGCCTTGAACCGGGGTCCTTAGGCTTCACAGGCAAGCGCTTAACCGCTAAGCCATCTCTCCAGCCCACTAAACTTAATTTTTGTTTTTGTACTGTGGATTAACTTTAATCCCAGCTCCCAGGAGGCTGAAGTAATGAGTTTGAGTCAAGCCTTGCGCTACTGGGTGAATTCCAGGTCAGTCTGGGCTAGAGTAAGACTCTGCCTTGAAAATAACATAATAGTGTTTGAAGCCAGGTGTGGTGGCATACACCTGTGATTCTATCTCTAGGTAGGCTAAAGCAGGAGGGTCTGTATAACAAGTTTCAAGATAGTCAGGGATACATAAGGAGACCATGTCTCAAAAAAAAAGTGGTTGGGAGAGCAGCTTCTGGCTCAGAGTTCGCAGGTCTTCTCCACAACCCACTGAGCATATTCCCATTGCTGAGCAGACATCAGCCTGTATTTCAGCCTGGAAAATAAAACATCTGCAGAAATGAACCCGTGCGTCACTGGCAACAATACTACTCAGCCTTCCGTGCAGGGTGTGCTCCAGCAGCGTGGAGATGGAGTCCCCAGTCCCATTCCTATAGGGGCAGAGAAGTGCTTGTGGGGCACCCCGGGACCTCGGGAGAGAAGGGGAAGGAGGACTGTGCAGAAACGTGTGGCACATGCCAGATGAAGTCAACTGTGGCGAAGAAGGATGGCCTGGCATCCAGATTTGAAGAAGGAACTCCGTGTGCCATGAGCTCTTCTGAGGATCCACCTCTGACAGGATGTGAGCCAAATGATACTGATCTGGAGACTGATGAGGACCCTGAGTTGTACCCAGGGGAGGAGGATTCATGTGTATGGAGCAAGTCGGAACTGACACGTTCTGAAGGCCTGCTTGGATCACTTGAATGGTGCCCTGTGCCCCCTGAAGAATTGACTAAGGCATTTGATTTCTGAAGAAAGAGCTCAGGAAACCAAGAAGCAAAGGAAGAACTGCACAAGAGGTGGGCACAATGGCCCAGGCCTGTAAGCTGAGCTTCCAGGTCATCTGAGGTGGAAGTGTTGCTTGCCTCCAGGAGTTTGAGTCAAACCTATTTTGAAGAACTAACCCTGTTTTATAAAAGAAAAATAAATTCTTAAATGTAAAAAAAAAAAAAAAAAGTGGTTGGGGAAATGGCTTAGTGGTGAAGGCATTTGCCTACAAAGCCTAAGGACCCCAGTGCAATTCACCAGGACCCACATAAGCCAGATGCACAAGGGGGCACATGTGTTGGGAGTTTGTTTGCAGTGGCTAGAGTCCCTGGTGTGCTCCTTCTTGTTTCTCTCTGTCTCTTTCTCTCTCTCTCATATAAATAAATAAAATATTTAAAACAAAAAAGCCAGATGTGGGGGTACATACCTTTAATTCCAGCATTCAGGAGGCAGAGGTTGTGTAATCACTGTGAGTTTGAAGCCAGCCTGAGAGTACATACTGAATTCCATGTCAGCCAGGGCTAGAGCAACCCTATCTCAATAATTAAAAAAAAAAATCAATAAATAAATAAAATATACTTTTGAACCAGGCATGGTGGCACATGCCTTTAATCCCAGCACTCAGGAGGCAGAGGTAGGAGGATCACCGTGAGTTCAATGCCACCCTGAGACTACATAGAGAATTCCAGGTCAGCCTGAGCTAGAGTGAGACCCTGCCTCAAAAAAACCATAAATAAATAAATAAATAAAATAATAATAAAATATATTTTTTAAAGTGAACCATATCTGATGATGGTTTGTAATTGGCAACTGAATATCTACATACTAAATATTAACATAAGATCTGAATGGATTAAAGACACATATAATTCTTGAAACTACAAAACTGCTAGTGAAGGATTCAGGAACCAGATGGACGCCCTGACAGGCTTCAGAGTCCTCAGTAGGCCTAAATTTCTGTTTCCCGGCAAGATCTGAGTTTTTTTTAATCTTCTGGTAAGGGTGGGTTTAACAGTTACTGGAAACTGACTATGCCATACATTCTTGTAGTCACAGATAAGTTCAATTCCCCTAGATCCAGCCTGCCAACTTTGTCCGCCAAAATCCTAAGCCAACCAGAAGAGTACAAGTGCAGTTATGGTTTAAATCAACCAATCATGTGCCCATCCCCTTCTTCTATGTTCAAATCCCTATAAAAACCTACCATCCTGCTACTTGGGGCTCTTGTACGGATCCACTGCGTTGGTGATTTCAAGCGACCAAGCTTAAACCCAAATTAAAGCTCCTTGCCCTTGCATACATGTTTGGTTCTCCTTGGTGGTCACTGGGGGTGCTGAGAACTGGGCATAACACTAGAAGGTGGACTGGAGAGATGGCTTAGCAG
The DNA here is from genome assembly GCF_020740685.1 of Jaculus jaculus. Taxonomy (NCBI): domain Eukaryota; kingdom Metazoa; phylum Chordata; class Mammalia; order Rodentia; family Dipodidae; genus Jaculus; species Jaculus jaculus. The sequence goes on along the minus strand of NC_059112.1, from coordinate 25,034,972 downwards.
TTAAGTGCTTGCCTGTGAAGCCTACGGACCCTGGTTCGAGGCTCAATTCCTCAGCACCCATGTAAGCCAGATGCACAAAGTGGCACATGCATCTGGAGTAGTTTGCATTGGCTGGAGGCCCTGTTGTACCCATTTTCTGCCCCCCTCCCATCTCTCTGTCTCTCTCTGCTTGCAAATAAATAAAATGTATGTGTGTGTGTGTGTGTGTGTGTGTGTGTGTGTGTGTGTGTGTGTAGTTTTTTCGAGGTAGGGTCTCACTCTAGCATAGGCTGACTTGGAATTCACTGTGTAGTCTCAGGGTGGCCTTGAACTCATGGCAATCCTCCTACCTCTGTTTCCTGAGTGCTGGGATTAAAGGTGTGTGCCACCATTTTCAGCTAATAAAATATTTTATTTTTCTTTCTTTATTTGAGAGAGTGAGAAATAGGCAGGGGGAGGGAGAGAGAGAGAGAGAGAGAATGAGTGTGCCAGGGCCTCTAGCCACTGCTAATGAACTTCAGATGCATGTGCCCCCTTGTGCATCTGGCTTATGTGGGTAACGGGGAGTCAAACCTGGTTCCTTTGACTTTGTAGACAAGCGCCTTAACCACTAAGCCATTTCTCCAGCCCCTAATAAAATATTTTTTCAAAAAGGAAGCATACTCAGCACTCAGGAGGCAGAGGTTGGAAGCTCACCATGAGTTCAAGTCCACCCTGAGATTATATGCAAGACCTTACCTCAAGAAAAAAAAAAAATGAAGCATATATATCAAAAGGACACATAAAGTAATGTTATTTCAAATCTGGAATAATGTAAACAAAATAATTATAAAGTCATATTATATCCCACAGAATAAGATCGATACCCAGGAATCCATGCTGACATAAATATAATTAATTGAATAAATGGGAGGGGAGGAACAACTATTTGTCATTGAAAATTCCAATTAATAGACGTAAAATGAATGAGGGCGAGAAGGGAGGGCACAATAGTGAGAAGTGCTTCAGGAAAGATCCTGTGATGCATGACAGCCTCAGAGGCTAAAATTTTTTTTCCTTTAGAATTATTTTATTAAATAATAAATATAAATGTACAACAGCTTCTTAACTCTACACATGCACTTAAAATTTTTTTATTTTATTTTATTTTATTTTATTTTTTTTAAATTTTTATTAACATTTTTCATGATTATAAAATATATCCCATGGTAATTCCTTCCCTGCCCACCCCCACACTTTCCCGTTTGAAATTCCATTCTCCATCATATTACCTCCCCATTACAATCATTGTAATTACATATATACAATATCAACCTATTAAGTATCCCACCCTTTATGTCTCCTTTTTAACTTACTGGCCTCTGTTACTAAGTATTTTCATTCTCACGCAGAAGCGCAATCATCTGTAGCTAGGATCCACATATGAGAGAGAACATGTGGCGCTTGGCTTTCTGGGCCTGGGTTACCTGACTTAGTATAATACTTTCCAGGTCCATCCATTTTTCTGCAAATTTCATAACTTCATTTTTCTTTACCGCTGAGTAGAACTCCATTGTATAAATGTACCACATCTTCATTATCCACTCATCTGTTGAGGGACATCTAGGCTGGTTCCATTTCCCAGCTATTATAAATTGAGCAGCAATAAACATGGTTGAGCATGTACTTCTAAGGAAATGAGATGAGTCCTTTGGATATATGCCTAGGAGCGCTAGCACTTAAAATTTTTAAAGGTAAAACATTATGTCTTATTACACCATGATCCTGGCTAATAGCTTTTCAAAACTTTGAGAAAAATCTTAAAAAAGGTTTCACATGTCACCTGAAACTTACAAATTTAACATTATCAAAGAAGGAATTGAGAGGCTAAAATTTTGAGGAGAAACAATTATTTTTGCATAGTATCAAAGTATCTTATGTGTATGATAATGTCAAAATAAAATCCGTTATTTTGTACAATTAACATATGCTAACAAGAGAAACAAAATATCTTATCCAAGATACTCATCCATCAGAAGAAAAAAACTGTAACTTCATTAGCTGGCAGACACCAAGATATTGATATCATGTTCCCTGTAATATGCACTGAGAAACAATAGCCCTTAAGTGATTGTCTTGCCAATTACTTCAATCTAATTGCGAGAAAAATAAAAGAGAAACCAAGATGATCCTCAGTTTATACTTTTATAATGGCGCTTCATTTTCATAAACCCCTCTGGGATGGCTAATTTAGGGTGTCAGCCTGACTGGATTACTGGATGTTTGGGACGTTGTTAAAGTTTTACTGACAAGTGTGTCTGTGAGGATATTTTCAAAGATTCTGTGAGTGTGCTTTCAAAGATGATTGGTGTTTGGGTCAGTCCATGGAGTAGGGGAGACCCTCACTGTGGGTGGGGGTATTGCCCAGTCAGCAAGGGCCCAAATGGAATAGCAGAAGGGGGAACTCTTTTTCCTTCTTCTTTCTGAAGTGGGACATGTTTTCTCTTATTGTTACCCTTAGACATCAGACCCCAGATTCTTCACCCTTTAAACTTATTTTTATTTTTTATCTTTTTGTTTGTGTGTTTGTTTTGTTTTTGTTTTTTCCAAGGTAGGGTCTCACTCTGTTCCAGGCTGACTTGGAATTCACTATGTAGTCTCAGGGTGGCGTCCAACACATGGCAATCTTACCACTGCCTCCCGAGTGCTGGGATTAAAGGCGTGCGCTACCACCCCTGGTTTATTTGTTTATCTTATTTTTATTAGAGATTTATAGAGAGAAGGAAAGAGAGCGAGAGCGAGTGAATGAGAGAGAGAGAGAGAGAGAGAGAAGAGAAAGAGCACGCCAGGGCCTCTGGCCACTGCAAACGAACTCCAGATGTATGCGCCATCATGTGCATCTGGCTTACATAGGATCTGAAGACTCGATCCTGGATCTTTAGGCTTCTCAGGCAAGCACCTTAACCTCTAAACCATCCCTCCAACCTTCTTTACCCTTTAAATAGTACTTGTACCAGCCATAGTCTGGGAGGTCTTGGGCCTTTGGCCTTAGGATTGGGGGCTATGTGATCCTGATTGCTGGTTCTGAACTAAGCTAGCGGTATCAGTTTCTCTGACCCAGTTTGTAGCTGGCCACTGTGGAAAATATTCAACTTCTATGATTATGTAATCTCTCAGTAAAACCATATATATTATATTGGCTTCTTTCCCTGGAGAACCCATATGCCACTGTAAGTTGGCAATATAAGTTGAAAATGCATTTAATATTGTTTACTTATGAAACATCTTGGTTAAGCAACTAAGTGTCTTGCTTATCCTGTAATCACATGGCTGATGGAAGATTCATCCGGTTTCGAGCTGGAGAGATGGCTTAGCGGTTAAGCGCTTGCCTGTGAAGCCAAAGGACCCCGGTTCGAGCCTCGGTTCCCCAGGTCCCACGTTAGCCAGATGCACAAGGGGGCGCACGCGTCTGGAGTTCGTTTGCAGAGGCTGGAAGCCCTCTCTCTCCCTCTATCTGTCTTTCTCTCTCTCTCTCTGAGTCTGTCGTCTCAAATAAATAAATAAATAATTAAAAAAAAAAAAAAGATTCATCCGGTTTCTACTGCCCAGCTTCACCAAAGTATCCAATCACCTACCAGCTCCAAATTCAAACTTCAAACTAAAACGTCTACTGATTGTATATTGTTTTCACACATTAAGAAAAAAATTATTTACTGGGCGTGATGGCGCACGCCTTTAATCCCAGCACTCAGGAGGCAGAGGTAGGAGGATTGCTGAGAGATCGAGGCCACCCTGAGACTACATAGTGAGTTACAGGTCAGCCTGGGCTACAGTGAGACCCTACCTTGAAAAACCAAAGAAAAAAAATTATTTATTTGTGTGAGAGGGACAGAAAGGTGTGTGAGAGAGGGGGCGGGGGAGCGCGCGAGTACATGCCAGGGCCTCCAGCCACTGCAAACAAACTCCAGACACGTGTGCTACTTTGTGCATCTGGCTTTACCTGGGTACCAAGGAATTGAACTTGGCTCCTTTTGCTCTTTTGGCTTTGCAGGTGAGCACCTTAACCACTAAGTCATTTCTTTAGCCCTGCTTTCATATATTCTTCTTTTTTTTTTTTTTTTTTTTTTTTTGAGGTAGGGTCTCACTCTAGCCCAGGCTGACTGGAATTCTGGAATTCACTATGTAGTCTCAGAGTGGCCTCAAACTCATGATGATCCTCCTACTTCTACCTCTGCCTCCTAAGTGCTGGGATTAAAGGCATGCACCACCATGCCTGGCTTCCACACTTTTTTTTTTTTTTTTCCTGAGGTAGGGTCTCACTCTAGCCCAAGCTGACCTGGAATTCATTAGGTAGTCTCAGGGTGGCCTCGAACTCACGGCGATCCTCCTACCACTGCCTCCCGAGTGCTGGGATTAAAGGCGTGCGCCGCCACACCCAGCTTTACACTTTCTTTTTTTTTTTTTTTAATTTTATTTTAATTTTATTTATTTATTTATTTGAGAGCGACAGACACAGAGAGAAAGACAGATAGAGGGAGAGAGAGAGAATGGGCGCGCCAGGGCTTCCAGCCTCTGCAAACGAACTCCAGACGCGTGCGCCCCCTTGTGCATCTGGCTAACATAGGACCTGGGGAACCGAGCCTCGAACTGGGGTCCTTAGGCTTCACAGGCAAGCGCTTAACCGCTAAGCCATCTCTCCAGCCCTACACTTTCTTTTTTAATGTGTTACTTATTTATGTCTTTGAGAGAGAATGAGAGAGGAAGAGAGAATGAGCACGCTAGGGCCTCTAGCCCCTGCAAATGAGCTACAGATGCATGTGCCCCCCTTTTGCATCTGGCTTATGTGGGTCCTGGGGACTCGAATTGGGGTCCTTAGGCTTCGCAGGCAAACGTCCTAACCACTAAGCCATTTCCCTAGCCCTCCACACCTTCTTAAAGTTGAAAAATTGTAAGCCAAGCCATTGAAAGTTGGGAACTGTGGTAGATTGAATGGATGCTCCCTTACCCCCAACAGATGCAGGAGTTTTATTCAAGCTTGTAACTTAGCTCTCCAGCTGCCCTGCTGAAGGAGGTGTCACTGTGGGAGGATCCCAGGGTCTGGCCCTAAGGAGTGTTTGGGGAATTCCAGTCTAAAGGCGTGCACAGTGCCGGGTCTCTGCCTGGAGTTCCTGAATGTGCTTGCCTGCTGTTAGGCAAAGACCAAAGGAACTAGATCGGAGGAGCTGAGGAAATACAAGTGTGGCATGAGGGATTGTGGAGATGGCTAAGTAGTTAATGGCATTTACTTGCAAAGTCTCTTGGTCCCATTATAATTCCCTAGCCACCCACATGAAGCCAGACAGGCATTTTTTTTTTGGTCTACAAATTTATTCAAAACAAAATAATCCTCTTCAGCTTTTTGTTTATTTATTTATTTTTTATTTGAGAGCGACAGATAGACACAGAAAGAGGCAGATGGAGAGAGAATGGGTGCACCAGGGCCTCCAGCCACTGAAAATGAACTTCAGATGCATGCGCCACCTTGTGCCTCTGGCTTATGTGGGTCCTGGGGAATGGAACAGGGATCCTTTGGCTTTACAGGCAAGGGCCTTAATCACTAAGCCATCTCTCCAGCCACAGGGAGATGCTGGATGCCCTTGATGGTAAGATGTCAGTAGAAATGCCTCCAGGCAAACCGTTCCTTCTTATAGCCTTGGGACCTCAGAGGCCACATGACCTTCATTCTTGCCTGTCAGCTTGGGTGTGTGGACACCCTTCTTGGCATCAAACCCTCCTTGAACAGTTCATAAATAGTAATCTAGTTCTTCTTGGGCATCAACATCACAGCGGCTGCAGGGTACCAGGGCAAGGCAGAAAAGCCAGACAGGCATCTGGTTACAACAGCAAGAAATCCTGGCATGTGTGCGTGCATGCGTGCGCACGTGTACACACACACACACACACACACACACACACACACACACACACATTCAAATAAAATAAATGAGCCGGGCGTGATGGCACATGCCTTTAATCCCAGCACTTGGGAGGCAGAGGTAGGAGGATCGCCAAGAGCCCAAGGCCACCCTGAGACTACAAAGTGAATTCCAGGTCAGCCTGGACTAGAGTGAAACCCTACCTCAAAAACAAAATGAAACAAAACAAAAATAAATAAATAAAAAGATATGTCGTTGTTATGGTTTGAATAGGAAATGCCTCCCATAAGCTCATGTATTGAAGACGTTATTGCCAGCTGGTGGTGCTATTTTGGGAAGTGATGAAAACTTTAGGCAGTGGCTTAGTTGGAGAAAGCAGGTCACTGGGGCATGTTGTTCAAAGTTATTTCTTGTCCTAGGCTCTCTTTCCTGTGCCTCTTCTCAACTTTCTGGCTGTGATGAAGTAGGCAACTTCCTCTTCCTCCTGCTCCTCTTCTTCTTCCACACACTGCTATCACCATGTTGGTTCCTCAGATTCAAAGTAATGGTGGAGCCAAATGCACTGAAATTTGTGAGGCAGTCAGCCAAAATAAATTTTTCCTGCTTAAGAATGTTTCCCTCAGGTCTATCCTTCCTTCCTTCCTTCCTTCCTTCCTTCCTTCCTTCCTTCCTTCCTTCCTTCCTTCCTTCCTTCCTTCCTTCCTTCCTCCCTCCCTCCCTCCCTCCCTCCCTCCCTCCCTCCCTCCCTCTCTCTCTTTCTTTCTTTCATAGTTTTTCAAAGTAGTCTCACTCTAGCTCAGGCTGACCTGGAATTCACTCTGTAGCCTCAGGGTGGCCTCAAACTCAAACTAGTGATCTTCCTACCTCAGCCTCTTGAGTGCTGGCAATAAAGGCATGTACCACTATGCCCACCTTTTTTTTTTTTTTTTTTTTTTTTGAGATAGGATGTCTCTCTCTTTTTCCTAGCTCAGGCTGAACTTGAGCTCACTCTGTAGTCCCAGGCTGGCCTCTAACGCATGGTGAGCCTCCTATCTCTGCCTCCAGAATGCTGGGGTTAAAGGTGTGCGCCACCACACCAGGCTGCCTTAAATATTTTTAATTTGATTTGATTTATTTATGAGAGGGAGAAATAGGGTGAGAGACAGAGAATGGGCATGCCAGGGTTTCTAGTCACTACAAACGAACTCCAGACATATGCACCACCTTGTGCTTCAGGTTTTATATAGGTACTGGAGAATCAAACCCGAGTCTTTAGGCTTTGCAGGCAAGCACCTTAACTTCTGAGCCATCTTCTTGAGAGCACTGAAAAGTCTAACTCAACAGTTTATTCATGATAGCACAATGATAACCACTGCACTATCGAAGCCACAGAGTTTATATGGTACTATTATAGCAATGTTAGCATGCTAGTTCTGAGAATCCTAGCCCGGTTATGTAAGTAAAAAATAGAGGGGGCTGGAGAGATGGTTTAGCAGTTAAGCACTTGCCTGTGAAGCCTAAGGACTCCTGTTTGAGGCTCAATTCCCCAGGACCCACATTAGCCAGATGCACAAGGGGGCACGTGTCTGGAATTCATTTGCAGTGGCTGGATGCCCTGGCATGCCCATTCTCTCTTTCTGTCTGCCTCTTTCTCTCTCTGTCACTCTCAAATAAATAAGTAAAAGTAAACAAAAAAAAATTTAAAAAGCAAAAGCCCTAATTAAAAAGAAAGAAAGAAAAAAAATAGAGGAAGCTGGATGAAGGGGGCATAGGAACTTGAGATACTTTTGTAACTTTTCTGTAAGTAAAAATATCTCAAAATACAAAGTTAAAAGAAGAAGAAGAAGATGACCTGGGTGTGATGGCATATGCCTTTAATCCCAGCACTCAGGAAGAGACAGAGGTAAGAGGATCACTGTTACTTCAAGAACACCCTGAGACTTCATAGTGAATTCCAGGTAACCCTGGGCTAGATTGAAACCCTACCTTGAAAATCCAAAAGTAAATAAATTAAAATAAAATAAATAAAGAGCCAGGCGTGGTGGCGCACGCCTTTAATCCCAGCACTCGGGAGGCAGAGGTGGGAGGATCACCGTGAGTTCGAGGCCACCATGAGACTCCATAGTGAATTCCAGGTCAGCCTGGGCTACAGTGAGACCCTACCTCGAAAAACAAAATAAATAAATAAATAAAAATAAATAAATAAATAAATAAATAAATAAATAAATAAATAAAGTAAAAATAAAAGCAGAAGATAGAGGGGAAATGTGGGACCCAGAACACCTCAGAAAGAGAAGTGCTGAGTCTCAACTTCTGAAAATAGGAATAGTGTCCTAGTTGTGGGGTAGAGATTAATGTGTATTCACCAAATTCTCTTTTCCTTTGGTTACAGAGCTAGATGGTGTTTTCTAGCTTCTAATTATGGTAGGCTACATAGGTGACTATCACTTCATTGGCTCTTCATATATGCTTGATGAAAGAATAAAACACTTCACTCAGCAGTCCCGTTGCTATTAGTGGCAGTGGTTTTGCCTCCGAGCTGAGATATGGGTGGTTTGTCATGTGAGTGAAATTGGATGTCTTCCCTAAAGCTGGAGGGGCCTTTTTTTTTTTTATCTGCATCTAGGGGCCACAGTACTGGGAAGGCCATCTGCCCTAAGGATGTTATGGCTGCAGTTTCTATAGTCGATATTGTAAAAAGTTCTCTTGGCCCAGATGGTTTGGAGAAAACATCAGTGAATAACATTGGTGGTGTAACCATTACTAATGACAGGGCCACCATCCTGAAGTTACTGGCGGTAGACCATCCTGCAGCTAAGATTCTTTGCAAGACAAGGAAGTTGAGGATGGAACTAGCTTAGTGGATATCATTGCACAAAAACTTCTAAAACAATATAAAATATAAATGAGAGGAGCCGGGCATGGTGGCGCACGCCTTTAATCCCAGCACTTGGGAGGCAGAAGTAGGAGGATCGCTGTGAGTTCAAGGTCACCCTAAGACTACATAGTGAATTCCAGGTCAGCCTGGACCAGAGTGAGACCCTACCTCGAAAGACCAACAACAAAAAGTAAAAATAAAAATAATTATATATATGTATGAACTACTAATCATAAATTCATTCTATATCAGTTATTAGTGGCTATCAACTTCCTTGTAAGGCAGCAGTTCTCAGTGAAGCCTAATTATCAAATTAGATGAACTTGGAAGAGATTGTTTGATTAATGCTGCTAAGAAATACATGTCTTCCAAAGGTATTGGAATAAGTACTAATTTCTTCTCTCTCTTTAAAAAATATCTTATTTATTTATTTATTTTGAGGTAAGATTTCACTGTAGTCCAGGCTGACCTGGAATTCACTATGTAGTCTCAGGGTGGCCTTGAACTCACAGTGATCCTCCTCCCTCTGCCTCCCAAGGGCTGGGATTATTTTATTTGAGAGACAGAAAGAGGAAAAAAAGCAAATAGAAAGAGAGAGAGAAAAAACATACACGCTAGGGCCTTCAGCTGCTGCAAGCAAACTCCAAATGTATGTGCTACCTTCTGCATATGGCTTATGTAGGCACTGGGAAATTGAATCTTAATTGCTGAGCTATCACTCCAGCCCATAATTTCTTCTCTTATAGAGTAGTAGTTGCTGTACTTGCTATTAAATAAACAGATAAAGCCGGGCATGGTGGCGCACGACTTTAATCCCAGCACTCGGGAGGCAGAGGTAGGAGGATCACCGTGAGTTCGAGGCCACCCTGAGACTCCATAGTGAATTCCAGGTCAGCCTGGGCTAGAGTGACCCTACCTCGAAAAACCAAAAAAAAAAAAAATTAAAAAAAAAAAAATAAATAAACAGATAAAAGAGATCAGCCTTGGGTTGGAGTGATGGCTTAGCAGTTAAGGTACTTGCCTGCAAAGCCTAACAACCAAAGTTCAATTCTCCAGTACCCGTTTAAAGCCAGGTACATAAAATGGCACATGCATCTGGAGTCGATTTGCAATGCCTGGAGGCCCTGGCACACTCATTCTCTGCCTGTCTCTTTTCTAGGTCTTTGATTGCAAATAAAATTTTTTTTTTGTTCTGGGCATGGGGGTACACGCCTTTAATCCCAGAACTTGGGAGGCAGAGATAGGATGCTGTAAATTTGAGGACACACCCCTGAGACTAAATTCAGGGTCAACCTGGGTTAGAGTGAGATCCTACCTCATAAAAAAAGAAAAGAAAAGAAAATAATAAATAGAGGCCAGCCTTGCTATCTAGTCAATTTTGTTAATATTCTGAAAGTCATGGGACAAGTCCCACTAGAAGCATGCTGACTGATGGTTATAGACTCCACTGTCTGGTGGGATCTCAGGGCATGCACAAGAGGATAGTTGCTTATCTTATCCAAGACAATAGTTGCTTAACAATTGTTTGTTTGTTTGTTGTTTTTGTTTTGTTTTTTTCTTAGAGGTAGGGTTCCACTCTAGCCCAGGCTGACCTGGAATTCACTATGTAGTCTCAGGCTGGCCTTGAACTCACAGGGATCCTCCTACCCCTGCCTCCTGAGTGCTGGGATTAAAGGTGTGAACTACCAGGCCTTGTGATTTTTTTTAAATTTACTTTTAGAGAGAGAGGGAGAAAGAGGCATGTATAGAGAATGGGTGTGCCAGGACCTTCAGCTGCTGTAAATGTACTCTAGACACATGTACCACCTTGTGCATCTGGCTTATGTTGGTCCTGGGGAATTGAACCTGGGTCTTTTGACTTTGCAGGCATCGCCTTAACCTCTGAGCTCTCTCTCCAGCCCCTCTGATAATTTTTATCCACATCCCACATGGCATTTTATCCTGCCTTTCAGGTGGTTGATACCAAGTGAAAATTTCAAACAGGTAATTTTGTCATAGAAGATGTAATTTGAGAAATTATCTATAAGACTTTCTCCAGGCTTCTCTTGGTCTTTGGCCAAGAATAAAGGACGTGATTTGTTTTACATAGAACTGCTAATGACTAATCCTTTCCTAATTATGAACCTCGGGGGGGAAAGTCATGTATTTTTACTTCCCTGACACTGAGTAGAATTGGAAGAAAATAATAGCTATGGAAAAATTTTGCTGGCATATTTGTGTCTTTGGCTTTTGGCTATATTGAGGACCCAAGATTATGGGAGGTAGCGTGAGGACAGTGGGGTGTGTTATGGTCAGAGAATGAGAAAATTGAACTACAGATAATAAAAATCTGGCACTCAGTCAGGCGTGGTGGCGCACGCCTTTAATCCCAGCACTCAGGAGGCAGAGGTAGGAGGATCGCCTTGAGTTCGAGACCACCCTGACACTACATCGTGAATTCCAGGTCAGGCTGAGCTAGAGTGAGACCCTACCTCAAAAAACCAAAAAGCAAAAACAAAAACAATAAACCCGGCACTAGTTTAGTTGTCCCAGGCTGGTCTCAAGTTCACACTGATCCTCCTACCTCTGCCTCCCTAGTGCTGGGCTTAAAGGTGTGCATCACCATGCCAGCCACCTAGAGTCTTGTAGGGTTGTAATTCAGATGAAGCCATTTATAGTTTCATGTTTGTTTTTGTTTTTTGTTTTTCAAGGTAAAGGTCTCGTTGTAGTCTAGGCTGACCAGGAATTCACTGTATAGTCTAGTCTCAGGGTGGCCTCAAACTCATGGTGATCTTCTTCTCTCTGCCTCCTGAGTTCTAGGATTAAAGGTGTGCGCCACCATGCCCGGCTGGCTTTTTTTTTTTTTCTCTAGGTGTTTTATTAAAACTTGTAGCTTGGAGGGCTGGAGAGATGGCTTAGTGGTTAAGCACTTGCCTGTAAAGTCTAAGGACCCTGGTTCGAGGCTCGATTCCCCAGGATCCATGTTAGCCAGATGCACAAGGGGGCGCATGAGTCTGGAGTTCGTTTGCAATGGCTGGAAGCCCTGGTGCGCCCATTTTCTCTCTCCCACCTTCTCTCTGTCATTCTCAAATAAATAAACACACAAACAAACAAAACAAAAAACTTGTAGCTTGGAGTCAGGCGTGGCACACGCCTTTAATCCCCACACTCTGGAGGCAGAGTTAGGAGGATCACTGTGAGTTCGAGGTTCCCCTGAGACTACCTAGTGAATTCCAGGTCAGCCTGGACTAGAGTGAAGCCCTACCTCAAAAATCAAACAAACAAAAATAAAACCACAAAAAACAAGCAAAGAAAAAAACTTGTAACTTGGGTCTCTAGCTACCTGGCCGGAGGAGGTTGTCACTGGAGGCAGATCCTGGGGTCCAGTCCAAAGGTATGTTTGGGGTCAGATCTGAATTCCAGCCTAAAGATATGCAGGCTTTGGGTGGGGGTTTCCTACTTGCTGCAGGTTTGTGTTTGTTGTTTTTGGTGTTTGCTGATGGTTCCTTCTCTCTACTTGGATTTATGAATTGGAGCCAGCTTCTTCTGCCATTGATAAAACTTCCCATAGATCTGTAAACTAGAAATAAATCCTGCTCCACAAATAAACAGTTTCTGCTTTGGATGTTCATTGCAGCAATGTGAAACTGTCTTCAATAGAAATTTTATACCAAAGGGTGGGGTGTTATTGCATGATGAATCTGACCATATGGATTTTTTTTTTTTTTTCGGTTTTTTTGAGGTAGGGTCTCACTGTAGCCCAGGCTGACCTGGAATTCACTATGGAGTCTCAGGGTGGCCTCGAACTCATGGCGATTCTCCTACCTCTGCCTCCCGACTACTGGATTAAAGGTGTGCGCCACCACGCCCAGCGGGATTTTTTTTTTTTTTTTTAATTTGTGGACTGAAGGAATGTTGATAGACTTGGTACTTGGGGCTGAGGATGCCTTCCAGAATGGTAAGCCGAATTTTATAGACTATTCTGGAGAGAGTTTGAAAATGATAAATGCAGAGAGAATTGTGTTGGTGTATGAACTTTCAAAAAGGAAAGAAAGATAGCACAGCCCCTTTTCTTTATTTTTAATTTTTCAAAAACTAAAAATTTTTGTTTTTTGCTTTTCAATGTAGGATGTCCCTCTAGCTCAGGCTAATGTAGAAATCACTATGTAGTTTCAGGGTGGCCTCAAACTCATGGTTATCCTCCTACTTCTGCCTCCTAAGCGCTGGGATTAAAGGTGTATGCCACCACGCCTGGCCAGATGGCAGAGAATTTTGTTGAAACTGGGTTACTGGCATAATGGTTGGCTTTATTCTGCTGCCCATGCCTACAGAGTTTGGTCAAAGTTGCACTTGAAAGCAATGGACTGATTTGCTTAGCAGAAGATATATAACTGAGAGATACAAGATTTAAAGTTGGAACAATTCAAAGATTTAATTAAAAAAATTATTTTAGGGCTGGGGAAATGATTTAGCTGTTAAGGCATTTGTTTGTGAACCCTAAGCACCCTGGTTCAATTCCCCAGGTCCCACATAAGCCAAATGTACAAGAGGCACATGCATCTGGAGTTCATTTGCAGAGATTAGAGGCCCTGGCATGCCCATTCTCTCTCTCTCTCTCTCTTCCTTCCTTCCTTCCTTCCTTCCTTCCTTCCTTCCTTCCTTCCTTCCTTTCTTTCTTTCTTTCTTTCTTTTTTTTAGTTATTTGGGAGCAACAGAGAGAGAAAGAGGCAGAGAGAGAGAGAGAGAGAATGGGCACACCAGGGCCTCTAGCCACTGCAAACAAATGCATGCGCCCTCTTGTGCTGTGCGTCTGGCTAATGTGGGTCCTGGGGAATCGAGCCTCGAACCAGGGTCCTTAGGCTTCACAGGCAAGTGCTTAAATGCTAAGCCATCTCCCCAGCCCCTCTCTTTCTTTCTGTCTGCCTTTTTCTCTCACTCTCTCAAATACATAAATTAAATATTTAAAAAATTATTTTAGAGAAAGAGGGAGAGAGAAAGAGAGAGATAAAAAGCACGCCAGGGCCTCCTGTCACTGCAACCCACCTCCAGACACATGCACCACCTTGGCATCTGGCTTATGTCGGTCCTGGGGAATTGAACCTGGGTACTTTAGCTTTGCAGGCAAGTGCCTTTACTGCTAAGCCATCCCCCTAGCCCCAAATTTAAAGACTTAAAGGGACTGGTACACAGGCAGATTTTAGGTTACTGAAAAAGCAGATTACCTCCATCAACTGATTTACATTGAGATGATGGCAAGATTCCTGAGGTGCTGTCCACCCAGAAAACCTGAATGAGTAGGAAAATCGAAGTCTTTTGAAAGGAGATAGCTAGAAGAAAGAATTCTCAAGGTGAAGAATTATTTCCTGTCTGGATTAATAATATAGCTGTGTCATTGCACACCCAGTATTGACTTTAGAAGCATGAAAAAAATGCATGGAGGTCAGTCATCCAGAACACATGGCTCCAGAAGCCATTGCTGAGATGTGACATATGAAGCAGGATACAATGTCCCTTGAAGAGCAACCACCAGGTGTAGCAGACAACTTCAGGTTTGCTGAGATGAACTTTCAAACCAGGTACAGTTAGGGAGGAAGCGATATTTATTGAAGCTTACAGATCCAGGGGAAGTTCCATAATGGCAGGAGAAGCTGGCCTGCTTTCACAGGACCAAACACACAGAGAGAAGCACAAGCCTAAAGCCAAAAGCCACACAGCACACTTCAGGAACTCCAGGTAGAACTAGGCACTTTGCATCTCTTTAGATTGGAATCTCAAACCCACCACCACACCTTAGGGTTGGACCCTAAGATCCACCCAGTGACACTGCCTCCAGCCAGGTGGCTGCAGATCCAAACTCCAAACTAATAAAACACTGAATATATTGGGGGCCATCTATTCAAACTACCACACTAGGACTCTACAAGGGTTACCATGGAACCCTGCTGGCTTAGGATGGAAGTTTCCCTGGCTACTCATCTCATCAGGAAGGATGGAAACTTGAAATCCAGAGACTGTTTTCACTGGTTATGGATATCAAACTTGAACTGCAGATGTTTGATGTTTACCTAATAGCTATTAATTTTGCATTGCTTAAGTCCTTGCTATGCCTTATAGCAATGGAAATATTTACTCTGCACCATTATGTATTGGAAGCATATAACTTGTTTTGATTTTATAGGACTCACAGTTAAGAGGCATTTTTGAATCTCAGATGAGGCTTGGGGCTTTAGAACAATCTTAAATTGGTAGACTATAGGGATAATTGAAGGTAGACTAAATACAATTTTCAGTGTGAGATGGTTATGAGTCTATTGGGGTCCAGGAGCCAAATGTGGTAGTGTGGATGTATGTCCCTCAAAGCCTCGGGTTTTTAGAAGCCTGGTTGGAGGAGGTCTCACTGGGGGCAGATCCTGGTGTCCAGCCCAAAGGTATGCAGAGAGTTTGAGCTGGGGGAGGAGTTTTCTTCTGTTTGCTGCCAATTTTGTGCTTGTTGCTTTTGGTGTCTGCTGGCTGATGGCAGTTTCTTAACTTCTTCTGTCATTGATGGAACTTCCCCTAGGTCCATAAGCTTGAAATAAATCCTGTTCCTCCTATAAACTGTGTCTGGTTTGGGTGCTGACTATAGTAATGTGAAACTCTCTACAGCAACTGGCTAGCCAGTAAGTCTAAGGGATCTTCC
The DNA here is from genome assembly GCF_020740685.1 of Jaculus jaculus. NCBI lineage: Eukaryota > Metazoa > Chordata > Mammalia > Rodentia > Dipodidae > Jaculus > Jaculus jaculus. Next base: position 25,019,584 of record NC_059112.1, on the reverse strand, counting down.
TGTTTCCAATTACCAAACGAGCTATCTCTCTAGCCTCCTGGTTTTTTTTTTTAGGCAGGGTCTCACTTTGTAGCCCTAGACTGACTTCACTGTGATCCTTCTTCTTTAGACTTCAAGGCAAGCACTAGTTTTATTTTTGTTCCTTCAGTTTTACAAGGTAGGGTCTTACTCTAGCCCGGGCTGACCTGGAATTCACTATGTAGTCTCTGGGTGGCCTCAAACTCACAGCAATCCTCCTACCTCTACCTCTCAAGTGCTGGCATTAAAGGCATGCGCCACCACCCCTGGCTAGAATTTTTATTATTTATATTTTGATTTTTGTCATAATGTTTGTCCCAATTCTAAATTTTTATTTATTTATTTATTTTGTTTTTTTTTTTGAGATAGGTTTTCACTATAGTCCAGGCTGACCTGGAATTCACTATGCAATCTCCAGGTGGCCTTGAACTCACAGTGATTCTCCCACCTCTGCCTCCCAAGTGCTAGGATTAAAGGCATGCACCACCATTCCCAGCTCCAATTCTAAAATTTTTCTAAGAAAGAACTAATTGGATAAAAATTCCCAATCAAGATGACTGAGAAGGTGTCATTGTGCTAGAAAGAAGTAACTGGAGTACTGAGTAACATCTCAATCACACCTTCCAAGGTTCAGGGTCTAATGCGAAAGAGGTGGTGGAAAGAATGTAAGAGCCAAAGGAAGGGTAGGACTCCTTACCACGTGCTCCTCCAGACACAGAATGGCCTGGATATCCTTGACCTCACAAAGCCTGACACTACCTACACAAAACCATTATAACAGGAGGAAAAGATCATGACATCAAAATAAAAGAGAGACAGATTGAGATGGGGAGGGGATATGATGGAGAATGGAGTTTCAAAGGGGAAAGTTTGGAAAGGGAGGGTATTACCATAGGATATATATATTTTAAATTTATTTTTATTTATTTATTTGAAAGTGAGTGAGAGAGAGAGAGAGAGAGAGAGAGAGAGAGAGAGAGAGGGAGGGAGGGAGGGAGAGAGAGAGAGACAATGGGCTCGCCAGGGCCTCCAGCCACTGCAAACAAACTCCAGATGCATGCGCCCCCTTGTGCATCTGGCTTACGTGGGTCCTGGGGAAGTGAGCCTCGAGCCCGGGTCCTTAGGCTTCACAGGCAAGCACTTAACCACTAAGCCATCTCTCCAGCCCAGATATTTTTTATAATAATGGAAGTTGTTAACAAAAATTCAAAAAAAAAAAATTCCTAATCAAGCCGGGCATGATGGTGCATGCCTTTAATCCCAGCAATTGGGAGGCAGAGGTAGGAACTGCCATGAGTTCAAGGCTACCCTGAGACTACATAGTGAATTCCAGGTCAGCCTGGGCTAGAGTGAGACTCTACCTGGAAAAATACATAATTCTCAATCATTTTTCATGAACTATGGCCATGGAGGAGATAAATTTTCAAAACCCTGAGGTCATTGTTATAGAATTGTAGTGGGTATAACCAAAGGAGAAAATGTGAATTAAAGGTACTGAAAAAGGCACATACTGTATTTCAGTATAGAAGAAACATTGTTCAGTTGCCTTTATATCTTCTTGTATATGGAGAAACAGCTCACAGTTTTAGTGAAGCGATATATTGACAAATATCACCATTGAGATGGAGAGCCGTATATCCAAATTTGTTGTGGACATTGAAGATTAAGCAGTTCATTATGGTTGAGATACACAGGAAAATTTTACTGGAGGAGGGACACATTTGTGTCAGTTGCAAAGGCACACATAAGTGAAAATAAATGAGAAAGAGTGCCAATGGTCCAAAAGTATTGAAAGCAGTGTATTTTATAAAGTTATCTTAAATGGAAGAACACTATGACCAGAAAAAAAGTGTCTGATGTTAATAAGCCATGGGTTCAATTCTTAGACCAATGGAGGGAAATAGTCAATCTGCAAGCTGAGCTTGATAATGCTCACCTGTAATCCCAGGACTAGGAAGGCTGAAATAGAGGATCATGATTCCAAGGCTAGCCTGGGCTACATAATGTAATCCAATCTCATTATTTTACCTATTGTAAAATGTCAGTAGGTAAGGTTATAGAAGATACTTATTTTTTATTTTTATATTTTTGGTTTTTCAAGGTAGGGTCTAGCTCTAGCCCAGGCTGACCTGGAATTCACTATGTAGTCTCAGGATGGCCTTGAACCCATGGAGATCCTCCTACCTCTGCCTACTGAGTGCTGGAAATAAAGGTGTGTGCCAATACCCCAGGCTTGTCTATAGTTTCTTTATTAAAACACAAATTGTTATTGCTGATGTTGATTTTGGTACTGTGGATATAATTTAGGGCCTACCACTGAGCTAAATCTCCAGCCAAGATATTAAGATTTTTTTTTTAATTTTTTTTTTTTTTTTTTTAAATTTGAGAGCGACAGACACAGAGAGAAAGACAGAGGGAGAGAGAGAGAATGGGCGCGCCAGGGCTTCCAGCCTCTGCAAACGAACTCCAGACGCATGCGCCCCCTTGTGCATCTGGCTAACGTGGGACCTGGGGAACCGAGCCTCGAACCGGGGTCCTTAGGCTTCACAGGCAAGCGCTTAACCGCTAAGCCATCTCTCCAGCCCGATATTAAGATTTTTGCTAACATAAAGTTGGTGCTACCATGCTTCTAGCCTGAGGTATTGCTTGCTGCAAAATCCTTAACAAAATACATGTCTGTGGGTTGTATCTTATTACAGAGAAGGATCATCCTAGAAATGAGGAAGCCCTTGGTATGATGTGACTTTCTTTGTTTACTGTTTGCCAGTCCCATCTCCTCCCTTTCAAGTTTGGAGATTCTACCTCACACTTTTATATTCATTTTCAGAGAAATTGGGTGAAGCAAAGTTTCCATGAATGGGAGATTAGGGGAGGGTGAAAAAGCAGAGCTTTGGAAGAGTGTTATGTTCATGGTATATTGTCTATGTGTTTGGAAGTTGTCAATAAAAAACTTTTTTTAAAAAGTGCTGAGAAGATACCTCAGTGGTTAAAGGCACTTGTTTGCAAAGCTTGCTGGCCAGGGTTCAATTCCTAAGCCATCCACAAAATGTGACCCAAGCATCTAGTATTTGTGCAGTGGTAAAAAGCTCTGATTCCCCTCCCCCCCAATAAATAAACAGTTTAAAGAAAGCACTCAGGAGGCAGAGGTTGGAGGATTACCATGAGTTGGAGTCCACCCTGAGCATACAGAGTGAATTCCAGGTCAGCTTGTGCTAGAGTGAGATCCTACCTCATAAAATAAAAAAACAAAACAAACAAACAAACAAACAAACAAAAACCAGCCAGGCCACCATACTTCCTAACACTTGAGAGGCAGAAGAGGATTGCTGTGAGTTCAAGGCCAGCCTGAGACTACAGAATGAGGTCCAGGTCGGCCTAGGCTAGAGTAAGACCCTTCCTCCAAAATTCAAAAGCAAACAAATAAAAAATCCAACCAAATGAATAAGCAAAACCAACAAACAAGTTACTCCTCTGGTACATGGTGTTAGTATCTTAGTCATTTTCTCAGAGTACTTTCCTTATATTTAAATACTTTATTTGACAGACGTGAGAGAGAGAGAGACCGAGTGAGAGAATGGGTATACCAGAGCCTCCAGCCACTGTATAGGAATTCCAGATGCATGCAGTTTTGAGTACTTTGGAATACAACTTGGGTCCTAAGGCTTTACAGACAAGCGCCTTAACTTTAACTGCTAAGCCATCTCTTTAGCCCTTACTTTTATTTATTTTTTTTTCTTGAGGCAAGCCCAACAGATTGCCAGTTTTTTTTTTTTTTTTTGTTTCCCCAAGTTAGTCTCATTCTAGCCCCAGGCTGACTTGGAATTTACTATGTAGTGTCTCAGGGTGGCCTCCAACTCACAGCAATCCTTCTACTTCTGCCTCCTCAATGCTGTGATTAAAGGCATGTGCCACTATGACTGGCTCTTGCCCTTTTTTTTTAATGCAAGAATGAGAAGGAGAAAGAGGAGAGAACTGTTGGGCCAGGGCCTCCAGCCAATGCAATTGAAATATGCGGCCCCTGGTGCGCGTGTATGACCCTGTGTGCTTGTATCATTTTGTGTCTGGTTTACATGGGACCTGGAGAGTCAAATGTGAGACCCTAGGGGCCTTCACCTCTAAGCCATCTCTCTCTCTGGCCCTTTAACAGCTTAAAAAATTTATTTATTTATTTGCAAGAAGAGAGAGAGAGAGAGAGAGAGAGAGGGTGTGATGGTTAAGTTTGTGTCAACTTGATCTGTTTAGGAATCCACAGACATTCCTCAGAAGTGGGTGTCTGAGTTTACTTCCAGGACCTAAAAGAGGAATCCTTCCCCCAGGGTGGGAGGATTTATCAAAAGAAGCTCTGGGAAGAAAGGTATTCTCCCCTCCCACCTGGCTGCTGTGCTGCTTGCTGCTTTCCAGTGTGGACCGAAGCCCAGCGTGGATGGAAGAGCAGCGTCTCTCCAGGGTGCCTCCAGGCCTTTGGTGCCGGATGGGGACTGCTGAGGCCTCCAGCCTGGTGGACTGAGCAGCTACCGGGTTCCTTGGCTCTCAGGCTTCTAATCTGCTATTGTTGGACTGTTGTAAAGTAATCCAACAAATTCCCCTTTAATACAATTCATTCTGTCGGTTCTGTTCCTCTAGAGAGCCCTGACTGATACAAAGGGGAAGAGAGAAATGGGCACACTAGGGCCTCTTGCCACTGCAAATGAATGCCAGATGCATGTGCTATTATTTTGTGCATCTGGATTTTATGTGGGTACTGGGAATCAAACTTGGGCTGGTAGGCTTGGCAAGCAAATGCCTTTTTTGTTGTTGTTGTTGTTGTATTTTGAGATAGGGTCTCACTCTATCCCAGGCTGACCTGAAATTCACTATGTAGTCTCGGGGTGGCCTTGAACTCTCTGTGGGTGATACTCCTACCCTGCCTCCTGAGTGCTGGGATTAAAGGCATGAGCCACCATGCCCGGCCTAACAGCTTTTTTTTTTTTAAATTTTTTTTTAAATTATTTATTTATTTATTTGAGAGCGACAGACACACAGAGAAAGATAGAGGGAGAGAGAAAGAATGGGCGCGCCAGGGCTTCCAGCCACTGCAAACGAACAACATACGCGTGCGCCCCCTTGCGCATCTGGCTAACGTGGGACCTGGGGAACCGAGCCTCGAACCGGGGTCCTTAGGCTTCACAGGCAAGCGCTTAACCGCTAAGCCATCTCTCCAGCCCCCTAACAGCTTTTTAATATGCCTTTTATAGTAAATTTATAGACAATTACTTTTTCCTCATGATTGAGTCCTTTCATATCATTAATAGTAACTACCATTGTTTATTAAGTCTCTCCCATTTGCTCATTATTTTAATTCCTCAGAGAGTAGATTCTATGAATGCTATTTTAGAGATGCAAAAAGTGTTGGAAAGTTTATATACTTTCTCAAGGCCACACAGCTTGCAATGCCTGACTGTGGTAAAAAAAAAAAAAACAAAAAACAACAAACCCCCCCCCAAAAACAACTTTTTTTTTTTTCCAGATTGGGTTAAAAAGCAGGATCCTTCAATTTGTTGCTTCCAAGAAAATCACTTTATTTTTATTTATTTGTTTGAGAGAGAGAGAAAGGCAGAGAGAGAGAGAAAGAGAGGGAGAGGGAGGGAGGGAGAGAGGGAGAGAATGAGCAGGCCAGGGCATCCAGCTGCTGCAAAAGAACTCCAGACACAGGCACCACCTTGTGCATCTAGCTTACATGGGTCATGGGGAATCGAACCTGGGTCCTTTGGCTTCACAGGCAAGCAGCTTAACTGCTAAGGCATTTTTCCAGCCCCCAAAATCACTTTTCTACAAAGGATGGACACTATCTTAGGGTGAAAGGTTGGAAAACTGTATTTTAAGCAAATGGGCCTAGATAACAAGCAAGGGTCACTATCCTAATATCTGACAAGGTAGACTTTAGTTCAATCTTAGGAAAGATAAGGAAGGTCACTTTATATTGGTTAAAAGACCACTCCAACAGGAGGACATTACAATTCTAAACATATATGCACCTAACATGGGGGCTCCCAACTTCATCAAACAAACACTATTAGAACTAAGGTCACAGATAACACCAAACACAGTTATAGTGGATGACTTCAACACCTCACTCTTATCAATTAACAGGTCATCCTGACAAAAAATAAACAGGAAGGCATCTGAGTTAAATGAGGTCATAGAACAAATGGACCTAACAGATATATACAGGATATTTCATCCAAATGCTGCAGAATACACATTCTTTTCAGTAGCATACAGAACATTCTCTAAAACAGACCATCTACTAGGACACAAAGAAAATCTTAAGAAATACAGGAAAATTGAAATAATTCCTTGTACTCTATCTGATCACAATGGGATCAAACTACAAATCAATAGCAAGAAAAGCTATAGAGCATACCCAAAATCATGGCAACTAAACAATACACTACTAAATGATAAATGGTTCAATGAAGAAATCAAGAAGGAAATAAAAAAATTCATAGAGTCAAATGATAATAACACAACGTACCAAAACCTTTGGGACACAATGAAGGCAGTCCTAAGTGGGAAATTTATAGCTTTAAGTGCCTATATTAAGAAATTGGAAAGGTTGAAAGCAAACAACTTAATGCTTCACTTTAAAGCCTTGGAAAGAGAAGAACAAGGCAAACCAAAAATCATTAGACAGAAAGAAATAAAGATTAGGGAAGAAATTAATGAAACAGAAACCAAAAAAAAAAACCAACCAAACAAACATCAAACAAACAAAAAAACCAATCTAACAAATTAATGAAACAAAGAGTTGGTTCTTTGAAAGGATAAACAAGATTGATAAACCCTTAGCAAATCTGGCCAAAAGAAAGAGAGAAGAGACACAAACTAATAAAATTAGAGATGAAAAAGGCACCATCAAAACAGATACCTGAGAAATTCCAAAAATCATAGGAACATAGTATAAGAACATATACTCCACTAAAATTAACCACATTAGACTTATAACAAGTATGGAGATCCAAGAAGTTATCAAACATCTCCCAACTGAAAAAAAGTCCAGGCCCAAATGGATTCACTGGTGAATTTTACCAGACCTTCATGGAAGAACTAACACCAATGCTTCTTAAACTTTTCCATAAAGTAGAAAAAGAAGGAATCCTACCAAACTCCTTCTACAAAGCCAGCATCATCCTGATACCAAAACCAGACAATGATAGAACAAAAAAAAAAAAAAAAAAAAAAAGAAAAGAAAAGAATGGGCTGGAGAGATGGCTTAGCGGTTAAGCGCTTGCCTGTGAAGCCTAAGGACCCCTGTTCGAGGCTTGGTTCCCCAGGCCCATGTTAGACAGATGCACAAGGGGCTGCACGCGTCTGGAGTTCGTTTGCAGAGGCTGGAAGCCCTGGCGTGCACATTCTCCTCTCTCCCTCTACCCGTCTTTCTCTCTGTGTGTCTGTCGCTCTCAAATAAATAAATAAAAAATTAAAAAAAAATTAAAAAGAAAAGAAAAGAAAAGAAAATTACAGACCAATCTCTCTCATGAACATAGATGCAAAAATTCTCAAGAAAATATTGGCAAACAGAATACAAGAATGTATCAGAAAGCTCATTCACCCTGATCAAGTAGGCTTTATCCTAGAGTTGTACGGATGGTTTAAGATACACAAATTAATAAATATAATACATTATATAAATGGACTGAAGGACAAAAATCTCACAATGGGGCTGGAGGAATGGCTTAGCACTTAAGGCACTTGCCTGCAAAGCCAAAGGACCCAGGTTTGATTCCCCAGGACCCATGTTAGCCAGATGCACAAGGGTGCGCATCTGTCTGGAGTTTGTTTGCTGTGGCTGGAGGCCTTGGTGTGCCCAATTCTCTCTCTCTCCCTCTTTCTCTGTCAAATAAGTAAATAAATATAATAATAATAATAAAACCAAAAAAACCACATGATCATCTCATTAGATGCAAAAAAAAATTTGACAAAATCTAAATGTGTGAGCCACCACACCTGGTAAAGAAATCTTACATAAATTCATTGAACTCATTTACTTTTACTATTCAGTTTCTGTTAGATTTACTTAAAATTTGAAGTACTAGAGCTTCATAGACATGAGGCAAGTACTGTATCACTGAGCTATGAGATAACCCAATCCTTATTCCACTTCAGTGAGAAAGCATGAGGGTTCAGTGCATGGTGGTTCTACTTTCTCTTAGTAAAGTTTTAGCAATAATTTTAGGCTTAATTAGGAATGAAAGAAAAAAAATACTTATCAGCTACTATGTAATGAAAAAAAAAAACATAGTTTTTCATTTATTTTCTTTTGAGGGAGATGTCACTGTAGCCCAAGCTGACCTGGAACTGACTGTATAGTCCCAGGCTGGCCTTGAACTCATGACAACCCTCCTACCTTTGCCTCCTGGGTGCTGGAATTAAAGGCGTGCGCCACCACACTGGGCTTGGAGACACAGTTTCTTTGAATTTGCCATGTGCTATGTCAAGAGTAATGCTTACTCTTCATTTCACCCAGCACACAGCCATGAAGCCTTTTTTTTTGTAGAAGGCTCTGCATTTAGGGAAACAACCTATCATAAAGGAATTGCTAATCCAGTAAGGGAGATTATAAATATGCAAATATCTATAATTAAGCAGAATGCTCCAAGTCATATCAATAGGAAGGTGGTACAGATTACTCTTGGTTGGAAGGAAATCATACCGATGTTCCTAATATAAACATGAATAAGCAAGAACATGTTTAGAATTTAGCTGTTAAACAGGCCAAAATTAGCTATAGAGAAATACAATCAAAGGTTTACTTACAATGTCTTGTCACTTTACATTACGAAAGTCAAAGATATTTTCCAAAACACAAACTTGTTATTTCCTTAAGGGCAAGATTTTCAACTACAATGCCAGGATGCACTCACCTTATTTTTTAAAATATATTTTAGTTATTTACCTTATTTAAATTGTTAGGTAGTAGGCATTTTGCTATCACATATTAACCTGCATTTTAGAGAAATAGTATGGCCATAGAATTGATTATAATCAATTGTAACATAGCCAGCTAAAAGATTACAGGGAGCAGAATGTGAATGGGATTACTGCCCACATCCAGATAGTAATCCATAATCTTTATTTTTTGTAATCCAGATTCTTAAATCTCTTGGAAATGATAAAACACATCAACTTGAACGAGAATGAGCCAAACACACAATCCATTTATTTCATGCACTAACCTAATGGTGTCTAACCCTTTCAAAGATGTGTTGTACTTTTCCTATTGGCTTAGAATTTGAACCAATAAGGAAGGAGGTGCTCTTCTAACTATTCATAAAGGAAGGCTGGCATTGTGAATGTTGACTAAAGATTGCTTTGTTCCTCATTTGATGGCATTGAATCGTTTCACTAGACATAGTAAGAAAATGAAAAACAATATTTAGCTTGGGTTTTGTCTTTGTACTTTGAACTATTTTCTTCAATATTAGGGTATTTTATTATTGTTCAGACTTAAGATAAAGTAGCAGATGTTCAGAGGAAAATCAAGAATTTATGTTTTTATTATGTTGAATATACTTCATATGAACGGAATTAATATCAGTTTTCTAGATTTGTTTGAAGTTTATAATTACTAGAGTTACTTCATTTCAAAAGTGGCATATATTACAGTTATTAGTGTTTTAATAGCTGCTTAGCTTAGTTAATGTCAGGTTCCCAGCCATAGCTATTTATACTTGGGATCCTGGGTCATTACAAATTTTTTGTTTTTAACATTTGATTAATAAAGGTGTTTGAACAGCATGTTTAAAAAACTTATTTATTTGCAAGCAGAGAGTGATAGAATAGGCACGCCAGAGCCTCCCAGCTGTTGCAAACGAACCCTTAACACCGCAACTGAAGGTTATTTTTTAAAGACGATTACAAAAAAAAGGAAAATTCTCCTTTGTACTTCTTTTTTTTTTTCCTTCTGTTCGGGTGATTTCATCAGAAATTTACCATTCTGAAGACCTGAAGACTCTACTTAAATAAATATTACTGGTTTCTAGAGAAACCACAAGAATGTTCTTTCTCAATGAGTGTGAGATGTTCCAACCGGACAAAATACAGAAAAAAAATTTTTTTTTTTTCCACTCGTACTTTCTCCCAATTTACACTCAGTTTAAAGCGCCTGCCCTAACAACATTGACACAGAATACCTTTTCCTCTTCGATGTAAAGAAATACTTTATCAGGAGGTCATTTTCTTTCTTCTACGAAAGACAGAGCGAGAGGAATTACAAAGTAACTGCGAAGAGAGTGGGGAGGGAAGGCCAAACCACCCAGCACCATCATCATCCATCAGCAGGCCAGGGGGAAACATTTTTTTTTTTTTTTTTTCCTACTCCGAAAGCGCTGTACGTTTCATGTCAGATCCCAGAACAAATACAACAGGGAAGGCAGAGTACAAGGGGAGGGGGGAAAAAAATGGAGCAGGCTTAGGGATCAGGTTAGTCATCCAGCGATCGGCAATGGGGGAACGCGGTTGCTTTCTCTCGGCACCTCAACAACTCCAGCTCCAGCGAGGCAGCGGCCGCTGCACGCGTATTTTTTTTTTTTTTCCTCCCCCTCCCCCTTGGGGAGCTCCGGGCCAGTGTGTCCGGATTTCAAGTCGGCAGGCTGCGCGGATTGGGACCTGGCAGCCTCCGTCCGGGTCGCGGGTCTTTTTTTTTTTTTTTTTTCTCTCGCGTGGCCCTTGACTATGGTGGGCGGGAAGTCCCAACGGGGCAGCTCCGGAATCGCCCGGCCGAGTCCCTTCGCACTCCCCGCGGCCAGAGCGACCTTGGTGGTTTTTTTTTTTTTTTTGTGTTGTTGAGGGGTGTGTGTGTGTGTGAGTGTGCTCGTCCCCGCGGTGTGTACAACCCCATTGTTTATGTTGGCCGTCAGTCATTCCGGACTGGGGGCTGGTGGCCCCCCGAAATCCTGACCCTCCAAGCTCGAGGTGGTGGGGAGGGAACTTCCGGGCGGGCAGAAGCGGCGGCGGCGGCGGCGGGGGGAACTCGCGGGGCCAGAGTCCGCGGGTTCGGGTCATCCCTTCCCACCTCCACCCCCCCCCTCCCGCCCCCAAACCGGGGCCGGGCCTCACGGGGCGGACCGAGGAGTGGAAAGAGGAGAGAGGCCGGAGGGCGACGTGGCAGCCATTGCGGCCGAGACCCCTCCCCACGCGCGCACACACACACACACACGCCACACACCGCACACGGCCGTCCTCCCGCCCCGGCGCGGCGTGCCCCGGGCCCGCCAGGCTGCTCTTCCCGGGCCCGACGGAGAGCGGCAGTGTGTCCCCGCGCGGGCGGCCGGGGCGGGCGCGCTCCTCGTCGCCGTGCTCGGCGCGCGTCTCCCGCCCGCCCCGCTCCACCTCCACCGCCGCGGCCGCGCCGCCCGGGACAGCGCCGCGGACACGGCGACGGCGGGAAAGGCTGGCGAAGCGGCGGTGGCGGCGGGTCGCTGCTGCCTCGACGACGCGGCCCTCCTGCCCGCCCCCTCCCCGCGGGCCTCGACGTTGTGCACGAGCAGGTAAAGACGACCGAGCGGGAGGACTGGGCGGCGTGTCGGGCGAAGGAGATGGGGGGGGGTCGTTGGAAGGACCCCATCCACTCCCCATAATCCAGGATCGCCTTGCCAAAAAAAAAAAAAAAAAGACAAACAAAACCGGGGTCCCCGCCAAAAGCGAGCCCCGAACGTCCAGACCCGACGCGGGCCGGCAGAGGGTCCCCACGGCGCCGGACACGGGGGAAGCGAGAGGGAGGGAGGGAAGGAGGGAGGGAGGGAGGCGGGCCCTGGCGCGCAGACCCGAGGCCGGGTGAAGGCGGGCACCGCGGCCGCGTCCTCCCCCAGCCTCCAGCGCGCCTGGCCGGCCTCCAGGCTGCGGGACACACCTCTCCGGTCGCCGTGCTCCCTCCCCCGGTGCCTGCCCGCCCGGACTTGACCTTGCATCCCCGCCTTCCTCCCCCTGCGAGCGCTCCGGTGTTTCCCAGGACGTGCCTTCTGGGAACTTGAAGCCACCTTCCCGAGCACGTAGTCCCCGTCCAGCTGTTTATTATGGACTCGCTTCTTCCAACCATCCACCCGCCCCCCCCCCCAACTTCCCCAGCTCCACCGATCGCGGTTGTGTGCGATAGTTGTGGGGAGCCGTTTGCCGCCTTTGGGTTTCCGTGCGTCTGTTCACCCTCGTCCCGTCCTTAACTTCGGGCGTCACTGGGGACCGTCCTCCAGCCACCCCCCCCCCTTTCTTATATTCTGCCCGAGCTCTCTGGACATCCAGCTTCCATTGAGTGAGTCATACCGGGGGCAGAGTTTTTCATCCCTCATGCTTTTGATTACTACTATAGTCCTGGAGAAAGAGAGCTAGAGGAATGATAATAATAATGATAAAAAAGAAGTACGTGGCAGACGAGAGTCGGGGCTGGTTTTAGAGAACCACTCTTTCGGCAGCGGTCCTTAGAAGTAGCCTCTGAGGTTGGTGGTCCGAACAGGTTTGTACACATTCTTGCCATGCAGTGGTTGTAATGTCTCCATAGCACAGTTGTGACTAGGGAAGGATTGGCTGGTTTTTCTACTCGACATCTTTAAGCCAATCAGGAAGCGCGCCTTGCCTGGAGACTGGTTAAACTCAGGAAAGCTGGCGATTGGTGGAGGGAGCTCAGGGAGGAATATCCCGGAGATGAACCTGGCTGGCCTCTTAGAAAACAATGACCGATTTGCAGCTGCCTCTCTTCTCCCATGTCGTCTTTTCTTTTTCCTTTTTCCTTTTAGAAACACAGTATCCCTTGATACCAGAATCATCCCGTTTTTAGTGTTTTTAGCTTTCTCTCAAACTAGTTGTCTTCTTTGATTCACTTTGACCCTCATCCTACAGTTTTAACTGGAAGAATTCTTGCTTGCTATAAGAAATGTAAACATGCGTTTTTGTATTTTGATAAGTGTGGCTTAATTTTCCTTCTTTCGTTCCTTATTAAAGGTCAAAAATGAAATCAATTTTTAGTTACCATGCCAACGTCTTCATTATTTACGGGCTGTGTGAGGATGGGGGGTACAGTGGTGAAGATGGTGGGAAGAATAGGAAAAAAATGGCTGCTCTTCTGTGGAGAGGCTATGATTTAGTTAACAACAAAGACTAACCTGCAAAACAACAAGCCCCTCCCCTGCAAATGAGCACGCAGTGCTTAGTAATGCCAGCTTATGCACCTGTTGGCTTTAGTTCCTTTGAAAGGGACAGATGGCATTACTGAACTTCATAGAAAAATGGGCATGAGTTATTTTAAAAGTCTATTTCTTGTACACAGTGGAGGTCAGTAGAAATGTAGGTGCATCTTTTAAAAATTAGGGTCTCTCTTTTTTTTTTTCTTTGAGGTAGGGCCCCACACTAGCCCAGGCTGACCTGGAATTCACTAGGGAGTCTCAGGGTGGCCTCGAACTCAGGGCAATCCTCCTACCTCTGCCTCCCCAGTGCTGGAATTAAAGGCGTGTGCCACCGCACATGGCTTGGTCGGTTTTTAAAATATTTTATTTTTATTTATTTAGGGGAAAGAGATGGGGGGAGGGAGGGAGGGAGGATGGGAGCACCAGGGCCTCAGCCACTGCAAACAAACTCCAGACATGTGCCTCCTTGGCCATCTGGCTTATGTGGGTCCTGGGGAATCCAGCAGGGGTTGAGAGAGAGAAAGAGACACACAGAGGGATAATCGGTGCTCCAGAGCCTCCAGTTACTGCAGACCAACTCCAGACGCATGTACCACATGTGCCCTCTTGTGCATCTGGCTTTACGTGGGTATTGTGGAATCAAACCTGGGTCCTTTCATTTCCTAGGCAAATAAATGCCTTAACTGCTAAGCCATCTCCCCAGACTCTTTCCTTTTTGTTTTTCAAGGTAGGGTCTCACTCTAGCCCAGACTGACCTGAAATTCACTATGTAATCTCAGGTGGCCTCAAACTCACGGCCATCTTCCTACCTCTGCCTCCTGAGTGTGCCACCACACCTGGCTTTTTTTTTTTTTTTTTTTTTTTCTTCAATGTAGGGTCTTGATTTTTTAGCCCATGCTGACCTGGAATTCAATTCACAGTGTTGTCTCAGGGTGGCCTTGAACTCTTGGCAGTCCTCCTCCTTCTGCCTCCTAAGTGCTGGGATTAAAGGGGTGTGCCACCATGCCCCCCCCTTTTTTTTGGTAAACCTTTATATCCCCCCGTATCTTTTTTTCTCAATTTTTATTAACATTTTCCATGATTATAAAAAAATATCCCATGGTAATACCTTCCCCCTCCACTTTCCCTTTGAAATTCCATTCTCCGTCATATCCTGTCCCCATCTCAATCATTCTACTTACATCTACACAATACCAACCTATTAAGTACCCACCTCCCCTCCTTTCTCTTCCCTTTATGTCTCCTTTTTAACTTACTGGCCTCTGCTACTGAGTTTTTTCCTTCTCACACAGAAGCCCAATCATCCGTAGCCAGGATCCACATATGAGGGAGAACATGTGGTGCTTGGCTTTCTGGGCCTGGGTTACCTCACTTAGTATAAGCCTTTCCAGATCCATCCATTTTTCTGCAAATTTCATAACTTCATTTTTCTTTACCACTGAGTAGAACTCCATTGTATAAATGTGCCACATCTTCATTATCCACTCGTCAGTTGAGGGACATCTAGGCTGGTTCCATTTCCCAGCTATTATAAATTGAACAGCAATAAACATGGTTGAGCACATACTTCTAAGGAAATGAGATGAGTCCTTCGGATATACGCCTAGGAGTGCTATAGCTGGGTCATATGGTAGATCAATGAAAAATACTCTTTGTCATCTAATTTCCATCTAGTCAGTCTCCCTGTTACTAAGACTTTTTGGAGTTCAAGTGCCACAAGTGGCCTGTGAGGGAAAATAGTTCCTCGTTCATATGACTATAAAACAGAAATTGTATGGTAGATAGCTATCGGTAGGTAGGGTAAGAACTTGTCTTTAGCTAGGCCCTTCTTGTTCTTAGTTTGTGGATATAAGGTTCATTCCTCCTCCTTCAGACCATGGGGCTTGTTTCCTGAGAGCACAGGCTTGTTTACTTAGAGCCTTATTTCAGAGGCTTTTCCTAGTTTATGTGATGTTACTTACATGTCCAGGGATGTCTTAGTAGAAAACTGACCTCTGATGGTATAAAGGAATTCAGGACAGATTAAAAAAAAAACCCAACTGTTGTCATTTTTATTTATTTTAAAATTATTTTATTACTTATTGCGGGGTGGGGGGAGAGGCAGATATATAGAGAGAATGGGTGTGCCAGGGCCTCCACTCCCTGCAAATGAACAGCAGGTGCATGCGCCACCTTGAGGGTGGGTCTGGCTTATGTGGGTACTGGGGAATCAAACCTGGGTCATTAAGTTTTGCAGGCAGATGCCTTAACCACTAAACCATTTCTCCAGTCCCATTGTCATTTTTGATCCCTTTTTTGATTATGAATTTATTTTTGTAGGTACTTTACTTGTGGTAGAGAGATATTCTGTATTATGGACCTGAGTATGCCAGGTACTGATATGGTAAGTATAATATTTTAAAGAACTAAATTTGTATTTTGGCTTGTGCTAGCATATAACATACTCATTGAACTCTTTGCTAAATAATATACACATCACCTACAGAGTGTAAATATTAAGGTGCTGGGGCTGGGGAAATGGCTCAGTTGGTAAAGTGCTTGCCATTTAGTACTGAGTTCATGAGTTCAGCTCCTTAGCACCCACATAAAAGCCAGGCATGGTGGTTTGTGTCTGTTATTCCAGTCCTGGGGAGGCAGAAATAGAGGATCAGGTGAGCTCCAGGTTCAACAAGAGACCCTGCGTCAACCTGATATCAACCTCTGGCCTCCATACACACCTGCATACACATTTGAAATGCTGTGCACATGCAACACACACACACAAAATTGCTAAGAAAAAGGTATGCCTAATTTTCAGTGGGGAGTGGAAAACTTTCCTGAAAGAAAATTAAGTGAGCCAAGACATAAGGTTTTGGTGGGGTGGGATAGAAGAAATTCTGGACTGAGCATGTATGGAGACATAGAGATGTGATACTGGCTTACCTTGCCATAAAAAACAAATATTTATTTATTTGTTTGCAAGGAGAGGAAGAGAGAGAGAGAGAGACTGAGCAAGCATGGGGATGTCAGGGCCTTTTGCCACTGTAAGTGAACTCCAAGCGTGTGCACTACTTTGTGCATCTGGCTTTATGTAGATTCTGGGGAATTGAACCCAGGCTGTCATGCTTTGCAGGCAAGTGTCTTATCTGCTGAGCCATGTCTCCAGCCTGGAAACCAATGTTTAGATTGGAGTGGAGTAGTGTACTTGAGTTAGAGGACTAGGAGGCTCTCTGGTAAGAAAAGGGACCAGTTTGTAGAACTCTTTAAATTAAGTATATTACCGAAGAGGTGGAACTTGATGTTGAAAAGCTATAGAGTCATTGAAAAATTTCTAAATTGAGCCTTTTGGGCTTGACTAATAGCCACATGACTATGTCTCTCAGGCAGTTTACTGAACTTTGGAGAGAATTCTTTCTGGGAGTCAGTTACAGATGTTGAAGCTTGAATGCTGATGAACCAAAAAAGTGAGGGAACAAAAGGTTGGGGACAGAACCCAGGAGGAGCAAGGACATAGAAAGAGTAAACTGGAGGAAATGAATCCATGAAAGAGATTGAGGGTCAGAGAAAATCCAGTAGAATAAACAATTCCCCGTTATCCACAGGGGATATATTCCAAACTGAACCTCTGTATGTACTATATGCATTGTTTCTTTACTCTATAAATATTGATTTGGCTGTCATGTACCAAGCACTCTACTGATATTAGGTATATACAAAATATACTCTTAGGCTGGAGAGATGGTTTAGTGGTTAAGGCGCTTGCCTGCAAAGCCAAAGGACCCAGGTTCAATTCCCCAGGACCCATGAAAGCCAGATGCACAAGGTGGCTCATATGTCTGGAGTTCATTTGCAGTGGCTGGAGGCCCTGGCATGCCCATTCCCTTTCTCTCTCATTCTCTCTCTCTCTGCCTTTTTGTTTCTGTCAAATAAATAACTAAAATAAAACATACACACACTTTCTCTCTCTCTCTCTCTCTTCATGATCTCAGAGTTACAAAGGGAAAACAGAATAAGTAGGAAAAGAGAAAAGGAACTTGGAGATGTGGTTTGGAGGAACAATGGAGATAGAGGAACAAAAATGTATCCATGAAATAAGACAAGGTCAAATGATGGAAATGATGGCTTCAAAAAGGAGCATGGGGCCAGGCGTGGTGGCACATGCCTTTAATCCCAACACTTGGGAGGCAGAGGTAGGAGGATTGCCGTGACTTCAAGGCCACCCTGAGACTCCATAGTGAATTCCAGGTCAGCCTGGGTTAGAGTGAGAGTGAGACCCTACTTCGAAAAACCAAAAAGAAAAAAAAAAAGGAGCATGGCGGTGGGGGGGGGGTGTCCTCTGGAGAGATGGCTTAGCAGTTAAGGCACTTGCCTGCAAAGCCATAGGACCCAGATTCAGCTCTCCAGGACCCACGTAGACCAGATGCACAAGGTGGTGCATGCGTCTGGAGTTCATTTGCAGTGGCTGGAGGTCCTGGTGTGCCCATATTCTCTCTCTCCCCCTCCCCCCACCTCTTTGTCTTGCTCAAATAAATAAATAAATAAAATGTATTAAAAAAAAATCTAAATCCCCCCCTGTTTAAAAAAAAAAGGGCTGGAGAGATGGCTTAGTGTTTAAGGCACTTGCCTGTGAAGCCTAATGACCCAGGTTCGATTCTCCAGGACCTAGTAAGCCAGATAAACATATTGGTGCATGCCTCTGGAGTTTGTGGTGGCTAGAGGCCCTGGCACACATATACTTTGTCTGTCTGTCTCTATCAATCAATTTATCATCTATTTTTTAAAAAAGTTTTTTTGGTTCATTTTTTATTTATCTATTTAAGAGTGACAGACACAGAGAAAGGCAGAGAGAGAGAGAGAGAGAGAAAGAGAATGGGTGTACCAGGGCCTCCAGCCAGTGCAAACGAACTCCAGACGCGTGCGCCCCCTTGTGCATCTGGCTAACGTGGGACCTGGGGAACCGAGCCTCAAACTGGGGTCCTTAGGCTTCACAGGCAAGTGCTTAACCGCTAAGCCATCTCTTCAGCCCTAATTTATCATCTATTATCTGCCAATCCTCTATCTATTTGCGTCTCTCTCTGAAATGAATAATTTTTTAAAAGGGAGCATAGTTAATGAAAGTAGGGAAGTAAGTATTATTTCACTAGCAATATGATGATCCACTGGGGGAGCATCTTTTAATGAGATTAGGAATATTACTAAGATTACTAATATTACTACAGACATATAAAGTATGCATTGTGAAACAGATTGTGAGGTGGTTTTAGATAACATCGAGAAACTAACTGGAGGCTGAGCATGGTAGTGTGTGATTATAATCCTTCCCATTGGAGGAAGAGGTTGAGGCAGGAGGATTGGGGGTTTAAGGTTATCCCCAGCTATACTAATTTTAGGTCATCTAGGGCTGTATGATACCCTGTCTCAAACACAACCCAAATAATTAACTGTGGTGGTTTGAAAGTAAATATGTGTTTTCCCCATAGCCTGAGGTCATTTTTTTCCGAGTTAGGGTCTCGCTCTAGCCCAGGCTGACTTGGCACTTACACCGTAGTCCCAGGCTGGCCTTGATTTCACAATGATCCACCCACCTCTGTTTTCTGAGTACTTGGATTAAAGGTGTGTACCATCAGGCCCGGCTTTTTTTTTTTTTTTTTTGAGGCGAGGTTTTTGGTGTGTAGCCCTACTTTGCCAGAAATGCACTATGTAGATAGGCTGGCCTGTTACTTGGAGAAATTCTTCTGGTTCTGTTTTCGAAGTGCTGAGATTACAGGTGTGTAAGTGCATCACCACATGCAGCTTGCGGAGAGCTGGTCTGGGCAGTTTGATGAAGTCTGCTGCCATTTTGCTCTTGCTTAGCAGGGTCTGCATCATCTCTCTGTCAACATATCCACTCAGTAGCTGCCCATTGGTCACTCAGTAGCCGTCTGAGTTACCAGATCCACTGTCATGGTATCCCAGTGCTTGTGTTCAAGTAAACCTTATAATGGTG
This sequence comes from Jaculus jaculus, assembly GCF_020740685.1. Classification (NCBI taxonomy): domain Eukaryota; kingdom Metazoa; phylum Chordata; class Mammalia; order Rodentia; family Dipodidae; genus Jaculus; species Jaculus jaculus. The sequence goes on along the minus strand of NC_059112.1, from coordinate 25,000,447 downwards.
CACAGTTTAGAACATATGAATTGCCTATTTTAGAGTTTTCCATTTAATATTTTCAGACCACTATTGAGTAACTGAAACCATAGAAAATGAAGTTGAACATAAGGGAGTAGTACTGTAGATGTTGGGGGTAAGAAGTGGGGTGCATTTTATTGGATCATGGAGTTGGGAAAGCTTAAAGTTAAAAATAAAAAATATAAACTATTAGGAGATTGAATCATCACCAGTGTACAGGAAAAATATTAGGAGTTTGGTTAGTCTGAGTTAAGAATTCCACCAGTCATTATCAATTTTGGGTACATTGAGAAAATTTTCAGACAATTCTTTTTAGTTTTGGTTTTTCGAGGTAGAGTTTCACTCTAGTCCAGGCTTACCTGAAATTCACCATGTAGTCTTTCAGGGTGGCCTTGAACTCACAGTGATCCTCCTACCTCTGCCTCCCAAGTGCTGGGATTAAAGGCGTGCGCCACCATTTCTGGCTTAGACAATTCTTTAATGCTGAGATTTGGACCTCTTATAATTGTTTTTCTAATTTGAAAACATTCTTTATTTGCTTATTTGACACACACACACACACACACACACACACACACACACACACAGAAGCAGATAGAGAGGGAGAGAGAATGGGCATGCCAGGGCCTCCAGCCACTGCAAAGAACTCCAGACGCGTGCACCACCTTGTGCATCTGACTTTACGTGGATACTGAGGAATGAAACATGGGTCCTTTGGCTTTGTTGGCAAGTGCCTTAACTGCTAAGCCATCTCTCCAGCCCTGATCCCTGTTTTGTTTTATTTTATTTTATTTGTTTGAGAGAGATGCGGGGCGGCGGGGGGGGGGGGAAGGGGGAGAGGAGGGGGGGTGGTGGTGGAGAGAATGGGCATGCCAGGGCCTCTCCAGCTGTTGCAGTGAACTCCAGACATATGTACCACCTTGTGCATCTGGCTTACGTGGGTCCTTGGGAATCAAACCTAGGTCCTTTGGCTTTGCAGGCAAGTGTCTTAACTGCTAAGCCATCTCTCCATCCCCTATTAAGATTTTATTATTTATTTGAGAGAGAGATACACGTGTGTGCGCACACACACATACACACACAGAGAGAGAGAGAGAGAGAAAGGGAGAGAGAGAGAGAGAGAATGGGCACACCAGGGCCTCCAGCCACTGCAAACGAACTCCAGATGCATGTGCCTCCTTGTGCATCTTGCTTACATAGGTCCTGGGTAGTCAAATCTGGGTCCTTTGGCTTTACAGGCAAGTGCCTTACTCACTAAGCCATCTCTCCAGTCCCCCTCTTACACTTTTTAAAGAAGAGATTGAGGCTTTTTTTGGTGAGTGGTGGTTAGGAGAAAAGAAGTGGATGAATAGAAGAGTGAATCTGATGCATGCACAGTCAGGGGTGAGTCCAAAGAACCTGGTAGAGTAGTCAGTATATAGTTAGTGAGATTATAAAGGTCCAGTAAAGCTGTTTTGTCAGAAGATTCAGAGTTGATAACTAAGGTGATGCACACCTTTAATGCCAGCACTCAGGAGGCAGAGGGAGTAGGATTGCTGTGAGTTTTGGGCCAGCCTGGTAATACAGAGTGAGTGCTAGGTCAGCCTGGGCTAGAGTGAGACCTTTTCTAGAAAAAAAAGTTGCTAAGTGATTGTATAATTATAATTAAATTCAGTTAATTTCTCAGGATTTCTACTTGTGATTTTCTTGTCTGCTTTATTCCTTTTAATTTAATTATTTATTTGAGAGAGAGAGCAAGCGAGCACGCACGTGTGCCTCCAGCCACTGCAAATGAACTCTATACACATGCGTCACCTTGTGCACCTGACTTATGTGGTTCCTAGGGGATCAAGCCTGGGTCCTTAGGCTTTGCAGGCAAATGCCTTAACTGCTTAGCCATCTTTCCAGCCCTGCTTCTTTTTTTTTTTTTTTTGAGGTAGGGTCTCATTGTAGCCCAGGCTGACCTGGAATTCACTGTGTAGTCTTAGTCTGCCCTTGAACTCACTGATCTTCCTGCGTCTCCTTGGGAGTGCTGGGATCAAAGGCATGCGCCACCTTGACTGCCCTTCTAGCCCTGTTTTGTTTCTTACTATACCTTCTGTTGGTAAACATTTTCTTTCCTTGGTAAACGACCTTTTCTTTTTTCTTTCTTTTGGTTTTTCTTTTTCTTTTGAAAAATTATTTATTTATTTGGGAGAGATGGAGAGAGAGAATGGGTGCACCAGGGCCTCCAGCCACTGCAAACAATCCCCAGATGCATGTGCCACCTTGTGTATCTGGCTTATGTTGTGGGTCCTGGGGAATCAAACTAAGGTCCTTCGGCTTTGCAGACAAGTGCTTTAACTGCTAAGCCATCTAACCAGCTCTATATTTTGGTTTTCGAGGTAGGTTCTCTAGCCCAGGCTGATCTGGAATTCATTATGTAGTCTCAGGGTAGTCTTGAACTCATGGTGATCCTCCTACTTGTGCTAGGATTAAAGGTGTGTGCCACCATGCCTGGCTGCCTTTTCTTTTTCTTATAATTAAACTCTTTATGTTAGTCAGATTTCTTGTCACTGAGAGGAAGTACTCATTTTAGTTTATGATTTTTTTTGAGGTTTCAACTGGCTCCATGTCTGTGGGTGAGGCAGAATGTCCTAATAGCAGGTGGCTGTAGCATAGGGTAGAGCATAACCATTCATTTCGTGACAGTAGTGGAAGTAGAGAAAGGCAGAGATAAGATATCCTTCAAATGAAATGCCCCCTGATGACCTACTTCCTCTAGCCAGGCATTCATTACCTCCTAAAGTTTCCACCATGTCTCAAAATAGCATCAGTTGGGGACCAAGCCTTCAACACATAAAACTATTAGGGGCATTTTATATGCAAGCCCTAACATTCCTATTAGGTCCTTCTTTCCTGTTTTTTTTTCTTTTTTAAAATGTTTTTGAGGCAGGTTCTCACTATAGCCTAGGACAGTTTGGAACTCACTCTGTAGCCCAGGGTGGCCTCAATTTAGCCTCCCAAATGCTAGGATTAAGGACATGGCCCACCATACATACCTGGCCTTTTTTTTTTTTTTTTTTTTTTTTGGGTGGTGCTGAAGATCAAACCTAGGGCTTTGCAGAGCACTCACTCTACTGCTAATCTACTTCCAGTCCCCAAATCCTAAAATAAAATTTACCATTTTGACTATTTTTTTTTCTTGTTTTGCGGGCCAAGGTTTGGGACAGTCTTGGTGGCCTTCAACTTTGATCTTTCTGCGTCAGCCTCCCTCAGCTTGGATTACTGGTAGCCAACTACATAAGCTTGTTGCATTCACTGATAATTCTTTATTTAGATTTTATCAATTGTGAAGCTAAAAAGAAAAAAAATCGCTGCACAGGTTTTTTTTTTTTAATTTTCATTCTCATTTTGTTTTCAATCTCTTGAACAGATGAAAAGGCAACAGCAAGGTCAGTCATAGACATAGGGGACAGGTGGGACTATAGGGAGCCAGAGGTAGGTGGAAGAGGTACCAGAGAAGAGAGACCAAGGGCTTGGATTTGGGATAGTGAAAAGGCAACTGCAACTGAAATGAACAATAAAATGAAACACTATTTTTTTTTTTTTTTTTTTTTGAGGTAGGGTCTCACTCTAGCTCAGGCTGACCTGGAATTCACTATATAGTCTCAGGGTGACCTCAAACTCATGGTGATCCTCCTGCCTCTGTCTCCCAAGTGCTGGGATTAGAGGCGTGCGCCACCATGCCCGACTCTGATTTTCTTTTCATTGAGGATACTTTGTGATAGTATTCTAGTTTATTTTTATTTTTGAAATATTTTATTTACTAGAGAGAGAATGAGGTTGGGGGGAAGAGGAAGGGAAGGAGAGAGAATAGGCATGCCAGGGCCTCAAGCTGCTGGATATGAGCTCCAAACTCATGGACCACCATGTGCATCTGGTTTATGTGGGTTTTGGGGAATTGAACCTGATTTCTTGGGCTTCACAGGTAAGTGCCTTAACTGCTAAGCCATCTGCAGCCCAGTGTTCTAGTTTAAAAGAAGAATAAATGCTTAGGTTTTCCTTTTATACAAACATTTTCCAAGTGGAGTAGTTACCTCCAGTGGTGTCAGTTGATGGCTTTCTGTTATTTTTCTTTATAGGTTTCTAGTTGGAATATAATTATGCTATTTTAGGTGTTTTGGATTTTTTTTTTTTTTTTGAGGTAGGGTCTCTCTCTAGCCCAGGCTGACCTGGAATTTACTATGGAGTCTCAAGGTGGCCTCAAACTCACAGCAATCCTCCTACCTCTGTCTTCCAAGTGCTGGCGCTAAAGGCATGTGCTATCATGCCTGGCTTGGTGGTTTGAATTTTTATTCATTTACGATTATAATTTGGGGCTGAAGGGATGGTTTAGCAGGTCGGGCACTTGCCTGCAAAGCCAAAGGACCTAAGTTTGAACCCCTAGAACCCACGTAAGATAGATGCACGAGGTGGCACCTGCGTCGAGTTCGCTTGCAGTGGCTGGAGGCGCTAGTGTGCCGATTCTGTCTCTCTCTCAAATAAATAAAAATAAGAAAAAATTATAATTTGATGTTTGCTTTAACATATGTAATATTGTGTTTTGTAGTAAGAAGACGTTATGCTGGATGGTAGGAAGAACTGTAGAATTTGCAGATATCAACTGTGGCCTTACTAAGCACATTGATAGAATCAATGCTAGACAGACGGTAAGTATTTAAATCACAGGCCATGAATATTTTACACTTGGAGTTTCAAGCTTTAATTTACTTATTCCAGTTATTAAAAGAAAAAACCTGTCATGAAAAGGCAAACCATATATTTTGTTACTAGAATATGTAAAACAGTTGATGGTGTAAAAATATGCTACTTAGAATTAATAGAGCTGTATTATTGTCCCAGTTTTTTCCACTTAGTATTGAAGTTTCTTTCTTTTTTATTTTATTATTTTTGGTTTTTCGAGGTAGGGTTTCACTCTAGTCCGTGCTGACCTGGAATTCACTATGTAGTCTCAGGGTGGCCTTGAATTTACCACTGATCCTTGTACCTGTACCTCTCCCAAGTGGGATTCAAGGATTAAAGGATTAAAGGCGTACACCACTATACCTGGCTTCTTTTTTCTTTTTTTTCAACTCGAGGTAGGGTCTCACTCTAGCTAGCTCAGGCTGACCTGGAATTCACTATTTAGTTTCAGGTGTCCTTGAACTCTCAGCAGTCCTTCTGCCTGTCTCTGCAGCGCTGGAATTAAAGATTAAAGGAGTGTACCACCATGGCTGGACACAGTAGCTTTTTTTTTTTTTTTCAAGGTAGGGTCTCACTGTAGCCCAGGCTGACCTGGAGTTCACTATGGAGTCTCAGGGTGGCCTCGAACTCATGGCAATTCTCCTACCTCTGCCTCCCAGTGCTGGGATTAAAGGCAGGCGCCACCACACTCGGCTTTATAATAGCTTTCTTGATTGTTAGAGAAATATGTTACTTTCTGGACATTAGTATATAATGGTAAATGGTTTAAGATTGTGCTCATAATATATTACAAATAGCAGACTTATTCTTAAAATGTGAGGTTTATTTTGAAAAATATTTTAGTTTACTTTACTTACTTTTTTTTTGTTGTTGTTGAGAATGTTATCCTCTTATCTCACATATGCCATAGTATTGAGAGGCCCCTCCTCTCCTTAAGGTATGCACACACAAAATCAAGCAACATACATACATCAAAAAAAAAGGAAAAGAAAGTGTGATAGACACTTCATTGAGCTGGTCAGGGTAGTGAACGCTTTTAATCCCAGCACTTGGGAGGCAGAGGTAGGATTACCATGAATTTGAGGCCACCCTGAGACTACATAGTAAATTCCTGGTCAGGCTGGGCTAGAGTGAAACCCTACCTCAAAAAAAACAAAACAAAAGAAAATCCATTGAAGCCATTTGCTCCTTGAAATAATATTTTGTTTTATTGACAACTTCCTTAACTATAGACAGTAAACCATGGTAACTCCCTCCCTCCCCCCACTTTCCCCTTGAAACTCCACTCTACATCATATACCTCCCCCTCTTAATCAGTCTTTCTTTTATTCTGATGTCTTGATCTTTTCCTCCTGTTATGATGGTCTTGTGTAGGTAGTGTCAGACACTGAGGTCATGGATATCCAGGCCATTTTGTGTCGGGAGGAGCACGTTGTAAGGAGTCCTATCCTTCCTTTGGCTCTTATATTCTTTCTGCCAACTCTTCCACAGTGGACCCTGAGCCTTGGAACGTGTGATAGAGATATTGCAGTGCTGAGCACTCCTCTGTCACTTCTTCTCAGCACCATGGTGCCTTCTGAATCATTCCAAGGTCGCTGCCATCTGAAAAGAGGAGCTTCTCTAACCAAAAGTGAGAGTAGCATTAATATATTGGTATGAACATTAAGAGAAGTGCTTACTGGGCAGTTTGATGAGCATAGTATATACATTTAGCCAGACACAGCAGTTGTTACACCCCTAGGGTTCATGGCTACCCCTGTTGTAGGTTTTCAGTATCAGGGATGTATTTCCTCCCATGGAGCAGGCTTCCAGTCCAACTAGAGGGCAGTTGGTTTCCCCCACAACAGACATGCCACTGTTGCACTATTTGTGAGAGAAAGAGGGGGGAGGGAGAGAATGAGCTCACCAGGGCCTCCAGTTACTACAAGCAAACTCCAGATGCATGCGCCATTTTGTGCATCTGGCTTATGTGGGTATTGGTGAATTGAACCTGGGTTCTTAGGCTTTGCAGGCAAGCATTTTAACCGCTAATCCATCCTTCTAGCCCTGTAATTTTTTTTAAAGTTTTTTTTGGTTATTCAAGGTAGGGTCTCATTCTCTAGCCCGGGATAATCTAGAATTCACTGTGTAGTCTCAGGGGGTCTTGAACTCATCGTAATCCCCCTACCTCTGCCTCCTGAGTGCTGGGATTAAAGGTGTGTCCCACCACACCCGGCTCTCTTTGAGTCTTAAAATTACACATTAAGGGGCTGAGGGGGGGGGGCTTGGGATGTAGCTTATTTTGCTATGGGATGTACCTTGGGTTTAATTCCCAATTCTGCAAAAAGAATCGCATGGTAAGGTTTATTAAAAATGGTCCATCTTGTGGGAGGGAGGGAATTACCATGGGATATATTTTATAATCATGGAAAATGTTAATAAAAATTAAAAAAAAAATGGTCCATATTGAAAGTGGGGGGGTTAGGGAGGGTATTACCATGGGATATTCTTTATAATCATGGAAAATGTTAATAAAAATTGAGAAAAAACAATTGTCCATCTTGCTGGGTGTGGTGGTGAACACCTTTAATCCCAGCACTTGGGAGGCAGAGGTGGTAGGATTGATGTGAATTTACAGCCACCCTGCGACTACATAGTGAATTCCAGGTCAGCCTGGACTACAGTGAGATCCTACCTCAAAAAACAAACAAAAAGTAATGTCTATATCCCTATCATCTGCCCACCCATCCATCCGTCCATTCATCCATCCATAATATCGATCGATTGATCTTGGCCTGATATGGTGGCACAAGCCTTTAATCATGGCACTTGGTAGGCTGAGGGAGGAAGATTGCTGTGTGTTTGAGGCTAGCCTGGAGCTACAGAGTGAGTTCCAGGTCAGCCTGGGTGAGAGTGACACCCTACTTTAAAACAAAAAAAAATTACAGTTCTTTTATCTCTTTCCTGTTATTGAGTTATGATAGTCTGTGTTTTTGGTAATTGGTATGTTACTTGTAAGTTGTCAAATTTCGGTATATATAATTATTTAGTTTTCTTAGCCTTCCGATATCTGTAGAGGCTACTGATAACTTTTAATTTCTAACACTGGTAATTTATATCTTCTCTCTTTTTTCTTTGTGGTTCAAGCTTGTCACATTTATTTTAGTATATGTGCTGCCGGAGTGAGCACATTGTTATATTTATTTATTGATCATACCAGTTGACCAGTACTTACTAAACTTTATTATTTTCTATTTGGGTTTTTTTTTTGGTTTTTCAAGGTAGGGTCTTGCTGTATGTAGCCCAGGCTGACCTGGAATTCACTATGTAGTCTCTTAGGGTGGCCTTGAACTCTCAGCATCCTTCTATCTCTGCCTCCCAAGTGCTGGGATAAAAGATGTGTGCTATAGCGATCCTCTTACCTCTACCTCCTGAGTGCTGGGATTAAAGGTGTGCACCACCATACCCAGCTATTTTTCTGTTTGAAATTTCATTGAGATTTGTTGTTTCCTCTTTTACTGTCTTCTACTGGCTCTGGTTTATTTTGTTGTTTTCTAGTTTCTTGTGAGTTGAGACTTTTCTAATGTAGACATAATGTGTAATATTATATATAATGTATCCATGTTCTCTGAATTTACTTAAGTTGTATGTGCAAATTTCGATACAGTATATTTTCATTCAGTATTTAAAATTTTTCCCTTAAGACTTTGGATTCATTAGAAGGATATTGCTTAGTTTCCAAGTGTTTGGACATTTTTCTGTATTGATTTCTAGTTTACTTCTGTATGATTGGAGTACATACTCTGTAATCTATCAGTTTTTTAAATATTTGTTAAGATTTGTTATATAGCTTAAGTTATGGTCTATCTTGATATCTGCGGGCATTTGAATAAAGGTATGCTCTGCTGCTGTGCAGCAGAATGATCCATCAGTGTTGGTTATATCCTTAATTATTGGTGGTGTTGATTCTGTATTCTTTGGATTTTCTGTTTGGTTTAATTGTTAATAGAGTAGTATGGGAAGCTGTAACTATAGTGAAATTTGTTTTCAGTTCTATCAGGTCTTTTGTCACCTGTTTATCTCTGTTTTGGTTGCTGTGTTTTTCTGCTGGAATGGGCCTTATTATTATGCAGTGTTCTTTCTTGTCTCTGATAATTCTTGTTCTGAACTCTACTTATATCAGATATAATATATAAGAATATAATTTTATTTAATTTTAATTAATTTAAATTTAGGCACATGTTGCTGGTGGCTGTCATATTACTGGAAGGTGGAGGGAGCTATGACACAAATTTAATGAAAAGGTAATTTTTATTGTATGTTAAAAGGTGTTCAGGGAAATGAGTGGTTAACAGAAAAAGAGATTGGGGCAGAGGGAGTGGGATGTTTGGCTTTCAGTTGGATAGTCAGGGAAGAAATCACTGAATATGACACTTGAAACAAAAGTTTTAAGTAGTAGGGAGTTAATAACGCAGGTATTTTAGGGGAGGAATATACCAAAGGCTGGTATGGAGGCAGGCCATTGTGTGAACTTGAGCTTTTACTCTGGCATGGAGTAGACCCTAAATTCAGTCTGATAGATGTTATAAAGATTACTCTGGCTAATATGTTGAAAATAGACTGGAGGAATAATGGTGCAAGCATAAAGACTAGTTGGGAGACAGCAATCAGTATAGGTGAAATATAATGGTTAGAGCAGATTTGGGGGAAAATATCAAACATTTTTGGATATGTTAAATTTGAAATGTTTAGTAGAAGAGAAAACAAGTAGCCTGTAGTTCTGTTTCATACCTGTTGGTCCCTGTTCTTATAGAGTTTTTATCCTTACTGGGTTATGGAAAGTAAACACAGTAAATAAAAAAAAAGCAGAACATCTTAGAAAGTAGAATTAATGGAGAAAGTTAAAGTAGGAAAAGGATAGGATATTTTGTTGCACTAAATTCATAGTGCTGCCATTTTTGTCAGTGAGAAAGTACATCTCATAGACATCCCATAGAGCAGTAGCCCAGGTGTAAAGGTGCTCTGTGGGGCGTGGCTGATGTGCTTGAAGAAGAGCAAGGAGGCTAAGTGTCTCTCAAGTGGCAAGAGCAAGTGGACGATTAGAGGAAGACAGCACAGAGGTAACATGTTACTGGGTGCCAGGCCATCTTAAGGGTTCTCTCATGCTGAGTAAAAGGGACAGAGGTATATAGCTCCTTTACTCCCAGCACTGGGGAGGCTGAAGTAGGAGAATCACTGTGCGTTCCAGGTCTGCCGGTAGCTGCAGAGTGAGTCTCAGGTCAAGTGTGGACTAGAGTGAGACCCTCTCTAGCAAAAACAAAAAACAAAAGATACGAAGCTAGTGGACAGTTTAGCAGCATAGAGGCATCAGTCGCTTTGCCTGGACATTGAAGGGGCAAGATTGGAAGCAGGGAGTTCGGTTTAGACTATTCCAGCAACCTAGGCTATGGTAGTTAAGTCTAGGGTGATAGTAGTAGAGATGGCAAGACATGATCCTGTTCTGCATATGCTTTTGGGTTTGCTTTGGCAAAATTGTATTATAACCTGAACGAGAAGAGTTGAGAATTACTCCAAGATTTTTTAAAAAAGTTATTTATTTGAGAGACAGAGGCAGAGAGGGAGGGAGGGAGGGAGGGAGGGGGAAAGAATGAGAAAGAGAAAGAGAAAGAATGGGCACTCCAGGGCTTGTAGCCACTGCAAATGAACTCCATATGCATATGCTGCCTTGTGCATCTGGCTTTTGTGGGTCCTTTGGCTTTGCAGGCATGTGTCTTAGCTGCTAAGCAATCTATTCAACCCCTACTTCCAAGGTTTTTGATCTGTGGACTTAAGTTAAATGAGATGGGAAAGACTGGAAAGAGAGCAGGTTTGAGTGGGTGATCAGAAGCTCAGTTTTGCACGTTTGGTTTGTAATGCCTACTAGATATCTGAATGAAGGTACTTAATTGACATTTCAATTATGAGTTCTGTTTTAGTTTTTTTTTTTTGGTGGGGGGTTTGAGGTAGGATCTCACTCCAGCTCAGGCTTACCTGGAATTCACTATGTAGTCTCAGGGTGGCCTCCAACTAATGGCGATCCTCCTACCTTCTTACCTCTGCCTCCTGAGTGCTGGGATTAAAGGCATGAGCCACCATGCCTGGCACTGTTTTACGTTTTTAAATAATGGTATTAAAATATTGCCTTCAGGCTGGAAAAATGGCTTTGCAGTTAAGGTGCTTGCCTGCAAAGCCGAAGGACTCAGGTTCAATTTGCCAGAACCTACATAAGCCAGATGCATGTGGTGGTGCATGCGTCTGGAGTTTGTTTTTGCAGTGGCTGTAGGGCCTGGTGCACCTATTCTCTCTCTCACTCTCACAAATAAGTAAATAAAAATAAATTCCTTAAAATAATTTATAAAAGCAGTGCCTTCACTGTTGTGACATGTGGTATGCTTTGTTATTATCTTAGTTTTTAACATGTTTAATCGTGGCAAAACTAGAATATTTTGGAGACAAATTGACTCTCTTTTGGCATTGTTGCTAGAGTCAATGACACTTTCTTAGAGTTATACAAAGACATCATTCCAGTTGTAGCAATAGAAATATAATTACGTAGTCTGAGTGTTTTTACTTTCTATTTTAGGTGCTATTACTGCTGGATTTGCAAGATTTTTAATCCTATTTTCTTTGAATTATGATTTAAGTATCAAAAATCTTATGTTTTTAAAAAAGGGAAACATTTTAGTTTTGGAAGTCAGAATGCCAAGGAAAAGGAAAAATCTTGGGGGCAATCCTTTTCGGAAGACTGCAAACTCTCAGGAAGTTGTCGTATCCAGTGTTGCTAGTCATGAGGAGCCCACCACTACTTTTTCTTCCGTGTGTGACACAAAAGTTGATCAGGAAGAACTCTTCACCAGTATCTCAGAGATGTTTTCTGATTTGGATCCTGATGTAGTGTATTTGATGCTTTCTGAATGTGATTTCAAAGGTGAGAAAAAGTTTAGTTTGAACCCTTTGCATCTTATGAGAAGACTTCATGTACTATGCAATGATTGGTAGTAACATGGGAAAATGATTGTTTTACTTCCATTTTGCTTATCAATTATTAAGCATCTGCCATAGACAAGCTATTAAGTTTGGTATACTGGGAATATGAAAAATAAGGAATGGTTTCTATTCTCAAGAAATGTATGTACAGTTCTAGATATGATTCATGTATAGATACCATATTCTTTCTTTTATATTTCTTTATATCTTTCCTCTAGAACAGGTTGGTAAAATTCATATTTTGGGATTCTTTGTTGCGAAGGGTTCCTGTGCATTGTGGGTGCTTGTGTGGTTTCCCTGGCTTACTCACCAGATGCCAGAAGTGCCCCATGCTCAAGTATCAAAATTACCGCTCCCCAGGAAGCAAAAGTGTACTTGATTGAGAACCAGTGTTTAAGAATATAAGTTCCATGGAGATAAATCTTAAAAACTTTTTTTCCCCCCAAATACTTTATTTATTTATTTACTTTAGAGAGAAAGAGGCAGATAGAGAATGGGTGCACCAAGGGCTGTAGCCACTGCAAATGAACTTCAGATGCATGTGCTACCTTGTATATCTGGCTTTATGTGGGTACTGGGGAATTGAACGTAGGCCCTTAGGTTTCATAGGCAAGTGCCTTAATTGCTAAGCCATCTCTCCAGCCCCAACTCTTTGTTTTACTGTTGTCTTTCCAGTACCTAAAATAAGACTTAAGTAAGAGTGCGTGCTTTCAGAACATTGACTTTGGAGTCAAGAAACTCTACAAAATATAATAATACATTATCTAATAGGACTTTCTTGGTGAAGATTTAAGATTTTTTTTTTTTTTTTTGCCTTTGGTAAAGTCTTGAATATAGTATGCTATCAATAACTTATAAAACTGTTTAGAAGTATGTTTGCAGACAGAGAAGGAACTCCTATTATTTGACTAGGTGGCGGATAAAGGTTGATATTATTGTTTTTGGCTATGGATAACATTACTCTAGATTTGAAGGTTTTGGTAATACCTAGTAAACTTATATTTTCAGTCATTTTGTGAACTGTAATGTGAGTATTTCTTATCTTTTTATGATGTATGTTTTGAAAATCACATTTTAATAGTGATGCTTAGAAATGATAGCATGCTGAGTTTTTTTGAAAGACTTCAATATTTATTTTCCTAATTTCAATGTCTTTAAAATTTAATTGTTGCTCATACATTAACATAAAAGTGGGTAATTATAAAAAATGTTATCTTATATCCTAATAAACTTATTTCTCTTTTTCAGGATCTTCTATAGACCTTCTTTATAAACACTTGATATCATGCATAGTTGGATTGATAGCATTGATGACAGTTTTCATATTCCACATTTTAAACTTTATAACATAAAATTTTCAATGCTGTTATAATTTACACATTTATCTTTAGTAGTTTCCTAATGTTCCAATGAGTTGTGTTCTTATTTATTTATATCTTAAGTTTTTCATGAATAATTAATATTGCAAGGAACATCTTGGTGAAAATAGCCATTTGTTTCTTTTGGTTTTTTCTCTTAGTCTCAGTTTTATTTCCTGCATCACAATTTTCAGCTCTTGGGAATATACTGCTAATTGCCTACCAGTGAGGTGTGCCAGTTTGTAATACCACCAGAGCCGCCTGAACCGCAGTGCTTACACCGCAGCGTTTCTTGCATTGGGAAGAATTATTTTAACATTTAATAGAAATAAAATTAAACCTTTTTAACCTGTGGTTTTTTTTCCAATAGAAGAATATTGAACATTTGGATACATGAGTTTTCATTATATTGTTTTATAACTTGTTTATTCAATTGTTTTTTGGTAGTTTTTTTATTGTTTTAATTTTCCCTACAATCTATTTAAGACTTTTTTTGTGATAATTATCTTTGTATTATAATATTGTACTTTTACTTTACACTGCTAACTTTTCAGTTGATCATTTGTAATTTTTATGTCATGTAGATTTTTTTCCTAGAAATATTTTTGTATTTATTCAAACCCCCCCCCCGCTATTTTCCATATTTAGAGCATCTTTCCTTTGTAGTTTTGCTATGATCTCCTAATTAATCTCTGTCAGGCTTGCCCCTTCCAATCCCTCTTTGTTTTTCTCCTTAAGGGAACATTAATTGGGTGCTTACTAGGTGCCAGTCCTTGTGCACAGCACTTTTTCATGGATTATCTCATTTAATCCCCACAACAACATATGAGGTAGGTACTTTTATTATCCCCATATTACAAATGAGAACATCAGTCTTAGGGAGGTGAATTAACTGTTAAAAGTGTCATAGCCAGCAAGTAGGGATTTAAATGTTGGTGTTCTGACTAGACCAGAGCTACCTACTGTGCTGTGCTGTTTCCATGTTTATCTTCCTTAAAATGAAACAAGACAAAACACAAAAATTAAAAACTCCAAACTTCAAATGCTTAAAATTCTTTGTTTTCTTATAATACTGGATCTCAAACGCAGAGCCTCAAATGCTAAGCAGGCCCTGTGCCATTGAGCTGCATGCCTGTCTATCCCTCATGTGTTTACCTATTCTCATGACTCCCTGGTTGTGTCCTAACAGATAGCTCAGCCTTGGAGTCAGACACGCCAGGTCACGGTCTGTGTGAGGTGGGCCCAGATAAGCTGCTTTCTGAGCTTCCTTTTCTTCAGCTATTTGCTAAGATATGTGCTTTAGTATTATTAGTTGGAGGATTCAGTGAAGTGATTTGTAAAAAGCTTCTAGCCCAAATGCCACAGTTGGTATTTTTTTTCCTTCAGGTTCCCTTAGAAAACAAACTAATGCTTCTTAGCATGACAGAAAGGATCCTTCTTAATTTTACCCACTTGCCTTCAGTTTTGTCTTCATACACACCTCATGAAGACCGCTTTCCCATCAGCTTCTCTGAACACTTTAAACAGGGTTTGCATTTTCAAGCCTGGGCTTAACTTTTTCCTTGTCTTACAAGTTGGTTTTTAACTTTTAAGTGCAAGTTCATATACTACTCTAGGTGGAATCTTTATCCTGTAGCATTTGAATATTATCAAAATTGTCTATTATTTAGTCTATATATTCTGTTATGATATAATTCTCCTTTAATTGTCTTTAAACATTGAACAACAAAATCCTTTGAACATAGTAAAAACCATGTTTTATTCATATGTAGTATACATTCACATACTTTTTTGTATTGAATGAAAGTCATAACATGGACCATAGAAATGAATTAGATTTAGTAGGAGAATGCATACTTAAAATATTTAATCTTTGAAAGCACATGTAGTAGGTAAGTAATTATTGAAGAAATCATCTGACTTTTAAGATTCATTATAAATGGTCCTAATAAATGGAATTGCAGATAGTTATATATGTTTGCTCAACAAATAGGTCAAATAATATCTACTTGATAACAGTTCATTACCGTTTGTCTGAAGGAACTCCATTGTATTGCTTTATTGCTGAAAATTTTCACTAATAGAGGTTTTGGTGTATTAGTAAAAACATATATGTGTATATTTATTGGTTTTTCGAGATAGAGTCTAGCCCTGGCTGACCTTGAATTCACTATGTAGTCTCAGGGTGGTCTTGAACTCATGGCACTCTTCCTACCTCTGCCTCCCAAGTGCTGGGATTAAACGTGTGCACTACCATGCCCAGCTAATAAAAAAAATACATAAGTTTTTTGAGGTAGGGTCTCACTCTGGCCCAGGCTTACCTGGAATTCACTGTGTAGTCTCAGGGGTGGTCTCAAACTCATGGTGATTCTCCTATCTCTGCCTCCCAAGTGCTGGGATTAAAGATGTGCACTACTATGCCCGGTTAATGAAGAGATATATATATATATATATATATATATATATATATATATATATATATATATTGAAGTAGGGTCTCACTCTGGCCCAGGCTGACCTGTAATTAACTATGTAGACATTCATGGTGGCCTTGAGCTCACCGCAATCCTCCTACCTCTGCCTCCCAAGTGCTGGGATTAAAGGTGTGCACCACCAGCCCGGCTAAAAGTAGATTTTTTTTTTTTTTTCAAAGTAGGGTCTTACTGTAGCCCAGGCTGACCTGGAATTCACTATGGAGTCTCAGGGTGGCCTCGAATTCACAGCAATCCTCCTACCTCTGCTTCCCGAGTGCTGGGATTAAAAGTGTGCGCTACCTTGCCCGGCTCTTAAAAGCAATTTTTAAAAAATACATTTTTTTTATTTGAGAGAAAGAGGGATGGAGAAAGTGAGTGAGAGAATATTGATGATTAGGGTCTCCAGCCACTGCAAATGAACTCCAGACACATGCTGGTCCACCATATGCATATGGCTTGTTTGGATTTTGGGGAGTTGAACCTGGGTCCTTAGCTTTGCAGGCAAGTGCTATCTCTCCAGCCCCAAAATAATTTTTTATTTTTATTTTATTTATTTGAAAGAGGGGGAGAGAGAGAAAGAGGGAGAGAATGGGCACTGCAGGGCCTCCAGCCACTGCAAACGAACTCCAGACACGTGCGCCCCTTGTGCATCTGGCTAATGTGGGCCTTGGGGAATCGAGCCTTGAACCAGGGTCCATAGGCTTCACAGGCAAGTGCTTAACTGCTAAGCCATCTCTTCAGCTTGCCAAAAAAATTTTAAAAAATGACTTAAATATGCATTTTTCTGTATCCCATTCACTGCTAAATCCAGTATGTGTCTTGGATTTTAGTGAAGTTATGTCTTAGTTTTTCATTGTATGTATGTCCTTTTTGTTACTGTTCTTGTTGCACAGTTGAAAATGCCATGGATTGTCTATTAGAGTTATCTGCCACTGATGCCAAGATAGAAGAATCATCTTCACAGAGTTCTTTTGCTTCCGAGAACCAGCTAAGCACACGAGGAAGTGGAGCAATGGAGAAGTGTCTTCCTGAAGAAGAGAGTGAAGATTCAAAAATGGATTCATTTTTGGATATGCAGCTAACTGAAGACTTGGATTCCTTAATACAGAATGCTTTTGAGAAACTGAACTCTTCTCCTGATGACCAAGTGTACTCATTTTTGCCTTTACAAGATGCTAATAATTTTCATGACCCTACTAAATTTATGAATGCCGATTCAACCCCTGTTCTTTCTGTTCAAAATAGAGGTTCAAAGATTGAAAATTTCAAGAATCCTGTCTCTGCATTAAGTTCAAGCCCACTAACTTCACATTCAGTTTTGAATGAGTCTGAAAGTTTTACAAAGGATAACACATTGTCATTAGCAGATAACTACCCAGGAGATTCTCTCCTTAGTAGTTCTTTCAATCCAGCAAATGAGTCTCCTTCGGGTTGCAGCAATTACAGTCACAAACAGAATGATCATTTGGAGTCTGAGTCTGTTGATGACTCTAAGCTCTCTCAAGCCCCTGGAGATTCGGGTATAAGTGAACCTCAAGTTTCTTCAAACCTTCCTCTGCAAAATCCAGGGCTTGATTTAGCAGGTTTAGATGGGGATCAGAAGTCTACATCTGTCCCTGATGTTTTTGTACCTTCTGAAGGGTTCAATTTCAAGCCACACAAATACCCTGAAATGCCACCAAAGGGGAAAGATGTGAATTACTGCCCAGTACTTACCCCTCTGCCTTTACTGCTTCCTCCTCCTCCACCTCCACCAATGTGGAATCCAATGATTCCTGCTTTTGACCTCTTTCAAGGAAACCATGGCTTTGTAGCTCCTGTTGTAACTACCGCTGCACACTGGAGACCTGTCAACTACACATTTCCACCTTCTGTCATTTCTCACACTTCCCCAACAAAAGTCTGGAGAAATAAAGAGGCAACAAGTGCTTACCAAGTGCAAGAGACTCCAGTTTCCCAGGCTGCGAGAAAGAAGACCTCTTATGTTGGACTAGTTCTTGTTCTTCTCAGAGGGCTTCCAGGATCAGGAAAATCTTTTTTGGCAAGGTACAAAGTTTAAATTGAGTTTTAGAAACTGTAATGTGTAAATTTAAACAACTACGGTGTATATGCAAAATGCTTTTTTAAAAATTTTTTTTATTAAAAAAATTTTTTTTCATTTTTATTTATTTATTTGAGAGTGACAGAGAGAGAAAGAGGCAGATAGAGAGAGAGAGAGAGAGAATGGGCACGCCAGGGCTTCCAGCCACTGCAAATGAACTCCAGATGCGTGCGCCCCCTTGTACATCTGGCTAACATGGGTCCTGGAGAATCAAGCCTTGAACCGGGGTCCTTAGGCTTCACAGGCAAGTGCTTAACCACTAAGCCATCTCTCCAGCCCTGCAAAATGCTTTAATACAGATAGATAGTAACCTAATTTTATAGTTTTTCTAACTTTATAGCTAATAACTGCTAAACCTTCTCTCCAGCCCCCACAGCATATTTAAAAAAATTATTTATTTATTCTTATTATTTGACAGAGGGAGAGGGGGTTGAGAGAGAGAGAAAAAGAGAGAGGGAGAGGAAGAGAATATTGGCACACCAGGGCCTCCTGACACTGCAAAAGGACTCTAGATGCATGAACCCCTTTTGCATCTGGCTAACATAGGTCCTGGGAAATCGAACCTGGATCCTTTGGCTTTACAGGCAAGCACCTTAACTGCTAAGCCATTCCTCCAGCGCCCCCCCCCCCAAGAAAATTTTATTTGTTGCTTTTTTCCCTGAATTTTAAGTTTTTACTTTTTTCTGTTCTTAGCCTTTTTTTCCTGGTTTTTACTTTATGAATAGATACTAGGGAAGGTAAGCTCATTTTCAGAGGATTTTTTTTTTTTTTTTTTGTATTATGAATTTAACTCAGGACCTAGCACATACTACTCAAGTGCTCTATCACTGAGCTGTATTATGGACCCTTCAGTTTTTTT
This sequence comes from Jaculus jaculus, assembly GCF_020740685.1. Classification (NCBI taxonomy): domain Eukaryota; kingdom Metazoa; phylum Chordata; class Mammalia; order Rodentia; family Dipodidae; genus Jaculus; species Jaculus jaculus. Next base: position 24,981,934 of record NC_059112.1, on the reverse strand, counting down.
TTTTTTTTTTGAGATAGGGTCTTTTTTTTTTTTTTCTGTTTTTTGAGGAAGGGTCTCTCTAGTCCAAGCTGACCTGGAATTCACTCTGTAGTCTCAGGGTGGCCTCAAACTCATGGCGATCCTCCTACCTCTGCCTCCCAAGTGCTTGGATTAAAGGCGTGCACTACCACGCTCGGGTGAGATAGGGTCTTTTGAGATAGGGTCACAGCCTGACCTGGAGTTTATTTTATAGTCTTAGGGTGACCTTGAACTCTCAATGATTCTTGTGCCTTGCCTCCCAAGTTTTGGGATTAATTTGTCACTCTGCTCAGCTGTTTGTTTTATTTTTATGAGTATCTTAAATAGAAGGTAGAAGGTGAACTCCAGAATCAGGGAAAACAGGTTAAAAAAAAAAAAAGAAAAATCTAAGCCAAGCCCCCTCCCAAAAAAAATTATCCATAAAACTTGTTTGTATGATTCTACATAACAAATTAAATTAAGCTGTTCAACATTTTAAAAACTTTATTATTGTTTTTAGAGGTAGGGTCTCACTCTAGCCCAATCTGACCTGAAATTTACTATGTAGTCTCAGGGTGACCTTGAACTCACTGCTATCCTCCTCTCCTGGAATTAAAGGCATGTGCCGCCATGCCTGGATTATTTATTTTTTAATGTTCTATTTTTATTCATTTATTTGAGAGAATGGGGGGGGGAGGGAGAATGGGTGCACTAGCTCCAGCTGCTGCAAACTCAAGATGCATACATCACTTTGTGCATCTGGCTTATGTGGGCTCTGGGGAATTGAACCTGGGTCCTTTGGCTTTACAGGCAAGTACCTTAACCACTAAGCAATCTCTTCAGCCCTATTTATTATTATTTATGAGAGATAGAGAGACAGAGGATGGGTGTGCCAAGACCTCCAGCCACTGCAAATGAACTCCTCATGCATGTGCCACCTTGTGCATCTGCCTTACGTGGGTAATGAGGAATTGGACTTGGGTCCTTAGGCTTTGCCAGCAAATGCTTTAACTGTTAAACCATCTCTCCAGTCCAGCAACGTTATTTTTTTTCGAGTTAGGGTCTCACTCTAGCCCAGGCTAGAGGGTGGCCTCAAACTCATGGCAGTCCTTCTACCTCTGCCTCCCACGTGCTGGTATTAAAGGTGTGTGCCACCATGCCTGCCCCAGCAACATTTTTGAATGCTTTTGGCATGGTTACTCAGTTTATGGCAATCTGCATTGCTTCATCTACTACCAAGTATTAGTTCTATCCTAGTACTTGTCTACTTGAAATGACCAATTTAGAGTGGGTGAAGTAGGTCAGTGCATATCAACGAATGGCTCATGAGGGGAATGCTTGTGACTAATACACAGTGCTGTTTGAGGCATGCTAGGTGTTCTTGATAATTTAAACTCGTTAATCTTCAACCCTTTGTAGTTAATTATAAAGGTTTTTAAACAAACATTATTTATTAGGGAAAGAGGCAGATAGAGAGAGTAGGTGTGCCAGGCCCTCTAACCACTGCAAAGAAACTCTAGATACATGTGCTACCTTGTGCTTCTGGCTTATGTGGGTACTGGGGGATTGAATGGTCTGTAAGCTTTGCAGGCAAGCACCTTAACTGCTAAGCTATCTCTCTAGCCCCAGTTTTTTTTTGTTTTTTTTTTAAATAACATTTTAAAACATTTCTGGGGTTGGGGATGTAGCTCAGTTGGAAGGGTGCTTGCTTAGCATGCCTATAGTCCCTGCATTCAGGAGGTGGAGGCAGGAGGATCAGATGGGATACATGAGACACTGTTTCAAAAAAAAAACCCAAAAAACAAAAACAGTTGCTGAGTAATTTACATTAAGCAAAATCGACTTATCTGACGTCAGGTTTTTGAGGAGGTGAGCTTTTTCCTTGAAGATTTTTGGTATGATTTGTTTACATTTTTTATTCCTTTAAATACTATTGCTTAAACTTTTATTTGCATTATGATTATAAGTTAGAAGAGAAAATTTTGGAAGGAAAATAATTTCCTTTGTCATTTACAGGACCTTGCAAGAAGATAATCCGAGTGGCATTATTCTTTGTACTGATGATTATTTTTATATTAATGGACAGTACCAGTTTGATACAAAATACTTAGGAGAAGCCCATGAATGGAACCAAAATCGTGGTAAGAATGGATATCAGGGTCTTGATAACTTTAGCTGTAACATGAAAAGAAAATTCACTTTTAAAAAATTTATTTTATTTATTTATTAGAGACAGAGAGAGAGAGAGAATGGACACACCAGGGCCTCTAGCCACTGCAAACAACCTCCACCCACTTGCACCACCATGTGCATCTGGCTTATGTGGAACCTGGAGAATTGAACCTGGGTCCTTAGGCTTCACACACAAATGCCTTAACTGCTAAGTCATCTCTCCAGCCCTTTATTTGTTTATTTGAGAGAGAGAGAGGGAGGGAGGGAGGGAGGAAGGGAGGGAGGGAGGGAGGGAGAGAATGGGCATGCCAGGGCCTCCAACTACTGCAAATGAACTCCAGATGGATGTGCCCCTTTGTTCATCTGGCTTTCGTGGGTCCTGGAGAATCGAGCTGGGATCCCGGAGAATCGAGCTGGGGTCCCTTGGCTTTGTAGGCAAATGAAATTCACTTTTTAAAATGGAATTTTTTTTATTTATACACACATGAGAGAGAGAGAAAAAAAACATACATACATGCTTGGGCTTATCAGGGCCTCGTACAACTGCAAAAGTCCTCCAGATGCATGGGCCATTATGAGCATCAGGCTTTATGTGGGTACTGAGACACCAAACCCAGGCCAACAGGCCTTGTAAGTAAGCTAATTAAACTGCTGGGCCATCTTCCCAGTCCCAAAATTTATTTTAATATTTGTATTTGTTTGTTTGTTGGTTTCAAGTCAGAGTCTCACTCTAGCCCAGGCTGATCTGGAACTTACTCTGTGTTTCCATGTTAGCCTTGAACTTACTGCGATCCTCCTACCTCTGCCTCCTGAGTGCTGGCATGAAAGGTATGTGCACCTGACTAATTGTATTTTGAAAGACAAAGAATTTTGAAGAGTTTATAATTAACTTTAATTCTACAGCTATAATGTATACACTTATAACTATCACACAATATTCTTTTTAAATTAATTATTTAATAGCCCATAGTAGCCTAGAACCCATAGCATAGCCTAGACTGGCCTCATACTTTTTATCCCTTTATTTTATTTATTTGTTTATTTTTGTTTATTTTATTTATTTATTTGAGAGTGACAGAGAGAGAAAGAGGCAGAGAGAAAGAGAGAGAGAGAGAGAGAGAGAGAGAGAGAGAGAGAGAGATAGATAGATAATGGGCGTGCCGGGTCCTCCAGCCACTGCAAATGAACTCCAGACGCATGCACCCCCTTGTGCATCTGGCTAATGTGGGTCCTGGGGAATTGAGCCTCGAACCAGGCTCCTTAGGCTTCACAGGCAAGCACTTAATGGCTAAGCCATCTCTCCATCCCCCCTTTAATTAATTTTTTAATTTTTATTAGCATTTTCCATGATTATAAAAAAATCCCATGTTAATTCCCTCCCTCCCCCCACCCCCTTTATTTTTATAAAGCCTTTTATACATGTATATAATGTATGTTGATCTCATTCACCCATATTACCCTCTCTCCTCATCCTTCTACTCAAACCTTTCTTCCCAGCTAAACTCCTTCCTACTTTTATGCCTTTGTGTGTATGACCCACTGATTTTTTTTTTTTTTTAGGTAGGGTCTCACTCTAGCCCAGGTTAACTTGGAACTCACTTTGTAGCACAGGCACCCTATCCTCCTACGTCAGCTTCCCAAGTGCTGGGATTAAAGGTGTGCATCACCATGTCCAGACCAATGTGCGTTTTTATTTATTTGTTATTTGAGAGAGAGAGATGCACACGAAATAGGCATATGTATATTGAGAGAGACACACATACAGAAATAGGGAGGGAGGGAGGGAGGGAGAGAGAGAGAGAGAGAGAGAGAGAGAGAGAGAGAGAGAGAGAGAGAGAGAATAGGTGTGCCAGGACCTCTAGCCACTGCAAATAAACTCCAGATACATGTGTCCCCTTGTGCATTTGGCTTACGTGGGTCCTGGCGAGTCAAACCTAGGTCCTTTGGCTTTGTAGGCAAGTGCCTTAACCATTAAGCCATTTCTCCAGCCCCAATTGTGCATTTTTGCATTTGCTTTTGTCCATTGTAGGAAGAAACTTTTGTGATCAAGGCTGAAAGCAGCACTAACCTATGGTTACCTATAAACATAAATATTCAGAAGACATTTTGATAACCTGTCCATTTAGCACAGCAACAGTAGTAGATTCCCTTCTAGGGCTTAATGTCCCCAGTCACAGACTTTTGACCAGGTTTATAGTACTAGGTATGAATTTCCACTGTGGAGTGGGCCTTAAATCCAACCAGAAAGTGGTTAGTTATTCCTATAGCAGTCATACCTACCACTTCTATAACACTGAGCACATCCTGTCTGGCAGTTTGCTTGTGAAGCAGACAGGGTCCACAGTTGGTTAGGACTCTGCTTCCCCAGTTGCTTGCATACACCTTCTGACACTATGAAAGCTAGCCTGTAGGGAGGAAGCTTCCAGCTCAAATTTAGCTTCATTTCTTTGTGTCCTGCAACAGAAACATGTCTTTCATCGGTATGGTCTTACCACCTACTTTTGGTGGGCAACCAAGAACACTTACTGTCCTGTATAGTTTTAGGGGTCTCTTGTAGCTTCTGACCAATGGCTCATTGGAGGTATCCCAGTCCCTGGCACTAGTAATTTTTTAAAAATTATCTGTGGTCTTAATATTCTTATGTTACATAGAAGTGAATGAGGGTTAAAAGTTATTTTTTTTGAGATAGGTTCTCGCTCTAGTCCAGGCTGACCTGAAATTCACTATGTAGTCTCAGGGTAGTCTTGAACTCATAGCAATTCTCCTACCTTTGCTTCCTGAGTGTTGGGCATTAAAGGTATGTGTCACCATGCCTGGCTGAATTTTTAAAACCATATTTATTTGAGAGACAGAGCTGCCTCCACACCTGGCTTTGTTTATTTTTATTTATTTATTTGAAAGCAACAGACAGAAGGAGGGAGGGAGAGAGAGAGAGAGAATGGGTACACCAGAGCCTTCAGCCGCTGCAAACGAACTCCACACGCATGCGCCACCCTGTGCATCTGGCTAATGTGGATCCTGGGGAATTGAGCCTCCAACTGGGGTCCTTAGGCTTCACAGGCAAGTGCTTAACTGCTAAGCTGTCTCTTCAGCCCTTTTATTATTATTTATTTTCTTTCTTTCTTTCTTTCTTTTTTCTTCTGTTTTTTTTTTTTTTTTTGAGATAGGGTCTCGCTCTAACCCAGGCTGACCTGGAATTCACTATGTACTCTCAAGGTGGCCTTGAACTCATGGCGATCCTCTTACCTCTGCCTCCCCAGTGCTAGGATTAAAGGCTTGAGCCACCATGCCTGGTGAGAATTCTTTTTTTTTTTTGGTTTTTCGAGGTAGGGTCTCACTCTAGCCCAGGCTGACCTGGAATTCACTATGTAGTCTCAGGATGGCCTTGAACTCACGGGATCCTCCTACCTCTGCCTCCCGAGTGCTAGGAGAATTCTTATTAAAACATAAAACAACATTTTAATTAGCCTTTATGTTGAATGCACTGTGAAGGCAATTCTTCAGTTGGCCATCTTCAAGCATTGTTAAATTTTTGTATTTTCTCGGGCTGGAGAGATGGCTTAGTAGTTAAGGTGCTTGCCTTTGAAGCCTAAGGACCCAGGTTTGATTCCCCAGTACCCATGTAAGCCAGGTGCACTAGATGGTGCATGTGCCTGGAATTTGTTTGCAGTAGCTAGAGGCCCTGGCATGTCCATTCTCTTTCTCTGTCTCTTTCTCTATGTCAAATAAATAAGTAAATGGTATTGAAAACTTTTCTTTATATGTTCTTTTCTGAGTTAAAAATCAAAGTGAGGACACAGGAATATGAAAATGTCAACAAAACCCAAAGTAAAGGATCAGTGTGGTATGTAGTTAAGATCATTTTTGGATTGCCAGTTACTAGCTATGTGACCTTGTGAAGTTGTCTTCATAAAAATGGGTAATAGCTCTTTAACTCCTAGGATTGATTGTTGCAAAGATTAAACAAAAATGAGATGTGCTTAACACTGGTTCATCATGGCCTTATAGCAGCAATAAGCACAGAAATACCAATATTTTAAGAATAAGCAGAATGTGTATTTATTTATTTATGAAAAACTGATAAGAATGAGTATGGGCACACCAGGCTCTCTTGCCACTGCAAACAAATTCCAGACATATGGGTCACTTTGTCTACGTGGCTTTATTTGGGTACTAGGGAATCGAACTCCAGCCATCAGGCTTTGTAAGACAGGTGCCTTTCACCTCTGAGTCATTGCTCCAGCCCAATTTTAGAGTATTTTTGTCAGAGATTATATACCGATTAGCAGTCATTCCTCATTTGTCCTCAGTCTATCTCCATAGGCTTGTCTATTCTGTATGTTTCAAATAAATGAAATTTTATACAATGCATGGTCTTCTGTGATTCGCTTATTTCAGTACTTCATTGCTTCTTCCTTTTTCTTTTTTGGGTTTTGTTTTTGGTAGCAGGGTCTGTTTTTTTGTCTGTGGCAGTCTAGGACTCATTACGTACCATAGGCTGGCCTCAGACTTGCTACAGTCCTCCAGTGATAGTCAGCACTGATGTGCTGGGATTATAGATGTGAGCTACCATGCCTAGTTATATTGATTTTTTTTACAGTGTTTTTATTTTTTAATTATTCATTTTCTTTTTTCAAAATATTCTCATCTGTTAAGAGTGTCTCCCATAGAAAAGCAGTAGAGGCCCCACAGAGTTGTTTTACTTTTTTTTTTAATCATTGCATATTTTGTGTGTCTATGCTTTTAGTTTGTTTTAAGATTTTTTATTTTGGGATAAAATTAGACCTATAGGAAAATGATAAAGATAGTGTAGAGAGCTTCTATATACTGTCTACTAATTTTCCACAATGTTAACATTTTGTATATAACTATCTTACAATGGTCAAAAGTGACAGTTTCTGTTAACTTCAGACTTTATGTTAATTTAAATTTTTCCATTAATATCCCCTTTTGTTTCAGAATATAGTCCAGCATACCATGCTGTGCTTTATTAGCATGGTATAATTTTCTCTGATTGGTGTATAATTTTAGTATTTATTCATCATTTACCTGTGCTTTGAAATTTTCATGTCCACAGAAATGATATTTTGGCTGGTCTTGGCACATGATTCACAATTATAATCCTAGTACTTGGGAGGTGGAAGCAGGCGAATTAGGAATCCAAGGATATCTTTGGCTACATAGCAAGTTTGAGCCCATCTAGCCTATATGAGGCCTTGTCTCTAAAGAAATCCAGCAACAAAACCAAAAACAGTGATATTTTGGAGTGGTGCACACCTTAAGTCCAAGCACTCAGGAGGCTGAGGTAGCATGGTTGTCTTGAATTTGAGGCCAGCCTGGGCTATATGGTGAGTTTTCCAGGTCATTCTGGGGTAGAGTGAGACCCTGCCTCTAAAATACAAAGAAAAAATATTCTTTAGCTATGTAATGAGTAAAAGTATATCTATGTAGAGTTCAAATTATGAAAACAAAATGGACTTTTTAAAAATCAAGGTATGTTTAATGTTAAAAGTGAGTTATTTTGTATTGTTTTTCAGCAAAAGAAGCATTTGAGAAGAAGGTATCTCCAATAATCATAGATAATACAAATCTACAGGCATGGGAAATGAAGCCATATGTTGCTTTGGTTTGTACCATAAAATTTATATTGGGTTTGAAATCATTGGGGGTTGTTAATTTCAACAATAAATCTCAAGAATATCAGCAGGGTGGGGAGATGGTCATTGCTTGCTTTGCCAGCAGGAGGACCTAAGTTCTATTTTCAATATCCACATAAAAGTGTCAAGCATAGTGACACGTATGTGTAACCCCAGCACAGAGGACGTGGAGACGGGAAGGTCCTTGTGGCTCGCTGGCCAGCCAGGTTAGTCTAAGTGGTAAGCTCTAGGACATTGAGAGACCCTGTCTCAAAAACATGGACTAACCAAAAACAAACCAAAAAGCTGCACATGGTGGCACACACCTTTAATCCCAGCACTCGGGAGGCAGGGTAGGAGGATTGCTGTGAGTTCAGGGCCACCTTCCCTGAGACTACATAGTGAAATCCAGGTCAGTCTGGGCTAGAGCGAGACCCTACCTCAAAAAACAAAACAAACAAACAAAAAAAGTAGACTGTATGCCTGAGGAAGACACATGAGGTTGTCTTCTGGCTTCCACATGCACATGCACATGCACATGCACAAATGTTCACACACACAAAGAATATCAGGGTCTTGGTCTGTCTGTAGTTGAGCGGCATCTGGTCGTCAGTGAAGTGAGAGAAATAGGACAACAGTATAGCTGAGTTTTCCCCATAAAGCTAAATTTATTCAGGGTTTAGATTCTGAGGTTCAAATGTTAAATTTCAATTTTTTTCTTTCTTTCTTTTTTTTTTTTTTTTAAGGTTTTCAAGGTAGGGTCTCACTTTAGCCCAGGCTGACCTGGAACTCACTATGTAATCCCAAGTGCTGGGATTAAAGGCATGTACCACTATATCCGGCTTGGTATCTTTTATGATTATTTAATTTTGTATGCATGTTTGTGTGCTGTTTTAGGAAATTCAGAATTCTATAAATTCAACTATTTTCAATTCTCCAAATTTACCAGATTTATCTCAATGTCTAGTTCTTTTCCCTTTGCTTGGAATATACTCACTGCTTCTTCCCTACAGTTTGCCTCACTTACATTTTTCTGTTCTTTTTGCTCAGCTGTGGTAGCATCTTTCCAGAAGTTAACTGTCATTAACATATTAAAAGCCCAGTTAGAGCCAAGGCTGGTAGCATATATGTCTTTAATCCCAGCACTGAGGAGGCAGAGGTAGAAGAATCACCTAGGTGAGTTCGAGGCCAGTGAATTTCAGGTCATTCTGGGCTAAAAAAAAAAACCCAAAAAACAAAAAAACAAAAACAAAAAGAGCAATAATGAAGGCCCAGATACTTTTTTTTTTTTAAATTTTACTTTCAGAGCACTTGGAATCTTCAAAGCATGAAGCATGATTTTTTTTTTTATTTTTTTTCTTTTGGTGTTTCAAGGTAGAGTTTCACTGTGGCCCAGGCTGACCTGGAATTCACTATGGAGTCTCAGGGTGGTCTTGAACTCACCGCAATCCTCCTACCTCTGCCTCCCGAGTGCTGGGATTAAAGGTGTATGCCACCACACCTGGCTGGCTGGCTGGCTGGCTTTCTTTCTTTCTTTCTTTCTTTTTTTTCAAAGTATGATTTTTTTTGTCACTTGTCATGGATCTGGAAGTTTTCTCCAGAAGTTTACTGTGCATGTATGAATGTGTGAATAATTCTTTTAACCCAATGGAAATTCTTTGTCTTACTTTCTAATCAGTTTATTTTAAGGAATTTTTTTTGTTAGCACATGTAGAGTAAAAATTATACTTATATCTTCATGTATTTGGCTAAACCCTCATTAATAGACACTGAGTTATTATTATTATTTTTTTCAAGGTAGGCCCAGGCTGACCTGGAATTCACTATGGAGTGTCAGGGTAGCCTCGAACTGACGGTGATCCTCCTACCTCTGCCTCCTGAGTGCTGGGATTCAAGGCGTGTGCCACCACACCCGGCTTTGAGTTATTATTTTCTTACAAGTAATAAACTGAGTATCTTGTCCTGTATATGTGCATATTGATTAGTATAAGTGTATACCCATTTTTCTTTTATGTAAGTTTCACTGGTAGCATAAATTTTTGGAAGTAGCCAGGCATGGTGGTGCATGCCTTGAATCCCAGCACTCTGGAGGCAGAGGTAGGAGGATCACTGTGAGTTCGAGGCCACGTGAGCATAGAGTGAATTCCAGGTCAGCCTAGAGTAGAGTGAAACCCTACCTCAAAAAAAACACAAAAAAAATTTTTTTGGAAGTAAATTGCTGGGTCAAAATTATAAGTAATTTTATATTTTCTCCCTTATAATTTATTCTTGTTTATTAATTTTGGTCCACCCAGTTTGAATCCCAGCCTTGTGGTATAGCCTGGGGCTAAATAATGAGCTGTGTTAGCATTCCCAGACCTGGTGAAGGCTTACCTGAGGTCCTGTCCTTCCATTTGTTTTCCATTTATTTCTTTTTCTTCTTCTTTTTTTTTCTTTCCAGGTTTTTTTGAGGTAGAGTCTTGCTCTAGCCCAGGATGACCTGGATTTCACTGTGTTGTCTCAGGCTGGCCTTGAATTCACAGCGATCTTCCTAACTTGGTCTCCCAAATGCTGGGATTAAAGACTGTGCCACCATGCCCTGCTTCCAGATGATTTCTGTTTTCATTCCTTGTCCTGGTGTTTGTGTTCTGTGGTGCATGCTGAGACAAAAAGACATGTAAGCAAAGCAGAAGGAAGTGGGAAAATGGATCCAAACCCCAGTGTGGCTGGATCCATGCTTCTTTAGTAATGGAAAGTGGATGTCTTGCAAAATACATGTGTCCTTCCCATTTTCTAGTTTATTACACAGAAAAGAAGATCCCAACCCCAGTAAGAGCAGAGTGTGTTTGTGCAATATCAGCATTTGGAAGGTGGAGGCAGGAGGGTCAGGTGTGCAATATCAGCTCTGTCTAAAAACAAACAGGACTGTAATGATGGCTGAGCAGTTAAAGGTGCTGACTTATAAAACCTAACAACCTGGGTTCAGTTCCCCAGTATTCACGGAAAGCCAGGATGCACAAAGTGGTGCATATATCTGAAGTTCATGTACAGTGACAAGAGCCTCTGGCTTTCCGATTTTCTTTCTCTCTCTACTTGCAAATAAATGATAAAAAATAAAATAAAACAGAAACAGCCAAACAATACATACTGACTTTCTAAAACAAAAGAACTCTCCCAAAAGAAACCATTGGAACCTGACAGTTTAACAGGATGATCTCCTTTTTTTTTTTTTTTTTTTTTTTTACTCTTTGAGGTAGGGTCTTTTTCTAGCCCAGGCTGACCTGCAATTTACCATGCCTTGAGCTCACAGCGATCCTCTTACCTTTGCCTCCCAAGTGCTGGGATTAAAGGCTTGTGCCACCATGTCTAGCTTTGAGGTTTATTATTTACAAAATAAAAAAAAAATTGTGTGTGTCTTGTCATTGCAAATGAATGCCAGATACAGTACTTTTTGCATACATCTTAGGTGGATGTCTCAGGAATTAAACCCTGGGCTTCAAACTTTGGAAGCATGCACTTTTAACTGCTAAGCTGTCTTGTCTTCCCAGCTCCCTCATTGAAAAATTTTTTATTTTTATTTTTATTTTATTTTATTTTTTGGTTTTTCGAGGTAGGGTCTCACTCTAGCCCAGGCTGACCTGGAATTCACTATGGAGTCTCAGGGTGGCCTTGAACTCACAGTGATCCTCCTCCCGCTACCTCCCGAGTGCTGGGATTAAAGGCGTGTGCCACCATTCCCGGCTTTATTTTCATTGTTTTTTAGTAGTATTAAATTTTTTTTGTTTATTTTTATTTATTTATTTGAGAGCAACAGAGAGAGAAAGAGGCAGAGAGAGAGAGGGAGAGGGTGAGAATGGGCACTCCAGGGCCTCCAGCCACTGCAAATGAACTCCAGACATGTGCGCCCCCTTGTGCATCGAGCCCCAAACCAGGGTCCTTAGGCTTCACAAGCAAGTGCTTAACTGCTAAGCCATCTCTCCAGCCCTGAAAAATTATTAAAACAATTAAAACAACAACAATAATTGTTTTGTCTTCCCAGCTTCTTATGGAACTAGCATTTAATTTTTTTTCTTTTTTTGTATTTGTATGTAGTCTCAAAAGCATAAATACAAGGTTCTTTTCCGGGAGCCAGACACGTGGTGGAAGTTCAAGCCAAAGGAACTTGCAAGGTAAAACCTGGAGGTTATCTAATGTTTTTATTTCATAGCAGTGATTGAGAACCCATCTAGACTTTTTCCTTTACAAATTATGAAACAAGATGAAATTTGAGTTTTGCCACTTAAAATTTATTAACAGATTTTATATTGTTTATGTTTTATGAAGAGTTAGAATCTTTTTGTTTTTAAAATTAACAACCAAAAGAAATCCAGTTATAGTCAGTGTATACGCTAGTATTACCTGAAGCTAGATCAGACCCTGAGATCTGATGCACCTGAACTATGTGTTACTATAAGGGACTTGTTGCTGCCTAAAGGTCTGGGACACTAGGAGGTGGTGAGGAAGTAGCGAGTGAAAAGGCAGCAGGTTTCCAGGTGTCTAGGTGCTTCACCCTCTATTTGGTTACTCAGCTTGAATAAAAATGTTACTTACTATAGAGGAATAAAATACGTTTTCCTTTGTCTGCTGTTTTCTCTTAGAAGGTAGTCCTAACTTAGTTTTAGGATAGTTTTCTTGATAATTTTAACTAAGTTCATATTAACTGAAGGATAACCTAACTTCAGTGTATTCACAGTGTTGTGTGACTATCACCACTGTCCAATTCTGAAACATTTTTCATTTTCTCACAGAGAAGGGTCATATCTGCTAGCAGTTACTCCCTTTCTCCTTTTAGTAACCCTTAACATATTTCATTATAGATTTTCCCTATTCTGAACATCATAATACTCTGTTGTGGCCTTTTTAATTTTGTTTTTGGCTTGGCATCTTATACTTAGAATATTTTGAAGGCTCATTAGTGTTGTGGCTTGTCTATACTTAATTCTTTGTATTATCCTTTTTGTAAAAAAAATTTTTATTTATTTATTTATTTATTTTAGAGAGAGACAGAGAGAGTGGGTGTGCCAGGGCTTCCAGCCTCTACAAATAAACTCCAGACACATGTGCCATCTTGTACATCTGGTTTACATGGGTCCTGGGGATTGAAGATGGGTCCTTTGGCTTTGCAGGCAAGTGCCTTAACTGCAAAGCCACCCTTCTAGCCCTTTATTAACCTTTTGGTAAATTACTGGGTTTGGTTTTCTATATTCTGCTGAGGATTTTGCATTTTGTTTAAATGAATGAAATTGACCACCTGGTTTCCCTTTTTTTTTTTGCATCTTTAATTTTTATTTATTTATTTATTTATTTATTTGAGAGAGACAGACACAGAGAGAAAGACAGATAGAGGGAGAGAGAGAGAATGGGCGCGCCAGGGCTTCCAGCCTCTGCAAACGAACTCCAGACACGTGTGCCCTCTTGTGCATCTGGCTAATGTGGGACCTGGGGAACCAAGCCTCGAACCGGGGTCCTTAGGTTTCACAGGCAAGCGCTTACCCGTTAAACCATCTCTCCAGCCCTGGTTTCCCTTTCTTGACCTGCTTTGCTTGACATTGATGTCATAATTTTAGGTTCAATTAATTGGGAAGTATTTCTTCCTCTTACTCAGTTGTTTGGGTTTGATATTTGTGAGAGTGTTCAGTTGGAATTTTCTTATCATAGCAAAGTTATCTTTGTTGACACAATTATATTCTCACTAAGTTCCCCACTTCCAACCTAATATGTTGATATTATATTTCTTATTTTTTTCTTGGTTATTCTTACTAGAGATCAGTTTTTGTTGTTTCAAATTCATGTTTTCAAATAAATAACTCTTGCCTTTCTTGATCTTCTTTGTTGTAAGTTATTTTATGTTTAATTCAGCTGAATTTTTCTTTATTCTGCCTTTGTTTCAAAACACCCATTTTGCTTATTTTATTATTAGTGGTTCTTTATTTTTTGGAAGTGGATTCTTGTTGTAGCCCAGGCTGACCTGGAATTCACTATGTAGTTTCAGGGTAGCCTTGAACTCATGACGATCCTCCTTCCTCTGCCTCCTTAAGTGGTGGGAAAGGCATGTGCCATCATGCCCATAGTCTGTTATTTTTAAAACATCTTTACTTGAAGGTTTAGATTTTTTTTAAGAAGTTTGACAACTTTTGTTTATTTATTTATTTGAGAGTGACAGAAAGAGAAAGAGGCAGATAGAGAATAGGCACCCCAGGGCTTCTAGCTACTTACTGCAAGTGAACTCCAGATGCATGTGCTACCTTGTGCAGCTGGTTTGTGTGGGTTCTGGGGATTCAAGCCTTGAACCGGGGTGCTTAAGCTTCTCAGGCAAGCATTTAACTGCTAAGCCATCTCCAGCCCATGGATTTTTTTTTTTGAGGTAGGGTCTCGCTCTAGAGTAAGCTGACCTGGAGTTCACTGTGTACTCAGGCTGGCTTTGACCTCACAGCAATCATACTACCTTGACTTTCTGAGTGCTGGGATTAAAGATATGTTCCATCACATGTGGGCATTGGGGGGGGGGGCATGAGGAGAGAATGGACCCGTTAACGGCCTGCAAATGAACTAAAGATGCATGGGGAATCAAACTCTGGTTGTTAGGCTTTGCAGGCAAACGCCTTAACCACTTAGCCGTTTCACCAGCCCTAGATCCTTTAAAAAAAAATATATTTTATTTATTTGAGAGAGAGAAAGAGAGAGGGAGGGAGGGAAAGAGGGAGAGAGACAAAGGGAGAGAGAATGGGCATGCCAGGGCATCCAGCCACTGCAAACGAACTGCAGACGTGTGCGCCCCATGGCTTATGTGGGTTCTGGAGAATCCAACCTGGATCCTTTGTCTTTGCAGGCAAATGCCTTAAGTGCTAAGCCATTTCTCCAGCCACTAGATCATTTTTTAATAGGAACATTTGATGCCATCGCTTTCTTTGTGTGTTACTTAATCGGCTCTCAAGATTTTAATCTACAATGATTCTCTTTGCTTATTCATTTTATAAATTGCAGTATAGTTAAATTTTTTTTTAATTTAGTTTTTTTTTTTCTGAACTGTATTTTTTTCTGAACAGATATTTCTCCTTTTTTTCTTTTTTTCCCTCTTCAAATGAACTTCAAACACATGCACCATCTTGTGCTTCTGGCATACGTGGGACCTAGAGAATCGAAGCTGGGTCCTAAGTTTTGGCCTTAACTGTTAAGCCGTCTTGTCAGCCCTGTTTTTACTTTTTAAAATTGATTAATTTTTTAAAATATTTTTATTTTTAGGGGATGGAGAGATGGCCTAGCAGTTAAGTGCTTGCCTGTGAAGCTTAAGGACCCTAGTTTGAGGCTTGATCCTCCAGAACCCACATAAGCCAGATGTACAAGATGGCGCATGCATCTGGAGTTCGTTTGCAGTGGCTGGAGGCCGTTTGCAGTGGCTGGAGGCCCTGGTGTGCCCATTCTCTGTCTGCCTCTTTCTCTCTCTGTCTTTCTGTCACTCTCCAATAAACAAATAAACAAAAATTTTTTTTTAATTATATTTTTCTTTTTTTTTTTTTTTTTTTTTCGAGGAAGGGTCTCACTCTGGCCCAGGTTGACCTGGAATTAACTAGGTAATCTCATGGTGGCCTTTAACCCATGGCAGTCCTCCTACCTCTGCCTCCTGAGTGCTGGGATTAAAGATGTACACCACCACGCCCAGCAAAATTTATATTTTTAAAATATTTTATTTATTTATAAGTATGGGAGGGAGGGCAAGAGAGAAGAGACAGGCAGAATGGGGTGGGTATACCAGAGCCTCCATCTGATACAAACAAACTCCAGATCCATGTGCCACTTTGCATCTGGTTTTATGTGGGCACTGGGGAATTGAACCCTGGTCATTAGGCTTTGCAGGCAAGCATCTTATCCACTGAACAATCTCTCTAGTACTTCAAATTGATTTTTAACTTAACTGTAGTAGATCACATTACACAGTTCATGATTCTGATTCTCTGATAGTGTAACAGACTCTTTGGTCTAGTCAGTTGTGCTTCTTAACAAGTATGCCATGTTTGCTTCATAAGAATGTTCACTGGTTATACTGGTCAATATATGTCCATCAGTCATGCTTTTTGATTATGTTGTTCTATGTCTTCTATAGCTTTCTGTTGTTTTTACAGGGTCTGTCTTGTGGGTTAGTTTTGGGAGAGGGAAATGTGTAAACCTCCTAGTCAGGTGTGGTGAAACATCTCTGTTTTTTTTTCAAGGTAGGGTCTCACTCTAGCCCAGGCTGACCTGGAACTCACTGTGTAGTCTCAGGGTGACCTTGAACTCACAGCAATCCTCCTACCTTTGCCTCCTGAGTGCTGGGATTAAAGGTGTGTGCCACCATGCCCGGCTACATCTCTGTTTTCTAAAACTTATTTTTATGAGAGAGAGAAAGAAAGAGGCAGACAGAAAATGGGCATGCCTGGGCCTTCAGCCTCTGCAGATGAACTCCAGACACATGTGCCACCTTGTACAGCTGGCTTATGTGGGTCCTGGGGTATTCGAACCTGAGTCCTTTGGCTTTGCAGGCAATGGCTTTGCAGACAAGTGCCTTAACTGCTAAGCCATTTCTCTAGCCCTGAAGCATCTCTATTATGTTGTAGTATTAGTTCTCCCCATCATTCTCTGTTTGCTTTATATAATCTGAGTGTAATTTTTTAAAATTTTTGTTTATTTTAATTTATTTGAGAGTGACAGAGAGAGAGAGAGAGAGAGGGAGGAAGGGAGGGAGGGGAGTAGGCGTGCCAGGGCTTCTAGCCACTGCAAACAAACTCCAGATGCGTGTGCCACCTTGTGCATCTGGCTAATGTGGGTCCTGGAGAATCGAGCCTTAACTGGGGTTAAGGCTTCCCAGACAAGCGCTTAACTGCTGAGCCATCTCTCCAGCCCCTGAGTGTAATTTTTGAAGCTCCTAGGAGTTTAAGATTTTGATATCAGTAATTTACTGTATTTTCTAATCTCTTCCTAGTGACCTTCATTTTCATGAATAATTTTTGTTATGGAGTTTAATTTGTCTAATATTAGTAGACCTATTTTAGTTAATATTTCTTTTTTATCCTTTACTTTCAGTGTTTTAAAATTTTTTAAAAAATATATTTTATTTATTAATTTATTTCAGAGATTACAGAGAGAGAGAGAGAGAGAGATAGATATGGGGGATTAGGAGAATGGGTGCACCAGGGCCTCGAGCCACTGCAAATGGACTCCAGATGCATGTGCCTCCTTGTGTATCTGTCTTATATGGGACCTGGAGAATTGAACCTTGGTCCTTTGGCTTTACAGGTAAATGCCTTAACCACTAAGCCATTTCTCTAGCCATACTTTCATTGTTTTAATATCTTCTAGATATATTTCTTGTAACCAGTATGGCTGTATTTTAAAATTGTACTCTGTCTACCTTGGCTTAATTTTTTTTTTTTTTTTTTTTTTTTAAGTAGGGAGGTCTCATGTAGTCTGGTTTGGCCTTAAATTCCAGATGCTCTAGTGTCTACCTCCAGAGTACTATGCCATAGGCTTGGTCCATCTTGGCTTAAATGATAAACTTAGTTCTTTTATATTTGTTTTGTTGTTCATCTGGTTGACCATCTTCCTTTATGTTTCACTGTGCTTTCTATTTAATTTAATTTTATTTTTTTGTCAGCGAGTGTGAGAGAGAAACAAGGCAGATAGATAGGGAGGGAGGGGGGGAGAGAGAGAGAGAGGGAGAGAGAGAGAGAGAGAGAGAGAGGGGAAGAAGAAGGAGGAGGAAGGGAGGGAGGGAATAGGTTCATCAGGGCTTTAGCCACTGTAAACGGACTTCAGATGTATGTGCTCCCTTATACATCTGGCTTATGTGGGTCCTGAGGAATTGCACCTGGGTCCTTTGGCTTTGCAGGCAAGTGCCTTAACCACTAAGCCATCTCTCTAGCCCTGTGCTTTCTATTTATTTTACCTTTTCTGTGATTACTCTTATAGAAAATTATATAGTTGGAGCTTTTTATTTGTTATGCCTTATTTTGGATTTGTTTTAAATCTAAAATTTCTAGTTTGTTTTTTTTTCTTCTTTTGTTATTTCTAAGTTTTATATACTGTGCTTATATTGTTTACCTTGTATGTTTTACTGTGCAAACCTTAATTCCAAAGTTAAACCCTTTTTTAGTCTTTTCACAAATTTAAGGACTTAAAAACATATAAACCTTACCAACTTACATGGTGTCATTGTCCAATATATTCTGAAAATTTTTTTCTTACTTACAAATTTCACTTAAAAATTATTATAGACTTCTCTTTCATCTAGGAAGTTTTGTCTGCCTCATGTTCACCTTTAAAATATTTAATATTTAAAATATTCTTTTACAGTGAGGTGAAAAGTTTTTTAAATTTTAATTTGGAATTTCTATTTTAGTTGTATGTATAGTTGAGGCAAGCACTGATAATCATTTTATTGCCTGCATTCTTTCATTTTTACTGTGAATATTCTAGATAAGAGAAAATTTGGGTCTCATTTTCATTACTATTAAGTCACCTGTTATCTAATCACTAATTCCTTTGTAAATGACCAGCTTAAATTTAATTTTTTTTCTAAATTTTTGGTTTAATGCCATCTTTTTCTTTGGTGAATTACAGTTTCAGTACTATATTTCTAGCTGTGGATTTCACACACATACATATATATATTGTTTGGGATTTGTTTTTCTCCTGAAATCTAGGCATTGATGTCATTCATCAGTTCTGGAAAATTCCTAGCATTTTTCTTTAAATTGCTTTTGTCCCATTCACTCTCTTCTCCTCTTGGGACTTGAATTAGCTGTATACTAGATCTTTTTGCTCTGGCCTCTATGTCTATGTTTCTTAACCTCTCTTTCATATTTTCTATCTCTTTGCTTCTCTGTGATATGAAACCAGACAAGATCGAGGTAGGTAAATATGAAAGCCAGATTTTTCCAAGAGGCAAACACTGATATTAGCCCTGAAATTCAGACATGTCCAGAATTCAACCCAAGTTAAGAGAGTTGCACCTGAGATGTTTTCACAAAGAAAAAACAAAAACAATAGCTGGGCGTGGTGGTGCACGCCTTTAATCCCAGCACTTGGGAGGCAGAGGTAGGAGGATTGCCATGAGTTTGAGGCTACCCTGAAACTCCATAGTGAATTCCAGGTCAGTCTGAGCTAGAGTGAAACCTACCTCAGAAAACGAAAAACAAAACAAAACAAAACAAAAAACCAAACAAACCTATGAGGGACAAAAGCATATTGTCTGACCTCCTGGCAGATGCAAATCCTGGTGCTGTATAAATGAAAGCACTCTCAATTTGAGGCCTAAAGATTCCTGTATGTTAAGTTTAAGTAAGTATGAGCTCATTAGTCAAACGTACCCTTAGTGGAAGCACAGTCATAAACTTCATATTTGGACATTCAGAGATTTCCTCTTCTAGGACTTTTTTTGTTTGAACTTAAAATATAATAAAACATTTGTTTTAATAACTTGCAATCTTGGTTTGTTGTCACAAGAAGGCACTTTGGGACATTTCCTATTGGCATAAGTAGAAGCATCTATAGTGGGATGCTTGTTAATCAGTTCATAATGTCTTTGAAATGGCAGTCATTGTCTTATGATGAATTTGCAGAGCTCAAGGACAACCTTTTTTCAAAGTTACTAAACTGATCAAGGAGATTTAGAAAATACTGAATACAATAATTAATAAGGCAGCAGTGATAACAAAGCATGGGCAGGCAAAGGGCAGGTGTAGTGCATGTCTTGTAATCTCAATATTCAAGAAGTCTAGGCAGGAGGATCCCAAGTTTCAGGTCACCTTAGGGTTCATAGTGAGACCCTGTCCAAAATAAAGATAGCTAAAATAAAATAAAAAGGACTGAAATGAAGTTAGTACCAGGTAGTATATATTATATCACAATAAAAGAGTTTTGATATTCCTTTGTTTAGAAATGTGTCATTAATGGTACTGAGGATAGAGCTTAGTGGTAGTGTTCACCTAGTGTGCCTGAGTTAAGTCCCCAGCCATGAACAAAAAGAAATGTATAAATGCATTGTTATTCTCTTGAACATTAAATTACGCATTCTGTTTTCCCCTCTTAATCAGTTACCAATGTTACTTCTATCTTTCTCTTCCTTGGAATTTTCAGGCGCAACATTCATGGGATAAGCAAAGAGAAAATAACAAGAATGATGGAACACTATCAGCGTTTTGTTTCAGTGCCAATAATCATGAGTTCTTCGGTTCCAGAGAGACTTGAACGTATTGAATTGTGTGCATATTCTTGTGAGGATAGAAGTCTGAGGTAGGTTAAAATGTTGTATGTACAAAAATTTAATTTGAAATAATAGACTTAAAAATGATAGCTTTGGGGTCTTGAAATCACCTCGAATTAACTTGAAAAATAAACTTAAAGAATTTACTTATTTGAAAGAGGTAGAGAATGAGGCAGATAGAGACAGATGGCCATGCCAGGACTTCTAGCCACTATAAACCAACTCTAGAAGCATGCACCACCTTGTGCATTTGGCATATGTGGGTACTAGAGAATCGAACTTGGTTCCTTTAGCTTCACAGGCAAGTGCCTTAACCACTAAACCAGCTCTCCAGCCCTCCTTTATTTGTTTGCTTGTTTCTTTATTTCATGGTAGGGTCTCACTCTGGTTCAGGCTGACCTGGAATTAACTATGTAGTCTCAGGGTGGCCTTGAACTCATGGCAATCCTCCTACCTCTGCCTCCTAAGTGCTGGGATTAAAGGCGTGTGCCACCACACCCGGCTTCCTCCTTTATTTTTTTACCATTACTTTTTCTATAACCACATTTCTTTTTAATTTTATAAGCCTTCATTGAAAATACTCTACCCAGACTAATATCTACACAAAGAACTCAACTAATGTTAGGTGTGATTTTGCTTAGGAAGGCTTAATGGGAGAGCTAGGACTTGGAGAATGCTTGGAGTATAGAGATATGAGTTCACAAACTGAATAAAGAATACTCATTGAAGTTGCAAGTGTAATAGGGAAAAGTAATCTATGTTGGAAATTAATATTTATATGGTTTGAAAACATTTGACAAAACAATATAATTTAATTTTGTATTATTTATTTATTTATTAGATAGAGAAAGTGAGAATGAGCAAGCCAGGGCTTCCATCCACTGAAAATAAACTCCATATGCATGTTCCACCATGTGCATCTGCTTATGTGGGTTCTGGAGAATTGAACCTGGGTCTTTGGGCTTCTCAGGCAAGTGTCTTAACTGTTAAGCCATCTCTTTAGCCCACAAATGACATTTTATTTATTTATTTGTTTATTTCAGTTTTTTTTTTAAGGTAGGGTCTCACTCTAGCTCAGGTTGAGGCTGACCTGGAATTTACTATGTAGTCTCTCAGGGTGGTCTTGAACTCTTGTTAATCTTCCTATCTCTGCATCCTGAGTGCTGGGATTAAAGGGTGTGCACCACCATGCCTGGCTTCTTTATTTTTTATTTTAATATTTTAATTTATTTATTTACCAGAGAAAGAGAAAGAGACATGGAGAGAATGGACGTGCCAGGGCCTCTAGCCACTACAAATGAGCTCCAGACACAGGTGCCACCATGTGCATCAGGCTTATGTAGGTTCTGGGAATTTGAACCTAGGTCCTTAGCCTTCACAGGCAAATGCCACAACTGCTAAGCCATCTCTCTGTTCTGCAAATGACATTTTAATTTTAATGTTTTTTTTTTTTTTTTTTTTTTTTTTTGAGGTAGGGTCTTGCTCTAGCTCAGGCTGACCTGGAATTCACTGTGTAGTCTTAGGGTAGCCTCGAACCCACGGTGCTCCTCCTACCTCTCCCTCTGAGTGCTGGGATTAACACGCCTGGCTAAAACGACATTTTTAAATGAAATCTCCTCCTTCTAGTTGTGCTTTCATTCAGGAAGCTCTGTAAGTCCATCATTTGGGTTCAAGCCGCAGACAGGTGTGAAAAAGAGCGCGTAGAGCGCAGGGAGGCTGAAGCGCGTAGTCCTGTAGAGGGGCCGTCACCGAGCATTTGCTGTGGTGACAGCAGTCAAGAAGACGGTCATCTCACCGATGCGGAGCCAGTGCAGAATGAGAATTCTTCAACTGGTGAGACACTAGTAGAAAGGACAGCAGTAAAGAAAAAAGCCTTTGGAAAACAAAAACGCAAATCACCTTTGGAAAAGTTGCCTTGACAGGAATCATTAAATTTTGTTGGTGACTGGCCAGTTGATGAAACTATTGGCCAGAGGGCAAAAAGGAACCAGAAAAACTGAAAAAGCTTCATCTATACAAAATGACAATAGTTTTACCTCTGCTTAGGTATAGGTACAGGAAGCCAAGGAGTATGATCCTTTCCTGGGAACAAATTAGAACTTTTAACTTTAATATTTAATTAATACTTAATACCTTAACTATAAACATGTTTACTATGCAATTCAAAAAGAGTTTGTTTTGTGTATGCCAAACATCATGCTCAGTATTAGAGTTTTAACAAAGGAATGTGCATATAATACCTAAAGGAAAGATTAAGAATTAAGATAGCATTCACAATATTTTTTTTGGGCTAGAGAGATGGCTTAGTGGTTAAGGTACTTGCCTACAAAGCCAAAGGACCCAGGTTTGATTCCTGAGGACTCACGTAAGTCAGCTGTATAAGATGGCACATGCATCTGAAGTTCATTTGCAGGTCTGAAAGCTCTCTCTATCTTGCTCTCTTTCTTTTCTCTCAAACAAATAAAATATTTTTTAAAACGTATTTTTTGGGGGCTGGAGGAATGGCTTAGTGGTTAAGGCGTTTACCTGCAAAGCCAAAGGACCCAGCTTTGATTCCCTAGGACCCACATAGCCACATGCACAAGGGGGTGCATGTGTCTGGAGTTCATTTTCAGTGGCTGGAGGCCTTGGTGCACCCATTCTCTCTCCCCCCTTCTCTGTCAAATTAAAAAAACAAAACAAAACTTTTTTTCTACCAGTCTGGGGAATGAAGTAAAGGCTCTAGGCTTCCTAGGCCACTGCTCTACCATTGAGCTGTACCACTGAGTCATGCTTCCAGCCCAGCTTTTATAATTTTTGTTTATTTTTAGAATTTTTAGAATAAATGCTAAGTGCCCTGTCTTATTAGAACACTTCTTTAATTTAAATCATAGTATTAATGGCAATATGAACAGACCTCCTTATGATACTTTTAAAAAACATCTTACAGCCCAAGAGCCAATGACAATATTACTTCTGAAAAGGAAGAAACTGCTTTGTCTTCGTCTTTGAAGCACCTGGAGTTACTTGAAGAGAAGAATCTTGATGTAGCCAAAGAAACTGTGTTACTGGAAAATGTTACCTATTTCCCTCGTGTAGATTTAAACAAAGGAAGAAAAGAGATTAGTGAAATAAATCTCAACAATCCAAGTGCTTTCATTCAGGAAGCTCCACAAGTCCATCGTTCGGGTTCTGAAAGCCAAGTTCAAGCCGCAGACAAGCGTGAAAAAGAGCGCGTAGAGCGCAGGGAGGCTGAAGCGCGTAGTCCTGTAGAGGGGCCGTCACCGAGCATTTGCTGTGGTGACAGCAGTCAAGAAGACGGTCATCTCACCGATGCGGAGCCAGTGCAGAATGAGAATTCTTCATCTGGTGAGACACTAGTAGAAAGGACAGCAGTAAAGAAAAAAGCCTTTGGAAAACAAAAAAGCAAATCACCTTTGGAAAAGTTGCCCCGGCAGGAATCATCAAATTTTGTTGGTGACTGGCCGGTTGATAAAACTATTGGCCAGAGGGCAAAAAGGAACCGAAAAACTGAAAAAGCTTCATCTATACAAAATGACAAAAAGTGTAATTGCTCTCAGTCACACAGAGTTTTAGATCCTAGGGTATCTGTGAATCCAGGTTCTCCACATGAAAGTGATGATCCATCAGAAATTCCCACCAACTATCAATATGATCCTTACACAAATCCTGAAGCAAACTGTTTCAGTGTGGTGGGTGACTGGCCTGCATCTGCTGCTTTAGGTCAGAGAGAGCACAGGTCAAGAGTGCCAAAAACTGGCTTACATGAACCCAGCCTAGAATTTGGAACTAATGACAGTATGAATGAGATAACTTTATATACAGCACATGAGGACTGTTGGGGCACAAGCCCTGAAGAACTAAAAACACTGGGTAATTCTACTCTACGGTGTTCTGAAATGCTGCCTGGTGAAATGACCCGTGAGAATCAGCTTTGTGTGAGTAAAAAGATTCCTGACCAGCACACATTGCCACTTACTTTTATCAGCAGTGCAGCAACTATTCCTGGAGTAGTAGGACCGCAGATGTTAGCACCATTTCCAGGAGTACCTAACTGTGTCCCTGGAGTAGAAATCGCCATATGTACCCAAACTGAACCACAGGATTTTGCACTTTTATGGAAGATAGAAAAGAATAAAATCAATGTTTCTGATTCTGTCAGGGTATTGACAGGAAGATTAGATGGATTTAAGCCAAAAGCTTTCAATATTAACACAAAACCAAATGTTCAAGAAACAATTCCATATAGGGTAATGCATGACAAAAGTACATATGTTGAAGAAAGTGAGCTGAACAGTGCTGATGAATCTGAAAATCTTAACATTCTTTGTAAACTTTTTGGGTCATTTTCATTAGAAGCTCTGAAAGATTTATATGAGAGATGTGATAAAGATATTATCTGGGCCACAAGCCTTCTGTTGGATTCTGAAACTAAATTATGTGAGGATACTGAATCTGAGAATTTACAAAAATCATACAATGAATCACAAATCGGGCCATTTTCTATGGGGTTGAACTTGAAGGAAATTATTAGTCCAAGAGGACCCTCAGAGGGTTCTAATTCTGTGGCAGAGTTTAGCCCTGGGACTGGAATCAGTAATGCTAATGCACAGTCTGCCTGTGATGCAGAAATGGGAAACTTAGAGCAGGCAGATATAGGAGCTCCAAATCCTAAAATCTCTGAATCAATAACAAGTCTATTTCCTAATGCTGCTGTAGATATAAAGAGTAATAATGAAATAGTTTCTAACGGTCAAGCTAAACTTTCAGGTGCATATAGCTTTCAGCAGTCTCTTCTGTCTCTTTCAAAACCTGTTACTACAAAAGATGCCAGCGAAATGGAAGATAATCTACTAGCCATAGATACTGGGGACAGTATGCATTCTCCTTTAAATTTATCTGATAGTGTGAACTCTGCAACAACCACTTCGAATCTTGGATTAAATGAAGACATTTACCTTACTGACTCTTTGGAAGTAAAGAAAAATGAAAATTTTCCTAAGGATTATGTGACATTTGCAAATACAGAAGAGTTTACTGAAGATAATCAGGAAATGGAGAAAATTCTGATGGCAGGAAATAGTTTGTCAGCTGGAGTTAGTGAAGAGGATAAGACAGAGGAATTGAACCCCACACCAATGATGGCCAAGTCTTTGACCATAGACTGTCTAGAACTGGCATTGCCCCCTGAGCTGGCTTTTCAACTCAGTGAGTTATTTGGCCCAGTTGGCATTGACTCAGGTAAGGAAAAAGTAAATTATCTATATGTGTGTCTTTTTGTGAGTAGAATATGTAGGTTTCTATTTTAGCTACGCAGTTGAAATATCATATATTAACTTACCAGTAATTTGTGTTGCTTAATTTCATGTAGTGCCTTATTTTTTTGACACTGTGGTTTTAAAGGATTTTTAAAAATGTAATTTGAAGTAGACAATATTTATATAGAAAGTCTTTTATCCCATGATATAGATTGGAACTTTTCCTCTGGAATTCTCATATTTACTTGCATAAATAAGCTTCCCTCAGTGTTTAATTGCTATTCAAATTACATTTAAGAGAATAACTAATTTCTTAGAATATCTTTAACTGAAACGTTTCAGCTAATGGCATATATGAAGTGTACTGAGACAAAGATAAGTGAATAATTTAAATAGATTATGAAGCTTTGTATATTATACCAGCTAAGAAGTGTGAAAAGAATGGCAAGAGCTTTAGTAAATGGACACATGATAATAATTAATAACACAAGTTAGTTTTATGGGTATGGTAGCACATTTTCTGCTAATGTATAATGAGTAATGATTATATTTTCTTTTCTTTTTTTCCCCCCTTCACAAGGGTCTCTAACAGTTGAGGATTGTGTGGTTCATATAGATCTGAATCTGGCTAAAGTGATTCATGAGAAATGGAAAGAATCTGTAATGGTTGGTAGGCTTCTTTGTATGAAGAGCTCCTTTTGTGTTTATTTTGTCATCTTTTGTTTTTTCATACAATCTACCATTATATGAAAGATTTCTATTCAATTTTGATTTTAAAAGAGAATGGACTTTACCAGTTAACAGATTACTGATTACTTTTCTCTTTTTCAGTATTTGTGACATTTCTAGACTGGCCAAATTATATAATTAGTGATGGAGCTCAATGTAATTGTTGATTTTTATTTGAGGAAGAAAATAAACAGTGAGTGTTTCTATTTCCTCAAAGGTTATAGTGCTTATCAATTAATGTCCAAAACAGATGTTTTTAAAAACAGTATAAGAAGCTCTGGAGTGAGCTGGACTTAGAGGTGCAGGCCTGTAGACCCAGCACTTGGGATGAAAGCAGAAAGCTCAGGAGTTCAAGTCCAGCCTCTTGTTACATAGTGAGTACGAGGCCAGGCTGGGCTAAGTGAGGTTCTGTCTCAACCAAACAAAACAACACAAGATGAAAAAAATGAGCTCTGTAAATAGAAAAAAACATTTAGATGTTGCCCTACTTTAAAATTTAATTTATCTAGTTTTATTTAGCTTTAGTAACAATGAATTATAATTACACAAGAAGAAAAGATTTCTAGAGAAAATGAATACAACCTTGTGACTTTGTTTACCAATGCTCTCTCCTTCGCCAATCCTTGCTCTGCATTTGTGTTTAGGAGCGACAAAGACAGGAGGAGGTAGCTTGTGGCAAATGTATGCAAGGTAAAGCACATATTTTTATTTTTAATGCATCTTGTTCTTGGAATTTGGGGTATATGTATTTTAACTCATTCTAGATATACTTCTACAAAAATTTGTTACCAAAGAATTTTGATTAGCAAATAAAACCTCTTTAGAAAATTGACATTAGCTGGGTGTGGTAGTATACCTCTTTAATCACAGTGTTTGGGAGGATGAGGTAGATGGATTGCTGTGAGTTCAAGGCCAGCCTGAGACTACATAGTGAATTTCAGGTCAGCCAGGGCTAGAGTAAAACCCTACTTCAAAAAAAAAAAAAAAAAAAGTGCAAAACAAAACAAAATTTAAAAACCCAGCCTCCTCCCACCCAGTGTTTCCTTTCTTTGTGAGGCAGATGGAACCGAGTTTGCATTAACTGTTGGGGATATATGATACTACCATACATTGCTTTTGTAGACCCTTCTGTGACTGGACGTACTGCTATTGATAACCCTGAGCAGAAATCATCTCAGAAAACAGGCAAAAAGTTATTGAAGACTTTAGCAGCACCTGAAATGCTAGATCACTGGAATATTCAAACTAAAAAAGTATCACTCCGAGAAATAATGTCAGAAGAAATTGCCTTACAGGAAAAACATGATTTGGTAGGTGTTACTATAAATAATAACCTAGGGTCTCTAACTGTAGTGTATTGTCATTGTCATTGTCATTTAATTCTGTGTTTCTTAATCTGAACTTTATATTTAACCTGGTTGAAGCTAATTTTAAAACTGAAAAATGGTTTAATTTGAATATGAATCTGGAGGATTTTTCAAGCAATCTAGCTGAATAATTCTTAGTTTTTACATTTATTTCTATACTTTTAAATTCTAGAGAAACATGAAAGCAATCTTTTGTTTAAAGATAATTTCATGCATAATTTAGTAGTAAGAAATATATTTTAAAGGTTGCATCCGGCTTTTAAAAATTTTTTTATTTTTATTTATTTATTTGAGAGCCACAGAGAGAGGCAGAAGGAGGGAGGGAGGAAGAGGGGGGGGAATGGGCATGCCAGGGCTTCCAGCCACTACAAATGAAGTCCAGACGCATGCGCCCCTTGTGCATCTGGCTAACATGGGTCCTGGAGAATTGAGCCTCGAACTGGGGTCCTTAGGCTTCACAGGCAAGCGCTTAACCACTAAGCCATCTCTCCAGCCCTATTTTGGTTTTTTAAGATATACCCATCTTTGAAACAAATTTTTAGTACAAAAGGAAATTTGTGAATTTGAATTTTAATATTCTCTATTTTCTACTTTTCAGTTAAAGTTCAAGCAGAAACTTCAATGTAAATTTTATTTACCTTAGTTCCTTTTTTTTTAACTTGAAAAAACATGCAGGTTATTTTTATTTATTTATTTTGAGAGAAAGAGGCAGATAGATAGAATGGGGTGCACCATGGCCTCTAGCTGCTGCAAATGAACTCTAGACATATGTGTCATCTTGTGCATCTGGCTTTACATGGATACTGGTGAATTGAACCTTGGTCCTTTGGTTTTGCAGGCAAGTTCCTTAATCGCTAAGCTGTCTCTCCAGCCCTGTTGTAATTTTTAATTTAGGAATTTTCTGAATCCTGTCCATTGCCTTTGAATTAAAAAAAATATTTTATTTATTTATTAGAGAACACACTTAGGGCCTCTAGTCGTTGCAAAGGAACCCCAAACATATGTGCCATCTTGTATATCTGTCTTTTGTGGGTACTGGGGAATTGAACTGGCTTCATAGGCAAGTGCTTTAACCACTAAGCCATCTTTCCAGCCTATCTTTGAAATTTTACAGGGAGTTATTTTTCAGAGATTAGGATTTTTTTTTTTTTGTTCGTTTGTCTTGTTTTTCCAAGGTAGAGTCTCACGTTAGCCGAGGCTGACCTGGAACTCACTCTATTGTGCCAGACTGGCCTTGAACTCACAGTGATCCTCCTACTTCTGCCTCTTGAGTGCTGCATTAAAGCCATGCACCACCACACCTGGCAAGATTAGGATTTTTACAGCAAGTAAAAATTACTTCTTGACAAAGGTGGTAACTACAAAGTTACTTTAAAACAAAAATTTTGGAAATTTCTTTTGGTACAGCTACTTTATTCTATTATTTTAACATTTTTCTGTGGTAGGGTCTTTCTGTTAGTTGTCAGTACAAAAACACAGGTCTTATCTCAAAGGGAACAAGAGAGTTTATTCTGGAGCCAAATGTGAGTCACTATGGTTCAGGAACACAGATTTAGCTTACCTCAAATACTATGTTGTAATGTGGAAACAGTTTTCTGAAGTTTGTTTGCTTGCTTATTTATTTATTGACAGTTTCCATAATGGTAGACAATAACCCATGGTAATTCCCTCCCTCTCCCCACTTTTCCCTTTGCAACTCCATTCTCCATTTTCCATCATATTCCTTAACCCTCTCAATAATTTTCTGTCTCATATGTGTGTGTGTGTGTGTGTGTATGTGTATATGTGTGTGTATATATATATATATATATATATATGTATATATACACACATATATATACATGTATATATATATAATATACATATATATATATATATATATATATATATATATATATACACACACACACATATATATATATAATTTAGTTATCTGACTGACAGACAGACAGACAGGGAGGGGGAGAGAGGGAAAGAGGGAGAGAGGGAGAGAATGGGTACACTAGGGCTTCCAGCCACTGCGAACTAATGGGTCCTGGGGAATAGAACCTGGGTCCTTTGGTTTTGCAGGCAAATGACTTAACTTCTAAGCCATCCCTCCAGCCCTCTTTCTTTTATTTTGATGTCATCATCTTTTCCTCCTATTATGATGGTCTTGGGTAGGTAGTATCAGGCATTGTGAGGTCAAGGATATTCAGGCCATTTGGTGTCTGGAGGAGCATGTTGTAAGGAGTCCTACCTTTCCCTTGGCTCTTACATTCTTTCCACCACCTCTTCCGCAATGGACCCTGAGCCCTGGAAGATGTGATAGAGATATTTATGTGCTGAGCACTCCTCTGTCTTAACCACTAAGCCATCCCTCCAGCCTGAGCATTTTAAATTATTATTATTATTATTATTATTATTATTAGATCGATAGATAGAGAAAGGGGGGGCCACGGGAGAGATGGGTATGCCAGGACCTTCAGCCACTGAAAATGAACTCCAGATGCATTTCCTCCTTGTGGGCATGTGCAACATTTCACGATTGCATCACTGTGCATCTGGCTACGTGGGACCTGGAGATTCAAACATGAATTCTTAGGCTTCGCAGGGAAGTGCCTTAACTGCTCAATCATCTCTCCAGACCTCATTGAGCTTTTATTCAGTCACTCAGCTTTGTAGAATGGTTAATACAAGCCTAACTTTTTTTTTTTTTTTTCAAGATAGAGTCCAACTCTAGCCCAGGCTGACCTTGAATTTACTATGTAGTCTCAGGATAGCCTTGAACTCACGGCAATCCTTCCACCTCTGCCTCTCGAGTGCTGGGATTAAGGGTGTGTGCCACCACATCCGGCTACAAACATAAGTTTTTTGTTTTTTGTTTTCTGGGAACTTCAGTTCATGTTAAACTTTCCATCCTCCTAAATATGGGGATTATAGGTGTGTGCCACCATGTGTGGCTAGTCTGGCACTTCATATATATCTAAATATGAATTGTCAAAAATAATAATGCTCATATAATTATTTTTGAGTAAACATGTTTGTGAAAAAATTTTAATTTATGAATTTTAAGATTTTTTGTTAACCTGCATTTGCAACTTTGTACATTGTAGTTGTTGCCCACTGAGGAAAATATGTTTTTGAGGACTGTGTTCACAGTAGCACACATTATCCCTTTTATGAGGATAAAGAGGAAGAATTTCTCAGGTCTCAGTATCAGAAAAGCTGGAAATTTCCTGAGCATCTGGTTTGTTTTTATTTTATGGATGCTGAGAACCTGTATTTCCCCATTTCTCTGGCCCCTAAAGGCCTCAGCCCAATTTGTGGCAATCTTTAGCAGTTGGACAGAATTTTTATGGCATGGATTTATGTGCTGTTTTTACTGAGTAGCTTTATCTTATATTATTTTTCTTTTCTTTTCTTTTTTTTTTTTTTTTTTGGTTTTCTAAGGTAGGGTCTCACTCTAGCTCAGGCTGACCTGGAATTCACTGTGTATTCTCAGGGTGGCTTCACTCTTGGCAATCCTCCTACCTCTGCCTCCTGAGTGCTGGGATTAAAGGCGTGCGCCACCACGGCCGGCTTATTTTTATTTTCTTTAATCTCTGACTATATAATTTTTAAAAGTTACTAATATTTTATTTTTATTTATTTATTAGAGAGAGAGAGAAAGAGAAAATGGGTGCAACAGAGACTTCAGCCTCTGCAAATGAACTCTAGGTGCATCTGCCATGTTGTGCATCTTGCTTAAGTGGGTCCTGGGGAATCAAACCTGGGTCCTTTGGCTTTTCAGGCATTCATCTTAACCACTAAGCCCTTTCTCCAGCCCTTCTTCATGTTTTATATCCTGTATATTTATATAGTCATGTTGATTAATCTTGGGTAATGATTGAGAAATGTTTCATTAGATGATTTTTAAAAACTTGTTCATTTTTATTTATATTTGAGAGTGACAAAGAGAGAAAGAGGCAGATAGAAAGAGAGAGAATGGGCGCGCCAGGGCCTCCAGCCACTGCAAAAGAACTCCAAACGCGTGCACCCCCTTGTGCATCTGGCTGACGTGGGTCCTGTGGAATTGATCCTCGAACCAGGGTTCTTAGGCTTCACAGGCAAGCGCCTAGTGGCTAAGCCATCTCTCCAGTCCTCATTAGATGATTTTGTTGATTACATAAATTTCATAGATTGTATCTGTGCCAGCCTAATTAATATAACCAACTATACAATGAGGCTATATAATATCCCATTATATATGTACTTTGTCATTTATTGAAATGTGTGGTACGTAACTGAATATATAGCTTTATCCTTTTAATGTAATATGATTGAATGTATTGGGTGTGTATATGTTTATATACACTTGTACATATTTGTGATTGTATGTATATGTATAAATCTAAGCAATTTCAAATATTATGCAGAAAAGTGATATAAATAAACAGTGCAAGGATACTTACACTGCTAACTCCAGCCTTTAGTCCATAGAGGAAGTTGTGACTCCTATAAATTGTTAGTCTTGTTTTGTAATGAAATAATCAGGCCTTTGTTTAGCATTGTCTCTTTCATAAAAACTCCTTTTAAGGGTGATTTTTTGTGTTTTTGTTTTAGAAAAGGGAGACACTCATGTTTGAAAAAGATTGTGCTACTAAACTAAAGGAGAAGCAGCTTTTTAAAATATTTCCAGCTATTAATCAAAATTTCCTAGTGGACATTTTCAAAGACCACAAGTGAGTGCTAAAATGATTGACTATGATTTCTACTCTGGTGTCACTGAATGTTTTCGTTAAAAACAATTCACATGTAATGTGTATAATACAGAAAGTGAGAATTTCTCGCAGTTTTCCTTCTTAATTTTTCTTACATATGTGATAATGTGTATATATACATATAGGCATGCTTTTATATTTATGTACAGGCATATATGTATATATGTACATTTCACTAAAATGGAAGTTATATTTTATGTATTGCTTTGCTATTTTGCTGGTATTTACTTTACTTGTTCATATGTAGTGATCTCCCCTCCCCTACCTTCCCCTCTCTTCTTTTTTTCCAAGGTAAGGTCTCACTCTAACCCAGGCTGACCTGGAATTCACTATGTAGTCCCAGGGTGGCCTTGAATTCATGGCCTCAAACTCATAGCAATCCTGCTACCTCTGCCTCCCAAGTGCTGGGATTAAAGGCCTGCGCCACCACGTCTGGCTCTGCTCTTTTTTCAAGTCTGTGGACTACTTCATGATAGGCAGATACCATAATTTAATTAAACATGTCTCTTTTTAAGAACTGTTTTGTTTGAGTGGGGAGAGACAGTCTTTCTCCATAGTCCTAGCTGGCCTTGGACTTGTGGCAATCCTCCTGACTCAACCTCTCAAGTTACGGGGTTGCAGGTGCGTATCACCGTCGGAAACTGTGGTGCAGTGAACAATTTTGGACATACGTATTTACGTACATGGGTGAATGCTGTTGTTGGTTAGTTGATAATAATGAAATTGCTTGCTGGGTGTGGTGGTGTACATCTTTAATCCCAGCACTTGGGAGGCAGAGGTAGGAGGATCGCTGTGAGTTCAAGGCCATCCTGAGACTGCATAGTGAATTTCAGGTCAGGTTAGCCTGCTCTAGAGTGAAATCCTACCTAAAAAAAAAAAAAAGAGGGCTGGAGAGATGGCTTAGCGGTAAAGCGCTTGCCTGTGAAGCCTAAGGACC
Source organism: Jaculus jaculus (assembly GCF_020740685.1). Lineage (NCBI taxonomy): Eukaryota > Metazoa > Chordata > Mammalia > Rodentia > Dipodidae > Jaculus > Jaculus jaculus. The sequence goes on along the minus strand of NC_059112.1, from coordinate 24,948,840 downwards.
CTGGTTCGAGGCTCGATTCCCCAGGACCCACATTAGCCAGATGCACAAGGGGGCGCATGCGTCTGGAGTTCTCTGTCCCTCTATCTGTCTTTCTCCCTGTGTCTGTCGCTCTCAAATAAATAAATAAAAAATGAACAGAAAGTATTTATTAAAAAAAAAAAAAAGAAATTGCTGGTTTGTAGTGTGTACATTGCAGTTTTTATAGCTAATGACAAATTCCTTTAGTAAATTCTGCTTGTATTAGTTATATGCACCGAGAGTGTAATCTAAATGGATATTAGGTTAAAATTTTTTCTGAAATCTGATAGGAAAAATGATTCATTATCATTTAAATTTTTCTTTCCTGATTTACAGGTCAGGTTGCCTCTTAAGATTTGTTTCTTTTCCCATCAGTTTCTCACTTCTGTCTGTTTTCCTTTGATTTTTTCTTTTTCTAGATTTGTGAGAGCCCTTCATATTCTTTTTGAAGAAATATTTTATTTTTACTTATTGTTTATCTGACAGCGAAAGAGGGAGAGAGAGGGAAGGAAGGAGGGAGGGGAGAGAGAAGGAGGGAGGAAGTGAGGGGATGAGAATGGGTGCGTCAGGGCCTCCAGCCACTGTAGATGAACTCCAGATGTGTGCGCCCCCTTGTGCATCTGGCTAACATGGGTCCTGGGGAATTGAACCTGGGTCCTTTAGTCTTACCGGCAAATGCTTTAACTGCTAAGCCATCCTTCCAGCCCCTGCCCCCCCTTCTCTCTTTATTTCTTTCTTTCTTCTTTCTTTCTTTCTTTCTTTCTTTCTTTCTTTCTTTCTTTCTTTCTTTCTTTCTTTCTTTCTTTCTTCCCTCCCTCCTTCCCTCCTTCCCTCCCTCCCTCCCTCTCTCTTTCTCTCTTTCTCTCTCTCTCTCTTTCTTTCTTTCTTTCTTTCTTAAATATTTTGACCTCTTCATATTCAATGAATAGAAATCTTTGTTAGGGTAGAATACTATCATTGTATCTTTAAAAATGTTTTTTCTTGTTTTTGCTTTTTGAAGTAGGGTATCTCTCTAGCCCAGGAATTTATTAGGTAGTCTCAGGGTGGCCTTGAATTCATGGCAATCCTCCTGCCTCTGCCTCCTGAGTGCTGGGAATTAAAGGTACGTGCCACTACATCTGGTCCAGATACTTTTCTTGTTATGATAATAATCTCTTAATCTGTTTTAATTTTTTTGGTTGTAGATAATAGGGATTGAACCAAAGCTTTATGTATGCTAGGCATGCATTCTGCTGTACTGTATACATTACCTTTTCATTGCTGAGACAAAATTGGTGGTGAGAGTCAGTTTAGGGGAAGAAGGATATATTTGTTTCCAGCTTCCAGGCCCTCATGGCAGAGAAGGTGTGGCAGCAGAGTTTGAGGCAGCTGCTCCCATGTAGTCCAGGCAGGGCGTGTTGACTGCTGCTGCTCAGCTCGCTCTCTCCTCCTCATACAGTCCAGGACCCTAGTCCCCGGAGTGGTGTCATCCGCATCCCACGGAAGCTAAGATGATCCCTCACAGGTGTGCCAGAGGCTAACCTAGTCCTCAGAGGTGATTGTAGGTCCTGTCTCGGTGACAGTCATTATAAATCATCGTGTTGATAGGATTAAGTATATGATAAGATATGATCAAAAATCATCATCATATACTCAGGCGTGGTGGTTCATACCTTTAATCACAGAGTGAGTTCCAGGCCAGAGTGAGACCCACCCTACCTTGAAAAACAAACAAACAAAAAAATCATCACACATAGCTACATAAGAAACCTTCTCTTTTTTTTGTTTGTTTCCTTGTTTTTCTCAATTTTTATTAACATTTTCCATGTTTATAAAAAGTATCCCGTGGTAATAACCTCCCTCCCCCCAAACCTTCGCTTTTTTGAACCAAGGTGTCCTTAATAAGATAAAGAAGAATACTAGGCCAGGCGTGGTGGCACATGTCTTTAATCCCAGCACTCGGGAGGCAGAGGTAGGAGGATCACTGTGAGTTCGAGGCCGCCCTGAGACTACCTAGTGAATTCCAGGTCAGCCTGGGCCAGAGTGAGACCCTATCTCGAAAAACAAAAACAAAAACAAACAAACAAACAAACAAAAGAATAATACTAAAATATCACAGTATTTTAGATATCTTGTTTAAAGGTAGGGTCTCACAGTAATCAGGCTGACCTGTAAATCACTCTGTACTTGTAGGCTGGCCTAAAACTCACAGCGATCCTCCTACCTCTGCCTCATTATTTCTTTTCTGAGCAATATAAAATAATTTATAATTTTCTTTGGGATCAATTTCTTTAGGCAGTGGAACAGAATTACCAAATTTTGGTTAATTTGAAGAATTTCATCATAAATTTTGCTCAAATAATTTTAGACTGAGGGTAGGATAGTTTTCCATTTTGCATTTCTGTTTAAATTTTTTTTCTCAATTTTTATTAACATTTTCCATGATTATAAAAAATATCCCATGGTAATACCCTCCCCTCCCACTTTCCCCTTTGAAATTCCATTCTCCATCATATCCCCTCCCCATCTCAATCGGTCTCTCTTTTGTTCTGATGTCATGATCTTTTCCTTTTTTTTTTTTTGGTTTTTCGAGGTAGGGTCTCACTCTGGTCCAGGCTGACCTGGAATTAACTCTGTAGTCTCAGGGTGGCCTTGAACTCATGGCGATCCTCCTACCTCTGCCTCCCGAGTGCTGGGATTAAAGGCGTGCGCCACCACACCTAGCTTCTTTTCCTTTTTTTATGAGGGTCTTGTGTAGATAGTGTCAGGAACGGTGAGGTCATGGATATCCAGGCCATTTTATGTCTGGAGGGAGCACGTTGTACAGAGTCCTACCCTCCCTTTGGCTCTTACATTCTTTCTGCCACCTCTTCCGCATTAGAGCCTGAGCCTTGGAAGGTGTGATCGAGATGTTACTCAGTACTCCAGTCACTTCTTTCCAGCACTATGATACCTTCTGAGTCATCCCAAGGTCACTGCCATCTGAAAAGAGAAGATTCTCTACCCAAAGTGAGAGTAGTGTTAACATAAGTGTATAAGTATTAAGAGAAGTGCTCACTGGGCAGTTTGATAAGCATAGTATATACTCTTACCTGATTATTGATTTTTGAAGGAATTTGAAATTATGTAGATCCAACAGAGTATCTAAGGGATATAGGTGATAAAATGGAAGAAAAAAATTGTGACCAAGCTATTTGGAATAAAATATCAGAAACCCAAAGCTAGGTGTAGTGGTACAGGCTTGTATTCCCAGCTCTCAGGAAACAGATGTAGAAGGATTGCCACAAGTTCTGGGCCAACGGGGGAAAAAAAAAGAAAGAAACCAGAAACTGAATTATCAGTGTTATGTCCTTCCACTATTTTGGTGCTGATAATTGACCCCAGGGTTTCACTAATCTTATTTGTATTAAAATTGACTCAATAAATTTTAATTGGTATATAGAATATAAAAATTGTGTGTATTAGTGGGTGCTAGGACATTTTGGTTGATGCATGTATGTTAATTTGTGTTAAGTGTATTTGTTTCTTCAAGCATACCCTTTTTTTAAATTTTTTTTTTTTTTTTTTTTTTTTTTAATTTTCAAGGTGGGGTCTTACTAGCCCAGGTTCATCTGGCATTCACTATGTAGTCTCAGGGTGGCCTTAAATGCACAGCAATCCTCCTATCTCTGCCTTCCAAGTGCTGGTATTAAATGTGTGTGCCATCATTCCCAGCAACGTATCATTAAAAAAAATATTTATTTAAAAGAGCAGTCAGGGAAAGAGGTAGACACATAGAGAAAGGGGGAGAAAGAGAGACTGAGAGAGAGAGAGAATGGGGCCGTGCCAGGGCTTCCAGCCACTACAGATGAACTCCAGATGCATGTGACAGCTTGTGCATCTCACGTACATGGGTCCTGGGGAATCAAACTGAGGTCCTTTGGCTTTGCAGGCAAGTGCCTTAAGTGCTAAGCCATCTCTGCAGACCTATATCATTTTCTTATGACAAAAACTTTCAAGAGTGGTACATGTATCTGGAGTTTGTTTGCAGTAGCAGGAGGCCCTAGTGCATCTTTTTAAATTTTTTAAAAATTACTTATTTGCAAGCAGAGAGAGAGAAAGAATAGGCGTGCCAGGGCCTCTAGTCAATGTAAACAAACTAGTAATGCATTTACCACATTTTGCGTCTGGCTTTATGTGGTTACTAGGGAATCAAACCAGGGTCATTAGGCTTTACCAGTAAGCACCTTAACCACTGAACCATCTCTCCAACATTCCACCCCCACCCCTGCTTTTTAAGGCATGGTCTTTACATGTGACCCAGACTGGTCTCAAACTTTTAATCTTTCTGTCCTAGCCTTCTGAATAGCTGGCATTACAGTGTATGTCATCATGCCTAGTTTGATACGCATTTTTAAAAAACATTTATTTTATTTATTTTAGAGAGAGAGAGAAAAAGGGGGGGGGTGGAGAATGGGCACACCAGGGCCTTCAGCTGCTGTAAACGAACTCCATACGCATGTGCCACCTTAAGCATCTGGCTTATGTTGGTCCTCGGGGATCGAATCTGGGTCCTTTGGCTTTGCAGACAAGTGCCTTAACCGCCAAGCCAACTTCAGCCCTGATACATATTTTTGAAAATTAGTTTTTGAGGCTGGGAGTGTAGCACAGTGGAAGAGTGGCAGCTTGGTATATTCAATGGTCTGGATTCGATCCTCAGCACTACAAAAAAAAAAAAAAAAGAAAAAAAAGTTTTTGAAGCCAGGCATGGTGGTGCACGCCTTTAATTCTAGCACTCGGGAGGCAGAGGTAGGAAGGAGAATCACCATGAGTTCCAGGCCGTCCTGAGACTACATAGTGAATTCCAGGTCAGCCTGGGCCATGGTGCGACCCTACATCAAAAAGACAAAACACCAGAGGTTTTTGGGACCCATTATGTGTTACTTTCCCTTAGATCATTCTTGACTTTTTGCAACATACAATAAACATTTTATTTCAATGTTGAAAACTTAAAAGTAAGCCAGTTTTTCATGTTCTTATGAAAATGTTTGAAAATTGCTTATGGAACATCTCCACATATCTTTCATTTACTGACATATTTGCACTTAACTTTCTTTCTACAGCTATTCATTAGAACAAACAGTACAGTTTCTAAACTGTGTTCTTGAAGGCGACCCTGTGAAAACAGTTGTAGCTCAAGAGTATGTTCATCAAAATGAGAATATCACTTCTCATGCAACACAGAAATCTAAAGAGAAAAAGGTATGGAGTTACTTTTTTTTTTTTTTTTAAACTGTAATAATAGATGATTGCCTACACAAATGATTAGTTCATTGAGCATAATAAATAGGTTTCACTATTTTTACTATGTTGGAAATCTAACGACCAGTAACATGTTTTAGAATATGGGTATTTCAAATGATGACTTTATAGCTGCATATGTTCTTTCTTTAATGTCTGTATAAAAATCAAGCCCTTGGATTGCTACAACTTCTTTTTTTTTGTGGGGGAGGTTTTGAGGTAGGGTCTTAATTTTGCCCTGCCTGACCTGGGATTCACTGTGTAGCCTCAGGGTGGACTCAAACTCATGGCAGTCCTCCTATCTCTGCCTCCCAAGTGCTGGGATTAAAGGCGTGCATCACCACACCCAGCTCGGATTGTTACAACTTCTATAGAGTCATGTAGTTATAGTGGAATACGAGGCTTATTTGAGCAGCAGTGGATTTTTATCATCTGATTGGTCCTAGCATCTAATTATGTGCACAGAAATATCATAACTTTTTGAGAAAGTGTCAGACCTTTTTCCAAAGTGGCTGAACTATTTTGCTTTGGAATTGCTTTTATTTATTTAGTTTTTGATTTTTTTCAAGGTAGGGTCTTGCTTTAGCTCAGGCTGACCTGGAATTCACTATGTAGTCTCAGGGTGGCCTCAAACTCATGGTGATCCTCCTACCTCTGCCTCCTGTGTTCTGGGATTAAAGGTGTGCGCCACTATGTCATTTGATTTTTTGATGATTGTCATCTTGACTGGAATGAGGTGGATTTTCAAAGTTGTTTTAATTTGCATTTCTCTGATGACTAGGGAATTTGAACATTTCTTTAAATGAATATTGGCCATTTGTATTTCTTTCTTGGAGAATTCTCTTTTCAGTTCTCTGCTCCTTTTATTGAGGGGATTGTTTGATTTTTTTTTTCCCCCTCCCAAGATAGGGTCTGTAGCCCAGGCTGATGTGGACTTCACTGTATAGTTTCAGGGTGTCCTTGAATTTATGGTGATCCTCCTCCTCTGCTTTCCAAATGCTGGGATTAAAGGCGTGTACCACCACTCCTGGTGATTTTTTTTTTTTTTAATTCTTTGAGGATGTTAGGCATCTGTTAGAGTTACAGTTGGTGAAGATTTTCTCCCAGGCTGTGGGTCATCTGTTGGTTCTGTTTGTGGTGTGCTTGCCTAAACACAAACTTTTAAGCTTCATGCAGTCACACTGGTTGAGTATTTAATTTCCCTAGCTACTGAGGACCTGACCTATTCATGAAGTCTTTCCCAACTTTTGTTTTGTTTTGTTTTGTTGAGGTAGGGTCTCACTCTAGCCTACATTGACCTGGAACTCACTATATAGTCTCAGGGTGGCCTCAAACTCCTTCTACCTGTGCCTCCCAAGTGCTGTAAAGGCATGTACCACTACACCTGGCTTCCTTCTCCACTCTTATGTCTTGGATAGTTCTTCCTATTTTTTCCCCAATCGTTTTAGAGTTTCAGGTCTTCTACCGAGGTCCTTAATTCATTTGGGGTTGATTTTTGTGCATTGTCAGAGGTGTAGGTTTAGTTTCATTTTTTTACATTTGGATATCCAATTTCTCCAGCACCATTTGTTGACAATGCTGTCTTTTCTCTAGTGTACATTGTTGGCTTCTTTTTCAAAGATAAGGTAGCTGTAGTTGTTTGAACTAAGGCCAGGATCTTTTGTTCCAATGATCTTTATGTCTGTTTTTGTACCAATACCATGCTGTTCTTGTAACTATGGCTTTGTTGTAGTATAACTTGAAGTTAGGTATTGAGATACCTTCTGAAGTGTTTCTTTTGGTAGTTTTCTTATTGATGGCAGATATCACCTGACCAAGAGCAGCTTTTGGGAAAACAGGGTTTATTTTGCCTTACAGACTTGAGGGGACGTTCCGTGATGGCAGGGGAAACTGGTGGCATGAGCAGAGGGTAGAAGACATCACCCCCTGGCCAACACATGGTGGACAATAGCAACTGGAGAGTGTCCCAAACACTGGCAAGAGGAAACTGGCTATAATACCCATAAGCCTTCCCGCAACCATAAACTGCCTCCAGGAGGAGGTGTTAATTCCCAAATCCCCATTAGCTGTGACCCTACCATAGACACCTTCTGTTGTTTCATACTAATTTTTAAAAATATATTTTATTTATTTGAGAGAGAGAGAGGCAGATAGAATGGGCACACTAGGGTCTCTAGCCATTGCAGACGCATGCACCACCTTGTGCATCTGGCTAATGTGGACACTGAGGAATTGAATCTGGGTTCTTGGGCTTTATAGGCAAGTACCATAACCACTAAGCCATCTGTCCAGTCCTCTATATTAATTTTGAGATAATATTTTCTATCTCTGGAGAAAGTTGCTGGAGTTTTAATAGAAATTTCATCAAATCTATAAATTGCTGTTGGTAGAATGGCCATTTTTATGATGTTGATTCTTCCAATCCGTGAACATTGGTGGTCTTTCCATCTCCTGTATTCTCCTCGATTTCTTTTTCAGTGTTTTGTCTTTTCATTGTATAAATCTTTCACTTCCTTGGTTAATGATATTCCACCATATTTAATTTTTCTTTGTTGGAGACTATTGAAAATGGGACAGCCTCACTGATCTCTTCTCCATATGTTTGTCTTTAGCGTATAGGAAGGCTACTCATTTTTGTGTATTGATTTTGTTGTTGTTATATATTTACTTATTTATTTATTGGAATTCACTATGTAGTCTCAGGATGGCCTCAAACTCATGGTGATCCTCCTACCTCTGCCTCCCCAATGCTGGAATTAAAGGCGTGTGCCATCAGGCCCAGCTGTGCATTGATTTTGTATCCTACCTCTTTGCTGTGTTTATCTTTTGGGCCACTTATATAAAAAATCATGTCATCAGCAAACAGGGCTAGTTTGACTTCCTCCTTTTCAGTTTGTCTCTCTTTTATTTCTTTCTCTTGCCCTTTGCTTGGGTTAAGACTTAAAGCTCTGTGTTGAAGAGTAGTTGTGAGAGAGCACTCTGTCTTATTCCCAGTCTTAGTGAGAACTCTTTTATTTTTCTCATTTAGTAGGATTTGGTCCTTCTTTGATTTATATATAGCCTTTATTATTTTGAGATATGGTCCTTCCATTCCTAGTCTCTCCAGTGTTTTAATCATGAAGTGATGCTATATTTTGTCAAAGCCTTCTCTACATCTTGAAATGATCATGTGGTTCTTATGTTTAAGTTCATATATTTGTTATATTACATCAACCTGTTTCCCTATGTTGAACCATCCATGCATTCCTGGAATGAAGTTTACTTGATCAAGGTGAATAATGTTTCTTCTGATGTGTGTGGTGATTTGATTCAGGTGTCCCCCATAAACTGAGGTGTTTTGAATGCTAGCTTCCCAGCTGATGGAGATTTGGGACCTAACGCCTCCTGGAGGCAGTGTGTTGTTGGGGGCAGGCTTATGGGTTTTATAGTCAGTTTCCCCTTGCCAGTTTTTGGCACACACTCCTGTTACTATTGTCCACCTTATCTTGGCCAGGGGGTGATGTCCACCCTCTGTTCATGCCATCGTTTTCCCTGCCATCCTGGAGTGTTCCCTCATGTCTGTAAGCAGAAATAACCCCCTTTTCTTCCCCAAAAGCTGCTCTTGGTCAGGTGATTTCTGTCAGCAATGGTAACCTGACTGCAACAATTTGTTACTCAATTTGGTTTGCAAGGATTTTCTTGAGAATTTTCATGCCTAGGCTTATCATAGATATTGGTCTATAATTTTATTTTCTGTGTCTCTGTTTGGCTTTGGTGTTTTAGTAATGCTTGCTTCCTAGAAGGAGTTTGGGAGCATGTCCTCTTTACCAATTGTATGAAATAACTTAAGAAAAAGTTGTTTTATGGGCTGGAGAGATGGCTTAGTGGTTAAGCGCTTGCCTGTGAAGCCTAAGGACCCTGGTTCAAGGCTCGGTTCCCCAGGTCCCACATTAGCCAGATGCACAAGGGGGCGCACGCGTCTGGAGTTCGTTTGCAGAGGCTGGAAGCCCTGGCGCGCCCATTCTCTCTCTCTCCCTCTACCTGTCTTTCTCTCTGTGTCTGTCGCTCTCAAATAAATAAATAAAAAATGAACAAAAAATATTTTAAAAAAAAGAAAAAGAAAAAGTTGTTTTAGTTCTTCAATGAAGGTTTGGTAGAATTTGGCCCAGGATCTGTCAGGTCCTGGACTGTCTGGTTGGTAGGTTTTGAATTACATTTTCAGTTTCACTGGATATAATAGATTGGTTTAGTATACTTATGTGTTCTGTGTTTAGTGTTGGCAGTGCCTGTGTGTATAGGAATTAATCCATTTCTTCCAGGTTATTGAATTTTGTGGAATAGAGGTTTTGGAGCTACGTCCTGATGATTCTTCCCATTTCATTAGTGTCAGTTATGACTGCTCCTTTTTTATTTCTAATCTTGTTAATTTGAGACTTTTTTTTTCTTTTGATCAAATTGGCTAGGGGTTTACCAATTTTGTTTGTTTATTTATTTATTTTGAAGAACCAGCTCTTTGTTTGGTTGATTTTGGTTTCTCAAAGTAGGGTCTTGCCTTAGCCCAGGCTAACCTGGAATTCACTATGTAGTCTCAGGTTAGCCTTGAACTAATAGCAGTCCTCATACCATGGCCTCCCAAGTGCTGAGTGATTAAAGGTATGTGTCACCATGCCTGGTTGATCAAACTTTTTTTTTTTTTTTTCCAATTTGAGAGAGAGAGAATTGGTGTGTCAGGGCCTCAGGCACTATATCACACTCCAGATGCTTATGCCACCTATTGGGCATGTGTGACCTCATGCTTGCCTTTCCTTTGGGAGACTGGTTTCCCTGGGATCTGGAGAGAGATTGAACATGGGTTCTTAGGCTTTGCAGGCAAGTGCCTTAACTGCTAAACCATCTCTCTAGCCCCATGCTTTTAAAAAATTTATTTATTGACAACTGTCATAATTATAGACAATAAACCATGATAATTTCCTCCCTCCTTGCTTTCCCCTTCACAACTCCACTCTCCATTATATCCCTTTCTCCTCTCAATTAGTCTTATTTTTTTTAATTTTTATTAACATTTTCCATGATTATAAAATATATCCCATGGTAATTCCCTCCCTTCCCACCCCCACACTTTCCCATTTGAAATTCCATTCTCCATCATATTACCTCCCCATTACAATCATTGTATTTACATATATACAATATCAACCTATTAAGTTAGTCTATCTTATTTTGATGTCATCATCTTTTCCTCCTATTATGTGGGTCTCGTGTAGGTAATGCCAGGCATTGCAAGGTCATGTATAACCAGGCCATTTTATGTGTGCAAGAGTGCATTGTAAGCAGTCCTATCCTTCTTTTGGCTCTTGAATTCTTTCTTCCACCTCTTTTGCAATGGACCCTGAGCATTGGAAGGTATGATCTAGAGATGTTTTAGTGCTGAACATGCCTCTGTCACTTCTGTTCAGCACTGTGGTGCTTTTTCAGTCATCCCGAGGTCATTGCCATCTGAAAAGAAAAGCTTCTCTAACCAAAAGTGAGAGTAACATTAATATATGGGTATGAACATTAATAGAAGTGTTTAGTGGGCAGTTTGGTGAGCATAATATATACATTTAGCCAGACACCAGTAGGCATTACACCCCTAGGGCTCCTGATATCCCCCATAATAGGTTTTCAGTACTAGGCATGTATTCCCTCCTGTGGAATGGGCCTCCAGTCCAATGAGAGAGCAGTTGGTTTCCCCCATAACAGACATGCCACTATTGCACCCATTTTTTTCATTTGGCATGGCTGGCCCAACTTAAGGCTTGCATTGTCCACTGTTTGTTTGTCTCCACTGATGACGTCTGTCCCATTGAGCTGCATGTACTGTAGCTTTTTCCATCTCTCTGTCTGCTAGTCTACAGGGAGAAGGTTTTCAGTTCAGTGTCAGCAAGATTTCTCAGTGAGCTTACAGCCCAAGCATGTGGAACTTTGGCAATGGCCTGTAATGTTTTGTGGTTACCAATACCCTTCCTGGCCAGTAGCTCATTGGAAGATATCCCATCCCTGGCACTGAAATTTTTCTAGTAACAATCTTACAGGTTCTGGGTGTGCCGTTGTCCAAAAAACTAGATTTTTTCCATATGATTTACCACTTAGATTTTTTACATACCATCTTAGTTTTTTTTTTTTTTTTTGAGAAAAGCTAGCATAAAACATTTCTATTGCAATAATAAAACTTGAAACTCAGGCTGGAGAGATGGCTTAGTGGTTAAGGTGCTTGCCTGCAAAGCCACAGGACCCAGGTTCAATTCCCTAGAACCCATGTAAGCCAGATGCACAAGGAGGCACACATTTGATGGATTTGTAATTTTTGGTGGAATTGTATTGTCTTGATTTTTTTTGTTTCTTGCATTATAATGTAGAGGTTTTTGCATGTTGAGTTAATTTGATGCTTGGGTGTTCTCACTATCTGCAGTATTCTTAGCTGTGTAAATCTGACTTCTGTATCTTCAGGGTAGGCGTTTAAGGTGCCAGGTGTGGCTCTCATAGTCCTAGATTAACAGCAGAAACAACGAGGTGTTGTTGCCTGCTATTGAAGTATTTTGGTCGGCTGGAGGAAATTCTGGCGAATTCTGAAATTCAGCTGAGCAATTAAACACATTCAATCAAAGCCAGCACAGAGTATTTATGCAAGAGTGGGGATTAAAACAAACATAACCTTAAAAAGCCAAAGTCTCTTAGCTTGCCCCACACCCCTAATCCTTTCAATGAGGAGGCTGAGATTCCTGGGCTGGAATTGGTTCCAGATCAGCCTGGGTTAAGTGAGACCCTGCCCCCAATAATGACAAAGAAAAAGACAAAGGCCCTATAAATCAGGAAATGTCAAAGGCAACATTAGTCAACACCAAAATATAGTTTATCTGAGAATGGTAAATCTGACCCAAGAATACATCAGTCAAATCTAACACATAACCTGCCCTGACGTGGAAGGTGAAATTAGCACTTCCAGTGCAGGCCTGTGTACCTGGCTTTGTTTAAGTAGGCCATCTTACCTTTTGGAAAGGCTTTCAGTCTTACCAATGCCCACCTGTGTCCCGCTCAGTTGCTCTTTAAATTCAGGTAGGCTGCTTGTATGGCTGGATCTAGTGTCTGATAGGCTGAGCGGGATGCTGCATGGCTAGGGGTTGGTGGTTCTGTAGTGGTGGATGGGGTAAGGGAGGCTGGGCAGCGTGCCTGGAGTTGTACGGGGTCTGCTAGGCTGGTCCCGGTTGTGATCTCCTTGAGCAGCCGTTCAGCTCGTCCCTGCTGTCTTTCCCTTCAGGTGTCTTGACTTTGCAGTGAGGCTGATGTGAGTGGAAAATCCCTCCACCTGGGTTTTTCTCCTGCAGCCCCGTGCTGTACTGGGCTGGCAGGTGGGCGGATCGGGGCTGCCAGCTCTGTGGTGGTGCCCCTTTTGTGCTTCCTGCTTGCTAGAAGTTCTGGGTCTCGCCTGTTTCTCTGCTGTGGTTGATAATTCCTTATACACCTTCACTTTTCAGTAGAAGAGTGTATTTTGCTGTTTTTCTGCTATTTCTCCCTCTAGGCTGGTTTGGCCTGTCTTCTACACCACCATTTTACCTGGAAGAGCTTGTCAAACTTTTTAATTTTTTTCTTAATTTCTCATTTATTAATTTCTACTCTTGTGTGGATAATTCTTTTTTCCATCTGGAGCTTTTGGGATTGGATTGTTTCTTGCTTTTCCAATGCCTACAGGTGAATGGTTAAGTTATGAAAGCATATAGTGATATGAATTTTACCCTTAGAACTGCCTGAATTGTGTCCCATAAGTTCTGGTATGTTGTGTTTTCATTGTCATTCAGTTCTAGAAATTTTACAGTTCTATTCCCCAGTACTCACACAAGCCAGATGCACAAGGTGGCACATGCATCTGGAGTTCATTTGCAGTGGCCCTGCCCTGCCCATTCTCTTTCTCTCTCTGATTTGTCCCTCCCTCCCTCCCTCTCTCTCAAATAAATAAAATATTAAAAAAAAGAAAAATCAAAGGTAATTTTAATGGAGTTACCTTTGTGTGTAATGATCTGTTTTTCTTTTGCAGTTTTTAGCACTCTCTTTGTTTTCATTGTTTAGCATTTAAAAATGAGACACACACAGAATGGGTGTGCCAGGGCCTCTTGCCACTGTAAACATACTCAAGGCGCAGGCACCACTTTGTTCACTTATCTTTATGTGGGTACTGGGGAATCAAACCCAGGCTGTCAGGCTTAGCAGGCAAGCACCTTTACTGCTGACCCATTTCTCTGGTCTCCATTGTTTAGTATTTTAACTGTAATGGGACCTGGAGCATTTTTTCTTTGGTAATGTCTATTTGGTGTTCTGTGAGCTTCTTGTAGTCGGATGGGTCTCTCTCCTGTGAGAATGAAATTATTGAATGAAATTGTTGAAGATGTTCTCTGTGCCTTTAGCCTGTGTTACTTCTCCTCCTGTAGGCTCATGATCATATTTTGTTCACATGATTTGTGAACCTATCATAGTTTTTGGGCTCTTAGTCTATTTCCTCTGCCTTGTCTTCAACTTCTGAAATTTTGTCCTCAATATGATCTGTTTGTGAGGCTTTTTAGGGAGGCTTTTAAGAGGGCTATTTGATATTCTCTGTTACACTTTCTGTATCATTTCCATCCCTTTATTGAGTTCCATTTTCAGGTCCTGCTTTGACATTTTGTTGTTCCTTGGAATCATGCTTGCGTTTGATCATTTCCTCACTTACCTTAGTCTACTGGTTGTTACGGTCTTCTACTTGTTGACTCACCTTCAAATTGTTTATTTTCTCCACTTGTTCATGGCCTTTTGTTTAAATGGTTAATACACTTTCATTATGGGATCCTGTGTCTGAATTATCTGTGTTTGCACTGGAGGCTTCCATTAAGGGGCTAGGCATTCTTGGTGAGGATCTATTTACTTGATGTCTTACATTGTTCGTTTTGAGTTGGGGCTTACCTAATCTCTAATGTGACCTCTTGTTTTGAGAGTGCTGTACTGGATTTCTTTTTTTTTTTTTTGTTTATTTATTTGAGAGCTACAGACAGAGAGAGAAAGGGGGTTGGGGAGAATGGGCGCGCCAGGGCCTCCAGCCACTGCAAACAAACTTAAGATGCATGTGCCCCTTGTGCATCTGGCTAAGTGGGTCCTGGGGCATCGAGCCTCGAACCTGGGTCCTTAGGCTTCATAGGCAAGCTCTTAACCGCTAAGCCATCTCTCCAGCCTTTTTTTTTTTTTTTTGATTGGCTTTGAGAGTAAGAGTGTTCCTCTTGTGGCCTCTGATTTGTATCATCCGGTCAGTTTTGGTCAAGGGGGGAGTGTGGGGAGGTTGTCTGCCTGCTTACTTGAGTTGGGTGACTTGTGGTCTAAGCAGAGTCCCCATTATGTGTGTTGCCTACAGTCGGGGCCCGGGTGTGGCCGTGGCCTGCGTGGCTCTCTTGCTGTTGAAGCAGTGCTCGTTTCTGCCCGTGTTACTTACTGCCTGAGGACTTTGAAGTATGACCTACACCATGGTTCTGAAGGGCACAGGGCTGATGCCCTTGAGCTGGCATGCAGGTTGGTCTAAATTGAGGGTTCTGTTTATTTAACTGCTACCACTAGGCCTGCAGAGAAGTAAGTTTGCCTGAGAACGACTTCCTTGTCTTGCCCCATAGCTGGTTCTTGCTGTGCAATTAGCCCCAAGACCCTTTTGGGCTTAGGCCTACAACCACAGGCTTGGTGGTTTGGGTATTTCAGTCTAGTGTGTTGTCTCCAAGCTTGGAGGTGTTGTTGGGTCCTCTTGGAGCTCTGCCCCAAGCACAAGCCAGAGTCAGGCACCCCCTCACCCACCTGCTGCAGCTCCGGGAACATGGCCTGCAGTCACCTCCCTCACCCATGTGGCATGGCTCCAAGAGCTGAATTTATATATTAATCCTAGCACAGCATTAGGCTTTGTTTGTTTGAAGCAGAGTCTCACTCTAGCCTGCCTCCTGAGTGCTGGCATGAAAGTTATGTGCCAACATACCAGTCTCTAGTTTTTTAAAACTATAAATTGAAATCTGCCATTACTTCTTTGAAACGTTGTTGTTGTTGTTTTGAGATGGGTGTCATAGTCCAGACTGGCCTCAAACTTGCTGTGTAGTTGAAGATGACCTTGAACTTAGGATCTTCCTGCCTCTACCTCTAGTGCTGGCATTATAGGCATTGAGCACTATGCTCATTCTGAATCTTTTGGATAGGTTTAAATGCAAGCTCAAAATTGAGTCCTGAGGGCTGTAGAGATGGTTCAGTTGCTGAATGTGTTTGCTTGTAAAGCCTAATGGCCTGGGTTCGATTCCTTAGTTCCCACATAAAGCCAGGGGCACCAAGTGGTACGTGTGTCTAGAGTTGTTTTACAGTGGCAGGAGACTGGAATGTTGTTGCAATCAGGTTCACATTGCTGATAGAAATAACCCAAACAAGAGCAGCTTGTTGGAAAAAAAAAAGAGGCTTATTTTGGCTTATAGGCTGGAAGGGAGAAGCTCTATGATGGCAGGGAAAATGATGGCATGAGCAGAGGGTGACATTACCTCCTGGCAAAAATCAGGTGGACAATAGCAACAGGAGAGTGTGCCAAACACTAGGGAAACTAGCTATAACACACATAAGCCCGCCCCCAACAGTACACTGCCTCCAGCAGGCTTTCATTTCCAATTGCCATAAGCTGGGGAACCTAGCATCCAGAACACCTGAGTTTATGGGGACACCAGAATCAAACCACCATACTTGCCTATACTCACTTTCTCTCTCTGTCTGCCCCTTTCTCTCTCTGTCTTAAATAAATAAACATATTTTAAAAATTGTGTTGGATAAATTAGTATTATTTGACCATCTTGTCTTTTGACTTGATTTTATGACCATTATTTTGATGTTATTGAATGCTTCGGTGTCCCTGAGATAAAAGTAGATAAAGGAGTGGCATTAATTGCATGAAAAAGTTAATGATAATCGGTAAGTGCTTGACTTACAACATAGACACTGAAGAAATCTGAGAAGAGATAATAAACATGGTAACTTCTCTCTCTCTCTTTTTTTTTTGAGGTATAGGGTCTCACTCTAGCCCAGTCTGACCTGGAATTCACTATGTAATCTCATGGTGGCCTCTGCCTGTCAAGTGTTGACATTAAAGGCGTATGTCACCACACCAGGCTTTCTTTTTTGTTTTTTTGAGGCAGGGTTTCGCTTTAGCCCAGGCTGACCTGGAATTCATTATGTATTCTCAGGCCAGCTTCAAACTCACAGCAATCCTCCTACCTCTGCCTCCTGGTGCTGGGATTAAATGCATGCACCATCATGCCTGGCCTTTTTTCTTTTTGAGAGAGCCTCATATAGCCTAGACTGGCCTTGAAATAAATGTAGCCAAGGGTAGTCTTGAACTCTGCCTCAGTGTGCTGTACACACTACCATCCTTGCCTGGATGCCTAATTTTTTTTTTTTGCGGGGGGAGTATTTTTTATTTATTTTTTGCTTTTTCCCCCCTTCTTTCCAGGTAGGGTCTCACTCTAGCCCAGGCTGAGCTGGCATTCATTTTATAGTGTCAGGTTGACCTGAAACGCACAACGATTCTCCTGTCTCTGCCTCCTGAATGTTGGAGTTAAAGGAATGTGCCACCACGCCTGGATGAGAACCTAGTTTTAAATTATTTATTTATTTATTTTTAGTTTTAAATTGCCACATTTTATTCAGATTTTACAAAGGAGTGGGGAAAGGGGAAGGCTGGGAGGTAAGGGGAGATAAAGCAAGGAGAAGAGAAATACACCACTAAGCCCAAAAGCCCAGGTGGGCCACATGTAGCTCAGGAGTCCATGTGACCAGATACAGATCTGGGGGAAAGTGTGGAAAGAAAAAAGATAGTTCAAGGAGCTCCTGCCATGTGGGGAGCTGGAGGGGGTAGAACCCATGTGCAGAGTAAGTGCTGGGGGTCGAGCAGCCCAGGCCCAGCCACAGGAAAAACTCACCCACAGCTGGAAGTTCACAAGTGATCAGAGAGGGAGAACCTAGTTTTTAATGAAAGTTTTCTGAAGATAAGGCAAGGATTTTTAAACTTTGTTTCTTATTACTAATTTTTGTTCATGTGACGTGCATATGTATGTGGTCCTATGTGAGTGGGAGCATAAGTATGCAGGCATTTATGCATGTGTGTGCACATGTGTGTGGAGATCAGAGGTAAATGTTGGGTTTCTTCCTCAATTGCTGTTCACCTTATTTTTAGACAGTCTCTTGCTCCAGGAATCCACCTGTTTTTGTCTCCACCTTCTGAGTGGTGGGATTAGGCTCACACCACGACATCCATCATTTACAGGGCTGGGCATCTGGTCTTCATGCTTGCATGGCATGTGCTTTACCACCTGAGCCATCTCTGCAGCCTTCGTCTGTCATGTATTGTGTAACACCTTCTAGGTAAAGAAACTGAAGGAGACTGAAGATACTCCAAGTGAGCCTTCTTTCCAGGACTTTGAGTACCCTGAGTATGATGACTACAGGGCAGAAGCTTTCTTGCACCAGCAGAAGAGGATGGAGTGCTACAGCAAGGCCAAGGAAGCTTACCGGATGGGGAAAAAAAATGTGGCCACCTTTTATGCACAGCAGGTGAAGTAGACAACTGATTATAGTTTGTTTCTTTGTTCGTTAGCTAAATAATCTAGAAGCACATAATGCCTGTATTGTGTTGTGGCTTCATTTAGTTGTTTGGGGGAAATATTAGAGATAATATAAAAACAAATGGCTGTGAGAATTTCATCTCCTTTGAATGTCCATTTCTGTCATTGCTTTTGTACTTATGGTTTACATGAATTAGCTTGTTCCTTGATACTAAGGATTACCTTAAGTCCTTGTACATGCTAGGTAAAACCCCACCTCTGAACTGCATTCCAATCCCCCCTTTTTCCTTTTCAAGGTGGGGTCTTGCTCTAGTCCAGGCTGACCTGAAATTCACTATGTAATTTCAGAATGGCCTGAACCTGTGTTGTTCCTCCTGCCTCTGCTTTCTGAGTGCTGGAATTAAACGTGTGCACCACCACATCTGGCTTGTTGCATTTTTTTAAAATTTATTTTTGATCTAAAACTGAAAAAATACTTTTATTTATTTATAAATAGAGAGACAGAGTGAGAAGGGGCCACACCAGGGCCTCTAGCTGTTGCAAGAGAACTCAATATGTATGCTCCATTTTGTGCATCTGGCTTATGTGGGTGCTGGGGAATAAAACTTGGGTCATTAGGTTTTGCAGGCAAGTGTCTTAACTGTTGAGCCATCTCTCTAGCCCTCTTTATTTATTTTTTAAAATTTATTCTTAGATGCAGTCTTACTGTGTTGTCCAGGCTAGCAGTAGCTTAATGATCCTCCAGACTCAGCCTTCCAAGTAGTGGGATTATAGGCTTGTGCCACCAGGCCCAGAAATTAGTTTGTTCTTACAGTTTGTGTTTTCTTTTAGATTAGATTTGATTATGTGGTTATAGTCTGGTGTGATTCAGTAGCACAGCTGAATGTGCTGGTGGACGGAAAGCAGAAGCTTTTAGGATGGTACCACAGGGATTTAAAGTTTCTATTAGTAAGCTTTACTTCTTTAGTAACGCATAGCTTTTATATTCACAAATAGAAAAGAATATCATTATCTTTCCAGAAAGTAAAATTTTTGCCTGGGCTAATTTTATTTGGTAATGTCAGAAGCTTCTTTGATTCACCTTTTGTTTTTATAGTTCCACATGGTGTGTGTGTGTGTGTTTGAATAGAAGATGCTGTCAAAGTGGTGTGGCCCTTTGACCACAATAGCGCCCAACAGACCACTAAGCTGAGACCTGGTCTTACCAAAGAGTACACCTTTTTATTTTTATTATATTTTATTATTTGGTTTTTCAAGGTAGGGACTCACTTTAGCTCAGGCTGACCTGGAACTCACTACATAGCCTCAGGGTGGCCTTGAACTCACAGTGATCCTCCTACCTTTGCCTTCCGAGTGCTGGGATAAAAGGTGTGCGCCACCACACCTGGCTTAGAGCACACCTTTTTAATCAAGTTATAAACCAATAGGTTTTTTTCTTGAGATGTGTGTGGCTAAGTTTCTTTTAATAATTTTTTTGGCTCAGAAATTTTGTTACAAACATTGGTTCACCAATTTAAGAACTGTATTACTAATGTACTGAATTTCACCCAAGCTTTGGTGTGTTCTTGTCCTGTAGCCTGTTGTGTCAAGATGTTAGATTTGTTGTTCTCCATGTAGTAGATGTCACAAGTGCCCACTGGTGCTGTGCTTATGATCACAGGGCAGTCTTCACGAGCAGAAGCTGAAAGAAGCCAACCACCTCGCCGCTGTGGAGATCTTTGAGAAAGTCAATTCATCCCTGCTGCCACAGAATGTCTTAGACCTCCACGGGCTGCACGTGGACGAAGCTATAGAACATCTGATGACAGTTCTACAGCAGAAAACTGAAGGTGGGACTGCAGTAGTGACACCTTGTCCACTTGCAATGTCTGTGTGGTATAGCTTGCCAAGTGAGGAGAACATAAAAGTGTGGGCTGAGACTCTGCTCCTTTGCTGACATTTGTATTAGTTATTCTTCAGAGAATTCTCATTGGCATGACCATTTTTAATTTTATTTATTTTTAATTTTTTATTTTTTTTGTTTCGGTTCTATTTCTTTGTTGTATTTCTATAGCAGGGGTACAATGTAATTTGAGAATTCTTAAGTAGGACTTGCCATGAATATTCTATAGCTTTTGTTCAATAGATGTTTAATAAAATACAAAGGTAAGTAAAACAATGAGTTTTTGCAGAATTTCCACCAGAGGCAGGATTTGCCAGTGTCCTCAGTAGGGCATCGTCTTCCTTTCTGCGCACATCTACTTGATCTAGGTGCATAGGAAAGGCCACACCTGTCTCTGCCTATGTTCTGCCTTTTCCCAAGGTTTAGAGAAAGGTCTTTTCACCACTATTCAATATCATGCACTTCACATATGTTAAATTATCTTAGTTTAATATACTAAAAATAACCCCCCTCATACACACAAAAACAAACAAATCCACTATTGTACTGTGTTTTCTTGTGGTACCTGGGAATTGAACCCAGAGGCTCAAATGTCCTGGCAAGTGCTCTATCACTGAGCTACACACTCAGCTTTCTGTGTTACTACTTTTTAAATGTTTTATATTTATTTATTTATTCATTCATTAATTTGACAGAGAAAGAGGGGGAGAGACAGAGAGAGAGGGAGGGAGGGAGGGAATGGATATGCCAGGGCCTCCAGCCATTGCAAATGAACTCCAGATGTTTGTACCCCCTTGTGCATCTGGCTAACATGGGTCCTGGGGAATTGAACTTGGGTCCTTGGCCTTAATCACTAAGCCATCCCTCCAGCCCTGTAATTACTTTTTGTTTTTAGGCAGGGTAACACTAAGTTGCCTAAGCCCTTGAACTTGCTCTGTAACCCATCTTGGACTTGAACTTGTGACCCTCCTGTCTCCGCTTCCCAAGTAGCTGTGTGTACGAGCTTGTGCTGCCAGGCCTAATTAAATTGTACATTTTTAGAATGGAGAGTTCGCATTATGTGAATTTTATCTCAATACAAAGAAAATTAGGCGTTGGTGAGATGGCTTAGTTACCAAAGTGCTTGCTGTGCATTCATGAGGATATGAGTTTGATCCCTTGGACCATGTAAAAGCTGGGTACCTATAATCCCAGCTGTGAGGTGGCAGAGACAGAAGGAGCCCTGGAGCTTTCTGGCTAGCCAGTCTAGCTGAATTGGTGATCCCCAGGTCCAGTGGGAGACTCTTTCTGAAAAAGGTGGACAGTAATTGAGAAAGACTCCCATCATTGACCCCTTACCTCCACACGCAGGTGTCCATAGATGCATGCACAGCTGCATACGCCTCCACACATGAACAAGCACATACACAAGCTCATAAGTTAAAAAAATTAGGGAGAAAATATTTAAATGACTTGTCTATGGCAACATTTGTTCATACCCCATATTCAAAACCTTTTTGGGAGCCAGAGATGGCTTAGTGGTTAAGGCACTTGCCTGGAAAGCCTAAGGTTCCAGGTTTGATTCCCCAGGACCCACATAAGCCAGATGCACAAGAGACACATGTGTCTGGAGTTGCTTGCAATGGCTGGAGGGCCTTGGTGTGCCCATTCTCTCTGTCTGCCTCCCTCTTTCTCTCTCTCTACAATAAACAAACACATAAAACAAAAAATAAAAATAAAATAAAAACCCCTATTTTGGAAGCTAAAGCCCGTTTTCTGTGTGCTGCCCACCTGTGGTAACCTGTAACTGATGTCAGCTACCACCAGATGGTAGTATTGTTGAGTAGAAATGTTTGCTGTGGGTGGAATCTGTGGCTTTCTTTATTGACTTTAATCACCATATAAAAGGATTGTCAAAATTTAGGGTGAAAATTAAAATAGAAGCATCTAAGCCTGGCATGGTGGCGCACACCTCCAATCCCAGCACTTGGGAGGCAGAGGTAGGAGGATCGCCTTGAGTTCGAGGCCACCCTGAGACTCCATAGTGAATTCCAGGTCAGCCTGGGCTAGAGTGAGAGAGCCTACCTTGAAAAACAAAAAACAAAACAAAAAAATAAATAAATAAAATAGAAGCATCTAGACCTTGTGCCTTTGAGTGAATTGCATGCTGCTAGCACCTACAAAGTATTTTTGCCCTAACATCAATCCAGAAAGTGGAGGATTTGGATATGGTTAATAATAAGGATTCCTGGGGACAGAAGATCATGTTAAACCTCACCATGAAGATGCGATCAGAAACAGGCAGATGGATTAGGATAAATGGCTGTTTTCAATAACTACCTTTACATTTATTGAAATTTAGAACACAAAGGTCCAGAAAATCTTGAGTTTTAAAGTTACTTAAGAAAGATACTGCCAGGCATGGTGGTGCATGCCTTTAATCCCAGCACTCAGGAGGCAGAGGTCAGAGAACTGCCGTGAGTTTGAGGCCACCCTGAGACTCCATAGTGAATTCCAGGTCAGCCTGGGCTAGAGTGAGACCCTATCTTGAAAAACCAGAAATGAAATATACCAAGCCAGGCATGATGGTTCACACTTAATAGTTCCATCACTTGAGAGGCTGTTGTAGGATCACCATGGTTTGATGGCAGCCACATCTGCATACTGAGTTCAAAGCAAGCATGGACTACACAGGGAGACCCTGTCTCAAAACCAAACAAATTAGCTAAATGCAATGTGTGTGCTTCTCCAACCCTGATTTAACAAGTCAGTGTGTAAACATTTGCTATAGATAACTGGAGAAATTTGTAGAAACTGATGAGACTAAGAATCTATTGCTAATTTTATAAGATGGTGATTGTTGTAGTTATGGTTTTTTTGATGGAATCCTTTTTGAAGTGTATTTTAACATTTTTCATTTGATAGAGTAAACAATTTGAGTGTCTTTTAAAAAATATTTATTTTTTTGCAAGGAAAGAGAGAGAGAAAGAGGTGTGTGCACATCAGGGCCTCTTGCCATTGCAAACAAACTCCAGGTGCATGTGCCACTTTGTACATATGGCTTTATGTGGGTACTGGAGAGCAGACTTTAGTAGTGAACATCTTTTTAAAATATTTTATTTATTTATTTGACAGAGAAAGAGGGGGAGAGAGCAAGAGAATGGCGTGCCAGGCCCTCCAGCCACTGCAAATGAACTCCAGATGCGTGTGCCCCCTTATGCATCTGGCTAATGTGGGTCCTGGGGAATCAAACCCAGTCCTTTGGCCTTGCAGGCAAACGCCTTATCTGCTAAGCCATCTCTCCAGCCCAGTAGGGAGCATCTTAAACCATTGAATTATCTCCCCTATTTTGAAGTATATTTTTAAAGGAATAGTTCCTAAGTAGCTTATTAGAGCAGGAGAGAGAAAAAAAAGAACGGGCATGTCAGGGCCTCTTGCCACCTCCAGTGAATTCTAGGTACATGCCTCACTTTGTGTGTTTGGCTTTACAGGGGTGTTGGGGAATTTTTCCCAGTAGGGAGATGGACACTGAGAAGACAATTAATTTGTCCATGGTCACCCGTTTAGTGGCAGAGCTGTAACTAAATCTAAGCTGGCTAGCTTCAGAGTACTTTTAATTCATTGGGTTGTTGTGAAGATTTTTAGTTAACAGAAGTATAGATAAAATATGATTGTTCTGCCATGTGTCAATTATTTTTCTCTCAATATGGTATCAAATTTCAACTCATTCTGAAAATGGTTTCAGAAGGCTTTTATTTTTTATTTTTATTTATTTATTTATTTGAGAGCGACAGACACAGAGAGAAAGACAGATAGAGGGAGAGATAGAGAATGGGCGCGCCAGGGCTTCCAGCCTCTGCAAACGAGCTCCAGACGCATGCGCCCCCTTGTGCATCTGGCTAACGTGGGACCTGGGGAACCGAGCCTCGAACCGGGGTCCTTAGGCTTCACAGGCAAGCGCTTAACCGCTAAGCCATCTCTCCAGCCCTCAGAAGGCTTTTTATTCCTGTCATACATATCACTTTCTCACTCAAGTTACCATCTCCTCACTCATAGTACTAGCATTTCTGTGAAAACTAGGTGTAACTTTCGGAACATTTCTGTGTTTTCATCACATAGTATAGAATATCAGTTATATTGTAAAAAATCCTCAATGGGATCTTCTGCATAATCGTGAATGTCATTTAAAGCAAAAACCTAAGTCTATGTGCACAATAATTATTAGATATCATTAATATTGCTATTCTCATTGTTACTATTTCAGAAAGAACTTCTTGCAGTGATTGAAAATCTCTCAACTCATAGGGGAAGAAGGTCTATTTAGCCATGTTTTTCCTTTCTGAGACAGTGGCACTCTGTACCCCAGACTGTCCTCAGACTTGTCTTGTAGCCCTGGCTTCCTCCAGCTCACCATCCTGCCTCCTGAAGTCCGATTTTAAAACATAGATTTTTTTTTTTTCTGAGGTGGGGTCTCACTCTAGGCCAGGCTGACCTAGAATTCACTATGTAGTCTCAGGGTAGCCTTGAACTCACAGTGATCCTCCTACTTCTGCATTTCCAAGTGCTGGGATTAAAGGCGTGCACCACCACATCTGGCTCTAAAACAGATTTTAAAACATGAATTTTTCTGTTTTTTTTTTTTTTTAGGTAATTTCTTTAAAGCATCATGAAAACAATTTCATGAAGTTGCTCATGAAAAATATATGTGAGCAGTTGGTAATGTAAGACATGATTTTAGTTGCTCCAATTCCTGTTTTAACAGAATTTAAGCAGAATGGTGGTAAGCCCTATCTTTCTGTGATTACGGGGAGAGGAAACCACAGCCAGGGAGGAGTTGCTCGCATCAAACCAGCTGTCATTAAATACCTCACAAGCCATAGCTTCAGGTGAGTGTAGACTTCTCTGTTAGTGATAACGTGCTTGAAACTATATGCAACAATAGTTAACTTAACATTTGATTTAAGCCACAAGATAATGCTTAAAGTGAAACTGTCCTTCTAGATTTATATTGTCTGGTCAATAAGATAAAAATAGGCTTTTTGTCAGTGATGATCTCCTAAAGCTTTGATCATAAGTTTAAAACTACATACACATGTATGTATAAATGTATTTTAAATGTATTATCCAGAATAATTAGATTATATATATATAATTATATATAATCTAATTAATAATTAAATCTAATAATTAGAAAAATATATATATATATCTCATAGTTTAAGGTTAGCTAGTTTTGAAAGACAATATATTTGTGAGACTTTTGCTAAAGTGCAGTTATAATTTGAACGTTTAAATTTTGTTAGAAGTGCTTCAGCTAATATGAATTTATGTATCTTTATAAGTTAAATGCCACTAGTGACTTTTTTTTTTTTTTGTTTTTGTTTTTGTTTTTCGAGGTAGGGTCTCAGTCTGGTCCAGGCTGACCTGGAATTAACTCTGTAGTCTCAGGGTGGCCTTGAACTCACGGTGATCCTCGTACCTCTGCCTCCCGAGTGCTGGGATTAAAGGCGTGCGCCACCACGCCCGGCGCCACTAGTGACTTTTATTAACAGACATGAAATGTCCCTTTCCAGAAAATGATTAATAACAGAAAATTCCAAATTTAAAGATTTGCTGATTATTAAATATTTGTCTGAGAATATGACTCCTTAAGTCCCTTCTGCTTTCAATTTTGGTTTTATACACTTATTCATATCACATAATGAAACTTATTTGGTTAAATTATAGAGAATATCATTAATTCTAAATGTGGAAGTAAGAGATATTTCAGGGTAGTTAAAAAATATTTATTTGGGCTGGAGAGATGGCTTAGCGCTTGCCTGTGAAGCCTAAGGACCCCGGTTCGAGGCTCGGTTCCCCAGGTCCCACGTTAGCCAGATGCACAAGGGGGTGCACACGTCTGGAGTTCGTTTGCAGTGGCTGGAAGCCCTGGCGCGCCATTTCTCAATCTCTCTCTGTCTCTTTCTCTCTCTCTGTCACTCTCAAATAAATTAATAAAAAATGAACAAAAAAAATTAAAAAAAATATTTATTTGAGAGAGAGAAAGAGGCAGAGAGAGAGAGAGAGAAAGAGAGAAAGAGAATTGGGCACGCAGGGCCTCCAGCCACTATAAATGAACTCCAGATGCATGTGCCCCTCTGGGGAATTGAACCTGAGTCCTTAGGCTTTGTAGTCAAGTGCCTTAACCACTAAGTCATCTCTCCAGCCTGTGTGTGTGTGTTTTAACAAACGGATTAGACTAAAATTTTATCATATTGGCATGTAATGCTGAGAGTTATATCTTGTGTACAGATGAATCAGCCTTACCTGCTGGTATATCAGAGGTTTCTTCCCGGTGCTTTCTGGATGCATAGGAACCATGTAGTGCAGACTCCATCTGATCTTTTCACACAGCAGACTCTTCTTCATGAAGACCACATTCAGGCTTGGGAAGTTGAGAAAAATCATTAATTGTGTTGACTAGTAATTTAGGAGTTTAGGATTGTATGTGTGTGTTTTAAATGAGAGAGAAAGAGAAAGTGAAAGGGTTGGTGCGCCAGGGCTTCCAGCCTCTGCATTCGAACTCCAGACACATCTGTCCCCCTTGTGCACATGTGTGACCTTGTGCGTTTGGCCTATGTGGGACCTGGAGAGTTGAACACGAGTCCTTACGTTTCACAGGCAAGTGCCTTAAGCCATTTCTCCAGCCTGTATTTTTTTTTTTTGGTTTTTCGAGATAGGGTCTCACTCTAGCCCAGGCTGACCTGGAATTCACTATGGAGTCTCAGGGTGGCCTTGAACTCACAGCAATCCTCCTGCCTCTGCCTCTCGAGTGCTGGGATTAAAGGCGTGCACCACCACGCCCGGCTCTGTATTTGTTTTTATAATCAACCAAGATCGTAAACATAGGTATTGCTATCAGATATAAATGGAAGAGGGAACTTTGATACTAAGTAGTATGTTAAGTATAGATACTTTGAATTAATTACAAGATGTATTTCTTAGGAAGTTTTGGAATTTTATATGTAAAATAACTCTCTTCTTCTCATTTTCACAGGTTCTCTGAAATTAAACCAGGGTGCTTGAAAGTCATGTTAAAATAAAAAGTCCTTGACTTAAAAGTGTGAAGGTTTGTAGGTTAAAATTGGTCTTATTTATAGTAATTGAGTCAATTCTGCTCTTAATATGTGTTTTATTAGGAATAATATGTGATTATAAAACAGAAAAAATGTTTTTTGAAAATTCAAGAGAAGTTTTTTACTGGGTCAAATGTCAAATGTTACCTGTTAAATCAGTAAAGAAATTTTTTTTCACCAGTTATAAAGATATCTAAGAAAGCTATCAGCTGTAGTTTTAAAATTTGAAGTGTTGAGATGAAAGGCTACTTTTGGATTAATTGTTGTTTGACATTAAGTAAAACCCTGAAGGCATTTGTGAGAGGCATTGTGCTTGGATACCTGGTTTGATTTTCAAAGGCTGTTAGAAGGGGTAACAGCAAAGGAAGATGAACCAACAAACCCTTGATGATTTTTTGTTTTCCAAGCCAAACATATCTTTTCATTTTGTCGTATCTTATAGATAGACACTGTGCTGTATTTTCTTCTGCTGTGTATGTGATCTTCATCTCTTCCTCTCTGTTCTGTTTTTCTCTGCATGTGTATTTTCTGGGAGGAAATTGGTTCTGAGACTATTGAGCAGTTATATACCTTCCCTAGGTAGAAAAGCTTTTCAGAGAAGGAGAAATGGCTACTTACCTTATGTTTCTGCCTTCTAGAAATCCGTCTAAAACTGTCTGTAAGTGGCATTTCAAACAGTACTAACTGGCTATATTTTTAAATTTGAGATGTCATTTCTAAACTATAGTAAGTCAAAATCCTATTGGCTTAAATCAGAAAACATTTTAAAATAATTGTAGAAGTAATCCTTGTAATGGAAAGACTTTTATTTTGAAAAAGAGCCAGCTTTCTGAAAGAAATGTTTTCTTCTGTTTAGTGAGCTAGTAAGTCTCATTCTTATGCAAATGATAATGTCCTCTGCACAGGTTTAATGTGGTGAAATGAAGGTTTCCTAGTATAAATAAATAGATAAATAGCTAAAATAGAATAATTTTCAACATACATGTCAGCAAACATTGTTGTTGCTTCTTGTTTGGTTTACAAAATCTTGATCAGCAATGATAGAATTAAGTTGCTACTGTAAGAATCCTAAAATACAGAATGGTGTACCAAAAGAACAAGCAGTTACTGAAAATAACACTAAAAGCACATGCCTTTACGTGTTATGATTGCATGCTTGTAAAAGAAGAGCCTTATCATTTAATTTTATTTCCACAAATTTTGAATCTATGTTTATTGTTTAGAAACGTTTAGTGACTAGTATAGACGTATTTACGTCTGTTTGTAGCCATTTGTTTTAAAATGTCCGGTAGTTTAGCACACTTACCTGTAATGCTTAGAAGTATATACATCAAAAATAAAGTAATTCCCTTCTACAATTTACTATAAAATTATAATTGTTAGTTAACAAAATAATATTCCTATGTATAACTTACTGTGACTTAAAAAATGAAAACAGTATTAAGCCCTGGAGTTATTGGAGTATGTGCAGGTGTGTACTCATTCTCTGTTTAATGTTTTCTCACCTGTTTTTTTGTTTTGTTTTTGGTTTTTCGAGGTAGGTGGCTTCGAACTCTTGGTGATCCTCCACCTCTGCCTCCCAAGTGCTGGGATTAAAGGCGTGCGCCACCATGCCCAGCCTCACCTGTTTGTGTTTTTTTAATTCACATTTGATTATATCACGTAGGCTTACTACAATATTATAATTATATTTATAAGGGAACATTCTGTAGTTAGAAACCAAACAAAGGAAGCTGTTTCTGTGCTGTATTAACTTTAACTCTTTGCCTTATTTTGGTTAATCTGGTGATAATTTCTTTGTTCTCCTCCCCTCCTCTTCTTCCACTTCCTCCTGTCTTCCTCTTTTTCTTCCTTTTCCTCTCTCACTCTCTCATCCATCCCTCTCTCCCCTCTCATAGGGTAATGCTATGTAGCCCAGACTAGCCTTGAGGTTGATATTCGGAGCAGGCTGGCAGCAAACTTGAATTCCTCCTGCCTCAGCCTCCTGAGTGCTGGTATCATAGGTGTGCTCCACCATGCCTGGCTTAGTCTTTCTTAACTGTACAAACTTTAAACATCCTATATATTTTATGAAGTTCTTTATTTTCTCCTACCCTATTTAGTATAATTTAACTATAATTATATAAGAAAAGTTTATAATCTCTCTTTTGTCCCATTTTTAAATCCTAGTATGACAAAGGTAAAAAGATAGTTTGGAGTTATCAAGGTTTTCATGTATTGGTAGATTTGTACCAATATGTAACTCATCTAGAAGAACTCTTTGTAAACTTAATGTTTTATAAGTACAGCATTTTTGTAATTTGGAATATTCTTGTTACACTCATATGCAGTTAATAGTGTCTTACTAGCATCTACCAGATTAAAAAAGAGAGAGAGAATTAATGTGAAACCCCCGGGGAGTATGCAGCTGGGCCAGAAGCACTCATAACATAACAGTTTTTCAATCTGTTTATCTTCCTGTTCCTATGAGAACAGTTGGAGCATGTTTCTGACATTTACTAGCTGTTTTCATACATCTCCAGATTACTTTGAAACTGAAGTTTCTTCTTAATCTTCCCATGCCGCTTCTGTCTTCTAAGTACAGCGTGTGTTATGTAGTAGAAATGTGTGATTCTAACGTGTCCTGTTCCATACCATATTTTGAGAAGAAATGCTCACAATTCTTTTTGGTGATTTCCTGTTCTTTGTTTTGGTCTCTTTCTTTTCAAATTCAGATGTTTTATATGCTCAGATAAAGGACATGTATAATGACAAAATTAATTATTTCTGAGCTGGAAACTTTTGAAACTCAGGAAATTGCTCTGACAATGTTTTAACTGCTCTCAACTAAGAAACTGTATAAAAAAAGATGAAAATCATGTGTGCTGTGCTTTTCAAGTGCTTTTCCATTTGCAGTGAGGTGAAGGTTGATAGTGTTTCTGTGTAGTGTTTTAGGTGTTGCTTATTTTTATTTACATGTAAAGAAACAGATTTAAATGTTTGTGTGGCCAAAACAGTGTCATTTAAAAGGAGAAGAAAGTTTATGTAGAATGTATGTTAATGGTGCTTATTTTTAAAATGTTATTCAAGTTTACAGTATTACTTGATGCCTCTTTACAGAACTGAATAGAGAAACAAGGCTAGAACACATCTGCATCCAGAAGAGCCTTTTATATCTTCACATTACATGATGACAGAGTTTATTATATTTCTTAAAGTTGTGCAATTGACTTTCATGGTCCAAATGATGAACCTGGTATTAATAAAGGATAGAATTAACCATGAGACTTCTTATTAAGATGCAACATTGCAGCTGTCAGTTGGAGAATATATTATAAAGTTTTCAGACAGTATATCAGAAACAATGTTTTTATGTGTACTATAAAAATGTAATTTTGCTGTTAAATCTGTACTTTTTTATTAAAAATGTTTATAACTTTGCTTTTAGAATTTTTTATGAAACCATTTGCAAATTGCATACTTAATTTAATAAAATATTTTAGTCACACTCCAGTGTGAGGAAATCCTTCGTTTGAATTGGTAGAGTTAGTGGCTTAAGTATTAAAGAATATTTTTGCATGTTTCTTTGTAATTTCTGGGGAGAATGTCAAAATTTTCATTTCTGTACTACATTTGTTCTCCAGCATATTTGGCTTTAGCAAACAGGTTTATTTAAAAGAAATTTTTGTTGTTCATTTTTTATTTATTCAAGAGTGACAGACAGAGTGAGAAATGAGAAAGGCAGAGAGAGAGGGAGACATAGAGAGAGAATGGGCGTGCCAGGGCCTCCAGCCACTGCAAATGAACTCCAGACACGCGCGCCCCCTTGTGTATCTGGCTAATGTGGGTCCTGGGGAATCGAGCCTCTAACTGGGGTCCTTCTTCACAGGCAAGTGTCTAAACACTAAGCCATCTGTCTCTTCAGCCCCAGGTTTACTTTTATTCCAACTAAGTGAATTAACTAAGGCTTCTATCTACACACTTATGTCTTTGACATCAAAATTAAGAGTACTACTTGTGTCTGTTAGGGGCACAAATAAATGCTTTAATATCGACTTTATATAGCTCAAAAAAGCACTATGAAAGACTTTAAAATATTTAAGAAATATTTAGTCAACACTTATTACTGAGGATACAATGTAAACTGCTATCTATGAGCACCTTATAATTATACTGACCAAGTAATCTGTGTGTGGTAATTTCTAACCCAAAATGCTTTCATAAATGCAACTTTTTAAGTCTCATGGCAATCTTATTACATAGATAGTGCTCTCCCAACTAATGGGCAGAGACATACTGATTAGAGAAGCTAGCTGGTTTGCCAGTTTAGTGGCAGAGGTACAACTCCAACCTAAATTTTCTGACTTCTAGAATAGAGCAGCCACATTTGTCATAAGAGTAAAAATATTTGAATGGAAATTGCTGTGCATGGTGGCACACACCTTTAATCCCAGTACTCGGGAGGCTGAGGTAGGAGGATTACTATGAGTTCAAGGCTAATCTGAGACTACATAGGTCAGCCTGGCCTAGAGTGAGACCCTACCTTGAACACCTCTCTGCCCCCACCCAAAAAAGATAGATATTATTGGCTAGTTATGTCTCAAAACCTTCCATTTCCTCCTTCATCCAAAAAAAGCTGGCCTTTAGGGACAAGCCCAATACCAATGATAAAAGGTAAAGATTTATGTCTCAATATTAAATCCCAGAGCTAAAGACTCTGGAACTGGTGAGAGTGCTCTTTTCCATGAAGTTTTAGGGGGTTCAGGGTCTTGCCATACCCAGAATGTGGCCTTTATTTCCATAGGCCAGTGTAGAGGATAACAGCTCAGCCCTAACCAGCATTTGTGCCTTCTGTTGGAGGAAAGATAAAGATGGGAGCAAAAGACAAGTGCCAGTTGACTTCTGGAAGCTGCTGTAGGACACTCGTACTTACATCCTTTTACCTAGAACTTAGTCATATTCAGATGATCCTCGGTTACTTCAGACTATTCTCTGTTTAGCTAAATTTCATGCATTCTTTTGGAGGAAAGAGAAGATGGGGGAGAATGTATAGTGTCTCTGCATGCATTTTTTCATGATATATAAATTTGTGAAAACATTCCTTTTAAAAATACTTTTATTTATTTGACACACACACACACACACACACACACACACACACACACACAGAGAGAGAGAGAGAGAGAGAGAGAGAGAGAGAGAGAGAGAGAAAGAGAAAGAGAGAAGCAGATAGAATGGGCATGCCAGACCCTCCAGCCACTGCAAACAAACTCCAGAGGTATATATCACCTTATGCATCTGGCTTATGTGGATCCTCTAGAATCAAACCTGGGTCCTTAGGCTTCGCAGGCAAGTGCCTTAACTGCTAAGCCATCTCTCCAGCCTGCAAACCAAGTCTTGATATATTCCTTCAATGGGTTATTAATAACTTCCATATATTAGAAATAATGAAAAGAAAATCACAATTTTGTGTGTTTTGACCTTAAATATTCAAATAATCTTAGCAACTAATATGGCAGAAGACACAGCCTTTTTCAGTTTATGACTTGATTACTAACAGGATCACATTTTTTCCTTTGGCTCTTACATTCTTTCCTCCACCTCTTCCACAATGGACCCTGAGCCTTGGAAGATATGGTAGAGATATTTTAGTGCTGAGCACTCCTCTGTCACTTCTCAGCACCATGATGCCTTGTGAGTTGTCTCAAGGTAACTGCCGTCTGAAAAGAGAAGCTTCTGTAACCAAAAGTGAAAGGAACATTAATATATGGTTATGAACATTAAGATGTGCTTACTGGGCAGTTTGGTGAGCATCGTATATATACATTTAGCCAGACAGCAGCAGATATTACACCCCTAGGGCTCATGACTACCCCTGTTGTAGGTTTTTAGTATCAGGGATGTATTCCCTCCCATGGAGCAGGCCTCCAGTCCAACGAGAGGGCAGTTGGTTTCCCCCATAACAGATGTGCCACTATTGCACCCATTGGTTCATTTGGCCTGGCTGGTGAAATAATAAGGCTTGCAGTGTCCACTGTTGAGTATCTTCACTGGTGATTTCTCTCTCACCCATTGAACTGCATGCAGTGTGGCTTTTTCCAGCTTTCTGTCAGTGGGTATGTGGGAGAGGTTTTCAGCTCAGCTCCAGCAGGATTTCTCAGTGACCTTGCAGCCCAAGTATATGGAGTCTTCAGCAATAGGGTCTTACCATCTATTCCTGGTGGGAAGCCAAGGGCCTCGGCAATAGCCTGTAATGTTTGGGGGGTATTGAGCTTCCCTGACCAACAACTCACTGGAAGGTATCCCATCCCTGACACTGAAAATTTTCTAGTAGTAATCTATGGCTTCTGGGTGTTCCATTGTCCAAAAAAGTAGGTTTCCATATGACTTATTATTTATATCCTCTTAGATTTTGATTAGCCCTCCCTCTACCTTTCCTTTACTCAGTCTCTTCCCCTGACCTCATTTAGGCCTTTTCACCCCCATTAATCTGTTCTTCTACTTACATATATACAATACCATCCTATTAAGTCCTCCCCTCCCCTTCTATTCCCTTTATATCTCCTTTCTAGTTTATTGGCCTCTGATACTGAGTTTTTAAAAAAATTTTTTTGGTTTATTTTTATTTATTTGAGAGTGACAGACAGAGAAAGAAGCAGAGAGAGAATGGCGCGCCAGGGCTTCCAGCTACTGCAGATGATTTCCAGATGCGTGCGCCCCCTTGTGCATCTATATGGCTAACGTGGGTCCTGGGGAATCGAGCCTCGAACTGGGGTCCTTAGGCTTCACAGGCAAGCGCTTAACTGCTAAGCCATCTCTCCAGCCCTGCTACTGAGTTTTTATTCCTACTCATAGAAATCCAGTCATTTGTAGCTAGGACAGGATTGCATTTTTGACTTGATACACTAGTTGTGGCAACTAGATTAGGCTTATAGGTTATTTCTTGTGGTAATGCTTAGTTAATGTATTTTCATATTACCTCATATTTCCTCTTTTAACCACATCTAGGAAATGCTGTATCTATGTCTTACCAGTCAGAAACTACATATAGAGAATGAAGAGTGAGGGCATGAATAAGAGCTTAAATGTTGCTTTCCTGTAGGTAGTCCATCCATGACCTTGGAATTTATCTAAATGCATAAGCTCTAGATTTTGCATAAGTTCTGGAGCAGTCCTCATGGTAACCTCAACTTCTTTGATTTGTTTGAGATTATTTAGTTTTAAGAGCTAAAGAAATATTAGCATTGTAATATTAGTGAAGTTTCAAAGTATAAGCAGATTCCTTAACATAAGGAGATTTTCTTAGAGAAATGACAGGGTGGTTCTATCTGGTCAGATGCAGAAGCAGCTCTAGGGAATGAACGTGAGGTGATGAAGTGGGATGCTACAGTGATTCAATATTACATGTACCCTTTCCTGTGGATTGAAAGACACCAGGTAGAAATCTTTTAAACAAAAAGCTCTGGAAACATGCATTAAATAACTTGATTTGGTTTTAAGCCCCTTGTCTTTACATATGTAGATTTTGTTTTATTAATGAAATTACAAAGGAAGTTCTATTAGAAATGAGTTTCTAAAACTGGGTGTGGTGGCGCCTGCCTTTAATCCCAGCACTGGGGAGGCAGAGGTAGGAGAGTCGCTGTGAATTGGAGGACAACCTGAGACTACATAGTGAATTCCAGGTCAGTCTGGGCTACAGCGAGACCCTACCTCACCAGCTCCCCCCCCCCCATATAAACAAAGAAATAAGATTCTAAAATGTCCTCACTTAGAAAATTTTGAGAAATTTAGGGTGCCCTTTAAAGAAAACAGTTAAGCATCAATGGCATCTAACTAACATTTTGGGAGAATCCATGCTCAATGCATGAGGGAATTTTGTCAGGATTACAATTGTACAGCCTTACTTAGGAAAGAAACTAAGTCACATGGCTTTGCTCCTAGAAAGGTAGTATGCAAGTCAAACCATGTTTCTGGTGGTGTTACATCAGGCCGTCCTGATTCAAACAGGATGTATGTGTGGTTTGAAGTTCCATACCCACACTAACCCACTGGGGGAGTTAAGACAGGTTCATTAGGTAGGCTTATGCTAGAGTCCAAGTGAAAGCGCTTTGAGGCACTTCGAGTTTGGGATACAAAGAAGATAAAGGCCAGCAGAGTTGTAGAATGATAAGAGACACCCCATAAATCCAGCATCCTAACATACTTCCCTCTTGAGAATCAGTGAAATAATTTTGTCTCCCTCCTCCTAGAAGACTGAAGGAGTTACAGCTTAAAGTCACAGAACCGAGGGAAGCAAGCCCTTCAAGCTGTGACTTGTATTTTAAAGTGGTAGTGCTGCTCTTAGCTGCCTGACAGAAACAAGCGCAGATCTCTTCTGAGAAGACGTGCGCCTTCTCTTGGAGAACTCAGTCTGATGAAGCCTGTGGATCCAGCAATTCATAGGGATTACAGAAGGCAGAAGAATAGAGTCTGCCAGACACCACCATCAGAATGCGATCATCACATTTCGGAGGGTGGGAAGCAGCACACCAGCTCTGCAAAAGGCACAAGCCGCACGGATGAAGGGCGAGTGTTCGTTTAGACTTACAAAGTCACCCGTCAACTGCAACTGGTGGATCTTATTTTGATACTGGCTTAGCAAAACAAAAATAAATTGTTACAATAAAATGATTGGCAGTGCGACTATTGAGTGTATGTTCGTGTTAGGACATTTTTGCATGTGTGTGTGCTGGTGTGTGTATGTTTACATGTGTGTGCCAGTGCATGTGTGTGTGTAGACATGTCTACATGTGTGTGCTGGTGCGTGTGTGTGTACATGTTTACATGTATGTACTGGTGCATGTGTGTGTGTAGGCCAGAGGTCAGTGTCAGGTGTCTTTCTATGGCTTCTTCATAGAGTTAGGGTCTCACTCCAGTCCAAGCTGACCTGGAATTCACTCTGTAGTCTCAGTGTGGTCTTGAACTCACAGCGATCCTCCCACCTCTGTCTCCCGAGTGCTGGGATTAAAGGCATGTGCCACCAAGCCTGGCTCTTCATCTTATTTTTATGAGAGAGCGTCTCTCACTGAACCGGGAACTCATCAGTCTGGCTAAATAAGCTAGCCAGCAGGTCCCAGAGATCCTCCTGTTACTGCCTCCCCAGTGCTGGGATTACAGGGTTGTGCCACTGAACTTTCACATGGCTGCTGGGGATACAAACTCCTGCTTGTGCTGCAAGCACTTTAATACCCTGAGCCATCTCCCCAGCCCCAGAACGATCTTACTTTATTTTAAATTTTCATTTATTTATTTATTTGAGAGTAACAAGAGAGAGAAAGAGGCAGAGAGAGAGAGAGAAGAATGGGCTTGCCAGGGCTTCCAGCCACTGCAAACAAACTCCAGACGTGTGTGCCCCCTTGTGCATCAGGCTAACGTGGGTCCTGGGGAATCGAGCCTCGAACTGGGGTCCTTAGGCTTCACAAGCAAGTGCTTAACCGCTAAGCCATCTCTCCAGCCCTGATTTTATTTTTATTTAAGAAAGAGAAGAGGGAGGGGTAGAGAGTGGCAGAGAGGGTGGGTTTGGGCATGTCAAGGCCTCCTGTATCTGCAAATGAATTCCAAACGTATCCTTCTCTTTGTGCATCTGGCTTTACATTGGTACTGGGAAATTGAACCTGGGCTGTCAGGCTTTGCAAGTAAGCACCTTTAAATGCTAAGCAATCTCTCCAAGGAGAGGAAGACAGAAGGGGCAAGCCAAGGCCTCCTGCTACTGCAAATAAACCAGACATATGTGCCACCCTGTGCATCTGACTTTATGTGGATACTGGGGAATTGAACTTGGGACTTTAGGTTTTGTAAGCAAATGCCTAAACTGCTGAACCATCTCTCCAGCCCCCAAAACTTTTTTTTAAAAAATAAATATTTGATTTTTCTTTATTTGAGATGGAGAGAGAATGGGCACGCCAGGGCCACCAGCCATTGCAAACAAACTCCAGCTGCATGTGCCTCCTTGTGCATCTGTCTTACGTGGATCCTGGGAAATTGAACCTGGGTCCTTTGGCTTTGCAGACAAGTACCTTAACCATTAAGCAATCTCTCCAGCCCCAGAAATATTTTTTTTAAAGGAATGATGTAGCAGAAGGTAAAATGCATGCTGAAATAGACATGGTTATCTTATGTTTTTGGTTTTTCAAGGTGGGGGTCTTGCTGTATGTAGCCCAGGCTAACTTGGAATTCACTATGTAGTCTCAGACTGGCTTCCTATAGTGATCCTCCTATCTCAGCCTCCTGAGTGCTGGGATTAAAGGTGCATGCCACCAATCTCAGTGACATGGGTGAGATTTGCTTCAAAATAAAATTGAGGGGCTGGGGAGATGGCTTAGTGGTTAAGCGCTTGCCTATGAAGCCTGAAGACCCCGGTTTGAGGCTCTCTTCTCCAGAACCCACGTTAGCCAGATGCACAAGGGGGCGCATGTGTCTGGAGTTTGTTTGCAGTGGCTGGAGGCCCTGGCGCACCCATTCTTTCTCTCTCTGCCTCTTTCTCTCTGTCACTCTCAAATAAAAAATACACACACACACACAAAACAAAATAAAATTGAGGATGTAAAGCATATGGTTAATGATAAATAATGTTAGTAATAATTAACAAAAAGTTATAAGCTTACCTGTCTTAAAATTCTATTTTGCATGTGTGTGTGTGTTTTGCAGCAAGGTCTCACTCTAGCTGGGGCTGACCTGGAACTTACTCTATAGCTCCAAGTTCATCCCAACTTGGCAACTCTAAGAGATCCTCCAGTATCAGCCTTCAAAATTCTGTTATCACAGGCATGTGTCACCAAGCTCAGTTTTATTTATCTACTTGCAAGAAGAGAGAAAGAGGGGGGAGGGGGAGAGGAAGAGAGAGATTGATTGTGTATGCCAGGTCCTGTTGCTACTGCTAATGAACTGCACATGCACGTGCCACTGTGGGCATCTCGTCTTATATGGGTCTTGAATTGAACATAGCAAGGGCCTCTAATAGCTGAGCCTTCTCTCCAGCTCTCTCTAATTATTTTTGTGAAAGTAATTATATTCCATGTGCTGGAGGGATCTTGGTGCCACCATGTGCAGCACTGATCAGGAATATATTCTAGCATCTGCAGGCAGCATCCACGGCCAACAAACACCATCTCCAGCCAGCATAAATAGCCAGAGCTTCCAAAGGAGAGAGAGAAGACAGAGATGAAGAGAAAAAAAAAGAGAGGGAGAGAATGGGCATGGCATAGCTTTTGTTACTGCAAACAAACTATCCTAAAGACATTTACAAGACATTTGCATCACTCACCTGAACAAGAAGTATGATAAAATACCTGATTCTTCAGAAGGAAGGCTATATACCACCTCTTTTCAGACAGGCACAACTAACGCCCCAACTTTCACGTGTTCATCCACCTTGGCTCTCCTCAAACCACAGAGGATCTGTGATCCAGCCATTGCCTCACTCCTGACCCCTTCTTCCTCCCAACATCCTAAGCATGACAGGAAAGCAGTCCACAAGGGGGGCAGATCTAATCCCGTGTCTAAGGACCCCTTCTGTAGTGGAAACACGAACATGCGAACCTTTGAGACGCCTCCCCATTGTAGTGCAGACGCTGCCTCTGCCACTGACAGAGTGCCCACGGGGCACAGAAGCCAGAAGCCAGCAGTTTCACCAGGGACACGTGAAGAGGAGCAACCCTGTGACAATGCACCGCTACCATGCGAACTCCACCAGAGGGAAGAGAATCCAGAGAAGGGATTTTGGCTTCCTTAGGAGGCTGCGTTCCTGCCTGCACGTTTAAAAGTCATCACACTCCGTCTGAAATCATGTCAACATCTGCAGTTCATGTCCAACATCCATCACCAGTGATGATCGTCGGTGGATTTTCTATTCCACCCCTCCAGCTAGGCTGAGGGGCCCAGGGAAAACTGTTTCACAAGCCCACAGTGCTCCGCGGCAGCCTTCGCCCGGTCCTGGTATACCCAGTACATCTCGAGGCCTCCACTGTAAGCTACGGTTCGTTTTCAGAGTTCTGTACAATGGCCTCATTTGGGCTCCGATACATGGACTCCAGCTACCCTCTTTCACGTGTCTCATCTCAGCAGCTGCTCCTGGAACTGTCTGCACTTCACGACCCACTTCCCTTCGTTTTTTATGCTTCCAAAACCAATACCAGGTGCTCAGCAGCAAAGCCAACTGTTGACTACAGGGTTGGGGTAACAACTCAACCTTGAACAGGAGCATCTGTGTTCAGCATTATTCCTTTAAGTCACAGCATTTCAGAAGAACTTGCATTCCTGTTGAGGCGTTCCTGGGTGGATTTCACACTTAGGCATCGTCACCCTTAACGGTGGTAATCTGCTGACAATGTAGTTTCAGCCACCTAAACCACTTTCTGTGCCTGTAACTGTCAACCTGCTGTGATTCTTCTGTGATAAGCATTACATCTTCGATGATGCCCGGTTCTATTCCATCCACCAAGCATGCCAGTTCATTACTTTTGTTTGTTTGTTTTTGTTTTTTGAGGTAGGGTCTCACTCTGCCCCAGGCTGACCTGGAATTCACTATGTAATGTCAGGGTGGCCTTGAACTCATGGCGATTCTCCTACCTCTGCCTCCCAAGTGCTGGGATTAAAGACATGCACCACCACGCCCGGCTCCAGTTCATTACTTTTAAATTCAACCATGATAAATTCTTAGGGCTTGGACAAAAGAGTGCAGCCTGCCCTTAGGCCCTTATGCAAAGAGCTCAGTGCCAACAAGCCAACAAGGTTCCTGCTGTCTCTACTTCCCCTTTGGAAGTTCATGAGCCAAGACTTCACAGATCACAGTTCTTTCTGCATTTAGCATTTTCAAACTCTCATCAGAATAGCCCATGGAACTTTGCTTATCTCACTGCAAGGCTTCTCCTGTCTCAGGTGTCAAGTCCTTCCACATTCCCCCAGCACAACTATTCCCAAAGACCAAAATCCACACTGTCAGGTTATTTATGGCAATGACCTCACTTCTCTGGTAACAAATATCTTTTGCATTCAGCTTCATGTTGCTGGGACAAACATCTCACCAGATACAGCTTATGGGAGAAAGGATTTATCTCAGGCTTACACAACCCAGGGAGCTCCATCAATGGTGGAAGAAATTGGATCCCTTCCATTCATTTAATCAAAGAGATATCACAAAATGCCCAGTAAACACCATCTCCAGCACCCCCCCAGAGCTTCTAAACAATGTTTCCACACACCTTAGGTCTGGACTTCAAGATCTGCCCCCAGTGAGATACCTCATCCCCAGCAGGGCTCCAACCACTGTCCATCAAGTTTTAAACCTGCATCTATGGGGCTGCACATTCAAAGGACCCCAAGAGCTCTGTAGTCCATGGAGATCTAAAACCTAAAATTTCCACCTGACCCAAATGTGACCATTGGAAGCTGTGATTTTGGACTAAATACAAAGTTTTTGAAGGACAGGCTACAGACAGGATTTGGGGTCCTTTTACCTGTTTATTTTTCCCCAGAGCTGTTACACTGTTACATTGCAATGAAGACTGATTTTTTGGAGTCTCACGTTCATATTGTTTCAGATGATAATAGGATCCCAGCTCTTCAAACCACACACCCTGTCTGACCTACGGACACAGACTGTACCAGGCAGTTTTGCACACCACCTTACATTTCTGATGAAGTAACACTCTCAATAGTCACAGCTGACCATCCATCCAGGAAGAAGAGCCCACTCTGGAGAACAGTTGATGCACCTATGGGGTCACCAGCTGTGGCAGTTTGATTCAGGTGTCCCCTATAAACTTAGTGTTCTGAATGCTAGGTCCCGAGCTGGTCACAATTTGGGAATTAAAGTATTCTGGAGGCAGTATATTGTTGGGGGCGGGCTTATGGATATTACAGGCAGCTTCCTCTTACCGGTGTTTGGAACACTCTCCTGTCGCTGTTGTACAGCTGATGTTGGCCAGGAGGTGATGTCCACCCTCTGCTCATGCCATTGTTTCCCCCTGCCATCACGGAGCTTCCCTTTGTAAGCCAAAATAAACTTTTTCCCATAAGCTGCTCTTGGTTGGGTGTTTTCTGCCAGTAATGCAAACCTGACTGCAATATCATGGGAGAAAATTTTCCTGATTTAGTCTTATTAGACTCTCTCTTTAAAAATATTTACTTACTTATTTGACAGAGAAAGAGGGAGAAAGAGATAGAGAGAGGGAGAGAATGCATGTGCCAGGGCCTCCACCCACTGCAAACTAACTCCAGATGTGTGTGCCCCCTTGTGCATCTGGCCAATGTGGGTCCTGGGGAATTGAACCTGAGTCCTTTGGCTTTGCAGGCAAATGCCATAACCACTAAGCAATCCCTCCAGCCCCCCCTTTTTCTTGAGGTAGGGTCTTTTTTTTTTTTCTTATTTTTTTTTTAATTTTTATTCATTTATTTGAGAGCAACAGACACAGAGAGAAAGACAGATAGAGGGAGAGAGAGAGAATGGGTGCGCCAGGGCTTCCAGCCTCTGTAAACGAACTCCAGACGCGTGCGCCCCCTTGTGCATCTGGCTAACGTGGGACCTGGGGAACTGAGCCTCGAACCTGGGTCCTTAGGCTTCATAGGCAAGCGCTTAACCGCCAAGCCATCTCTCCAGCCCAAGGGTCTTGTATGAATAGTGGTGACATTTTAACCTTCATTGGCAAGCTTTTCATGCCATCCTCTTCCAAGATGGCCATAGATATGCCAGTCTCATCTTCTAATTGCTCACAATTGTGCTTGAGCATTTCTGACTTCA
This sequence comes from Jaculus jaculus, assembly GCF_020740685.1. Classification (NCBI taxonomy): domain Eukaryota; kingdom Metazoa; phylum Chordata; class Mammalia; order Rodentia; family Dipodidae; genus Jaculus; species Jaculus jaculus. The sequence continues at coordinate 24,907,224 of NC_059112.1, read as the reverse complement.
GTGATGGACAGGACTGGGATCCTGAACTTAGTCCTAAAGTCTAATGAAATAGTTCTTACACAAACTTCTCTTTCTCTCTCTTTTTGAGGTAGGGCCTCACTTTAGCCCAGGCTGACCTGGAATTTACTATGTAGTCTCAGAGTGGCCTCGAACTCATGGCGATTCTCCTACGTCTGTCTCCTGAGTGCTGGGATGAAAGGTGTGTGCCACCAGACCCAGCCTCAGACTTCTCAATTTTTTTTTAAAGACATTTTTTTTGTTTTTGTTTTTATTTATTTATTTTATAGTGACAGACAGAGAGAAAGAGAGGCACAGAGAGAGAATGGGCGTGCTAGGGCCTCCAGCCACTGCAAACAAACTCCAGACGCATGCACCCCCTTGTGCATATGGCTAATGTGGGTCCTGGGGAATCGAGCCTCGAACTGAGGTCCTTAGGCTTCACAGGCAAGCGCTTAACCGCTAAGCCATCTCTCCAGCCCAGACTTCTCAATTTTAATCCCAAAAGTGAAAGATGATTTAAGGTACTTCTGAATGGGTTGGGTATAGTTTGCCTGTAGGCCAGAAATTAGCCTCTGAGTGTGATTTTTTGGACCCTCAGTTAATCTCATGAGTGCTTCCAAGATCTCCACCACAGATTCTCCTTTTTTGGCCAGTAACTACTCACACACTCCCCAGCATCCTCAAGATTCCAACAAGTCCTGTTGACAAGCTCTCTGGCTTCATGGCCCCTGTGTGGACCACTCCACACAGCATGCCAGTTCACCCACTAGCCTAGACCCTAATTAATGTCCAGGTCCTAAAGGCACAGACAGTCCACATCTGAGCCAAAGGCCAGTATGCCCACTCACGAGGTGGGCATCAGCCTCACCCACAGCTAGCTTCTCACTAGTGCAGCCCACGTGTGAGGAGCCCTTCCTCCATGCTTCGAGAAGTCCAATATCCATCACCTAAAGTTTCTGTTTGGTCATAACAGTGCTTCTGGGGACAGACCCTGCCTTGCCATCAACACAGTCTGTGTCCCAGGAGCCACGTGCACTGGCAATGTCCATAAATACTCCAAACTAGGCGTGAGCCCCTTGAACAGTCCTGAGAGGAAGCATGCGGTGGTGGTGACGCTCAGGTGGAAGGGACATGTGACCTCCTGCGGAGAGGACTTGCTGCAGCATGGAGATTGCAGCCCGGCAGGTGACCCATGAGTCCAGGTGAGAAGAAAAGAGGCAGTCGGAGCAGTCCCCAGTCCCCTCTCCTCCCTTTGTTGGGTCCCAAATGGTGGCAGGGTGACCTTCCTCTGAACCTTTCTTCTCCAGGTCATGAGTCCCCTGCCCCGCTTACAGGTAACATCTATAGGACTTGGAATTTTCTATAGAGCTCAGCGCTGTGTAAAGGAAACCAGTTCCACTTTAGGTTTCAGGACCATTTCCCTCCAGGAATCTTCCTTGGCCCCATTGCACGTCTCTCCGTCTTGGGCGATCCTCGTGGGCACTCCCTCCTAGAAAGCTGCAGGAGGAGCCTCCCTCTTGCTGCTCTGTCCCCAGTGCCCTCTCCTGGCATCAAGCACTGGTTTGTGCTGGGCTTGATGTCAGTAAAACCAGCATGGGCAACCATCATCACCTTGGGGTGCTTTTCCTCTGACAGCAGGGATGTGACCCTCCAGTAGTACTGTCCTTGAGGCTATTTTCAAGTGTGTTTCCCTCCTAGCAGCACAGGATGGCAACTAACTGTCCCAGCAGCCACACACCCCCTTCAACTCTGGATCCTAACATACTCTGCGTGACTGATCACATGGCCACTTCACTTACCCTGCAACTACACTGATCAAAGCGGGTGGAGTGTCTGCTTTGTGGTCTGCGGGCAGCCTTGGGGACTGTGTCCATCCAGGTGGAGGAAACCAGTGATGCTGGATCTAGCCAAGCTCTCCTCTAGTTCTCTGCTCTGCCTTTTCCTGGAGTCTTCAGCCTCAGGCGTCCCATCCCTCTCTCTTCAGTGAAGTCTGCAGTCCCACGCTTTCCCTTCCTAGTCCCCATTTCACCCCCGAGGAATGGAACTCATGCTTTCTCTGCCAAGGGAGGAATTTTGGAGCAGCTCTCTCATGATGGACCATTATAGCCATTTATTTATAGCAGCCAGCACTTATTAAGGGCCTGCATGTGCCAGCTCTACACAGATGCCCAATGACTAGGTTATTAAGAGTAATGAGCACTGGAGAGATGGCTTAGCTGGTAAGGTGCTTGCCTGTGAAGCCAGAGGACCCAGGTTTGATTCCCCAGGACCCATATAAGCCAGGTGCACAAGGTGGTGCATGCATCTGGGATTTGTTTGCAGAGGCTAAACGCCATTGCATGCCCATTCTTTATTTCTCTCTCTCTCAAACAAATAAAATACAGTAAAAAGATTAAAAAAAAATCAAAGAGGAAGAGCCTCATTAAAAATAAAAGGGTAGGGCTGGAGAGATGGCTTAGTGGTTAAGCGCTTGCCTGTGAAGCCTAAGGACCCCGGTTCGAGGCTCGATTCCCCAGGACCTACGTTAGCCAGATTCACAAGGGGGCGCACGCGTCTGGAGTTCGTTTGCAGTGGCTGGAGGCCTTGGCATGCCCACTCTCTCTCTTTCTCTCTCTCTCTCTCTGCCTGTCACTCTCAAGTAAATAAAATAAAATAAAAAAAAAAAAGAGTAACAAAGTTCTCACCCTGTAGTAGTCTGGAACATTAGGGACCTGAGTATTGATAGGGTAAGACCCCCATGAAGACAGTTAAACAGGGTGTTGAGTGTATGGGGGTCAAATAAGGTCAAATGCTATGTGTGAAAACTGCATGAAAGGCTATTAACTGGGACTCTCCAGGTGGAAAGTACAGTCAGGTCTTGAGCCATCATAAGATCAGAGCTTCCTACAGAGGACAGCTTAAGGCATACTGCTCACATGGGAACAAGAGTATGATAAATACTTTTGAGAGGAAGTTGGTTATAATTCCAATTCCCAAATTGCCATCATCTGAGGATCAAGCATTCAGAACACACAGAATACAGGTGATGGCTGAGTCAAGACAGCACACCCTCCTCAATGGCGTCGACCCATAGAGCAGTCTTCTGCCTTCTCCTTGCACACGCTTGGTTGCCCATCCGTCACTGCATAAAGCGAAGAGCACTGTGTTTATGATTTTAAGTGTAGATCTAAAGCTGCATTGATTTCAGACACGTCTCTACTTCACAGGCAACAGCAAGAAACGATTTAAGTGCCTCTTGGTTGCTGAACCTCAGTTTCATTTAGACCAGCAATATAGACACCGCGTGTTATCTTTAGTAATTTATATCATAACCTCTCCCAGAGCTATGAGCAAGATAACACTTCTGTTAACTTCTCCTTATTCAGCCCCAAATCCCTACAACTCCTCAGAAGTCAAATCAATCCTGTGGCTCAGACTGTGTTGAGCATCAGAATAGGGGCATGGGTGCAGCTGCAGCATGGTCTATAGTTCACCACTGAGGGGGATGGAGCGATTCCCCCGTGGTTACAGTCTGATGGCTAGGGTTTGACTCCCAAGAACCCACGGGAAGTGGGCTGATGGAACCTGGGCACTACATCGTCTCTCAGTCAGAAGAACTCATCACACTGAATAGCACCTGGAATCTAATAAAGCTGAACCTGGAGAGATGGCTTAGTGGTTAAGCGCTTGCCTGTGAAGCCTAAGGACCCCAGTTCGAGGCTTGATTCCCCAGGACCCATGTTAGCCAGATGCACAAGGGGGCGCACGCATCTGGAGTTTCTTTGCAGTGGCTGGAGGCCCTGGAGCGCCCATTCTCTCTCTCTCTCTCTCTCTCTCTCTCTCTATCTGGCTCTTTCTCTATCACTCTCAAATAAATAAATAAAAATGAAGAAAGCTTAAAAAAACAAAAAAGCTGAGCCTGAAATAGAAACTAGAATGGAGGTCGCCAGAAGCTGTCAGTAGGTGAGAGAAGAGCAGAGAAAAGAGTGTTGTTCAGAAGAGGGTCTCAACTTTCGGCTGCCCAGAAGAAATCAGCTCGGAATGAATTATAGAACAAGGTGACTGGAGTCAAAGATGTCATATATATTTTATTTTATTTTTTTTTTCTGTATCTTTTTAAATTATTTTTTTCATTTTTCCTTCCTTTTTTTTAAGCACTAGTTGTGCTTTGTGAACAGAATCAAGACATTAACAAAGATCAGCTTCTCTGAAGAAAAACATTTCTATAGAACAAAGACAGCTACATGTTTCGCTGCCATTACACAGCTCAAAGCAGGAAAAGACAATATTTACAAAATACCAGTTTTTTTTAACTTTTGATTTTTTTCACAATGCTAAAAGGGTTATTCAGAATTTTCAACCTTATAAATAGAAGAAGCACTTTATGCATAGGGATATGGTGCATTATTGTTGTTTAAAGAAACAATGACAAACCTTTTAACTTGCAAACAGAACAAAAAAAAATCACTAATGTTGAAAATTGTGAAAAAACCCCAACCATTAAGCAGTTTGCCTACTATTTTAATACGATTACAAAATGGCAGAAAAAAATTCCTTTCCCCCCTCCCCATTTTTGGTGATGTGATTACACGAGACAGGCACAAAGTTACCAAGAGTTTGATGGGGAGTGATGGAGGCCACAGCTAGGACCAGACAGTGTTCCACAGGCAAGGGGAACATGAGCAGGAGACCAGCGGACACGGATGGAGACTGGAGGGGAAGGAAGCATGGGTGAGCCAGTCAGTGAGAACAAGGATAGGCAGATGATGTTGGGGAGTGGGGAACAAGGGGCCAAGCAGTCCTAACCCTACCATCATCGACCAGGATAGGTGGAAACTACATTCTGAGTGGAAGGACGAGTGTGTACATGTGTATGTATGCATGGATTTGGAGAAGGGGCGGACAGGAAAGGGTAGGGAGGGACAGGGTGGGGTGACCTGAGCAGTTGCAGCAGGTTACTGCAGTTAAGGAGTCAAGACAGATGACCAAATAAAAGTAGGTCTTCAAGATCTGGACACAAGGGGAAGCTGTTCTGCTAAGAGCAGATGGCAAACATGGCAAAGAGGCTGTAGGGTGCTCCAGCAAGGAGACCAAGGGGGACCCAGCCACAGCTAAGCCAAGTTGCAGACTGGAGGGAAGTTTAAGAACCCAGAGTGCCCTTGTTCTGCCCCACCCTAACCATGCTCAACGGAGCTTTCTACCCCTGCCATTTGCTGGTCCACCCTGCCCACGGGTGCAAGGAAGGGAGAGGGGTGATCATGTAATATCAGGAAGTCCAGTGATTCAACAGTGCAGAGAATGTGCCAGGACCAGGCCAGCAGGGTCTTATCCTGAACTTCTGTCTGCGAACTGGAGGAAGTGCTCAGGTGTGACAAGAAAACATGGAAACAAAAACAAAACAAAAATCAAAATAAGAAAAAAAAGGAAAGGAGAATCTAAATTCCTTAAATTCACTAAAAACTGTGAAAATTTCCAGCATATGATGTTTGAATATCAAACGCAGAGATTTCTGAAGCTTTAATGCCAATAGTAGTGAGTCTGTATAGATTTTCAACTCCCGCTCATCTGTGAGTTGGACGCTGGGCTGTAACTGTTGCTGCCAGATGCCGACTCTTGAGGGGGACAACAGGAGGTGAGGTGGGTGCCACCTCTGTCTCCCGGCCAGTCTTGCTGCCTGAGGTGCGTCGAGTACAGCGGGCTGCCCCTTCCTGTGCATCCAGTGGGTCCTCACATTCTGCCTGGGGACTGTATGCCAGGGGGAAGGTCCGTCGCTCCCACGGCTGGACAGACTGTTCATCCAGTCCCAGCTCTGGTGTGGAACATCGGGTGTCTTCACTGGCTAAGTGTCGCAGTGTGTCCCGAGCCACAGGGGTAAGGAGTGCTGAGTGCAGTTCTGGGCTAATGGGGCTCCTTGGGGATTGACTGTGGGAGAACTCTGACAGAGAGTGGCTACTACTGACATCAGGGGAGGCAGGCTGTGGGGTAGAGGGGTTGGCACTGCCCAGCTGGGGAGTGGTCCGGCCGTCTGATGACCTGTAAGACCTGCTGCCCCGCCGCTGGGATGGCACACTTGTGGTCCACAGCCACCGTGCCCTCTCCATCTCCTCACATTTGGCATGCAGGGCGGCGAAGGCTGCATCAGAGAGGTCCTCGATCTCCTCGTTCTCCTCATCAGGACTTCCCTTCAGAGACTGAAGATCGACCTCCCGCCAGCTGGGAGTAAGGATTTCCTTATATTGTAGTTTCTTGACACGGGTTGTTGCAGCAACAGACATTGGGATGACAATGTTATTAATATCGAATGAGCTCTCTCCTCTTCTTCTCCTGACTGGCTGAGATGTGCTGGCTGTAACCTGTGAGCTAGAGCTGGTGGGTGCAGAGGTGTCTGACGAGGTGGAGAGCTGTTGCACCAAGGGGCTGTGTGGTGAATGGTGGGCAGCTTCCAAGTAGCTCGAACTGCTCATGTCTGTGTGATGCTTCAACACTTCACTTCTCTCAGATGAATGGTCTCGCAATCTCATTTTGCTGTGGTTTGGGTCATGCACAGGTGGCGGTGGGTTGAGCAAGCGCTCTGCTTTTGGCGCTGTCACTTGCTCCACCATGGGCACGGCCCCCACATCGTCTAAGTGCTGCCTGTGGGTCCTGTCAGGCCGGGTTTGGTGGTGGGACAGCTTGGCTGTTGCTAGGAAGGAGTTGACCAACTTGTGCCTATCTTTACGAACTGCATCGGGCAGACTGCTGGGTATGGGCACTCTATGTTTAAGTGAAAACTTTTTGGGAGGTTTAATCTTGTCAAAAGGCTTGTTTTGCCACTGAGATTTCAGCATGCTCTGGAAGTGCAGACTTGTGGGAACATCATCAGGAATTGCTAGTACAGGGTGAACACAAGAGTCCAATTGGGAAAGTCGCTCCAACAGAGGGGCTTCATAGTGGACTTCAGGAGGCATGGTGTTGACACTCCCTGAACCACACAGTGCACAGGAAGGACGCACATCACAGCCAGAGCAGACACTGCTGCTCCTGTGAACCTTCTTAGAAAGAGGAACAATGCCATTGGGTCGAACAAGCCTCCGTTTCTTACAACTCAGCACAGGCCGTGTTCGGGCTGCCACACAGGTACCATCAGATGATGAAGAAACTAGACTCAGTCGTTGCTTTTTATGCAATTGCTCCTCAGCATCAGAGCAGTCACCTGGAACATGGTCTGCCAAGACAGGCTGGAGAGTGTTAACAACTCCATTGACTGGTCTCAGTGCTCCGTATGATTTGGTAGACAATGATTCTGGGTTATGACCAACAGGGGCACCATGGTTTTCCAATGGCTGAGGAACAGACTCAATCAATTTGTCAGTCCCATGATCTGTCTTCACCTCAGAAGTAAGAAATAAGTCTGTTGTATGGTCTGAGAATGGTGCCTCCCCAAGTACTATCAACCCCTTATTAGCACGTATCTGTTTGTAAATATCTGTTTGCTGACGAATTCGATATTCCAAGTCAGAAACATGGGCTTGCAGCCAGTTCCAGCGGCTGACAATAGCTGCTCGATCTGCAGCCCATCTCCATTCTGACCTGCGTTTCAGGGGTACATGGCACTGCTCAGGATCAGCACAGCTCAGTTCTTCCCCTTCAACGTCGGACTCCCCTCCTGAACTACTGTCAGTGACATCTGAATCAAATGCTTGTTCACTGCATCTCAAGTTGGCTATGCCACTAGCAGTAAATCTCTCCAATTCTTCTGAAATGGAATCACTTTTCAAGAAGTTGCTAAGTCCTTCTGAAGTGGTGGTCTCACTGGCAGCTTCTCTCAAAGCAGCTTCAGCCTTACGAGTCAACATCATCTGGCTCCGGGGGGGACCGCAAAGATTCCAAGTTTGGCAGTTTGCTTAAAGTCTTCTCCAAAAATCCACCCAGCTGATGCTGTAAATGCCTCTCCACTTGCTTGGCTTGCACAACCTGTAAGCGCTTCTGTAACCTGCGGGCACGGATCTCAATATCAGCCTGTCGCCTCAATAAAGCTGTTATCCTTGTGTCAGAATCTAAAGCACTGAAAAGAATGGAAGACAGGGAAGACGTTTTGGCCTCTAACTTGACACCCAAGTTAGAGCCAGAGTCTGTACCAGATGATGACCCACTGCTTCCTTGAAGTGCCTGCTGCTCCATGGAATTGACAGAAGACTTGTTTGCAGTGCTTTTATTGCTATATAGAGTTGTATGTTCTACATCAAGGCTTCTATGTGGAAGAGTGCAATTGGTCATACCCCCCTTTTAGTCCCCAGAGTCAGAAAACCCCACTTCACCTCCCTGCACAGCAGATGAAGTGAGGGCCCGTTTTCCCCCATTGAGGGAATTGGAATTGTCATGATCAGAATGTGTTGAACTTTTAGTCAATTTCTTAGCCAACCCATTAACAGGTGGTTGTGGCAGACCTGTCTGACCACTTGTACTCATGGTTCTAAGATTCTCTAAAGAAAACTCCAAAACTGGCTGTCTCCCCAACAGCTCAGCTCGGAGTTCATAGGACTGAGATAACAGAGGATGAGATTTAAGGACTGTCTGCTTGCTGAAGACCCCTTGCAATTTCAAAGACTCCTCTGAAGGAACAGCGGTTACATCAGAGCAGAGATAAGATGCCACCAGTGGTTGCAGCTTCCCCAGGTCTTCCTTGGTAGAATTATTTCGGAAGTCTAGACTGGGATCCTCTGCAGCAATGGCTTTTCTTTTGGTTCCGTTGGCAGCAATAAGGATATTGGCGTTGCCGTTATTTTCGGCACTGCCAGGGGACAAGGTGGAGGATGGGGGAGCCAGTTTGAACCGGATGTGGTGTGCTTCAGCTGCTGCGTCAGTGAGAGCGGGCGCCATCGCAGCCATTCAGCACAGAGAGACAGAAGTCCAGTCTCTTCCAGTGCGGAGGCCAGCTCCACGGCCCCTTACTGCCTCCCTTGAGAACAGTCTTAAGAGGCGTCCAAAGAGCATTCATAGTGTCAGGTATAGTTCACACAATACTCAGATATGAGCAGGAAAACTAAGTAATTCCCTCAGTTACCACGTATGAGGAGGCAGAGAGAACAGGTATCTGAGAGGATCTGCGCGGCTCAACCAAGCCTCGAAGTGGGTCATATATATTTTAAAATCACTGAGAACATGAATTTTTCTGTGCCTCTGAATTTTAAGTGGAGTCTCTGATTTCCCTGAAGCTTCAAGGATCCTGGTCCCATCACGTAGAGCACTGGTCCTGAATTTGCTCAGGTAGCTGTAAGCAGGGTCATGTACAAGAACCATAGTCCTATGTTCCACTAATCCACATCAAAAAAGGGCCTCCATCCAGTGCTGGAGCCAGAGCTATACAGCACCCCAAACCCATCCATCCATAGATGCCTTTCGATGGGAACAGCACCGTGCTGCCCTTACTAAGTACCTGTACATGACAGGGTGAGATAAATGACCAGGTCGGGAGACGAGTGTTGGCACCATGACCCTGCCCTGGATTTGATTGCCTTTTCCAATGTATTCTAGAGAAGTACATATAGATATTGATATGAATTACATTATAAAGCTTAATAATAATACAACTTAAATTTGTTGGTAACATCATCCTCAGACATAGACACAACTATTCACTTCTTGCCTTGTACTTGGTACAGTTGGTTTGAGCATACTGCCTATGAAAAGTGTGGTTCTGGAATTGGCCCATACTACTGAAGAAGAAAGCGGCCAGTGCTAAACTCATTAGTCAAGAGGCGCATTATGTTCATTCCGTTGACACACTTTATTCACTCTTCACACATGTTAATTAAGCCAATTCCCTTTTTCCTTATCCCCTCAACTACCCTAGCCTCCTGGCTCTAACCCCTGGGGCACTCACAAGTGACCTCAGTTGGCTCACAGGCCACAGCATCTGGGCCAGGCCTGGCTCCTCTCCATACCAGGCTGCCGAGGGGGTTCCCATGGGCTACTGTTTCTCCTTGCGGTGGGTGTCGACACAGAGAGACAAGTGGAGTCTGCTCCCCCGAGTTGAGTGACCATTTCCTGAGCTTTTGCTGGGATTCTTCTACCCATTTTTTTTCCCCTCATTCATCCTGGCTGCTGAGAGCCACCTTAGGTTTAGCTCATTTGCATATCAGCTAGCAGAGGGTCTGTGGTCTTGGCCCCTGGTTGCCCTGGTGATCTTGTCACTGCTTAGCGAGTGCCCCATTTCTACTTCTAATTATCGCTTCTGACAGTTCTCATTTTACTTTCTAACTATTGCTCCTAACAGAAATCATTCTAGAGACTTCTCAGATTCACTCCCAAGAGCACAAGTTGATTGAAAGTTGCTTCTGAAAGGATGGATGCTAAGCTCCCTGCAGGGCAGACGTGGAGTGATCGTCAGGCCCTAACATGTGCACGTGAACACTACCAGAAATAACAGTGGGGCCCTAGGCTCTCTCATTCCATTTATGCTCTGCCTGGAAGCCCTTAGAAATCCCCAGGAGCCCTTTCTAGCCCTCTGGATCAGAATTCTGGGTACTCAAAACTTGAACTACCCTCTTCACCTGTAATCCACACAGGAGGACAAAACCTAAACCAGGATCCACGACCTGTAGACAGGAGCTTCGAACCCAGTGAAGTCTACTCCCCGTCCACATGCGTGTTGACCACAGGTTGTTATTTCTTATCCTCATCTTTCCTAAGTAGGACAAAGAAATGTCCTTAGAGCTAACTGGAGATTATAAGGACAGCCATGATTGGCCCATTTCTTGCCCTGAGCTCACAAGGAGCCATTGTGAGGAAGTTACTCATGTCATGTGGGTTAGGGCTGACCTGGCCTGGACATCCCCAGTGTCGCCTCAGGTGCCCTGAGATGAGCATTGGCTCAACAGTCAGTGAAGTACCCAGTGTTCTGGTGACATATCTTACTGTTGTCTGTCTTTGGCATTTATTGTTTTCCTTTGTTTGTCTTGTTGACTGTAATAGTTGAGTGATAGTTACAATAGTAGTTTACCCTAACTACAATTACTGCCTGCCATGGGTCTACACCCAAGTAGATTTTTGAACAGGTGCTATTGTGTTCTGCAGCTGAAATGTGTCATAATGACAACAATAGAAATGCAATATGAGTTTCTCAGGATCATCGGCTACGGAGGATTTTCCCAGGTCCAACTCGCCTGCCACCGCCTGACGGGAACACAGGTTGCAATTAAAATTACACCAAGAAGAGGCCCCGCATCACGAGTGGTTGCTAGAGAAATTGACATCATGAAGAAGCTACATCACCCCAACATCATCAAATTGTATCAAATTTCCAGGAGTCTGAGGTATGCATACATAATCATGCAATTCGCAGAGGGAGGGGATCTGCACGATCACATTTGCCAGACTGGGACCCTGGAGGAGGGGGAGGCATCTACAATATTTGGACAGATCCTGTGCGGCGTCCGCTACCTGCACAGGTCGGGCATCGTGCATGGAGACCTGAAGCCGGAGAACATACTCATCGATGTCAACGGGACCATCAAAATCTCTGATTTCGGCCTCAGCTCCTACTTTACGGAAGGAGTAGACATCAGAACCAACAGGGGCACAGACTATTACCTTTCCCCAGAGCGCCTCCTGGGTCAGGCATATGACGGCCCCAAGGCTGACATCTGGTGCCTGGGAGTCATCCTCTACGAGATGATCATGGGGTATAAACCGTTCTATTCCCACAGGAAGGAGAAACTGTTTAAGAAAATCAAAACAGAAAAAATTTGGACCCCACCGGATATTTCAAATGATGTAAAAGAACTGATAAACCTATTGCTCAGGAAAAATCCACTGGAGAGACCGTCGTTAGAGAGCATCATGGAGCATCCCTGGGTGGCCCGCGGTCAAGGCTGCACAGCAGTGCCCCCGCCGGTCAGCACCGGCCTCAACCCCAAGGTGGTGCGGCAGATGCAGGAGATGGGCTTCCGCCCGCGCAAGCTGTGCCTCTCGGTGCGGAAGCAGAAGTACGACAAGCTCATGTGTCTCTACCTGCTCCTCCAAGAGCAGGAGGACCTCGCCGGGCCTGCTCAGCCTGCGGGGCCTGAGAGCCCAGCGACGCCGGCCGCGTCCACCTCGGCTGTCCCCGAGCCAGGGAGGATCGGTGACCCTCCCGCTGACGCCCCCCTGACAACCGGCAGCCCGCCACCTCCTGTGGAAGCTGCTCTCCCTGCACTTAGCAGCGTGTCTGCTGGAGGACCAGAGCCAGAAAGCCACAAGGTGTCAAGAGACGCGTCCCAAGAGGGGCATCAGCCCGGGACGAGCCATCGCTGCCAGGGCCAAGCCACCAGGGTGCAGCGAATGCGGAGGAGGGTCGCAGATTCGCTGAGGAGGCTGGCGTCCTGCGTCCGGCTCCCAAAGACTCACAAGTGGTTTAAAAACCGAGTTGTACCTGTGAAGGGGGAACATGAAACACAGCCTTAACCAAGTAGGTGGTGCATGGTTTTCCTACTGACAAATGCTGGTTGTGTAGCTGGTTTGGGTGCATCGTGCCCACAGTGGGAGGAGGAAGTCTTTTCTCTTCACCACCGCTCCTCTGAGAAGGGCTAATCCATCTGAATTCTACTTGTATTCTAAAAAAGCTGAACCTAGCCAGGCGTGGTGGCGCATGCATTTAATCCCAGAACTCGAGAGACAGAGGTAGAGGATCACCATGAGTTCGAGGCCACCCTGAGACTACATAGTGAATCCCAGGTCAACCTGAGCTAGAGTGAGTCCTTACCTCGGAAAACTTTTTATATAAAAAAAAGTGCTGAACTTGAGATAGACCACACAAGATGGATTCAGAGTGGGTGGGATTCGGGGAAGAAAGGAGGAGAGTTTGGTAGGAGAGGGCCAAAAGTTTCAGATCTGCAGTGGGCATCAGGTTGGGGACCTGTTCAGTAGCAGCAGTGTGACCTTGTTGAAGACACACCACATCGTGTTCATCTTATCATCCCTGAGAAAGTTGATTGATCTGTTTGTTTGTTTTGCAGTGGAGAGCCTGCGGTCCTTGTGCCGGCGGAACACTGGACATGAATGTACGCTGGCAACTGCAAGCAGCCTGCAGACGAACAGACCACAGTACCATTTTCTACCACATTCCGCCCTCCACAGGAGGCGCAGACCACTACCAGAATATGCCTGGCAGGATGGCCTGCCCTAAAGAAACTTCAAATACTCATGGCAACTTACATCTGTCATGAATTTAATAGGAGAATGCAATAATCAACACTCTTTTACATTTTTTACTGCTAGAACATGTGGTTCTGTATAGAACATATAGTTAATTAAAAATAAAATATAAATATTTATTAGTTTTTATAGATTTACTAGTCTTAGAATTTTTTTTTAAAAGTTTTAGATAGAGTCTCATTCTAGCACAGGCTGACCTGGAACTAACACTTTATCTCCAGTTGAGGAAAACTCAAGAGATCCTCCTACCTCATCCTCCCTAATGCTGAGCTCAAAACACTTGTCACCACACCTGGTTTTAGAATCTTTTAAAATTTATTATTATTATTACTTTTTTTTTGGTATTTTGAGCTAGGGTTTCACTGTAGCTCAGGCTGACCTGGGATTCACTGTGTAGTCTCAGGGTGGCCTTGAACTCACAGTGATCCTCCTACTTCTGCCTCCTGAGTGTTGGGATTAAAGTGTATGCCATCATGCCCAGCTTACAGTGTTTTTTAAAAACTATATTTTTTAAATTTTTTAAAATATTTATTTGCAAGGAGAGAGAGAGAAGAGAAGAGATGAGAAGATGTAAGCCAGATCTCTTGCCACTGCACATTAACTCCAGATACATGAAGGATTTTGTGCACCTGGCCTTATATATGCACAGGACAACTTAACTCAGGTCGTCAGACATTGCAAGCATCCACATTTAACCACTGAGTCATATCTCCAGCCCTTTAGGAATCTCTTAATATCCTCTCAGAGTGACACATGAACCACTCACCTGTCTTCGTGCACAGGGGTGGGTTGCCCTTTCTTTCTGGGAGAAGTGGGTAGGATTTTGGGAAATGTACAGGCCTTAGGGAGCGGTTCCTTCAGATATTTTCAAGTTCTCTTCCAACAGCATCAGATGAATGAATGTGCTTCTCACTGGCTGAGCCTAGGTTTCATTTAGGGCAGATGTGTGTACACTACATGTCAGCAGTCGCTTTCATCATCTCATGAGCTTTTCCAGTGCTTCAAGCAGGAGAAGAGTTTTGTAAACTGGTCCCTATTCTGCCAAGTGTCTTGAGAAATCCCCGGGAGCCTGATCAAGGTGTGTGGATTATAGCGACATGAGGGTGGCACCTGCATGGGCGAGTTCACTAGTGGGCGCTGCCAGTTCTTTGACTAGATTACACTTACAGGCTCTTCCCACAGTGACGTTCTCTGCTGTATTGAATTGAGACTGTCATTTGAGAGTTCTGGCCCACTTATGTTCCCTCTAGGTTTGCTGTGCCCAATTTCTGGAAGTTGTATTAATCTTTGTGTTGCTGGTTACAACCCTTCAACAATAGGGGACCTGGATATATGTTTTTGTTTCCACAAATTCACTTAATTTTTTTGGGGGGGGTCACACATTTCCATCCTGTGTGCAATCCTATCCCATACGTTACCTGGAATGGGATGATGGATAAAATAAAATCCCTGTCTTCTGATTTGCTTAGGAATTTTATAGACACAGAGATCTTCTACACAGTGCAGAAATCCTCAGTCCTGGCCTAGTTAAGTTCAGCAAAATAGTGAAGCTTTGTTTAGTACATGAATTGTGGAGCTCAATTATCATTAAAGAGCAGATGTTTATGGGCATTGAGCATGAGGTCAGATGACATAATTTTTAAAAATTTATTTTTAAGAAATATTTTATTTTATTTATTTGAGAGAGGAAAAGACATACACACACACACACACACACACACACAGAGAGAGAGAGAGAGAGAGAGAAGCAGAGAGAGAATGTGTGCGCCGGGCATCTAGCCACTGCAAATGAACTTCGATGTATGCACCACCTTGTTCATCTGGCTTACATGGGTACTGGGGAATTGAACTAAGGTCCTTTGGCTTTGGAAGGCAAGTGCCTTAACCACTAAGCAATCCCTCCAGCCCACAATTTTTAATAACATAGAAAATATGAAATTTCTTACACATGACTGACCTCTTCATTTATGCCATTTCTCTTTCAGTCTCTCTATAGCAAGAATGCCATTCTCCATAGCACTTCCTCTGTTGTCTTTTATTCTGTGGTTAGAACTAAGTTTTGCAGGATCATGACTCTCTCAACAGGATGCTTTCTGAATGGTCATGACAAGTGCTGGCCTTGGGTAATTTACCTTCTCACTCTCTGTACACCCACCTCATCACAGTCCCTGCCTGGCCCATTTCTATCCCTGTCAAGATGTTTAAGTGCCATCAACTTCATGACAATTGAGATCTTTGCTGGGGATTTCTCTGTAAAGACATGTATTAGTTTAAAGGGAAGATAGGTTGGTGTGGTCTCTGCTTCGATATTTTCTCTCTTTTCTTCCTTGAACCTCACCATTTGCTCTCTTATTTCTCCTTGAGCCTCATCACTTGTCCTCTTTAGAACCCTCCACAGAAAAGCACATGGCAGATGTCATGTGTGTTCCTCCTACGTCTCCCTAAATATAAACCTAAGTTCTACTTTCCACATGCTTGTAGCTCTACTCTTACCTCTGCTTGAAAGCCTCAGTTTCTCCTAAATGAGCTTTATGAACTACCCCCCATTAGCTTGTCACTCCATCTCAGTCTTTCCTTGAAAGGCTCCGTTTGACTCCTCTCCACATGCGCGTGGCTGTCCTTCATACTTTCCCAAAACCCCTCATGTTTCTCTTTTTTTTTTTTAAATTATTTATTTATTTATTTGAGAGTGACAGACACAGAGAGAAAGATAGGTAGAGGGAGAGAGAGAGAATGGGTGCGCCAGGGCCTCCAGCCTCTGCAAATGAACTCCAGACGCGTGCGCCCCCTTGTGCATCTGGCTAACGTGGGACCTGGGGAACTGAGCCTCGAACCGGGGTCCTTAGGCTTCACAGGCAAGCGCTTAACCGCTACGCCATCTCTCCAGCCCCTCATGTTTCTCTTAAATAAACTTTATAAGCATGCAGTGCTTCCACAAGATAGGGTGCTTCCTGCTCCCCATGTGTTTATGACTATGCTCTAAACTTCCTTCCTAGATCCCAATCTCTCTTCAAGAAACCCCACAATTTGTGATTTCTTCCCAAGTAAACGTAATTAAGTCATAGTTTATCCTTCTTGAGTTTGCCTTTATCAATTTTTTTGTTAAAGATGGGAGAGAGCCCAAACTTGGGACTCAAATTTGGGGGCCCCCTCCTCAACCTCCAATTCTTGCATCACTGGGACAAAATACCCCACCAAAGGCCATTGGTGGGAAGAAAGTTTTTATTTTAGCTTATGGTTGCAAGTCATAGCTTCATGATGGACGAAAAGATGATAGAGTGAGGCTGGACATCACCTCCTTGCCACTGCAGGAGGAAATAGTATCAGAAAGGCGAGCTGTGCTCTAGCAAGGGGCAGTAAGTTATAACACATCTAACCCAGGCCCAGAAGCACATTTTCTCCAGCAAGGCTCCAACCTCCCAAACTACCACGAGCTGAGAGAAAGTATTCAGCATACCTGAGTTTATGGGGGAACATCTGACTCAAATCACCACATTCTGTCCCTGGCTCCATAAACTCATGACCATCTATTATGTCAAATACAATGCCCTTAGTCCAACTTAAAGAGTCCCCAGCCAGGTGTGGTGGCTCATGCCTTTAATCCTAGCAGAGGTAAGAGGATCACTGTGAGTTCAAGGTTACCCTGAGACTACGTAGTGAATTCCCGGTCAGCCTGGGCTAGAGAGAGACCTTACCTCCAACCTCCCCCCATCCAAAAAGAAAGTCCCCCAAATTTTTATTAATTCTAATGTTCAAACATCCCCATAGTCCAAGGTTGCCTGTAAAACCCAAACTACATGATGGACAGATATTCATCATGTTAATGATGACAGTACAAGGAAAGATTGAAACAGTTGAAGATCAAAAACAAGCAGAGCAGTTCTCAAACCCTGCAGCTTTACGCCCATCTAGGACCCACAGTGAAGTTTTTGGGGTCAAATCCGCCCCTCCAGTTGGGCTGCTCACAGCTCTGGGAACAGTATAACCGGAACTGGCAGCTTGCCTGGACAGTGGTCGCGCAGTCCTGGCATGTCCGTAATCCTCGGGTCTCCACCACAGTCCATGGTTTATACTCATGACTTTGTCACACCTCAATTCAGGAACTTCACCAACCCTGCCTCACTTCGCCCAGTGGCCATTTCCAAACTACAAACCAGTTGCAAATTCAATGACCTTCCCCCTCCTGCATATGTTCTACATACACCCAGGTGGGCTACCAAATTCGTTTATCCATGGAAGACCAGGACACACATTCAGTATTCAGGTCCCCTTGCTTTCAAAAGAGTCAGCCTTCTTTCTCCTGTTCCAAGGCAGAACATCTGGTCAATCTCTAGATATAGACCCCAAATGTTCCCCAGAAGTAGCCAAATCTGAGGAACACCGGAGGGAGGGAGCAGGTTTACACAGGAGCCTGCATTGTATGTGGGAGTCTGATAGTAAACAGGCTCATTTCTGATTGTGGTGAATTATTTAGAAACAGTCACTCCAGATGACAATGCATTACTTACAGAAAATTAGTTCAAGGCCAGGAATTTCGTAGAACAGGGGGTGGAAAGAATATAAGAGATAGAGTAAAGGAAGCAGTGCTGTGAAATGTGACTTTTGAGCATGTTCCTTTTATGACCACATAACTATGGTTGTTGCCTTCACAAAGCCTGCACAATACATCAGTGAATAAGTGGAGAATGATCCAGAAAGATACCTGTGTGCATACCCGTCTGCACACATGTAGGACTACACACTTATGAACACACACACATATGCGTACCACACACATATGCAAGCATGATGAAGGAAGGAAAAAAAAAGACATCAAAATAAAAGAGAGGGGGCCTGGAGAGATGGCTTAGTGGTTAAGGCATTTGCTGGAGGAGCCTAAGGACCCCGGTTTTGTTTGCAGTGGCTGCAGGCCCTGGCACACCCATTCTCTCTTTCTCTCTGCCTTTTCCTCCCCTTCTCTCTCAAATAAATAAATAAATAAATAATATTGTTTAAAAAGGCATCAAAAGGGCTGGAGAGATGGCTTAGCAGTTAAGCGCTTGCCCATGAAGCCTAAGGACCCTGGTTCAAGGCTTGATTCCCCAGGACCCATATTAGCCAGATGCACAAGGGGGCGCACATGTCTGGGGTTCGTTTGCAGGGGCTGGAGGCCCTGGTGTACCCATTTTCTTTCTCTCTCTGCCTCTTTCTCTCTCTGTCTGTCTCTCAAATAAATAAATAAAAAATAATAAAAAAAAAGTTTTTAAAGGCATCAAAATAGAGGGGTCCTGGAGAGATGGATTAGTGGCTGTGGTGTTTTGATTCCGGTGTCCCCCATAAACTTAGGTGTTCTGAATGCTAGGTTCCCAGCTGATGGAGATTTGGGAATTAACGCCTCCTGGAGGCAGTGTATTGTTGGGGGTGGGCTTGTGGGTGTTATAGCCAGTTTCCCCTTGCCAGTTTGGCACACTCTCCTGTTGCTGTTGTCTACCTGATGCTGGCCTGGAGGTGATGTCCACCCTCTGCTCATGCCATCATTTCCCCTGCCATCATGGAGTGTCCCCTCTGTAAGCCAAAATAAACCATTTTTTTGGGAGGGGAACGGTGGGGGGTTGAGGTAGGGTCTCACTCTAGTCCAAGCTGACCTGGAATTCACTATGTAGTCTCAGGTTGGCCTCGAACTCTCAGCAATCCTCCTACCTCTGCCTCCCGAGTGCTGGGATTAAAGGTGTGCACCATTACACAAGGCCGTTGTTTATCCCCCGCCTCCCACAAGCTGCTCTTGGTTGGGTGTTTTCTACCAGCAATGTGAACCTTGACTGCAACAGTGCTTAAGGCACTTGCCTGTGAAGCCTAAGGACCCAGGTTTGATTCCCCAGCACCCATGTAAGCCAGATGCACAAGGAAGCGCATGTGTCTGGAGTTTGTTTGCAGTGGCTGGAGGCCCTGGTGCACCCATTTTTTCTCTCTTTGTCTGCTTCTCTCTCTCTCTTAAATACATAAATATACAAAATAGAAGAGAGACTAGTTATAAGAGATTCAGTGGAAGGGAGATGAGGGCAAGGGGACAAAATAAGGTCACAGGAGGGGAATATGATAAAAAAACATTATGGGGCTGGAGAGATGGCTTAGCAGTTAAGGCACTTGCTTGCCAAGCCAAAGGACCTAAGTATGATCCCCCAAGACCCACATAAGCCAGCTGCATAAGGTGGCGCATATGTCTGGAGTTCATTTGCTCTGGCCGGAGGTCCTTGCATGCCCGTTCTCTCTCTCTCTGCTTCTTTTTCTCTAAAATAAATAAAAATAAAATATTCAGAAAACCCTATTATGTATGTTAGTTAAAATTTTCAATAAAAAAAGGGGAAAGTGGGGGAGGGAGGAGAGGGAATTACCATGGGTTATAGTCTATAATTATGGAGGTTGTCAATAAAAAAAAAAAAAAAAAAAAGATCCCTGCCCCAGGGGGACATTCAAAGGAAGAAAAGCAGCTAGCTACTGTCATGTAAGCTTTGGGAAGGATATCACAAGAGAAGGGACAGTAGAAGGAAGTCCCAGGTGGAGCATGGGTGAGGCACAGGGTGGAGCCAGCGAGAGAGTGGAATCCTGGGAGCAGGAACTTACTGCATGCTGATCCTGAAGGCCGGCATAGCTCCTGCCTCCGTTCCCCTTCTCTTCCATGGAACACTTAGGAGGCATTAACAACCAGCCTCCAGGTTGATGAGGAACTCAAGTGAAGAAATAATCCCTACTCGGCCTTTTGGCTGAGAGATGGCTGGAACACAAGAAGCCTGAGAGCTCTCTCCGTGGGGCAGTGGATACTTGCTAACCTCCTTAAATGGGTTACACAGTTAGGGTCCTCATTTCTCCAAGGGCACATGGTTGGTACCGGATGAAGCTCAGATTCAAGCTGTCTGGCTCTAAGCCAACCCTCCCTTTCTAACATGGACCAGACTGGCCTTGAACTTGTGATCATACTGACTCCACCTCCCGAGTGCTGGAATTATAGGTACCCAGTTGCTCCCAAGGCTCTACGTGTATGCCTCTTTCCCCCATGCAGGGCACGGTCTCCACAGAGGAGAAATTAAAATGCAAAACAGTACTACAAACTGTGTGGCCTAAGGGAATGGAAACCTGGCTTCTTAGGCTTCCCAGGCATGCACCTTAACTGCTAAGCCATCTCTCCAGTCCCAAGGTTTTTTAAAAAATATTTTATTCTTATTTATTTGTTTGAGAGAGAGGAAGAGGCAGAGAGAGAAAGAGAGAGAGAGAGAGAGAGAGAGAGAGAGAGAATGAGTACATATGCACCACCTTGTGAGTCTGGCTTATGTAGGTCCTGGGGAATCAAACCTGAGTCCTTTGGTTTTGTAGGCAAAGTGCCTCAACTGTTAAAGACATTGCTCCAGCCCAAGCACCAAGACTTTAGATTCAGAGCATGTGATTCAATGGTTCTTACTTGCTCAGATCGCTTGCCCAGGTCATGAAATGGGTCTAGATCCTTTGAGCAATAACAAGACCCATTTTCTTTGGGCCCAGAATCAATCGGTTGACATGAAGTGATGTGGTGGCACTGAGTCTTGGAGCATCTTCCACGGGTATGGTAAAGTTGTCCCAGGTACCTCTGTGAGTGGGAAGGGGCTTCCCCCGGGGTTCCTTCTAGATGTCTCATGGAAACAAAGCCTTCAACTGGCTGATTCACATACCAGTCACTCAATGCTGGCAGCAAGTTCTCTTTCTGATATGGCTTCAAACTGGTGGCAAGGAATAAAGTTCCTCCCACTGAACTCAATTCCCGCTTGTCTTGGCTGAAATACATCGGAAGACAGAAGCAACAGGAAGAGACAGAGAGTGGGTGAGCTTGCTCAGTTGGCTTGTAAAGGCGGCGGAACAACTTTACACATCTTGACATCTGCCACTTGCAGTTAGGAAGCATGAAGAGCTGGATGGATCCCCCACACTGTGTTCACAGCCTGCCCGGCCCGGGGTACTAGGAGGAAGACAGTAACGGTAGGAAAGCAAGGCCCCGGAGAAGAAAGCCATTCTCTGAGCTTCCTTTCTCAGCCTTTTGCTAAGAAAGCAGGACTTGGGCTTCCTCGGCCTCTGCGTGATCAAAGGCACGTTCTCCACCCCCACCCCCGACTTCCCTTTCTCTCGGGAGCCAGCAGTATCCTGAAAACCAGGGTTCTACTTTCTGCTGCCTTGCAGCGCCCAGCACAGCACACACCTGCCCTGGTTAATACTGTCAAGTTGACAGGATCTAGAATTACCTGTGAGACTAATCCCTGGGCATGTCTGTGAGGGATTTTCTAGACTCGGTTAATTAAGGTGGGAGAACCCACCCTCTAACCGTGAGCAATGCCACTCCACGGGCTGCGGTTGTGGACGGAGTAAAAAGGAGAAGGTAAGCTGAACACCAGTATTCCTCTGTCTCTCTGTCTCTCTCTCTCTCTCTGCTTCCTGACTGTGAAGATGATATAACCAGCTGCCTCAGTTTCCCACAACCATGCCTTTCCAGCCATGATGGACTGTACCTCCTCTTTTAAGTTGCTTTTGGCAGGTGTTTTTTTTTTAAAATTTTTTTTTTTTATTTATTTATTTGAGAGCGACAGACACAGAGAGAAAGACAGATAGAGGGAGAGAGAGAGAATGGGGGCGCCAGGGCTTCCAGCCTCTGCAAACGAACTCCAGACGCGTGCCCCCCCTTGTGCATCTGGCTAACGTGGGACCTGGGGAACTGAGCCTCGAACTGGGGTCCTTAGGCTTCACAGGCAAGCGCTTAACCGCTAAGCCATCTCTCCAGCCCTGTTTTTTTTTTTTTTATTAATTTATTATATTTGAGAGAGAGAGAGAAAGAGGCAGACAGAGAGAATGGGTCTGCCAGGGCCTTTAGCCACTGTAAATGAACTCCAGATGCATGTGTCACCTTGTGTATCTGGCTTATATGGGTCCCAGGGAATTGAACCTGGGTCCTTTTGCTTCACAGGCGAGTGCCTTAACCACTAAGCCATCCCCCCACTCCAGGTGTTTTGTCATAACAGAAGAAAAGTAAATTAATACACCAGCTCATGATGAGTGCACAGAATCCTCCTGATGAATGAACTATGAAACCCTGACGCTCAGAAAGCAGCCTAGAGAGCTCTTTGAAATGGAATCCATTTTCTCATGGGGACACACACTCTTAGCTTACAGAAGTACAGAGTCTGAGATGTGAGGTAAGGAGGTAGTGGGTAGTGGTAGAGGCGGATATCTAGAGACCCCTAATAGGAAACTCAAGGTCAAAATGCATCAGGAAGCTTGTCAATGTTCCACATTGTCAGCACCAGCTTTCACTGGGGTTAAAGCACTTCTTCACTTGATCATGATATCATATTGCCACCTAGGTATGCCCAAGCTTCAGTGTGGGAGCTGGGAGGCAGCGTATTGTAAGGTGTGGATAGCCAGGGCTCTCATTGTGCTACTTTGTATGTATGTGTAAACCCTAAACATATAACTGTCGAAGTCTTTGAGGCAGTCTTCTTTTTTAAAGACAATTTTTAAATTTTATTTATTTATTTATTTGAAAGAGAGAGAGAGAAAGAATGGGCATGCCAGGATCTCCAGCCACTGCAAATGAACTTCCAGACACATGCGCCACCATGTGCATCTGGTTTAAGTGGGCCCTGGAGAATTGAACCTGGGTCCTCTGGCTTTGTAGGCAAGTGCCTTAACTGCTAAGCCATCCCTCTAGCCCAAGGCAGTCTTCTAATAAGTAGTATTTCTGCTCCTTAGCCATGTTCTGAACAAGTTAAGACCCAGAAGAGCTGGGAAGATCTGGCTCAGTGGAAGAGCACTTTCCTAGCATGAGTGAGGCCCCGAGTTCAATTCCAGACCCTGCACAATTAGATTAAAGTCAAACGATGATTAAAGAAAATTGGAAGAGAAATCTAGATGCCTGTCTCTTTTCTTTTTTAAAAAAAGATAGTTTTAGGTTTATTTATTTATTTGAGAGAGAGAGAGAGAGAGGGAGGCAGATAGAGAGAGAATGGGCATGCCAGAGCCTCTAGCTACAGCAAACAATCTCCAGACACATGCGCTACCTTGTATATCTGGCTTATGTGGGTCCTGGAGATCAAACCTGGGTCCTTTGAATTTGCAGGGAAACACCTTAATCACTAAGCCATTCCTCCAGCCCTCTGGTTCCTTCCTTACTGATAAAGCTAGTTAGGTGAGGGATAAACGAACTTGCTCCTTGAACTCCAGAATGAAGCGTATTTCCTACTGTGCTCAGCAGTGCCCAACAGGAGTGGGCTAACATGGCATCTCCTGCTGTTGAAAGGCCACCCGCACCTAGGAGCAAGGAAGAACCTTCTGGCTTTGGCCAGGCCTGGCCTGAGAGGAATAAGGGGAAAATGGGGCTGAACCTACCTTCGTATTTTCCAGTGAAATAAGTCACCCCACCTCTAGGGTTGGAAGGTTTATTTAAGTGTGTGTGTGTGTGTGGGGGGTATATGGAGTTATATTACCCCAGCTACCTTTGATAAAGCAAGCATCAGAAGTGGGAAGAAGTATTTATAACACACTGAATCCCATGATGACAACATTGAATGACTTATTGTCTCCCACTTACAACCATAAACTTGTTGAGGGAAGGGATTACAACATCCTGGTCTTGTATTCAACACACGTGCACACACACACACACACACACACACACATACACACACACAAACTGACAGCCCTCCAACCATGTCCAGCTCTGATCTGATCTGTTTGGCCCGTATCAGAATGAACAACTAGCGCCTTAAACTTCGTAAATTAGCTGATAATGTTTAGAAATTCAAGGTTTCACATAAAAATCTGTGGTTCTGAAAAAAGGATCTTTGTTCCCATCTCCTGAAACCTTAGAAGGTGTGGCGTGGCTGGTTAAGGCAAACCTACCTTCAGTTCCTCTCCCCTCTGTCTCCGCATGTTGTGATGTCCCTCCACACTTCTTCCCATAGAGGAGTGGAGTCTGTTTCTCAACCCCATGTCTCTGAGTTGGCCTTGTGACTTGCCTTGGTCAATAGAATGTCATCCAAATGATAGTGCTTTACCTCCAGGCTCTCTTTCTTGGAACCCTAACAAGATCGCATGTGAAAAAGCTTGGGCTAGGCTACTTGGAGGTTGAGAAAGCATAATAAATAAACAAAAGCAGGGCTGGAGAGATGGCTTAGCGGTTAAGCGCTTACCTGTGAAGCCTAAGGACCCTGGTTCAAGGCTCGGTTCCCCAGGTCCCACGTTAGCCAGATGCACAAGGGGGCGCACGTGTCTGGAGTTCGTTTGCAAAGGCTGGAAGCCCTGGCGCACCCATTCTCTCTCTCTCCCTCTATCTGTCTTTCCCTCTATCTGTCTTTCTGTCTGTGTCTGTCGCTCTCAAATAAATAAATAAAAATAAAAAATAAAAAAATAAAAGCAGCTGTCGCAGTTGTCCCCGCCAAGGAGCATGACGTGAAAGAGTCCAGCCCAGCAAAGACAAACCAAATCTAACACACTCTCTGACCGCGTGTGCATTGGTGAGTTCAGCCAGGACCGCAAGAACTGTCCATCTCACACACAGGTTATAAGCAACAATGAATGGCTATTGTTTTGAGCTATAGAGCTTTCGGCTCCTTCATTACAAAACATCAGCTAACTGATCTACCCCGTCATGTGGGACAGCAGTTAGCTAGCTAGGACATTCGTTGAGATGGGGCTCTACCACACTCTTGTCTCTCAGTCACCATCACTGGCCTGAGAGGAATAAGGGGAAAATGGGGCTGAACCTACCTTCGTATTTTCCAGTGAAATAAGTCACCCCACCTCTAGGGTTGGAAGGTTTATTTAAGTGTGTGTTTGTGTGTGTGGGGGGATATGGAGTTATATTACCCCAGCTACCTTTGATAAAGCAAGCATCAGAAGTGGGAAGAAGTATTTATAACACACTACGAAGGTAGGTTCAGCCCCATTTTCCCCTTATTCCTCTCAGGCCAGGCCTGGCCAAAGCCAGAAGGTTCTTCCTTGCTCCTAGGTGCGGGTGGCCTTTCAACAGCAGGAGATGCCGTGTTAGCCCACTCCTGTTGGGCACTGCTGAGCACAGTAGGAAATACGCTTCATTCTGGAGTTCAAGGAGCAAGTTCGTTTATCCCTCACCTAACTAGCTTTATCAGTAAGGAAGGACCCCGGTTCGAGGCTCGATTCCCCAGGACCCACGTTAGCCAGATGCACAGGGGGCATGCTTCTTCGGTTTGTTTGCAGTAGCTGGAGGCCCTGGCGCTCCCATTCTCTCTCTCTGTCTCTCTCTACCTCTTTCTCTCTCTGTCTGTGGCTCTCAAATAAATAAATAAAAATAAACAAAAAATATTTTAAAAAACCAAGAAAAAAATCTGAGAATTGTCATTAATCAGCTAAATCTGTGCCCCACCCGTACCACTGCTGGATAGATGCGAATCAAAACCCCTGAAAGTTATTTTCCTCTGTAAGTGCTCTTTCTAATATTTAGATTGTCACTGAGTGACAATTGCTACTAATTATCTCTGGATGAAAACCAATCATACATCGTTCTAATGACTATGGCTATCAAGATTTGTGTCCCAAAAGTAATAAGAAGAGCTATATAACCTAAGAAAAATTTGAAAGTGGAAGAGAAAACATATTCTAAGAAATGATGTCCTATACCCATTTAATGCGTGAGGACTTTAGTTTGAGCTTGTTTTAACTCCCTCAGCCCCAGTGTCTCTGTAAAATGAGCCTAATAAGTGCATGCTAGAAGATTCTTTGAGAATTTAGTTAGGGCTGGAGAGATGGCTTAGCGGTGAAGCACTTGCCTGTGAAGCCTAAGGACCCCGGTTCGAGGCTCGGTTCCCCAGGTCCCACGTTAGCCAGATGCACAAGGGGGCGCACGCATCTGGAGTTTGTTTGCAGAGGCTGGAAGCCCTGGCGCACCCATTCTTTCTCTCTCTCCCTCTATCTGTCTTTCTGTCTTTCTCTATGTGTCTGTCGCTCTCAAATAAATAAATAAATAAAAATTAAAAAAAAAAAAGAAGAGAATTTAGTTAGGTTCAGCAGAATAGCATAGCGTGATTTAGTACATGAACTCTGGAGCTCAATCACCAGTGTTTAAAAATCTCAGAATTGGGCTGGAGAGATGGCTTAGCGGTTAAGCGCTTGCCTGTGAAGCCTAAGGACCCCGGTTTGAGGCTCGGTTCCCCAGGTCCCACGTTAGCCAGATGCACAAGGGGGTGCACATGCCTGGAGTTCGTTTGCAGAGGCTGGAAGCCCTGGCGCGCCCATTCTCTTTCTCTCCCTCTATCTGTCTTTCTCTCTGTGTCTGCCGCTCTCAAATAAATAAATAAATAAAATTAAAAAAAAATGTTTAAAAAAAAAATCTCAGAATTGAGGCTGGGTGTGGTGGTGCACGCCTTTAATCCCAGCACTCGGGAGGCAGAGGTAGGAGGACCGCTGTGAGTTCAAGGCCACCCTGAGATTACATAGAGAATTCCAGGTTAGCCTGGGCTAGAATGAGGCCTTACCTCAAAAAACCAAGGAAAGGGCTGGAGAACTGGCTTAGTGGTTAAGCGCTTGCCTGTGAAGCCTAAGGACCCTGGTTCGAGGCTTGATTCCCCAGGACCCACGTTAGCCAGATGCACAGGGTGCATGCTTCTTCGGTTTGTTTGCAGTAGCTGGAGGCCCTGGCGCTCCCATTCTCTCTCTCTGTCTCTCTCTACCTCTTTCTCTCTCTGTCTGTGGCTCTCAAATAAATAAATAAAAATAAACAAAAAATATTTTAAAAAACCAAGAAAAAAATCTGAGAATTGTCATTAATCAGCTAAATCTGTGCCCCACCCGTACCACTGCTGGATAGATGCTAATCAAAACCCCTGAAAGTTATTTTCCTCTGTAAGTGCTCTTTCTAATATTTAGATTGCTCCAGGAAGCAATGGCCAATGAAAGCTAACTTTAAAGGACATTGTTATTTTAGAAGTATTTTCAGAACTCATATGAAGCCCAGGGTGGTGGTGGCGCACACTTTTAATCCCAGCAGTCGAGAGGCTGAGGTAAGAGGCTCATTATGAGTTTGAGGGCTATAGAGTGAGTTCCAAGTCAGCCTGGGCCAGAGTGAGACCCTCCCTCAAAAAACAAAGCTGAAAATAGGATTGGAGAAATGCCTTAGTATTTAAGGCACTTGCCTGCAAAGCCTAAAGACCCAGGTTCAATTCCCCAGGACCCCTGTAAGCCAGATGCACAAGGTGGTGCATGTGTCTAGAGTTTGTTTATAGTGACTGGAGACCCTGGCATACACATTCTTTATATGCCTCTCTCTCTGTGATAAATAAATTAATTAAAAAAACCAGAACATGTCCAGTAGTGGGACATGACCCTGGAATCATAAAAACTAAACCTTGGAATAAACTAAAACTAAACCCAAGAGTAGTGTTGATGCCTTTAGCAGAGCCTGGGAGAAGAGAACTAAGCCTTGCAATAAGACTAAGAAAAAGGGGAACCAACTAACCCTTAGGGATGTTTAAACCAAGGACGAAGCCACTTCATCTGCTGTTGCTGCGGCGCTGATGTTTCGGGGCTGTACCTTTTGCACACTGGTGCTTTAAAGGATCAGCCAACAGAACAGTAATACATGCAGAATCACGGGCAAAGGGCAGGTAACTATTGACTTTTTTTGTTTATTTATTTATTTTTGTTTGTTTATTTGAGAGTGACAGACAGAGAGAAAGAGGCAGATATAGAGAGAGCATGGGCGCGCCAGGGCCTCCAGCCACTGCAAATGAACTCCAGACGCATGCACCCCCTTGTGCATCTGGCTAACGTGGGTCCTGGGGAATCGAGCCTCGAACCGGGGTCCTCAGGCTTCACAGGCAAGTGCTTAACCGCTAAGCCATCTCTCCCACTTTTGACTTTGAATAAATCTTAAATATGTGTTAGAACAAAAGATTTAGTGTTATAACCTGATGGGCATTGCTAATCCAGAACAGTACACACACACTTCCTTCACAAACATGATCGCACTAAAACCTCTTGCTGTCTTCAACAGACCCATGGCAGTTTTAGGGGCACTTTGTTGCTGACCTTATCTTCAGTGTATAGTATGGTAAGCACTTTTCTAACACTTGTTCTGGATCCAGAGTGCAACCAGACCACTGAGGAAACTGAGCTAAGACAGCAGCTTAGGGTCACTGGCATCTGTGAACGTTGCTTGCCAGTACTGGTCAGCTGTGCTATTCAGAGCAGAGGTCCATCAAGGCAGGGGACACCTAGTCACATTGCTTTCAGTGGGTGGGTTACGTGCTGTAAATTAACTTTAGGGCAAGTTACAAGTCAGAGATTTAACAGAAAAAGCATCTTACAGCAATATTCTCAGAAACATTATTTGTAAGGTCCATAAGAAATATCTTCATAGTTCGTTCCCATATTTTATTCTTATAGTTCACCCCCAATTTGTTACTATAGTTCATCTCCACAAGAAAAGAGCTCATAGGAACCAAAGTAAAGGCAACCTTTTGAACATTAAATATGTTTTATAAGAGCTATGAAATATTTTTGCCATCTGGTCAAAGGATAAACATCTTGTGAAGAGATCTCTTTGAAACACACAGGCAAAACATGTAGATACTTATGGTGTCCATTCATGCAAGGAGATATTAAAAATAAATATCACCATGGAATGATATGGAAAATGTTGAGAAATAATGTCAAATGAAAGAAATATGTATGCAATATAGCATGTAGATATTAATGGCAAGACTACAAAAACATACAAACTATACACAGTGATTAGAAGTGAAGACAGTGGGGCTGGGGAAGTGGTTTAGTGGTTAAGGCATTTGCCTATGAAGCCTAAGGACCATGGTTCAACTCCCCAGAACCCACGTAAGCCAGATGCACAAGGGGGTGCATGCTCCTGGAGTTCATTTGCAGTGGCTAGAGGCCCTGGCACACCTATTCTCTCCCTCTCTTTCTCTCTCAACCTGCCTCTTTCTCTGAAATAAATAATGCATTCATAAAAATATTTTTAAAAATAAGTGAAAATAATAAAATATAGTTATCATTCCAAAAGATTTTAATAAAATTGTACAATATATTTTAAAAGTTGGAAATACAGACCATTATGCTGTTCTATTCCAAAACTATTAGTATTCCAAAGCATAGTTGAATTGTGTTCAATGTATTATTTTACTGACAACAATTTTAAAGAATAATTTAATTTAGCGGGTTGGTATGCTTGAGTATGAGACATGCTAGCAAGTTATGACAGAAGCATACACTTTTGTCCCGGCAAAGCCTGCTATCTGGATGTTTCTAGGCAGGGCCTCTCCCTCACTCCTGTCCCCACACCCACGTTTGTCCCTCCTCGTGGTTAAAACCTAAAAACAGAACAGAACAAAATCCCGACATCTGCAGCTGCAGATGAAACGCTGCCAGGGGAAATAAACACGGGTCCCACCCCGCTGGACGGACAAGTGGCGTCCAGCACTGGGAGCCAGCCAGCTGCAGCCACAAAATCCCAGCTGTCCCTGGGTCTATCACCCCGGCTGCCGTGATCCAATGGGACATCACGCCAGGGCCTCTCCATTCCACTTGGCTTTCAGCGTGACCATGGGCGCACGTGGAGAGGACTGTCACCTTTCCTCCCGGATGCTGTGGCAGGCTAGAAGTTGTTCCATTCACTGCAGTCACTCATCACAAGGATGAGAAGCCATGAGTGTACTTAGGTGCGGGGATTTTTTTTTTAATCATTTATGAAGGTGTCAAGGATAAAGATTTTTTTTTTTTTTTTTTTTTTGTGAGGTAGGGTCTCACTCTAGCACAGGCTGACCTGAAATTCATTTAGTATCAGGCTGGCCTCGAACTCACAGCCATCCTCCTACCCCTGCTTCCTGAGTGCTGGGATTAAGCAAAGATGCTTTTTTAAAAAAATTGTTGTTGTTGCTTTTGTTTTGTTTTTTTTTGTTTTCGAGGTAGGGTCTTGCCCTAGCATAGGGTGACCTGGAATTCATTATTTAGTCTCAGGCTGGCCTCGAATTCACAGCGATCCTCCTACCCCTGCCTCCTGAGTGCTGAGATTAAAGGTGTGCGCCACCATACCTGGCAAAGATGCTTTTGTTGTTGTTTTTGTTTTACAAAGTAGGGCCTCCCTCTAGCCCAGGCTGACCTTGAATTCACTGTGTATTCTCAGGGTGGCCTCGAACTCACAGTGATCCTCCTACCCCTGCCTCCCAAGTGCTGGGATTAAAGGCGTGTGCCACCACGCCCGGCTCAAAGATGCTTTTCATTGATGATCTATCTAGGTTTCGATTCTCCTCCTCTGACTTTCCAGGTAACCACGTACTCTTGTTTCTCTGTCTGCAAAATGGATTTTGCCCTCTTGCCCATTTCTAGTACTTCGCAGGTGGTGGTCATGCCAGAAGCTAATGTGGGGGACCCTGCCAAGGGAACAATTCATTTATTTCATTTTGTTCCCACAAAACCCCAAAGGAAAGTATTTGGCTTGTTCCAGTTTTGTAGCTGAGAAAACATGGAATTTGCCTTTGGTCACACATCTTGAGATTGGCTGGGAAAGAAGTAAAAATGAAATATGAGAAGGCAAAATCGTGTTTTTACCTTCACAGCACATGAACGTGATCATACAGCTTCCAAAAGCTAGAAGACACAAAGGCAAGCAATGGAAAGAAAGGGCTGGGCTGGAGAGATGGCTCAGCAGTTAAAGCACTTGCCTGCAAAGCCTAAGGATCCAGGTTTGATTCCCCAGTACCCACATAAGTCAGATACACAAGGTGGCTCATGCATCTGGAGTTCATTTGCAGTGGCTGGAGGCCCTGGTGCACTGTTATTCTCTCTCTCTCTCTCTCAAATAAATAAAATATTTTTGAAAAAGAAAAAAGTAAAAAGTGTTTTTAAAAAAGAAAGTATTTTTTCTTTTTTTTTTCAAATTTTTATTAACAACTTCCATGATTATAAAAAATATCCAAATATCCTCCCTCCCCCAACTTTCCCCTTTGAAATTCCATTCTCCATCATATTCCCTCCCCATCTCCATCAGTCTCTCTTTTATTTTGATGTCATGGTCTTTTCCTCCTCTTATGATGGTCTTGTGTACACAGTGTCAGGCACTGTGAGGTCATGGATATCCAGGCCATTTTGTGTCTGTGGGGAGCAAGTCATAAGAAGTCCTACCCTTCCTTTGGCTTTTACATTCTTTCCGCCACCTCTTCCGCATTAGACCCTAAGCTTTGGAAGGTGTGATAGAGATATTACAGTACTGAACACTCTGGTCACTTCTTCTTTTTTTTTAATCTTTTTAAATGTATTTATTTGAGAGCGACAGACAGAGAGAAAGAGGCAGATAGAGAGAGAGAGAATGGGCATGCCAGGGCCTCCAGCCACTGCAGATAAATTCTAGATGCATGCGCTCCCTTGTGTATCTGGCTAACATGGGTCCTGGAGAATCGAGCCTTGAACCAGGGTCCTTAGGCAAGTGCTTAACTGCTAAGCCATCTCTCCAACCCCTCTTCTTAAGGATACTTCTTTCTTATTGTCTTTGCTGTGTTGGGTTACAAAATTAGCCTACTTCAGAAGCACTTTCCTCTACTTTCTGTAGCCACTAAAACAAGGATCTTTAAATTATTCCAAGGGCATGAAGCTTGCAGTCACATGATACCTCCTTAGCCCCAGAAGAGACCTCCATGGTCCTAGATACGGGTCACCTCCTTTGTAACTGAAGACAGGTGTAACCGAGACAAGATGATGGCAAGGCCCTGTGGAGGGCTAGACCCAGCCTGACCTTTCTAGAACCCACCTCATTTTCTGCCCGTTTCCTTCTCTCTCTTCCTCCCCACCTCTGGCAACCATGCGGTTGGGCCTCACCAAAAATGTGGCCTACCTGCTTTCCAGAGCTCTGCACACCTCCAGGAAGCCTTCACGAGCTGCAGAGACTACCAACCCAAGCTATCCTCTGACCACCACATTCTCGTCTCCTCACTCAATGGCAGAGAGGCAACTGCAGCCTAGATCTCTGCAGAGGTGCGGGAAAACTGCATCTCTGGTCTTTGCACAAATTCATGCAAGAGCAAAGAAATGGCAAATGGAATACAACTAAAATACAGAACTCTCTGGAAACAGAGCTAAGTAAGAGCTCAGTCTTTGAAATCAGAGTTTCCAACAAACTGACAAGTCTCCACTGAATGTCCTCCCTTCAAGATCTGCCTAAACCCTTCCGTTCCGCCGAAGCCAATCTCTGGAACCCATGAGCACGTGGGCACCCTAATGGACAAGTCTTGGCTCCCTTCTACTGGAATCGTCATTAGCACTGGATAGAATTAAAGAAAGAGACAGCATGGGATGATGATGTCACTTGGCTAAGGCATCTATCCACATCGATCTGACAAAGTTCAGTAGTTAACACTGAAATGGACCAGCATTCTTTATACCTGTTGAGTATATATTTGTGCTTATATTAAATATATATATATATATATAGTGGTTTGATTCAGGTATCCCCCATAAACTTAGGTGTTCTGAATGCTAGATTCCCAGCTAATGTAGATTTGGGAATTAATGCCTCCTGGAGGCAGTGTATTGTTGGGGGTGGACTTATGGGTGTTATAGCTAGCTTCCTCTTTCCAGTAGTTGGCACACTCTCCTGTTGCTGTTGCCCACCTAATGTTGGCCAGGGGGTGATGTCCACCCTCTGCTCATGTCATCATTTTCCCAGCCATCATGGAGCCTCCCCTTGAGTCTTTAAGCAAAAATAACTCCTATTTTTTCCCACAAGCTGCTCTTGTTTAGGTGATTTCTGCCAGTAATGAAAACCTGACTGCAACAGTAAGGTTAGTACCGAGGAGTGGTGTCATTTTCTGCTAGACACTTGACTCTATGTGGCTTTGGACTTTTGGATCTGATTTTTTTTTTTTTAAAGGCATGCACCACCATGCCTGGCAAGGAAATTTCTTTTTCAATTTTTTTTTGTTTATTTTTATTTATTTATTTGAGAGACAGACAGAGAGAAAGAGGCAGATAGGCAGAGAGAGAATGGGTACGGCAGGGCCTCCAGCAACTGCAAACGAACTCCAGATGCATGTGCCCCTTGTGCATCTGGCTAATGTGGGTCCTGGGGAATCGAGCCTTGAACCAGGGTCCTTAGGCTTCATAGGCAAGCACTTAACCGCTAAGCCATCTCTCCAGCCCTGGATCTGATTTTTAAGAGGAATGTGGATGAATTCGAAACCTTGGCCTAAGAGATACCTTGCAGTGCTGTAAGTACAGCTTGATGGATTTTTTTGGTTAGAGTTGCAAGACCTGAATGCAATAAGAACTATGCTGGGAGGTTTGGCTTATGAGGGAGAAAAGGAGCTTTGTCCAGACTGGGCTAGAAGCAGTTTGTGTGAGAGGCTTGCTGTTGTGCCTCTGTCCTGAGAACCTGTGCACTGTTGCAATGCATAGAAACGGACTTGTGCACAGGGATATGGCACAGAAAGAAATCTTTGGTCCAAAACTGCTGCCTGTTCAGCTGCAACTATATGAGAGATGATAACCATTGAGATTTGGCCAGCTGTACTTGCATTGAGACTACAGAAAGAATGCAATCTTCCGAAGGAGTCTGAATGCTTGAGGAGTGTCCTGTTCTTCAAAGTCTGCTTTATTCCCCCCTGGATTAACAAATTGGCACCCCACTTGCTACTGTGGAGTATAAGAAATGCAGGAAAGAGAGGGTCATTGAGTTTGCAACATGGTCTTGTGTTTTGGAAATGGCCATGGGCAGTGTGAAGTAGGTTTGCTGGTTGCCTGCATGGAGACCCCATGGGGCCATGAGGATGAACCGTGGATTGCAGTGGAGATCCAGTAGAGCTGCCGGAACCATGAGATGGCTGCTAAGGAGAGCTGCTGGCCTGGATGAAGTTTTCCAGGACTGTGAGTAGCCTAGCTGGAGGGGTTGGAATTGGAACTCCAGACTTGTTGCTGATTAGAATTATTGGACTTGGAGATTTGTCACTGACTAGAGTTATTGGACTTGGAGCTATAGAGTTTGATGTTTGCCCTGTTTAAAGCTTGTATTGCTTGAGTATTTCCTTTTTGTTGTTGTTGTTGTTTTTTCAAGGTAGGGTTTCATTCTAGCCCAGGCTGACCTGGAATTCACTATGTAGTCTCAGGGTGGCCTTGAATTCACCACGATCCTCCTACCTCTGCCTCCTGAGTACTGGGATTAAAGGCGTGCGCCACCACGCCCAGCTGCTTGAGTATTTCTTTGCTATGCCCAATACCATCTTTTTCAGTGAGTGTTTATTCTGTGCCATTATGGTTTTTTTTGGGGGGGGGATGTATTTTTTGGTATTATGGCTCAGTTAAAAGATCCTGGATTGAGCCAGGCGTGGTGGTGCACACGTTTAATCCCAGCACTCGGGAGACAGAGGTAGGAGGATCGCTGTGAGTTCAAGGCCACCCTGAGACTACAGAGTGAATTGTGAATTCCAGGAGAGCCTGGACTAGAGTGAGACCCTACCTCAAAACCCGCCCCCCCAAAAAAAAAGATCCTGGATGATGGGGATATTTGAATATCATTGGGACTGATAAAAATTATGGAGACTTCTAAAGATGGACTGAATGCATTGCATTTTACGTCATGTATTGCCTTATCAGTTTATGGGGGCCAGAGGTGGGATGTGGTGGTTTGATTCAGGTGCCCCCCATAAACTTATTCTGAACGTTAGGTTCCCAGCTGATGGAGGTTTGGGAATTGAAGCTTCCTGGAGGCGGTGTATTGGTGGGGGTGGGCTTATGGGTGTTACAACCAGTGTCTCCTTGCCCGTGTTTGGCACCCTCTCCTGTTGCTGTTGTCCACCTAATGTTGTCCTGGGGTGATGTTTAGCCTCTGCTCATGTCATCGTTTTCCCCTGCCATGATGGAGCTTCCCCCTTGAGTCCGTACCAAAATAAACTCCTTTCTTTCCCCCCAGAAGCTGCTGTTGGTCAGGCGATTTCTGCCAGCAATGCGAACCTGACTGCAACAATATAGTGGCTCCCCCTTCTCTGCAGGGCATACATTCCAAGATGCCCAGGAAGTGCCTGAAACAGCAGACGCCACCGAAGTGCACATCTGTGCAGCTGTGCTTCTCCCAGCAAGTGGGATGTGCTCTGAGCAATGCATCAGTAGGCGATTTCACTCCCGTGCGGACACATCTTGAAGAGCTTCCACCCCGTCGGGGCTCACTGTGTACCAGCTAGGCGGACAGCCACCACTGCAGCAGCATTCTATCACTGACCAAGTCAACATCGTGGGGCTGGAGGGATGGCTCAGCAGTTAAGGCATTTGCCTGCAAAGCCAAAGGATCTTGGTTCGATTCTCTAGGACTCACATAAGCCAGATGCCCAAAGGGGTGTATACATCTGGAGTTTGTTTGCAGTGGCTAGAGGCCCTGCACACCCATTCTCTCTCTCTCTCTCACTGTCTACCTCTCTCTCTCTCTCTCAAATAAATAAATATATTATTTTTTTAAATTTAAAAAAAAACAGCACATGACTGCTAGATTTTTTTTTTCCTATACATACTGTGGTTTGATTCAGGTGTCCCCCATAAACTGAGGTGTTTTAAATGCTAGGTTCCCAGCTGATGGAGATTTGGAAATTAATGTCTCCTGGAGGCAGTGTATTGTTGGGGGTGGGCTTATGGGTTTTATAGCCAGTTTCCCCATGCCAGTGTTTGGCACACTTTCCTGTTGCTATTGTCCCCCTTATGTTGGCCAGGGGGTGATGTCCACCCTCTGCTCATGTTGTCATTTTCCCTGCCATCGTGGAGCTTCCCCCTTGAGCCTGTAAGCCAAAACAAACCTCTTTTTTTTTTCCTACAAGCTGCTGTTGGTTGAGTGATTTCTACCAGCAATGCGGACCTGACTGCAACAGTAAAGTGGTACCGAGGAGTGGGGTTGCTGCTAGACACCTGACTGTGTGGCTTCGGCCTTTTGGAGCTGATTTTCAAGAAGAATGTGGAAGGATTTGAAACCCTGGCTTAAGAGATGCCTTGCAGTGCTGTAAGTACAGCTTGATGAACTATTCTGGTCAAAGTTGAAAGACCTGGATGTAATAAGAACTATGGACTGTGAGGTTTGGCTTATGAGGGTCAGAAAGAGCTTTGCTTGGACTGGGCTGTGTCCTGAGAAGTTGTGAAGGGTTGCTTTGTGTAGAAATGAACTGGTGTGAGCAGAGGGATAGGACATAGAAAGAAAAATCTTTGGGTGAACTGCTGCCCATTTAGCTGCAATTGAGATATTATAACCTTTGAGATTGGGCCAGTTGAC